>NC_071265.1:6910000-7632500 GCF_023375685.1 Ictalurus furcatus | reverse complement strand
CAAAGACCATTTTGGAATAATGTGCTCTGGACAGATGAATCAAAGATAGAGTTGTTTGGCCACAGTAACAGCAGACATGCTTGGCATAGACGAAAGACAGCTTTTCAGGAGAAGCACCTCATACCAAGCATGGTGGTGGAAATGTTATGGTTTGGGGTTGCTTCGCTGCCTTAGGGACTGGACAGCTTGCATTCATTGATCATATTAAAGAGTGTTTGAAGATAATGTGAGGCAAAATATGTCAAAAAAGCCAACAATTTCCATATATATTATAAGAAATGCTGTAGAGCAAAAATGCCTTCAAAATAATGAAATTAAATGTTTCTACATTTAAAAAATACTAATACTACAAAGATCAGTAAACAGTAATAACTGAAACAAAGTCAATATTTGGTGTGACAAAAAAAAAAATACTCAGGTACAATTAGTGCAGTTTTATAAGCTGATGAGCTGTAAGTTTTGTTGAGCATCTTGCAGAACCAGACACGGTTCTTCTGGAGACTTTGACTTGCTTCTTATTTTTGCAGCAAAATCCCGCAGAATTCATTATGTTTGTTTTTTGGTCTGAAAAGTGTCTCTTACATAATACGCTGCTTTCTTTATTGACAAACAAACATTTTTCTGTAATATTTAATTTTGTGCTGGAAAACTAATGTTCGGGAATCTAAAATGTTTTTTGTACTGACTTAGAAGTCATAAAATAAAAATCTATAACAAAGTTTGTACTAAAAAAATAGGGTTCCTAAGACTTTCATATATATATATATATATATATATATATATATATATATATATACACACACATAAGAGAGAGAGCGGGAGAGAAGGAGAGAGAGAATGAAAGCCAGAGAGTAATATAAACAGTTGTGATGCTTGTTTGAATTAAAATACAGTTTCGTCAGCTTCTTGTTCATTTTTTGTTTAATATATTCATGATATTGGCTGTAATTCAGAGAGCATTGCTTGGCTGCACATTCTAACTAATACCTTTCCTCTATGTCATCTATTAGAAAGCCATATTATGCTAAATATACACCACATCATCGCTGAATTCTTATTTCTGATTGGTCGAAAGATGCTGATTTATTAATATAACAACAGCTCAGAGAGTGATGCCAACTACTCGGTCTTATTATTTCTACAGTAACAGCTCGTTCACAGGGACATGTTGGAAAAGTTTTTTCTGTAAAGAAATGTTTATTAAACATTTTTATAAACAGTCTCCAGAGATTATAATAATAATAATAATAATAATAATAATAATAATAATAATAATAAAAGAGTGGGTGGTGAGGGAACAACAGTTTAAAATAAGTGATGAAAGGAACTAACGTTTCACAGATGTTCCCCAACATTACATGTAACTATAAATGGATAAAAAGTTCAACTTGGCATTCTTGAATTATTTTTAAACTATGCAATAATTGGCAAACTGAAGCGGAATAAAAGACACGGATATCGGAAATATAATCAACTTCAGGGTGGTAACAGTGACTCCAACTCATCTTTGATTGTTCACATCTAACAGCACACCCTGTTGTGTTTCGTTTCTTTCATTCAAACTATTAAAAACATACTTCAAACTAAAAGCAGAAAAACATCAACCGTGTCTGCCCATATTCATTTCGCACTACTAACTCCAGAGGTTCAACGACCATAACTGTTTTAACTCAAGACTGCAGCCTTCGAGGGAGGAGCCTGACCATTCTCTCTCTGTGAGAACTACATAAGTTAAATAAACTTCAGCTGAAGAACTGTATCAGGCACAGAGTCAAACTCCTTTCATTAAACCACAAAACAGACCACGAAGGGAGCCTAGGCTGCCAAAAAAAGACCTGACAGGAAATCAAGATTCATTGCTACACACTGCTGCCAGGCCTCAGAGGAGTCCTACTCAGTCCTTGGACAGGAGGATCATCTCCTGCTCGTTTGCTCCTTGCTCTCTTCTGTTACCATCTATCCACAAACATTCGTTGGCCCTTCAGCAGCCATCATCAGTCACCAAGACACACACTCATGCTTTGCTAACTTTATTTAGGAACATCTTAATCACTTCCAACAGAGAGACAGATACCGTCTACATTGCCGCTAACAACTGCAATTACTGAAGAGAAATTATTATCAAATAAGTGACCTCAGCTCGGAAAATATGCTGCGGCGCACATCTGCGTTAAAAAAAAAATTAAAAATGCAGCGCTAGAGCAGGAAACTGATAACAACGCGCCAGGATCTCTTCATGCTTTGGATTCATATACTGTACCAGACCCAAATGGAGATCTTGCCTACCTGGGGCAGCTTGCATCTCAGACAGGCCTCCCACGACGATGAGGGCTTCCAGAATCTTCACGTGATGATCCGGGTTCACATCCGTGCTACAAACAAAGGAGGGCAGAAAAACCAATGAACGAGAGTCACTGCGTGAGCTCATATTAACTTTCGCAAGACACTTGATTCACAGAACCCTGATCTTGTATATGGATTGGATCCTGATAAGATTTTAACCACAAGCAATTATTATTATTTTTTCAAAATAATTGTGTTCAAATGTAACTTTAGTTAGAAGAATTGGTTTTACCAAATTTATTATGTAGATCAGCCCAGTACAATCAACCACCAACTTACTTCTTAGTTTCTAGAAGTACTTTATATTATATATTATTTTAAAGTATTTTATATTATATTTGTATTTTATACAAGTAACAGTCGCTGTAACAATTTCCTTAACTGCACCAACTTCAGTGACTGTATGGCGCATGGAAGCTGACAAAAGTATTTTAATATGAATTCTGTATATTTGAATTATATATTTTAAAAAAATTCTGCAGTGTATTTTGCCGCTAACATATCATTTGAAATGATCAAAAATTTGAATGTTAAAAATACAGATTTTATGTAAAAAAAAAAAAAAAGAAAGAAAAAAAAAAGAAAAGGTGCAGCAACTAGGATTCCTGGGGAAATAAAACAGGGAAAATTTTTTAGATTTGTATTTAAGACTCAGATTTTTTTTAAATCTGAAACTGTAACCAGTAATGTCAAATGATATGCTTTTAAAGGCAAATCTTACCCGTAGCATGTTCAAAATAAAAGGGGGGAGGGGGCACACTGGAAAAACAATATTAAATACACCACATATTATACATGAATATTGTACATGAATGAATGTACAAGTCAATGTACAATGTGTAAATATACAAAATGTATGTTCAGTCCTGCCGAAATAATCTGTATTTACACTGTACAGTAGTATTACAGTGAGGGAAAAAAGTATTTGATCCCCTGCTGATTTTGTATGTTTACCCACTGACAAAGAAATGATCAGTCTATAATTTTAATGGTAGATTTATTTGAACAGTGAGAGACAGAATAACAACAAAAAAATCCAGAAAAACGCACATCAAAAATGTTATAAATTGATTTGCATTTTAATGAGGGAAATAAGTATTTGACCCCTCTGCAAAACATGACTTAGTACTTGGTTTAAAAACCCTTGTTGGCAATCACAGAGGTCAGACGTTTCTTGTAGTTGGCCACCAGGTTTGCGCACATCTCAGGAGGGATTTTGTCCCACTCCTCTTTGCAGATCTTCTCCAAGTCATTAAGGTTTCGAGTCTGACGTTTGGCAACTCGAACCTTCAGCTCCCTCCACAGATTTTCTATGGGATTAAGGTCTGGAGACTGCCTAGGTCACTCCAGGACCTTAATGTGCTTCTTCTTGAGCCACTCCTTTGTTGCCTTGGCCATGTGTTTTGGGTCATTGTCATGCTGGAATACCCATCCACGACCCATTTTCAATGCCCTGTCTGAGGGAAGGAGGTTTTCACCTTTGACGGTACATGGCCCCGTCCATCGTCCCTTTGATGCGGTGAAGTTGTCCTGTCCCCTTAGCAGAAAAAAAACCCCAAAGCATAATGTTTCCACCTCCATGTTTGACGGTGGGGATGGTGTTCCAGGGGTCATAGGCAGCATTCCTCCTCCTCCAAACACGGCGAGTTGAGTTGATGCCAAAGAGCTCCATTTTGGTCTCATCTGACCTCAACGCTTTCACCCAGTTGTCCTCAGAATCATTCAGATGTTCATTGGCAAACTTCAGACGGGCATGTATATGTGCTTTCTGAAGCAGCGGACCTTGCGCGCGCTGCAGGATTTCAGTCCTTCACGGCGTAGTGTGTTACCAATTGTTTTCTTGGTGACTATGGTCCCAGCTGCCTTGAGATCATTGACAAGATCCTCCCGTGTAGTTCTGGGCTGATTCCTCACTGTTCTCATGATCAATGCAACTCCACGAGGTGAGATCTTGCATGGAGCCCCAGGCCGAGGGAGATTGACAGTTCTTTTGTGCTTCTTCCATTTGCAAATAATCGCACCAACTGTTGTCCCCTTCTCACCAAGCTGCTTGGCAATGGTCTTGTAGCCCATTCCAGACTTGTGTAGGTCTACAGTCTTGTCCCTGACATCCTTGGAGAGCTCTTTGGTCTTGGCCATGGTGGAGAGTTTGGAATATGACTGATTGATTGCTTCTGTGGACAGGTGTCTTTTATACAGGTAACAAACTGATATTAGGAGCACTCCCTTTAAGAGTGTGCTCCTAATCTCAGCTCGTTACCTGTATAAAAGACACCTGGGAGCCAGAAATCTTTCTGATTGAGAGGGGGTCAAATACTTTTTTCCCTCATTAAAATGCAAATTAATTTATAAAATTTTTGACATGCGTTTTTCTGGATTTTTTTGTTGTTATTCTGTCTCTCACTGTTCAAATAGAACTACCATTAAAATTATAGACTGATCATTTCTTTGTCAGTGGGCAAACGTACAAAATCAGCAGGGGATCAAATACTTTTTTCCCTCACTGTATGTGGATATTATGTGACACTTCTGCACATAGTTTTTAATCAATTTCTCTCTCTCTGGCTCTCTCTCTCTCTCTCTCTCTCTCTCTCTCTCTCTCTCTCTCTCACACACACACACACACACATACAAACACACACAGTCATGTCACAAAATGCACTCAGTCACATCCTGAGAATCACTGGCTGATCTGCCAGGAAGACCAGTGACTCATTTTTTATGGTCAGAAAATCATACAGCGAAGTGGTAAAATTCTGAGAAATAAAAATATACTAGTGTTGGGAAGCAATTCTGCAAGTAATAAGTTTGGCAATTTCACCCTAAAGCTTAAGGCCAATTCAGTAAAGCTAAAAGCTACAGTTAAGGACCTTGGTGTGAACCCTTGTGGCTGCTCTAGCATTTCATTCCCATGTTGGTAAAATTTCCACCTGCAGATTATCATTTGAAAAACATAGCCAAAATAATACCTATGGTATATATTCACACTGCTAGTTAATGCTTTTACAACCTCTAAACCTAGATTGGTGTCGAAGTGCTTTAAATAAAGTTCAGCTGGTTCAGAATGCAGCAACATTTACATTCAGTTTACATCTTAACCTTAGCAGCTTAACACAACTGCTTTGTATTCTCCATAAAAAAAAAACCCAGCATATCCTCATGCTGGTACAAACAGGTCTAAGAATGCCATTAAACTAAAACTCTGGAACCTGCATTCTTAACAAGAGAACAAGTCCATTATCCCAGTCTAATTTAAACTACTTTTATTACCTATAAAGTTCCACAGTGACTACAATGTCCTACTGATGACAATATAAACGCTGAATGGTTTATGAAATTCTTGCAAGGCACTAGCCAGCCATTGGGAGCAACCAGGAGTTCAGTGTCTTGCACCAGGACACTTCAGCATTTGGAGGGCGTAAGGTTTGAATCGCCAACCCTGTAATTAGTGGCCAACCCGCTCTACCACCTGAGCCACTATAGCTCATCCTGAGCACTGTGCTCAGCTAAGGACAGCCTACACTCTTCAAATGCAAGGTCCCTCTATGGTTCTGTTGATAACTTCACTTGGATTCCTGAAGACTTAAAGCGAAAACGCTACTGAAATCAAAAACGACCATGATGCTAGCACTGCAGATCCTTTCAACACACTTAGCACTGCTTGACTCTATAGTATACAGCTGTGGAAGAGTAACGACTCATAATTGCACTATCCCGGGTCACACAGAAAAGGTTTGATTCCCTTTTGAGTCTGGTTCCTCTCAAGGTTTCTTCCTCATGCAGTCTCAGGGAGTTTTTCTTGCCACCGTCACCTCTGGCTTGCTCATTAAGGATCTAAATCTAAATCCATATCCAGATTTCTGGTTCTAAAACAAGGTTCTTACAGCGAGTTCTGGACATTTAAGCATTCTTGGAGCCCTCTCTGTAAGGGAATCACAATACAGTACCTGAGTGTTCTCCTAGAAGGACAAACTAAAGAATCATTTAAGGGTATACATTTAAGCTTCATTTTAAGAGTGCATTTTTAAACATACTTTTCGTAAATTGTTGTAATTCTTTTGGATTTATATTATGGTTAATGATACTAGCTTTCCATTGAGCTTTGAGCTTTTTTGAAAGGGAACACTGTTTTACTGTAGGGTTTTCATTAAAAGCCTTTAAGGTTCGTCCAGAGCAAATCTATTGAGGGTGCTAGATAGGACGATTCTTCTAGGAGTGTAGCTCTTTTAACAATTACATTCTTCATTAATATGTGTTATCTTAATTTTATACCACAGTGTGATTGAATTCTCATATCTGATTGGTCAGAAGGTGTGGATTAATTTTATATAACCGCACAGCACAGACAGTAGTTCTGGCTGTAACATAAATGACAGTACAGGAGAGGCTGGTGAGAGAGCAACTGTTTATGACGTAAATGATAACAGGAACTGTTAGCATTCCATAACGTTAAATGTAAATAGGTATTTTAAATGTAAATATTAAGAGTTAAAAGGTGCAATATGACAATTAAAAATTGTAATCATGAATCTCTGTGGTATATGTGGAATAACACACTTCAAACATTCCTGTTATATGGAAACAATCCACTTCGGGGTGGTAATGGTCATATCCCGGTGTGGATTATTATTGTACAGGTGCAGCTAAAAAAAAATTAATATTGTGGAAAAGATAATTTTCCCCCATAATTTAATTAAAAAAGTGTAACTTTCATATATTCTAGATTCATTACACATAAAGTGAAATATTTCAAGCCTTTTTTTTTGTTTTAATCTCGATGATTTCGGCTTGCAGCTCACGGAAATCAAAAATCCAGTATCTCCAAATATTAGAGTAAAGAATTTCTAAAATTTTACACCTACTTCGTAATAGTGATGATTACCTTACATGACCCCAGTCAGCAGCTGTTTGTGCTGACCAAACAAAAGGAGTGTTTGAGGCATAATACAGCCCTTCCCCCTGCTAATCTCACAAGCAAGATGGACAAGTGGATCTGACACTGTGAGAAAGGAAAGTCCCATCCCCATCTCTCACTTGGCACTGGGGCAAGGAAATAGATCACAATCAAATAAGACTGAGGCGAGTTAGGAATTAGTGGAGTACAATACCCAGGCTGTGATCCCAACGACTCCCACACTACTCTCTCCTGTGTGTACGAAAGTCCATCACGCAGCCAGGCACTTTATACGATATATGGTGTCACTGCTTACAAGGTAATTGTGATGAAATGTGACGAGGCCTTGAATCACCAGGGCTATTCTTCTGCTATACTTCTGTTCCTTCTCTAACTGAAATTAAGAAGTTACTGCAGTCATTATAGTGATGTGGCTTCTATAGTGATGGAAAATCTGTCATACGCTGTGAATGTGTAACCATCTGAGCTGCTAAGTCAAATTTTGAATAAGTTTTACTCATTAAAGTAGAATGCTTGGCCCACACTTGCATTCCTCACTGTCATAACTTCAAACTATTCCCATTACTTCGCTGTACTTACTGAATAATTCATAGCAGTTCCTGGATAATATGCTTTTAGTATATATAACTGAATAGTCAGTTATAGGGTTTTTTATATCTGAATCTCAAATGGTGCATTTATGTAGTGAATATGAAACTATATGCAAATTGGCCTCATCGTGTATTAGGGTAGCATTTAGGTACATAAATATAAAAACAAATCATTAAAATATTGACGTTTCTAATAACATTCACAAATTGCCTCTTTTTTTTTTTTTGCTTTAGAAAGCAAAACAATATTTACCTTCTATGATTTATGCCATAGGCTATGAGTTATGTATAGGTCTCTGCGAACACTTGACTATTTTTTTTTAAAAACTTATTGCTTTATAAGTTTTGATCTCATTATCATCAGCACTGCTTATTCTGTAATGTAAAGCTGATCCTGTGTAAACTGGAGTTTGTTTTTCACGTTTCATTTTGTGTGTATACTGGAGTTTATACTTTGTGTGTACTTTTATGAAACAAAAATTTTTATGATGCAAAGATGTGGGCTATGTACTGCAGTTTTTGTTCATCTATTTTAATTAAATGTTGATAGGAAGGAAGGAAGGAAGGAAAGAAAGAAAGGAAGATAGAAAAGAAAAAAGGAAAGGGAATAAGAAGATAGAAAGATGCTTGCATCTAGGAAGGTAGGCAGGTAGGAAAGACAGAGGAAATGAAGGAAATAAGGCAAGAAGGAAGAAAGGAAAGGATATGGACTTAGTGATTTTTATTTTTACTTGAGTCATTTTTGCTTGAGTAAGATTTTTGTCTACTCAACCTCTTTCTGGTTATTACGCAACATCATCATTTATACAGCAAAACTGTGAAAAAAAAAATCAGATGACAGTTTTGCTAACAAAAAGGTCCTGAAGTGCTTTGTACACAACAAGCAGGAGAGTCTTACATCCTACAGATTCAACAGTCATCCAAATACAACTTTCAACATCTGCGTGACTGGGCTTTAAATGTCAAATTTAACTACGTCTGTGTATGTATCTGGGTTTAAGAGGGTTTCCGTGTTTATGTGTGTGAGTGTGAATCCATGTTTAATAATGTGCAAATGACACTGCATGCTGTAAACACATTTAAAAAAAAAGGCTTTTCTTTTTTCCCCCCAACAGAAAGATCAAATATGTGTTTGTATTTCTTCATTTGAACAGCAGCAGATCAACTGTGAAAATGTCAACCCAGTAGAAACTTTTCACGGTTTCCATGAGAGACATTAGATGAGTAATTTGTAATCACTGATCATACCATGTATCCAGAGGGGGTAGAACAGTGAAGGACTTCTCTACTACAGGTTTGATACACTGCGTGAAAACACAACATCCTCTTCAATAGGCAGAATACAGCAAAAACTGAAGCAAAAAGGAAAGTCCCTGCTGGTACACTGACACCATCCGCAGCCACGGTTTGAAAAGATAAAAAATAAATAAATAAATAAATAAATAAATAAATAAATATTAATACTACTACTACTACTACTACTACTAATAATAATAATAATAATAATAATAAATGTATTAATTAATAATAATAAATAATAATACAGTGCCAAATCTCAAAGGAAAAGTTAAAAGATAATACTGGAAGGACTGACTTTAACAGTAAACAAATGTTTACCATGCTGTATTTTGTATTATTTTCCATTCAGGCAAATGAAAATGAGAAAAACAAGACCTTCTTGAAACATGTCTATATTGTGTGCTTGCTTAAATGAACACATTTCTTCCTAAAGGTGAAAAATACAGGGTGGCTTTGCATATAGCTTCATTAATAATGCATACGAAAGTCACTTCTGGAGCAGAGACTGCATATGTAAATTAATATACTGCATATGAAGGCCAGGTATTAAATTTATGGAAGCCCATTTCTGAATAAAACCATTTGTTTCTCAAATTTTATGACAGGTTCAGCAACTTGATGTGTAATTACTCATGGGTGTCAAGCTTTAGTTTCACTTTCCTGGGAGTTTCTGACATCCGAGCCTGTATAATTAGTGCTGTATAAACTGTTTCCTTCACCTTCTCGTATGCGACGTCATGGATGCCATTATTCTTTGTCAATCACCCACAAGAGCATTACAGCTTTAATGTATTAACTTATCTGTCAGACAAACAGGGTGAATGTTAGTTTCTGTTACAGGAGTAATATCTAGCTCTAGATCTAGAGATATCAGTCATATTATGGGCTGTGGATTTCTTAAATTCTTCAACACAACACAAATGGAGGGAAAAAAACCCTACAGTGTATTGCATACACCCAAAACACAAGCATAGCAGTAACGCCAGGAACAGATCCAATTCAATTTAGTATGCATCTTACCTGAAATGGCTGTGTTTAAAGACCAGCTCGATGTAGGCCTGAGACAGAAACCTGGCACTGGCCTGAGCAGCTCCTCCACTCTGAGTCACTTTGCTGAGGTGACAGGTCAGATAGACCAGGAGCTGGTGGTTAGACTGCGGCATGCTGGGGGAGTCCAGGATCCTCTTCAGCTGTTGACCACAATCCTCCAAACTTGCTATTTCTGTAAAGAAGACAAGAGCCATTCAATAGGTTAAACACTTACTATGCACTATCATGTCCATCCAGTATATATTCAGTTCACATACTGAACGATAGTATCAGAGGCTGGAAAAGCACTGGCTACACATGCTTTCTGTCATCAGTTGCCATGTTTAATCATTTCTTTTAACCAGACAGTGGATAAAGAGTGCATAAAGGGAAGCGCTAAACACAGCCTATTATTTCTATTGTATTGTTTTAATACATCAGCAAACATTCCTCTGTTGCAGAAGTTGATTTGAGCACAGAACAAAGATTGTCAAGTGGGTAAGACTGATGTCAATGTACGACATTCTTCGTTCATCTCATTTCTCATTTTAATTTTGTTGAAATATCACAAAGGAAGAAAGGAATAGAAAGGAATAGAGGGAATGAAACAAACAAAATAAAGTAAATTGACTGGACTGAATTGGTAGCTGTGCATAGGGAAAAAAAATCATGTGTTTCACTTGGAAAGAAAGAAAGAAAGAAAGAAAGGAAACTGTGATTTAATTGAATTTGAAGCTAGACATACTGTAAGAAAAACATTTTCGGAGGAGAGGAGAGGAAATGGTGATGGAGTGAGGGAGGAAAGCAAAAGAAAGTAAAGGAAAGTGAAAGAAAGAAAGAAACGAAGAAAGAAACAAAGAACGTTAAAATGCACTGAACCATGACTGAATAAGTAGTCAGACATAAAGGAAAAAAAAACATGAATCATGATTTTCAGAGGAGAGGAGAGGTGAGGAAAGGGTGAGAGTGAGGGAGGAACAGAAAGCAAAGGAAAGGAGGGAAGTAAAAGAAAGAACGAAATGGGACAGGATGGGATGGAAAAATGACAAAAGTCATTCCCATTTCCTCCCACCTCCCAAAAATATGCCAGTAAGTGGATTGGCGACTATAAACTGTCCCAAGGGATGGTGAGAACGCATGCATATATAAGTGCCATGAGATGGACTGGCGTCTCATCCCAAGTGTATTCCTGGCTCCGGATCCACAACAACCCTGAAGATGAATGGCTGAATGGATGAACCACTGGTCTAATTCTGAAACCCGCATCTGCACCTTCTCTATTTTGTGCTACCCGAGCAGCTTTTTCGGAAGCTACTGCATGTGGGTTTCACAATTTCAGTGTCTGGGAAGGCCACGTATGTATATAGCATGGTAGTAAAAATGCTGAGTCAGCAAGACACCCCTTCTTCCCCAATGCTCACAAATATGAAATATGTGCAGCCATTAGCTACTGTATGGACTGATGGGCTGACCCAAATTATTCATGTTATTCTGCCATTATACCCGTCTACCAACGACATTATACATCACTACGCTGGGGATTTAGTGTTAGCCCAGCCACGGCTACTGCTAGCTTATTGTCTGCTGTGCCACTGGGGAATAAGGCTCTGACTTAAAGCACCACCTATGTATTAATTAGCAATGTTCAGATGGGCTTTCCCACACTGAAAAAGGACAACATCTGTGCACAAACAATTGGAGGAGGTGCAGACCTGGGTTTCAAAATTAGGCCAGTGATTCAACGTAATAACTCTCGCATGCAAAACAGTGTACTGAACATGTGGCTGTGCTCTAAAGGCACAATCTGCTCATCCATCGGTGTTGAGTAATAATCATCACACAATCCCCAAGAGCCAGAACAATAACCGATACCTTATAATGTACCTATTAGACATGCAAACGTGATGAAATAAAATAACTGTAATTGACAATTGTCTTTACATATTTATGGCTATATGTTTTGAGCAGACAGCGTTGCTTTTAGCGCATGCGGTGTAAATCTTAGCCGTCACAATGCTCTCAGAGTAAGTAAAGACAAAGTCTAAATGGTGCTCACACACACCAGACTCACACGAACACACTCTTAACCTCTTGCCAATTACATTTCCACAATGACTTATGAGCGTCATTACGACGCGGCTGGTTAAGGCACCTCGGCAATGGTGCTTACGTAAGATAAGTGTCCTGGGGTCAAAGGTAATGAGCAGCAGGAGGTGGGGAAATAGAATGATGGATATTCGACAGCCAGCCGGCCGAAATGTGGGTCAGCACTTTGACCTTGGCCTTTGACCTTGGCCTAAGACCTACAGACCAATGACATAGACCTAGACCCTATGCATGCATGCACACCACTGTCAGCTATCGCCTTTGCTCTTTAAATGCATCTGTATATTACTAGCTGTTTGAAGAAGAACAGCCCCATCCACCCCTCCAATCCAACTCTGCTAGTCATAATCAATGGAGGCATTCAATAAAGGCCAGAGCCTCAGGAACTTAGCTGAGTCCATCTGGACTCAGCATGAGACATGTAGGGGGGGGTTGGGCAGTCCAGCAAAAAAGCCTTGACGTTCCTGGGAAGGGACACAGCAGTCCCCAGTAAGCCAGATTGGCACTGGAACTTCACATTTATACACTCTGACAGATAACAGCAAAAGCTACCTTTACGATTAGCATTAACCGGGCTTTGAGTTGAACCCCAGTCAAGAACACTTAATGGCAATTAGCAGCATGTCTGCTGGGAATGACGCGGAATCTATACAGCCATCGTAGACCGTTTAATTGCGAAGGTTCCTTTGACTCACTTTGTAGAGACGGATACACTATAAATAGCTTAACTGGTCCTGCAGATTTTATTACAGCAAGAAATAAACTCATTCTTGTGATAAGAGAAATCAGAAGACCGATAATGATGGACCAGTGACAAAATGACACTCCACAGAAGTGCAAGGGTGTAAAAACACGTGCAAACCTCATGAAAGCTGAAATATTAATGGTCTGATGAAGGATTGTGCTTTCCAAATCAGCAAATTGTCTGTTTTGCATGTTTGCCCCAATCAGTTTTGTCCTGGTCAGGGTTCTGATGGATTCAGAGGCTATTCTGGGAACACTGTGAGCTCACCGCACCTGCGATGCCAATCCATCCAAGGCCACCGTGCATACACATTCACACCCCCTTTCAATTTAGAGTAGCCAATCGTCCTCCCAGCATGTTTTTGTACAGTTGGAGGAAACTGGAGAACCCAGAGGAAACCCATATGAACACAAGGAGTACACGTAATGCAAGCTCAGGACTAACTCGAACCAGGGACTTTGGAGCTATGAGGTAGCAATACTACCTGCTGCACCACCATGCCATGCCTGTTCACCTTAATACAGTGGTTTTCAAAGTGGGGGCCCCTTGGGGGCCGCCAGGGGTGCCCGGGGGGCCTCAACAAACTGTGTCGGAGCCACCAAGCCCATCCCTCCCACTAGTATGTTTTCTCTTTCTCACTCCCAGACAACCACACACACACACACACACAATCAATTCCTAATGTGATGTAAAGATGTAAGATGTAATTATTAATAAAAAAGGGGGATATATTCAGAAGTCTGTATTTTTAATGTGTTTTAAAGACATCTTGCAAATCGGGGGCCTCGGTCAAATGTTAATGCCATTTGGGGGGCCCTTGCCCTGGAAAAGTTTGGGAACCCTTGCCTTAATAAACATTACATTTTGGCTAAAAAGTGCAAAATTCATGGCTGCGTATCGGCAAATAAATGAATATTGGACGCTCAGTGTAATGTCCGGATACGGGTTAACCCGCTTCCACCAAGCCATTATTTTATTAATGTTTCTTGAAATGATGTCTCATTGTTTCACAGAGTTTCATTTTAATGTGACTAACATTTAATTATCTGTTGCATGTTTGCATTTAAGAGTTATGAAGAGTTATGAAATAGGTCTCTTTAAAATCAGCTTTTGAACAGAACACACATTCACAGCTACACTCCTATTATATATATCAGAATCCGAATCCGAATGAGCTTTATTGCTCACACACACAAGGAATTTGTCTTGGTAAGTGCGTACACAAATATGACAGCAAGACACATGGGAATGAATGAAATTTTTGAATCATTTTCTACCCGTCTCTCCACTTTTATTTTTAGCACTGTTCCCGCTGTGTAATCACACACACGTATTTTCAATTTCAGTATTATTCTAGCAGGAAAACGGGTATCGCATGAAAAAAAGCTGCGCTCGCTACCTCCTTTGCATGTGACACCATGTTCGTAATTACTTTTTGCAAATGCGTTGAAACACACCCACTAACTGCACACACAATTTATCAGAACGAATGCAATTTAGCCTTCATATATGGGATGTTAATAAATTAGGGTCTTAATGCACAAATTATAAATACACGAAAGGATTCCCATTTTTAAAATCTTACTGTATAGCCATATCATATAATATATACACTGCTTGGCCAAAAAAAAGGTCGCTGTTCGGATTTAAATAAGCAAATACTTAAGCGCTCCAATAATGACTGGATCATTAGCGCAGTGATTAATACGTTTCAGCTGCCAGCAATTCTTTTGACCCTAACTGATACAGTGTGTAGCTGTTGGAAGACGTATCCCGTGATCGTGGAAAAGATGTTTCAGAAGGGGCAAATTATTGGCCGGCATCAAGCAAAGAAAACAACTAAGGAGATTGCTGAAATCCCTGGAATTGGGTTAAGAACTGTCCAACGCATTATTAAAACCTGGAAGGAGAGCGGCGAACTGTCAACTCTGAGGAAGAAATGTGGTCGGAAAAATGAACGTTCAAAATCTTGAGTGATCGGAGATCTTTAACACACTTGGTGAAGTCACATCATTCATTGGGCTGAAATTGAGTGGTTCAGGGAGCATGAGGAATCATTTTCACACATGAATTGGCCACCACAGAGTTCTGACCTTAATCCAATTGAAAGTCTTTGGGATGTGCTGGCGAAGACTATACAGAGTGGTTTCGATGCTCCCGTCCTCAATACAAGATCTCGGCCAAAAATGAATGTAACTCTGGATGGAAATAAATGTTGTCACGTTGCACAAGGTTGTCGAAACAGTGCCAGGAAGAATGTGCGCTGTATATCAAAGTTAAAGGTAGTGCAACGAAATTTTAGTGTGTTTAGCTTTCTTTTGGTCAGGCAGTGTATTTCTAGCACATGAATTATACTGTGAGGAAGTTTCTCATCTAACATAGAAAAAAATAATGAACAACAAGAAGGTACTTTTACCCCAGCATGTCCCAAAGTGTTTTATTCCTCTTATACCACAGCAGGCTGCCAATTAGTACATTTACATGGACAACAATAATCCGATATTAACCCGATTAAAACGATACTCTGATTAAGAAACTAGCATATAAACAGTGATTATTGATGACCTTAATCCGACTAAAGTCATACTCGAAGTAAACACAAATCGAATTAAGACATGTGGAGTACTCTTGTTTTAGTCGCATTATGGACGTGTATTACAGACATGTACACACCTTAATCACATTATGAACGTCGTGGGGACGTAATGAGCCCTATGTTAATCGAACTATGTTCTATAACATGTAAAACAGGAACATGAAAGGAATATTCTGAAAGCGACTCATGTAAACACCTTAATCAGACTATTGTCTTATTCAGAATAAGGTCAATAATTAGATTGTTGCTGTCCATGTAAACATAGTCAGTGACTGCATTTTTAGTTATTAAAGAACAATGTCATACTCTTAATCTAGTTATAGTTATATTTGATGTTGTGAAATATCAAAGCAAGTTATCACTTATGGTATAGACGCTATAAATGGTCATTTCTGTGAGAGTCAGTCTCTTTTTTGAAGAAAAAAAATGCAACTTGTCTTGCTGCTAAGAAACCCGAAAGTGCGAAGGTCTCTGTCCTGAAGACTTGGCAGGGCTGGCACTGGAGACTCCTTTAAAAAAAAAGTTAAATAAACGTCTTCTCACAGAATGTGTTAGAACATATTAGAATGAGCACATTAATATAAACCTGTCGCTGGAATACAGCCGACACTAATGTCAGACCTGCTGTGATAAAATATTAATCAACACATTCTGATCAATGAGAATCCAGAATTAAAAAAATATATATATATATATATATAAGTACGATCGTTTTTACTGGACATAATTATTAAGGGAAAGTTAGGATCTAGGGCCTAAGATGAGGCATTGCTTAGACTGAACAGCACTTACATAATTCAGCTCATGTGTCCTAGCTAAATCAGGTCATGCTCAGGATCAGATGAGGCTAAGGGAGAAGGCAGACTGGGTGTGTGTGTGTGTGTGTGTGTGTGTGTGTGTGTGTGTGTGTGTGTGTGTGTGTGTGTGTGCCAGACAGTATCAGTGGGAGTAATTTAGAATGAGGTTAGTGATAAATGCTGTTATCTCACTATCAGGCATGTTAGCACCCCCTCTAAAACACAAGCACACACCCACTCTCATCCACACATGCACAAACCCAAACCCTCTGTGACATGGAGTTTTGCTTTTGAACAAATCACTCACACAAGGTTTTCTGTGAGGAGATGGTTATTTATCTTTTTCTGTAAGGAGTCTCCAGTGTCAGCATTTTGTAACAGCATGAGGTAAAACTTTAATTTGAAGTTATTGACGTAGGAAAGTCATTGGAAAGGACGACATTTTTGGTTCTTAGGTAACATTTCTAGCTGTTGTAAGATAAGTGATACGAGGAATTAACTTGTTTTACAGATGCTCCACATTACATGTATATCTAAACAGATAAAATGTACAGTGGGATAGTGTGAAGCTTGCTGTTATAGCGAAAACTCTTCTGATCTCCCTTTATACCAGCTCATTCAATGAGGTCATAACCTCACACAGGGTTTTCATACCACTGCTATGCTGATGACACTCAACTCATCCTCACCTTTCCTCTCTCAGACACTCATGTTTCTGCTCGGATCTCAGCATGTCTGGCAGACATCTTGTCATGGATGGCAGCTCATCGGCTGAAACTAAATCCCAGCAAGACTGAGCTGCTGTAAATCCCTGGAGATGCATCCCCATGTCAAGATCTTGTGATCTCACTGGAAAACTCAGATCTCACCATCTGTCACTGCACACACCCTTGGGGTAACCATGGACATTTCTATCCACAGAGGCCACTCAGGTGCTTGTTTAGTCCCTTGTCATTTCAACACTGGTCTACTGAAACTCAATCCTGGCAGGTCTTCTCTTGTACACCTTCCGACCCTTGCAACTAATCCAGAATGCAGCTGCACAACTTGTTTTCAACCTCCCAAAGTACTCTCACACCACCCTATTGCTACACTCCCTCCCTCCACTGGCTTCCTATAGCTGCCTGCATCAGGTTTAAAACACTGATGCTTGCACGCAAAGCCAAAAACAGACCAGTGCCCACCTACCTCAAAGCACTTATCACATCCCACGATGACTCAAAGCTCACACCGAGCCTCTAGCACTGTTTGACTGGATACACCATCTCTTTTAGGGTACAAGGAAGATGTGCATCAATGCTTTTTCTCTGTCCTGCCACCAAGTTGGTGGAATGAACTCCCCCTGGCTGAGTCACTGGCTGTCTTCAAGTGAAGACTAAAGACCTACCTCATCACCAGGCACTTTCTTAATCATATTTGTCTTACGTTTTTTTTCTATTTATACTGTACTAACCTGCCCAACTGGGTTTTTAAACAGGGTGGCTGTGGCTCAGGTGGTAGAACGGGTTGTCCACTAATGGTAGGGTTGGCGGTTCAATCCCCGACCCACATGCTGAAGTGTCCTTGGGCAAAACACTGATCCCCAAATTGCTCCCAATGGCAGGCCAGTGCCTTGCATGGCAGCTCTGGTGCCATTGGTGTGTGTGTGTGAGTGAGTGAGTGAGTGAGAATGGGCAAATGAGAAACAGTGAAAAGCGATTTATAGAACCACTAAGGTGAAAAAGGTGCTTTATAAGTGACCATTTACAATTTAGACCAATGCTACCCTTAGTCCCTGACCTACTGAGCTAGAATGAGGATTTTTTTTTGTTTTTGTTTTTTAATTGAGACTACAAAGCACTGGATAAAGGTGTCTGCAAAATGCTGTAAATATAAATACATTACACAAGCCCTTTGTTTATTTTTTCTATTAAAGACAGGCTCGGATTGTTTTATTCCTCTTACACCCAGCAGTTTTCCAATGCTTACGATTCTTATTCATTACAGAATGTCATGTCAAACATTTGATCAGTTCATTGTGGAGAATCCTTACATACTCTTATCGAGCAGATAGTAAACCATCCTTTCTTCACTGATACAGTAGCTGTATATTGCTGTATTATGGTTTGTCTCTATGAGCCAGCTTACCCTGAGCAGTGTAGACCAGCTCACTGTAGAGCACAGATGGGATGATGGGACATGGCAGCTCCTGCAGGTAAGCCCTGAGAGTATCAGCCAACACGGCCAAGTCATACTGCTCACAGTCCACTGCAGCGGGGTCTGAGAGGGGGAGGGTACAAAGCCAGGGAGAGAGAAAGACAAAGAACAAGCAAGAGCGAGATAGTTAACTATTTTTTACAAAAAGAGACAGAGGCACGCTGAGTGGAAGATTACTAGTCAATAATTCACTGCTTCGGATAATGGTACTTCAAGGGAGTGCAATTATACAGTAGGAATTGTAAAAGGCCTTGATTGCACTAAAATTATACAGGCATATTGATATATTGAGAAGGCATAAAAGAGGCTGGCTGTTTTCTTGCACATTCCTGATGAGAGTATCCTAATTTATAGTTAGGACATAATTGTCAATAATTCCTACATGTTAAATGGCATGGCTGTGAAACGAAGGAAGTACTTCATGTGAGTGAATATATGTAGTCGTACAGCTCAGCTTATGACAGAAGTTGAAACAGGTCAAACCTGTCATAGTTGTGAATAAGGACCTTAGAATCCTATATATATCTGGATGGTGATAAGGTGGACACCTCTGGTTATATTATATTATAAACCCTGAACCGCAAATTCTGACAAAAATGTTGTGCTGTGTCATTATTTCAACTTAAAATCATTAGTTTGAGAACGGTGGCTTAATGGTTAGCCTTGCATCTCCAGAGTTGGTGGTTCGAATGCCGATTCTGCCCCGAGTTTGCATGTTCTCCTGGTGCTTTGGGTTTCCTCCAGGTACTCTGGTTTCCTCCCCCAGTCCAAAGACGTGCGTTGTAGGCTGACTGGCATTTCCAACTTGTCTGTAGTGTGTGGATGGGTGCGTGAGTGTGTGTGTGATTATGCCCTGCCATGGGTTGGCACCCCCTCCACGGTATTCCTTGCCTTGTGCCCCGAGCTCCCTGGGATAGGTCAAGGCTCCACGTGACCCAGTGTAGGATAAGTGGTACAGAAAATGGATGGATGGATACCATTAGTTTTACTTGTTTTTTCCCCCCAAGATATTATGTCCTTATTTAGACCTAGGGCGTCCTTATTTCAAAGTATCATGTCATTACTTTAACTTAATGTCTCATTATTTCAAATTAATAATACATTATTATTATTATTATTATTATTATTATTATTATTATTATTATTTAAATAAGGAGATATTAAGTCAAAATAACAAAAGAGCATGCCAACATTTTTTTTGCAAGTCAAGAATAGATGTGTTGTTTGAAATGTTCAGTATCCTAATCCTCCTTATGTTAAAATGATTCCATATAGGTGTATGTCTATGCTATATAAACCATGGTCCTTTAATTTTTGTATGCTATTATAGAACGAAAAAGTAGTGACCTGTAAAGTAAATTGAACAATAAAAAAGAACAATGATTGAAGACAATTAGATATAATATTCAGCTCATCAAGGAATCTTTTCACATTACATTACATTACAGCATATTTTGGCAGATGCCCTTATTTACAGTGACTTACAATTATCTCATTTATAAAACTGAGCAGGTGAGGGTTAAGGGCCTTGCTCAAGCGCCCAACAGTGGCAGGTGGGATTTGAACTCGCAACATTCTGATAAGAAATCCAATGTCTTAACCACTAATCTACCACTTCTCTTTCTTCAGTGACTGTTCAGTCAGAATATTTATGACCAAGTAAGAAACTTGCCACATACAGTAATCTTCCTTAGCTATTATGGCTCACAATGCTTACAGCAGAATACTACACTAAACAACTGACATGTTCATAAGCCAACTGACTGTCAGGAATTGCTCCTGTATATTGTACTCAACTGGAGGCTATACTATACAAATGAAATGGCTTTTGTCTTTCTTCTGCCCCACAATGCATTGTTTGCTATGGCTGTGACCTTGGGAGACCGTTAGCAATGATAAGAACAGATTGCCTTTCAGCGTCTTGATTAAATTGAAAAGAGTAATGAATGTGCATGTTAGTCAGAGAACACATTTAGACCAAATGCACGTTTTAGGTATTCATAGGGTACGACTAAGCTTGCTAGTAATAAGGGACAAACCATACAAAAAGAGACACATGAAAATACAGAGAGCACCTATTATTTGTTCAATTAAACAAACTCTCTCAATGCTTGCCTCTCCGCTCTCTTCCTCCTCAATCTTTCCGTTATCCCACTCTATCTCAACACTGCATTGATCGGCCCTCTGACTAATTGTAAAGGAAAGTTTCCCTCTTATCGGGTTCCAGTGAGATGAAAAGCCCATTAAGCTCTACTGATGACCTTCTCCCTCACAATTAAGTTTGTAGACCTGCTAAACATGATTAGTTTGTACACCTGCTGCTGCACATGCTGCCAATGTCGAGGTTCAGGACATGTAACATAAAACAGGACAAAATACATACATTATTTACGTGTAGCATTTGATATTTTAAACTAGTGATTCAATAAAATGTTGCTAGCATCACTTATCCTTTAGACCCTTAGATAGTTCGATACTCCTCCACAACCCATCCTGGTAAGTTTCCCTTTTGCTTGAATACTGGTAATTTACACCAAACAAGAAATATGTCATCTATATTGCGAATAACTGAGCACATCTCAGATCTCAAAGCTCTGGCTACAGTTTTTAAAACAGTATCATTAATAGAAAGCGCAAGAGCAGCCTACTTGTGCACGCATAGCAGTTATCAGCAAGCATGGTCATTAAAACAAGCACACATGGCATTTCTGTGTGCACACGCAAAGGTATTTACAAGTGTGGAGCAGAGAAACTGCATTTGTGTTCTGTGAGCACTGAGACACGTGCTTTCTTTCACGTGGCCTTTGAGTTAACTTAAGTAAAACAGTTATGGAGGAAACTTGGTACCAACAAAGCAAAAAAAAAAAAAAAGATTTGACTCTCTTGTTCTATCGCTTAGAATGTTACACAAATATTCCACCTGACCCCGAGCAACCAAACACTTCAGTGACGTAATGGCGCGGCCTACATTCTGCATCCAGCAGAATACTTCCAGGAGATGCAGCAAATGATGTTCCCAGATATTACTAAAGATCATTACATTCCGTTCTCCATCAACAGTCCCCGCCAGCACCTTATTGACCAACTGCTGAATCATTGTAATGTGGAATGTGGAAGCCAGTCCTTTGTCCTGTAGAGCATGTAGCACCTAGAGCACCAACATCCGTTGTTTAGGTAGACCAAACATGCAATCATGATGTTGATCTCTGGTTTGATTGTTGGTAATTTCTTGATTCTGATTGGCCAGTAAGAGTTGATGAATATTCTATTTACTGGGACGTGTATGGTAAACACTCCATATAACCTATGGCTAATACTAAAGAAATTTTTAAAAGGTGTTTTGTTATTTAACAAAGAAAACACATTGTGAGGGAAAACACCCGGTGTGCACAAAGTTTGCATGTTCTCCCCGTGCTTCGAGGGTTTCCTCCAGGTACTCTGATTTCCTCCCCCTGTCCAAAGACATGCGTTGTAGGCTGATTAGTATTCCAAAATTGTCCGTAGTGCGTGTGTGAATGGGTGTATGAGTGTGTGTGCGATTGTGCCCTGTTATGGGTTGGAACCCCTTCCAGGGTGTCCCCTGCCTCGTGCCATGAGTTCCCTGGGATAGGCTCCAGGCTCCCCGTGACCTTGTGTAGGATAAGCAGTATGGAAGATGGATGGAAAACACATTACTGATATCATGAAGCTTTTATTAGGAGATGTTTATTTAACATTTACTGAAGGAGCTTTGTAACATTCAGTAATTTTTTCTGACACAGGAACGTCTTCAGGACAGAGAAGTTTCTGATTTCTTGGTAACATGACAAGGCATGTTTCTTTGTCTTATTAACTTCAAGAAAGAGCGGAAAAAACTGTTTAAAGCTGCTGTAACATAAATTATAACAGGAACCAACTTGTCTCACAGATTCCATAGTTCCATAACATTAAATGTAACTATAAATGGTTAAAAAGCATGGTGTGGTGTTCATTAATAAAGTGTAATCAGTGGCAAATTGCAGTGGTTTAAAAGGAATAAAACACTTCAGGATAGGCTGTTATAGAAAAATAGTCCACTTTGCATCAGGCCATATGCTTTTGCCCAGGTGACAGCCAGTGTATATTCTATTTTTAACCCCATTTACTGCCTGACTCAGATCACATAACTGTGCTTGAACAATACTGAGCTGGATTAACAAAAGGATTTTCTATATGTGCTGCATTTTCCCATGGTACTGAGGCACAGTCATGCGAGAAACTAACCCCTATTGATCCATCCCCTCTCAATGAATCTCATTTATTGGTCTCTCTAAGTAGTTATTGCATCTACATACATTTCTTAGTTTTCTAATCATCTTCACAGTTGATGTCCATCTACTGGCTTCTCATTCTTTGCCATGACTCCATATTGATCGCTTCCTAATGCCAGCTTTAATCCATATGTTGTTGGAATTTCTCTCTGTGAACTTATCGATAGCTGACACCCCTCCCTACTTTGCTACCAGACGACTTCAGCTCTTCAATCAGTCTTTGGCTTGCCCCTCCTTACTCCACCATGCTTCCACTTCAGCCATTTACATGTCTGTCATTTGAATTCAAATTTGACTGCCTGATCCATCTGGTCCAGCTCTATTGATCCACTTGAGGCTTTATTGGTGCGCCTGGTGCCTTATACCAGTCATCTGCAAACAAAGATATCCAATCAGCTGGTCCAGCCTTGGCTAGAAGCCTCCCCACAACCATAACCTCACACTGGGTCAAAGCATTCTGGTGTCACTTTGTTTGAGAAGATACATCACAAAGACCCCATTCAAGTAGGTTTCGGGGGATGGACGCTAGACATGACATTAGAGGTCAGGGTTATTGTTTTCAGGGAGACTTGAAAGGGTAGAAATGACCCATCGTGTCGATCTATTAGGTAAAGGACATCAGGCATGGTGGATAAAGCAATGGTCATGGGCAAAAAATCCTGCATGTTTAATTGGGTTCACTTACTAAAAACAAATCCCAACGAGAAAAACAAGGACCTCAAATTTCTAATCCAGATCTGTTTGTTGTACTATTGCATTTCCGCCATTGAAGTCTAACGCTTATTTTCCACCACAATGTAGTAAATTCCTTTTATACCACAGCATGGTTGAATTCTTGATTCAGATTGGTTAGAAGGTGTTGGTTAATTTTCCAGAACTGTAGTTCTGACAGTAGTTTCAACTGCAAGACAAATCCCAGGTTTAAATTAATGTGCTCTTTCAAATACGTTATTATTTCTAAAGCAACAAAGTATACATTTGTTGAATGGTTGGTTGATATTCCACATAAACAGATTTAAAAAAATCTTTGTAATTGTTGATATGGTGAAGTTTTTTCTGAGGAGATGTTTAACATTTTTGGAAGGAGTCTCCAGTGAACAATCAAGAGTAAAGCTGTAACTTTAAGCTTTCTAACACAAGCTCCGCCCCCAGGATCAACGGTGGCCCATAGAGTGTCTATAAAACGACTAACAAGTGGCGTATCCAAACATGAACAAGCATTACAGACAGGAAGTCAGTTTTTCAAACAGGTTTTCTCAGCGACTTAATACACTTTTGCTCAGGCCTTTTTTTTTTTTTTTTTTTTAAATTCATATTCTATATATCTTTGAGGTTATTTGTACAAGTAAGGAATAAAAAAAAGAACTATTGCAGCTTTAAATTTAAATACTGTAGCATCACACCATTCATTATTTTCTTCTAACAGCATGCCCCATCATGCTTTATTCCTTACATATTACTCATTTTCTCCATGCCAAAAAACAATAATAACAATCTGGCTGTTTGTAGTAATAAAATCGTGCTTGAGCTAGGCTTTTAGATTGTGCTAGATAATCCAAGCAGCTATCCATATGCAACAAAATCAAAAAACAAAAAGGTTTCAGCACAGCATGAGTTTTGGAGAAATGTTATTCTACTACAGTTTACACGCAGAGCAGAAAAGAAACAAGAAACAAATCTAGTGGCTACTTTAGTCTGCGTATGTGGTCTGCGAACACGCTAAAAGGCTACTGCAAGAACAATTAGCAAACTGCTGCAATCCACAGTTTATTTAATTCATGTAACAGACAGCTGCTGAAGACCGTTGATTAGCCAGCATTGTTTATTATTTAAACACTCTAAAAAAAAGAGGACAAAAGAAAAGATGTCAAAAAGAACAAAGTAGGAAAGGATTTAAAAGAAACAGCTGTGAGGAATTCTCAAACCTGATTGGCCAGAAAGTGCTCTGACAGTTGTTCCAGCTGCAACGCAAATCAAAGGATTATATTACTGCGCTCGTTCTGTTATCCAGTAACTGTGTGCACAGGGACGTGTATGGTAAAAGTTTTATTTGAGGAGACATATATTTATGCTGGCTAAGAGGTTAGCATGTTTGCCTCACAGCTCCAGGGTTGGGGGTTTGAATACCGCCTCTGTCCTGTGTGCTTGCATGTTCTCCCCGTGCTTTGGAGGTTTCCTCCAGATACTTCGGTTTCCTTAACCAGTTCAAAGACATGCATTGTAGGCTGACTGGTATATCCAAATTGTCCATAATGTGTGTGCGATTGTCCCCAGTGATGGGTTGGTACCCAGTGCCTTGTGCCCCAAGTTCCCTGGGATAAGCTCCAGGCTCCCCCATGACCCTGTGTAGGATAATCATTATGGAAAATGGATGGATGGAAACGTGCATTTAGTTTTTTTTTTTTGGAAGGAGCCTCCAGTGTCAGGGCTTTGCACCAGTCAGAGGTAAAGCTGTTACTAAGTTTCCCTTCACAGGAAACACTAAAGCTCTTTAACATGGTCACAATGGGACAGTGATGATCCTGCTAACCGAATCAGCTTCAGCATGATTGTCATTATTGAATTAGATAATCTTTACTTCAGCTTTGTTTGGGCAGCAAGTTCAAGCAGTTCACTGAGGTAAATGCAACTATTTTTCTCAAAAAGGTTTGCCAAAAAAAAAAGTGAAAGAGAAGGGCCTTTAGATCAAAAAGCATGTCTTAAGTGATTTAATGCGATGGAAAATGCAGCTCTGATTTCTCCATAATTCTATTGATTTATAAAATTCTTAAGAGCCTGAAAAAGGCAGGGAAAAAGACACACATTATTGCCTCAATTTGCCAGAGGTCACATTAGGTTGTTTGGCTGTTCCCTGTTGTACTTATAAGACACGATGACAGTTGGTGACATTTGATTGAAAGCGTGTGGTAGGGCAGTGAACCAGCCTGAGGAGTTTAAACTACTCTAGGCTGCCAGAAAATAAAATACAAACCAAATGATTCTGATTATGGTACATTATACTCTATTCAGGAAATTTAGGAAAGACGGAGCTGCGTGTGTTTATGTAGTTATGGTCTAATTTATTCTTGAAGACCTTTCACTGAAGTGACCAGTGTACATGCATATTTGAAATGCATTAAAATGATTTAATAAATGCTCAAATTTCTATCATGCCTCTTTGTAAAAGGCATCATTGGTCTCCGGTCTCAGGTTGGTGGAAAGCAGTGAAAATTTGGAAAATGCATGTTGTATAGATTTCCTATCCATCATGCCTACGGAAGAGTGATGAATCTTTCATAAGGAATCGCCGTTTATGTACGTGTGACAGCGAGGTAGTGACAGTGTGTATGTGTGCATGTGTAATTGTGGGTGTTTATATGCAGAATGCATGATGGTGTTATGCACGGAAATGCAATTTCACATGTATGAATAACCAGCTCGGTGGCAGAGATGGATTTGGAGTCATTTTTTATTCCTCTCCATCTGCATATTTTAGATACAAATAAGAGCATTTCCTTCACGGTTTAGGAGTCACACTCTAGTCGCTCCCTATATAGCCACATATCAATCACTGTTCAGTGCCAAAGAGCAGGCTTATGCATTGCTATTGGATTACTAGATCATGTATAGGTATTCATGCTAGTTTGATCAGTGTTTTAATGTTTTCCCCATCTGTGTGGTGCTTTAGGGAGGTAAGAACGGAGCAATCACCCATGGCCAGCAATCACAAACAACCAACAGTATCTGATCAAAGTGGTCTGATTCTGGTTCCAAGAGAACTTCAAGCGAGGCAGTGAGAAAGCGATTCGGCTGCAAATCAACCCGACTGCAGGAAGAGAACCAAACATGGGTTTCAGCATTGTGTTGTAGATGCAAGCTGATAAAATTGAGCTTTGAGGTGCAAAATGAGACAAAAGACAGAGCTTTAGTGCTGTAGAAATGCCGTGTATTCTGGACATTCGACCCGACAAGCAAAAAGAGAAAATAAACAGTGAATTATTTATATAATGATCTAATCCTTTATTTAGTGCCGGCTCCGTGTTCTCCATGCTCGGGTCATTTTTGTGATTTCCATACACACTTGTTTTGATGTCACTGCCCAATAAATCAAAGTTATACACACCCGTCAACCAACATTTGTTGGGTTCCTTTAATTATGCACAGTATGAAACTAAACCAAACCAAATACTGTAGGTATTGATGACTTGGACTCAGCACATGGACTAACAGATGAAGTGAAAGCACACTCAGTGTGAAGATATTTGATCAAAAGTCAAAACCAACCATTTAATCCATCCATCCGTCCTCCCATTTTCCGTACCGCTTATCCTACACAGGGTCGCAAGGGGCCTGGAGTCTATCCTGGGGAACTCGGGGCACAAGGCGCAGGACACCCTAGACAGGGTGGGGACAATTTGGAAATGCCAGTCAGCCTACAATGCATGTCTTTTGACTGGGGAAGGAAACTGGAATGACCAGAACATTCAAATCCATACACTGGGCAGAGGTGGGATTTGAACCCCCAGGCAACCGTGCTAACCACTAAGCCACCGTACCCTCCATATCGAATAAAAATGTTAATTAAACAAAGTGTTGTGTAAACTATTTTAATTTAAAATGCACGAAAACTAAGTGTTTATGTTTGCCTACTCTAATATTTCCCTAGAACAAAGGGAAAAAAATGATACCATATAGCACAGATATGGCAGATATTACTTGCAGAGGAGCATGAGATAGCATTCAAATATTTAGAACTAGAACGTGAGGTAACACACATACAGTAACACATATAGTACACAACACTCACATACACCCACATTGGACTACAAGACGTCAGCGTTTTCCACACTGTCAGCTTGGACGCAGTTTTCAATACCTCTAAATTCAGCATTCGTCTCTACTGCAAAACCCTATGAGTCTGTACCTCATCACCTCTTCCAACTTCAGCTATCTATTCATAGCAGATCCTGTCAACAATCTTGCGCCGATGTAACCCCATATACCCAAGAACTTCTATGTTTCTTATTTAAGAGTCCACTAAGGGGCAGGCATGCAGACAATGCCATTCTGCAGCCAGGCTTGTTTAGGCATATCTGAGATTAGTTGGGAAGGTCAAACATCCAAACGTCGGTACTAGGGTGTATTTAAAATACAAACAGAGGCTCGATAAGTCTTGATGACTATTTAATTACATTTTTCAAGTTCCTCTGTGTGTGAATGTGCTAGCTTAGCACACAGTTGTGCCTTGAATGCCGGACTGCATTACTGCTAGCTTTGATGGCGTGAGTTGCCGGTTGTGTCAGTATGATGACGGACAATCTTTCACATTCTCTGACCTTTAGGGACTGCAAGGAGATGACAGGTTTCATTCTAACGTGACCACAGGACCCACTGCACAACAAGACAGCTAGGTCGCTAACCATCACATTGGGCCTGACCTCGTTCACCCTCCTGGGTCACTATACAGGCCCAGCATGGAGCTTATAGAACTCAAAATACAGTTCTGTTTTGTTTTAGCAAGAACTGTCTGGGGAGAAAAAAAAAACAACTAAAAGTATATGTCTGAGTGTACAAAATATAGGATGGATTTTGGGTTTTTACCAGACCACGAAAAGGGTTTTAGAAAGAATCCAAACAAGCTGCTGTACTGTCTGTACTGTATTTTCTTTTTTGTAATTTAAAAACAATGTTTGCCAATGTTGTTTTAAATCATTTGAATGTGTAAATGAATTGTTGTTACACGCAAATGGAATAAGCCATTTCAGTAAGAATGCAGTGTTAATTTAATTAGAATTTATTTTAATAATTGAAAGATGTAAGCAGCATTTACGTGGCTTCGCACACAATGGCAGTTAGGGGGCACCATCACAAGACTAATCCGGGACCCTCGAGACATACTGAGTTCATGGACAAAGTTTCGTGTTTATACGAAAAAAGAGCTGCAGAGCCGTGGCTTCGTCTTGTTTACGATATTTTGTGACCCGTATGTGGCGCTGTCACAAAATTTTGCATGAAAACTCAGCTCATCACATTCAGGGTGTGGTCCTGAATATTCAACCCCAATTCCAAAAAAAAGTTGGGACGATGTGTAAAATGTAATTAAATGTAAATAAAAACAGAATGCAATGATTTGCAAATCTCATAAACCCATATGTTATTCACAATAGAACATATATCAAATGTTTAAACTGAGTAAATGTACCATTTTAAGACACAAATAAGGTAATTTTGACGTTGGTGGCCGCAACACGTCTCAAAAAAGTTGGGACGGGGCAACAAAAGGCTAGAAAAGAAAGTGTCACTAAAAAGAAACAGCTGGAGGTTAATTGGCAACAGGTCAGTAACATGATTGGGTATAAAAAGAGTATCTTAGCGAGGCAAAGTCTTTCAGAAGTAAAGATGGGCAGAGGTTCACCAATCTGTGAAAAACTGCGTCTACAATTTCTGGAAAAATTTCAGAATAATGTTCCTTAACGTAAACTTGCGAAGACTATGAATCTCTCATCATCTATAGTACACAATATTATCAAAAGATTCAGAGAATCTGGAGAAATCTCAATGCTCCGTTGGTGCTTGGCTCCAAATTAAATATATATTCAAAAGAAAAATGACATGCCATACTGTTTATCCACTTATACTAGTTCCTGTTATCACTTATGTTATATAAGCTATAAACATTTCCCTCAACAGCCTCTCTCTTTTTTTTTTTTTTTTTGCTCTCTTAAATTAAAGTCCTCTGCCCTGAAGACTTTCTAATGGCAGAAAACTTACAAAGTGTTACAAAGTGCTGACGCTGGAGACGCCTTCCATAAATTTTAAATAAACATCTCATTACAGAAAGCTTCACCATGTCAATATATAGTTACTATAGAAACTATGACGTATTTAAACACATGCAGTAATAGAAACTTGTAATTAGCCTCGCAGCTGGACCTTCTTGCAGAGCTGCTGTTAGAGAAAATTTATCAACACATCCTGACCAATCAGAATCAAGAATACAACACTAATGTGGTGTAAAAATCACAAAGTCTATCACACAGTACAGTGATGCTCTTTGAATACAAGCGCTTTGAATGCTTCAAAAATCAAGGATTCTCAACATCAGAGCTGAGGACTGACTGACCTGCACAGTTTCAAGGTTTTACTTCTTCCAACAAACTTTGATTCAAGCCTTCATGTAGGAACAAGTAGGATAACCCCACTACCAGGTAGGTCAGAGGGTTCTGCATTGTGCCATTTTACAACCTCACATTCAAATAGTGTTTAGTTCAATTTTCATTTAAAATGCTTTAAATAAACATCATAAATTGGAAATCTTTTGAACACATGGATTTTCTTTCTTTCTTTTTTACAGTTTAATCACTATTATTGCCACAAACCACACTAAACATTACAGAATAGCAATAAGGAAACCTACATCTTTGTGGAACTTTAAATAACTGTTATTTGGAGGGTAAACCTGTTAAGCCTACAGATAAAATACTCCTAGATGGTGTTAATAACTGTAAATCACAAATGTGTATAGTATGCTGAAGTGAAGAATGAAGTGACATTGTTCCAATAAAAACATTTTACAATTAGCTAAACTTATAATAATAATAAATACTTACCTAGTCTATATAAACTATTTACCTATTCTTTAGTTACATTTGTTTTATGCTAAAATAAAAAAAATAAATGAAATAAAAAAATGCTACAACAGAGCGTTCATAAACCTTTTGACTGGCGGTGCAAGTTGGGTGATATGAAGCTGCTATTGAGGCAAAGGGGCTATTTAAGAAATCAAATATCTTGAGGAATTTCTTGAACATGGCTTGATGCGCCCTACTTGTTGTGCTCACTTGTACGTGTCATTTTCCAAATATTTCAAGCTTCACACGTTCGTTTCAAGCCTTTACAGAAAAGTTGTATGATAGAAAACAACAGAACTTGTGGGAAGAAAAAAAAAATTGTTTCCAGAAACTGTATTCCAAGTTTTGAGTAATACTGCATAATGAAAAGACTAACACAAGCTGGCTAGGCCATATTTCTATAAACCATGTTCAGTGACAATCCCCTTTATACTGTCGCCTGGGAGAACTGCACAGAACTTTGAAGCATTATAATGCACATAGTTTCCATGTTCTCCCCCTACACCATAAAGAATAAACTGTGGTGGCTGTAGGGTAGGATGTTAAGGACCAGAAAAGAAGTCAGCCACCACAACAAGTTCCTTGTCGTATATCTGAAGGCCTTGTGGGCTTCAGTATCGTGCCACAGTGCTGTTGGGTCACACTCAGGAGAACCGCGGCATGCCATTGTTTATCCACTAAGATAGCATAAGGCTTCATGCTGAGTTTATGTGTGTGGAGAAGGCGATGAGTGTGAAGTATGGGGTAAAGAGGGATATGGGGTGAGGGACGGGACGACACTAACACAAAATGCCATCAACAATGACCTCCACCATAGAATTACTGTGGTAAACATTACACATCATTACGCACAGCTCAGTCAACCAGGACTATACTTTTACGGCAGAAACGCTGGTCCTGTATGTAACACTGTGATTTAACAAATGGATATAATCCTTTCAGCTTTATTTAAATAAGGCAGCAATTTATACTGTAGATTACATGCTCACACTAAGTGCTTGCTCTTTCAGTTGGACGCAAGAAGCCTGCTTCAAGCAGACATAATGAGTAAATGTGATGTGGCTGAAATGGTTTAAATTGCCATTGTGGCAGTGAGCAGAGAACGATGGGGCAGAAACAAAAGAAGGGAAAATATAAAGCAGAGCAAGATATACTGTATACTAAGTCAACACACTCTGGACAATACATATGCTGTTGTGAAAGGAAATGTCTAGGCTTAATTGTGGAATTGATGATGGTAGGAACGCAAATGATGCTGATCATCAAGTGTTGCATCTTCATTCAGCACATCAAATTCATGTTTACTGTGAGGTATAAATGAGAGGTGAGTGCTACAGTATTAAGAGAAATTATATTCTGGTTGTTGGGATGGTAACAGTCATTTAAGCGGTTTAAGTTGATGAGTGTATACAGTATTACGACAAGCTGCAAAATGTCTCAAAAAAGCGAAGACTTTTTTTTTCTTCCAACTATGTGTCACGGTTCAAAGTACAGACGGAAGCAAGTGCAGATTCTTAAGCATTTAATAACAAACAAACATACATACATACGAAACACTCTACAACAAGGAAACAAAACACTGTGGCAAAGACAAAATACGGCAGCATAGACAAAGGTAGCGTGAGACAATAACGTGAGACAAAGAGTGCATTGCAACCTGTGACTATATACAAGAGTGCTAATTACCAGGAACGTGAATCAGGTGCAGGTGGTCATGTGACAATGAAGCAGTGGCTGTTGGGAATTGTGGTTCAGAGTTTCCTTACTGGTTTCATGACACTATGAGAAAATTCAATCGGAACAGCTAGCTACCATGGATCAGCTTATTTTTCCATAGTAGTTTATCATTTGTCAAGTGCCACCAATATACAGAGGTGTGCATGTTCGGACTGTTCCATGAGAAATAATACAAAATAGTGTAACAAAAGAGACTGACATGGAGAATTCCATTTTAGCATTTAGCAGGCACTGTTATCCAGAGGGACATGCTTTGTAGTATCCATTAAAAACCTACCCTCATACGACAACAGGTTCAGGGGCTAAAAACAATGTCACGCCAAAAACTCAAAAACGGCAAAAGCATAGTCAGGCAGGAAACAGTCAGTACATCAACATTAAACAAGCCAAGGGTCAGAGTAATCATCAAAGAAGTCTGGGATAATTATGCTCAAACTCTATACACAACGTCTGGTTGGTAATACTTCATAACGTTCATGAGTTTTGCACATGGTTATACAGGGTAGAGACAGGAAATGTAACCAGATATGAATGAGAAAGTGGGCTAGTATTCACGAGACAGCGACATCCTCTGGTGGGGAGGGGTACTGCTGGGAGTTGCTGGACAAGCAGTTTCACTTTGTATCAAAACTCTTTCATTCTGAATCGAAATCTATTTTAAAAACTAGTTTTAACTCTAGACTTGATTTAGAAATAAAGAGAAGCAATGAGGAGACTGGCCTATTTGGGGAACACTTAAAAAAGGCTCTAGGGCAACTCTATCATGAATCTGGTCAACCTTTGAGCATCAATACTGATGAGAATTGAAAAATAACATAGTTTGGATCTGTAGTGTTGTGTTAAAAATATACATCTGATAGTGCTTTTATTTAGTGTAAAAAAGACCCCCAAAACCCCCAATATAATTTAGTTTTGAAAAGCAGGGGGGGAAGTCTTTCAGATTTCAAGACTCAGTGAAAAGATTGAACAAGTTTCATTCAGTGTGTAAAAATAAAAATAAGAAATTGTGAAATAATTTCTCATGATATCAATTTTATATTGTCATATCACCAAGCCCTAATATGAAATGTGAAATAGCGCATAGTAATGACCAGCTGTGCAGTATGTAGAGAAAGGATTTTTTTTTTAGTTTTTTTTTTTTTTTTTAAAGTAATTTAATGTATAACAAATGTATTATGCACGGCGGGATCTGAATCTCTTTAACAAACTAATCTAACTGCTAGTACAAAAGGTCCAGCCTCCACAGTGTGTCTCTAATGCAATTAGTGCATCTCTCAGGTAATGTTAGGTCAGTGTGTGAACCAGAAAGAGAGCACAGCGAAGTAACATGAAATTTTGCTTGTATTTTCTCATTTGTATATCGCTTTGGATAAAGATAAAAGCGTCTGCTAAATGAATAAATGTAAATGTAATGTAAATGTAAATAACTCTGCTGCAATACGGCAATAAGTAGAAGAGTTTTATAACTAGACATTATTTGAATACAAGGCAGAATGTATTCAAACCTAAAGAAGTGAACACTTTGGTCACAGTGAAGGTCAAACCTGATTTATTCTTTCTGACCAATTCTTAGTTTGAACTGGTGCGAAATTTGCTCTCATAACCACATCAGTTGCTGTTGTAACTATGAAAGCATGTTAACATTGAGTATGAGCCGACAAAAGTTCGCTAAAAAATTTGCTAGCTGATTAGATTTAAAGAGTCAGATCACTTGATCCAGTTCAGTACATTCAGTTCTTAATTTATTACCAGCAGATAGCAGTGACTACTGTGGAAAAATGGTACTGTCCAACTTTTAAACACAGAAAGGAGATGCATCAGACTGAGATACTCTACTTCCCTGATCTGCCAATATGCTGGTTTTGTCTCTGTTGTTCTTGATAGAAAGATTTGACATCAAGAAGCACCATCCACTGACCAACAACAACAACAACAAAACATGAAAAGTGTTTTTACTAGTCTAACTGAGTAACATGCTATACATATTTTTTTTTTTTAATTATGGTTTTGTTTTTTTTAGGGTGTAACCTAATGCCACTATATCTGTATCTGTGTCTGTTTAGTGCAACAAATATTCATATTTGTATCTGTATTTGGATTGAAACCCAAAGTGAACTTGGTTTAAACCTGGAAAGGATTTCTGGCTCTGGCAGTTCCTCATCTTTATCTCTCACTCGAGTTCATAACTGGTCTCAACTAGAGATGCAGATATGTCTGTTTTAATCCTATCCCAGTTATTCTTTTTCTTTGCAAAAATGAAGTAATATTTTCTAAATAGTTTAGTTGGGTTTATGGCCCAAAATATGAACAAACTTAAAGGCTAATTTAAAGCACCGCAACCCTGACCAGGCAGTTACTAAGGATGAATGAATGAAAGCTATGAATTCATCATGCAGCATCACTGGTAAATGATTTTATATATATATATATATATATATATATATATATATATATATATATATATATATATATATATATATATATATATATAATGCCTCCAAGTGTTTCTGGAGCTCTTTCTGAGTGGTGCTTGGTCTCTTCTGTCTATTCTTCTGACTCCCTGGTCAGAAATCTTGTGAGGAACTCCTGCGTGTGGCCGGTTGATGACGGAGTGATGTTGCTTCCACTTGTGGATAATGACCCCAATGGTGCTTACTGGAGGATTCAGAAGTTTTTAAATACATCTGTATCCGATTCAATCAATATATTTTGCAACAATAAGGTCTTGGGAGATCGCTTTACTTTTACCCATCATGAGATGTTTCTTGTGTGACACCTTAATAACGAAAAGTTATAGACCATCAATTTACTAAGCCAGCTGATATTAATTTGCAAAGATAGTGAGTATAATTACTTACGGATTTCAGCTGGTTCCTTGTGTCACGATGCGACGTTAAGGACGGATGCAAATGCAGAATCTACTTTCAAACTTTTTAATGAGGTACAAACCAAATATAAAACAAGACTTACAAGAACCCAGGGCTAGACGAACATGATACATAAAGCTAAACCAAAAAATGCAAGACAACGCTTGCATTGCAGAACGTGACTATTTATACATAAGTGCTAATGAGCCAAACGTGAATCAGGTGAAAGAGACATGTGATGGGAAAGGTAGTTTTAGTCCCTTTTCCCATATTACATGACACCTTGCATTACCTTGCCTTAGAAAACTGCTTTTTCTTAGCGTGTTCAATGCTTTTTCCCCCTGTGTCATTCCACTTTATTACACATAACTTTATTTATGGACTTTAATGTTGTGAATTCTTTATATTTCTGGATTTCTTCAGTTAATACTGATATCTGGTGAAAATTTCATGTGAATAACCTCATTGGAAATATATTTACTGAAAGAAAATTTGACGTGTTCAATACTTATTTCCCCCGCTGTATCAAAGAAATCTGATTTGATCTGCCTGTCTGAACATAGGCTCAGTCTTCACCATGTCACCCTGCACTGCAAGCATTTTGCTCTCACTCTCATAAGGTGTAATAATGTTTTAATGACCCACTTCAGAGCAGATTTCACACATGACTGAATTAAGCGGGATTGATTGGGGACTTGCTTAAGGTCAAGGCTAAGTTTAAGATGATCTGCCATGCACTGAGCACCTACACCTTATACATCAGCAGATTTTATTTCATTTAAAGCTCAAACATTCCATAAATGCACTATGCAGAGATTTCTGAACAACAAACCTCTCTCAAACAAAAACTATTAAAACTTCCCATACAATGGAAATGTCTTCCTGAGGTGTTTTCTTTTTTTTATAGTCTTCCAATCTTCCTGTAGAAATCTCTTACACAGTTAACTTGCTGTGTGTTAATCAAGGCACTCGCTAAACGACACTAATAAAATAAAAGGCGTGTGGAAGAGCTTAGGCAGCAGAACACCCCTCCCGGAACAGCTGACTGTAAAACGTTGGCATCTAATAGGTTATCGACTATGGTATACGGGACAGGATGACATCACCGCCAGCCAATAGGAAGACAGGAATGGTGGAAGATGAGAGCAGCGTTTTTAAAACTGCATTTTGCTGAGCTCAGCTTCACTCTGTCCAAACGTTATAGAGAGAAAGAGGAGACAGAAATGTCTGAATGTGGGGACAAATGCAGAGAAAGGGAGCGAAGATGAGTGAGCCATGTTGTCGAGTGGACAAGGGTTTCTCTCTCTATGTGTGTGTGTGTGTCACTGTATCCAGGGAGACTGGTGCTGGAACGGATTTTTCTGGCTACTGCTGAGCAATGTGTGTGTGTGTTTGTGTGTTTGTGTGTGTGTGGGCTATGCTCATCATATACCCATCATATTCATATATGCACATGCTGTATATTTCTGAATTCTGTACATGGCCACATGCTCCTATTTGGATCATTTCTCACTTCCTCTGTTATTCATCTTCATCTTTCCAAGTCTCTCTCTCTCTCTCCCTCTCTCCGTCTGTCTTTCTCTCCATCTATGATGCATTTCCAAAAGGCGTACACCCAGGCTAAAATCGGCTCTCCACGTCCATGACGACACCCCAACATTTTGCGAATGGGCGGTGAGTGTCATGCGCTGTTCTGGTCTGAGTGAGGTAATGCTTTCTCTGGATTTCTCAGGCCGCTCGACTACGCCACTTCTTGGCCATCGGCTTAAATGGCACCCACGTCTCTTTAGTGCCAAGATACTACAATGAGGGCAGTGGCATGAGTATTTCCACCCTGTTACTTTAGCACAAACCTGCTCCATGTACACTGGAAAAAGATGAAGGTATAGGAGACACATCAGGCTTCGAATTCCCAAATATATTCTTTGAGTCTTTTTACTGTTCACTTGTGCACTTCAGAGAGAGAAGCTCACATATTGGGAAAGTATTCACCCCATTAAGCTTTTCCACATTTTGTAGAGTTACATCCTGGAACTAAAATGGACTTATCTGGGATTTCGTTTACACAATATGTGTATAATACACAATACACACATATATAATACACAAAGTTTATTGTGACACAAAGGTTAATTAAACATACAAGTAGATGTGTTGGTTGCATAAGTATTCGTCCCCGTGGGTCCGTATTTAGAAGTACCGTTTTTGTTTGAAATTATAGCTGCAAGTCTATGTTGCTATCAGTTTTGCACGTCTGAATCCTAATACTTTTGCCCATTGTTCCTGGTCAAATTGCTCGAACGCTGTCAGATTGTATGGAGACTGTTGTTGAACAGCAATTTTCAAGTCCTGCCACAAATTCTCACTTGGATTGAGGTCTTGGCTTTGACTGGGCCATTCTACTGCATTAAACGTCTTGGTTTTGAGCCACTTGAGTGTAGCTTTGGCAGTATGTCTCGGTTTGTTGTCCACTTGGAAGAGTCTCAAGTCTCTTGCATACTGGAACAGGTTTTCTTCTAGGATCCATCTTGTTGTTAACCCTAACCAATTTCACAATCAATTTGGGCATGCTTTAAGCTGATGTAAAGCATCCTCAAAACATGATACTACCACCACCATGCTTCAGTGTGGTGATGGTGTTCTCAGGGTGATTAGCAGTGTTAAGTTTCTACCAAATGTAGCGCTTTGTGCCAAGGCATTAAAAAGCTCATTTTTAGTCTCACCAGACCAGGGGACATTCTTTCCATATGTTTGACTCTTTAAGATGTCTTTTGGCAATCTCCAAACAGGATTTAATATGTCCTTTTTCATAATAGTTTTCTTTTCTATTCCATTCTCTTCCATGTCTGCTCTATGGTTGTCCTGTAATCATATTCTCCCACTTGATCTGTGGTTCTCCAGCTCATTCAGAGCTACCCTTGGCCTCTTCTCTGACTAACGCCCTCCTTACCCGGTCACTGACTTTTGCTGGATGGCTTCCTTTAGGCAGAGTCACGCATGGGCCATATTCTTTCCATTATTTAATAACGGATTTAATAGCGTTTAAAAGTTTAAGATATTTTTTTTTCTAACCAAACTCTGAGTGATACTTTTCCAGAATGTTGTCTCAGAATTGTTTTGATAATAGCTGCTTGGTTTTTCCGATACTTTTTGTTTAGGTATGTTCTCTAGCAAACTCTGCTCATGTCAGAAGCAGGTGTATTTATATTGAAATGACACTTTAATCACACATAGGTCCATTCAACAAATTATTTGGCTTCTGATGGCAACTGCTTTCATCAGAACTAATGAATTTAATAGGTGGTGAAAACGTAAACAATCACAGATTTTATGTTTTTTTTTAAATTAAATTTATAAATAATAATAATAAATACTGCAAACTATATTCTCATGGATAAATAAAATGAACTATACATCCATGAAAAGCCCAAACCACTTCTGTCCAGTGGCACTGAAAGACAGCTTTTCATCTCTTAGCATTTTCAAACAAAGTCCAAACTGCAGCCACTGACAATTGTTTTTAGAGTTTTGTTCAGAAAGTAAAAATAATCTAATCTAAAACAAAAGCTTGAAAAAAAGGATCTAACATGTATGAACCGACTGTATCTTGGCCCACACTAACATCAGAGCTCATACACCTTGGTCACTCTCTTCTTATTTGTATTTATGCACAACTGCACATATTGTACGTGTATGTCAACATCCTTATAACAATCACACACAATCATGACTATAAAACGGCATAACACACGCTTGGCAAAGGTAGATATCATCTAAGAGTATCTACAAGTGTACGTTCTCTCTAAACTTTTTATTTCGTACTTATTCTTGTTTAAGTGCATAATCATTGCATTCTAATTGACCATTGATAAAAAAAGTATATAATACTTGTAATAAAACAGTCATGAAAATGGAGCAACATTGTAACATAAAAAGTTTTCACTTTATGTATATATGTAGACATGTATTTCTTCTCCTCCAGTGCCACTTTGTTATTTATGGAGGTGGCACAGCCGAGGAAAAAAAAGTCAGAGCACTCCCTTGTGGTGCCAGCAAGAATTTCAGCTCAAACTTTCGGCTCAACTTTCAGAGCACTGCCCAAAACAAGTTTACAACAACCACGCAGTGCATCATGAATCATAATTTAGTTCACTGTGTGGAAAAAATAGCTGCTTTTTTTAAATATTTACACTGCAATGTTTACTTCCATGGTGTTTTGACAAGTTCTAGGGTTCTGAATATGAAACCAGCTGTAAAAGATATTTCTCATTAATCACTGTATTATAATAATATTGTCCTTCACAGAACTGATATAACAAAAGACAACAATAAGCAAATTAGCCCTCTAACATATAACCGAATGTTATATTTAGGCCTCTGAGTATTCTCACTGACCTTCAGCATGTCAGATGAGCTGCTGTGGGTGTTTAATGAATCATAGCATTCACAACATCCAACAAAAGGAAATTATTTTGGTCAGATTGACATTGAGGCCTCACGAATGCGTGGACACATATTCAGTTTCCAGTTGTGTGGTCTAAATCAGGTAGATCAGCATTTCCAACATCACTTAGCATTTAATTGAGTGTTGGAATGGTTCATATGAGTGATTTGGTGGTAAGTGTGATCATTCAAACGTCTCCCAAATGGCGTAGGATTTTCATGGGTAACTTTAACATCAGCTTACCGAGAATGGTGCGATGAGAACAGCTGGCTAATTAGAAGGGTGAAGGAAAACCAGACAGACCATGAGCAAGAAATCTCATCCAAATTCAACATCTTCTTTATCAACCTTTGCTTTGAATGGCTTATAGCAGCTAAAGACCACATCGGGTGCAGATTTGGGACAAGAAAACATGTCTCTCGGTGGGCTTCAGAACTGAACCACTGAGGAGTGGAACAGTGGTGTGGTCACAGGAGTCCATTGAGTCATCTTTGCGAAAATTACCCACTAGTTGTGTCAGTGTTGTGGGGATAATATGGGGGATGCTTTCCTGAAATATGTGGATATCCTGGCATATCAGAAACATCACTGCTCATGAGCTTAATCTCATATGTGGATATCCTGGCATATCAGAAACATCACTGCTCATGAGCTTACTCTCCCCATAGCTATACTTTATCCCAGTTGAATGGACACTTGGACCACAAGGCCCATTGTTACAGGGAAATAATCAACAATGGCATGGTGTTACGCAACCTGTTATCACCAGGAAGTTGATTATTTTCCAATGATAACACATCCCAAAGTGGTTTATTCCATTTACACTTCAGAAATTTGCCAACACTAACATTTCAAATTATTGGAGACAGATATGTCGACAACAACAACAAAAAAGAATCTGTTCATAGTTAAATCTACTGGAATGCTGTGGAACGTCCGCAAAACAACAAGTTCCTGTCATCCCTTACATTATAACGTCTATAAACCTTCATACCCTGACCAGCATCTCTTTTTTTCACTCACTTGAAGGTAATAATACAAAAAACATGCAGCTTGTCAAGTTACCAAGAAACTGTTTGAGACTGTTACCTTTGACAACCGTTGCACAACCCTGACACCAGTGATTCCTTCCAAAATGATGAACGCTTCCCCATATCAACAATTTACACATGTCCACCATACCGTGTAAGCTGTTACTAAAGAAAGAATAACATGTTAGAATAAGTGCATTGATATAAACTTGTAAAAACAACTGTGAGAGCCAGGCTGAGCCATGACATGCCTTCTGACCAATCAGAATAGAGGATTCAACAGCAACGTGGTATAGATAATGAATATTGAATGCTGCACTTCTAAACAATATACTTAAGCGTGACAAATGGTCTACATACATTATTACAAACTGCAACAGTGTGTAATAACAATGACATCACATGTTTACACTGGCTAGAGTTTAAAACGTTTAGTATTGGACTCTGGACTTATGACCACTTGGCTAAATGTGTTCCTGAGCTCCTGCAGTGAATTGTATAGTGGATGAGAGACGTTGGCAAGAATTGAGTCTAGTTTATCCATCATCCTTCTCTACATTAGGGCTTGGCCTTACTACAGACTTCCTGACATTTTTTTATTTTTTCCTAGGTTCACAGAATGATTCCAGAAACAAGGCAAGTTTTCATTGATTTGTTGCCCTGCATGGGCTCTCAATTTTAATCATATTGAGGATCATTGGAATGACCTGGACACTGTTTGTACATTGTAGGTGTCCATTTGAAGCAATTCTTTTCCACTTTGCACACCATGCCTGTGTATTTCCAAGAGCTTGATGAGCCCATGTTCGGACAAATTCATGCTGTTCTGAAAGCCAAAGGGCACACAGTACTATATACTAGATAAGTCAGATATCTCATATACTGGCAAGTCTGTGCACATTGCGATACAACATGTAAGCATTGTAATCGGAATTTTACCAACTTCTCTGATTTCCTCCCAGCTACCAAAAACCTGCCTGCACATGGATTGCTGACTCTAAACAGCACATAGGTGTGAATGAGTGTGCAATTGTGAGTGTCCATGATGCCCTGTGACGGACTTAATACCCAACCAGAGTGTATTCCGGCTTTGCGGCAAGTGGTCCTGGGTTAATCTCTGGATCCACCACGACCCTGACCATGATAAAGCACTTTCTGAAGATGAATGGATAATGGAGATGAACGTTTTGGTCATACTGTGAAGCCCCAGTGACCCAAAAGCTCATTTCCACCATGTGCTAGAACTCAAACCTGAGAAATATTATAATATTAAGTTGTTGTATTATGAAAACATCTTTAAGTATTAAGATAGGATATTTTTGGCATACGTTCAATCCTACATATGTGTTAATATGGCACATAGCTGTGGTGTGTGTACATACACAGATGGACCATGAATCTCTTTATACCTTGAACCAGTGCATGCATGCACAAAAAAGTGCTTAATTTTGCATTTCATCATTTAACATTACGCTAACTCACCTGTGTCCAGAGCCTGTTGTAGGTCGAGCGGTGCACTGGAAGCTAACAGGGTTCTGTAGAGAGGCTCATTTTCCCAGCCTGATCAAACACAAATGACAACCATGTCGTGAAAACAGACCTACAGGATCAAACTGACACAGAGGATAAATAACAGCTAGAGCAGAGCCCTGATTTAAGACCGAAACTCTGTGACTTTCCTTTCAATAGATTAAAATGTGAGCCAATAGCAAAGTCAATAAGTTTAAATACACAGAAACTAGCATGCTTGTGTATTGACTACACAGTCAATTAATAGCACTTTGAGGGAGTCTGGTCCTGTATGATGGATTAGCTTTAAGTGTATGTACACTAATGAGTGATAAATCTCACCCGGTCTCTCCAGAGCCTCAATGAGTCTGAGCACCACGGCTGGGGCATGGTCCGGCACGGTACACTGCTCCAGAGAATCCCCCAACCCACAGCCTGTCATGAGAGACACACGCATGCAGAGGGGGATTAACTATAGACAATCCGCTATGCTTTATCCTTTATTCCCTAGAAGAAGACAGGAGATGTGTGATATTCCACCACTGACACCCCGCATTCTCTGATTAGCTGCCTGCCGCTAAGTCACCGTGGCAGTTCTCCCTAGAGACAAAGCTGTCACACTCACACTGCCATAATAGTGATACACACCACAATGTCCACACCGACACAGAGATGGACACAGGATGTAGGAGCGTCTACACACAGGGGATGAGACATAAAATATATATATATATATATATATATATATATATATATATATATATATATATATATATATATATATGTATGTATAGTCATTACAAATTAAAATACCACATGACAGTGAAACAGGAACATATATTTCTCAACATATGATCATGTGTGCCTGACTTGTGGTCTGTTTATTAGACAGGATAATTGATTAGCCTCTGGCTCAATTCTGTAGCACAATTTAAAGTAAAATACAGGGAGTGTGGTGGAAATGAGCTAATTAGCTAATTATCTAATTAGCTAATAGCTAATTTGTTGAATTATCATTTGTTCATAATTGTTGATCAAAGTTAGCATATGATGCTTTTGCGTTGTTAATTGTGAGCGAGCAGTTAATATGAACTATGGTGTTGTGAGACCATGAAATGAGAAAATAGCTTGAATTAGCATATGAAACATTAGCATATTTATGACTAGCGTAGTGCTTGGTGAAAATGTTAGCATTACTACCATGGTAATAAACCTTTTATCATTTCGTTTCGTTTTTATTCTTGTTGCTGATTGAATACTTTGTGATACTTTTGAACAGTTTGTGGTTAATACTTTGCAATAAATATCATGCTCGCAACCGTGACACAGTAATACCTCTCTAATGTTCGCTAAATTGAGCTAGCTTACAGCTTAGCTTAAGACTGCGAAACGGTAATAAGGCTGAAATTTTGACTTCATATATACACATACTTCATATAAGTAGCACTAAAGTATGAAAGAAACATGGCTGCCTTCTTTCAGGGCCACTAACCCAACAACTGGGACATACATCAAACACAACAAAACCTTTGATTACGTTGGAGCCAAATATAAACCTCCACAAATATCAGAGGGAAATACATGCACTGGCTGTACTGTTGCTTCGCTAGTCGTTATGCGTTTGATGCTGATGCACATAAATAAGCAAACAAAAACACACAGACTCATCCATTTCTAACAGTCCGGTCATGTTGTTCTATCAGCCTGCAAATGCCACCTTTGCTATGATCAGCGATACGTGAGCTAGCAAACATGCATGGAATTTACATGATTGAATGGCATTGCTTTTTGTTGGATATTTACATAGATAACTGCGCCATTAACATCATATTAGCATTAACGTTATTGAGAGAATTCCTATGAGAAATTCCGGAGCCACATGTTTTTCCTACTCAAATGTAAGCAGTGAGGCTCAGGGAACAGCGGCACTCTTGTATTCCTGTTAGGGAGCCTACACCAGCTCTAGTCAGTGACGATGCTAATTAGGACTGATGCGTACCATTTGCTGCTATCACTACCTCTCCACTACAAAGAAGCATCTGTTGATAGCAGAAGAGGCTGTTGTTTGGGACTGTGGATATAGCTGTGATGCTAATCAGCGCGATAGTGGCCCTGTAGTACCACACGGAAGAAGCGCTGGCTGATTTGTTTGACTCACTCGTGTGGATTAAAAAAGTAACGAAACCAAATTCAGAGGACTGAGCAGGAAGTTAAATTAGCATACATCAGAATCCAGTCATGTTGCTTGAGCTGGGATTCTGGATGATGGGAATCAATTGGGAAAAATGACTGTTCTGGAACCATCATTATGTAAATGCACAGCTGAATGCTGTTCTATAGGCAATGCAATGAGAAATAGCGGAAAGATTTGGAGCAATAATGACAAAACTTGACAGATGAATAGCAGGAACATCTGGGAGTTTTTGATGAAGGTGGCACAAGGATGGAAATAGGGATTACACTTGTTAACGGTGGCGTGCATTGGTATTCCAGCAGCACAAAGCGCCTTTAATTGCTCCACATCCTGTCGATCTCTCCACAGACTCTGAGAAGGCATGGTTTATGAATGAGCAAAAAGGTGAAGGTGGTTCTGACAGAATCATAACTCTCTCTCTCTCCCACACACACACACACACTCTCTCTCTCTCCTTTGTTGTAGAATCCTCACACTTTCCAGTGTGTATAGTACATACAATGTGAATGTACATGGTAAAAAGACTAAACTAACCTTTGTGCATTCTCCATTAGCTTGTTGATGTATTTGTAGAGTAGTTGTTCAGGGATGTTTATATGTCTTAGAGAGCTCTGTATTTTAGGTATGGTTTCTCGATTAGCATTGCTGTCACACCCGATCACGGTGGCAATCCCTCACAAGGCAATACCTCACTCTGAGAGAGCTCAGACCTCTGGAGCCCCCGGCTCCTGCCTGACTTGAGAGCGATGCCATTACAGCCGGCCCCTGCTGAATTCAAACGCACGTTCAATACCCGGTCACACTCGTCTCACCCCAGCAAAGCACTTATAAGGTCGCTTCTGTTACTTTTTTCCACTTTTCGATTATTAATGACAGTTGTGGTCGAAAAACCAACAACCTCTCTGTTATTAACAAAAAGAAGCACATTTAGAAGCTAGACAATGTATTCATATGCCCAGAAGCAGCTGAGGACACAAGCGCAGGTACTCAACGACTTTAATGATCTAGGCAACACACACAAAAGACGTAATCTAAAAAAACGTGGTCAGTGAACATGATCAGAAACGTAAACAACAATATGAAGTCAAAACCAGAAAGAGAAACAATGGAACAACAGTTTGGTATAGACTGATACGAGAGACACAGAGCATATACTTTACGATGAGTGAGTGAACTGAAGGTTCTTATATACAGTGAGGTTGCTGTGAAGGTGATTGAGTCCAGGTGTGTGTAATCAGTAATCAGGTGAGTGTGAACGTGAGAAATCTGGTTGTTGTAGTTCTCGGCGGCGTATGTTAGTAGGCCGCGCTGTTTTCGCCATGACATCATACTTGCTTGGAATTTAAACAAGAGCCCAAAAACGTTAATACTTTGGCTCACCACAAACTAGAGAAGTCATATTTGGAAAACAAAATGTCTAAAAGTGATATCTCAGGGAATTAGTGAGGATCTAATATGAAATCTGATCAAACCATATTCCGGATTGTTCCATTTTCATAATAATGTTTGATATCTACAAAATGAACTGAAGGACCATAGCTTCACAGCTTTCTGTTCTGTTTCGGGAACTATGACTAAAACTAAAGTTAAATTAAATAAAAACCAAATATAACTAATATAGGAAATAACAAATCGAATGTAAATGAAAAACAGTTTAAACACTGAGAAAGAAAAGCGACTATCTGTCATCTTTCGTGTGACAGCGTCAGCTTCAGTGATGTTAAAAAAACAACACTCATGGCATAAAAAGACTGTGCATATAAAGTTGTATTGCGTATTTATATTTATAATAGAGCGAATAGAGCAGGATGCTTTTAGCCTCATTGTTACTGTACAAACTCTAAGTGCTTCAGCCCTGATGCTTTAGAGAACACATGAGCCCAGCAGATGTTATCTGTTTTCTATTAAGTGGACAGAAAGCAATTTCTTGGGCTTCCACAGCAGCGCGCGCATGTGTGTGTGTGTGTGTGTGTGTGTGTGTGTGTGTTTTAGTGAGGCGGCACTGCACTCGTCAGGGTGACAGGGAATTACAGGGATCAGCACTTTTGCACAAAGCCATTAATGTGGCTCCATTGTTGGGTCAGCTCACTGTGTGTAAAAAAAACCCCATAAATGTACAACACAGACACACAAACACATACGTTCCACAAGCATTCTTAATCTCAACTCTCTGTTTACCGTCTTCTTTAAGTTCTATTCACTGAAAACACCATTTCCACCTGATGTAATCACATCTAACACTGCCCCTGACTCAAACTTGTCAGAACAGTGTGCAGTGCACTGCAGTTATCACCAGGGGGCGTTACAGTCTCTGCTGATTTTGAACAGCCTTTGTGTGCCCTAGGAGGTACCTGGCTCTATGTTACGTATGTGTAGATGACTCAAAGGACCAGTAAAAGGCAAGTCATTGAGTCCTTTTCTCTCTGGGACATGCAGTGGTGTTTTATATATATATATATATATATATATATATATATATATATATATATATATATATATATATATATACACACACACAGGTAATGCTATGATATTCTGTGAGACATCATGGACATCATGGACATAATCACTATCCCTAAATAGAATTGGCTTTAGTACTGCATGAATCATGTTTAGTCAGTATTCCCACTCAAAATCTGTACTCTTGTACACTTCACACCTCCTACATCTGAGAAATGGCAGTACATTACAAAGGTTATAAATGCATAGAGCAATCAAATTCAAGCTTATGCCAGATGCTACAACGGGGCTGCGGAAAATGGACATTCACACAAAACGCAAAAAGTGTTTTCAATGCAGATATTATATTATACTATTCTGTATTATTAGGGTAGTTGTGAGTCAGTGGTTAAAGGCTCTGGGTTACTGATCAGAAGGTCAGGAGTTCAAGCCCCAGCACTGCCAAGCTACCACTGTTGGGCCCTTGGGCAAGACCCTTAACTCTCAATTGCTCAGTTGTATAAATGAGATAAATGTAAGTCGCTCTGGATAAGGGTGTCTACCAAAATGACATAAATATTATATTACATTAGATTACATAATAAATAGATCATTGGTAAATTGCTACGGTGTACACGTTGTTTTTTGTTTTTTTTAAATAACAGGATTATGTGGAGCATCCTCCATACAAATCCCATCCATGTGTAAGTTCTTACTATAGAAACAAAATCAGAACAAACACATTAATATAAACCTGTGATTGGAATTATAGCTAGCAATACTGTCAGAGCTGCTGTTATAGAAAATGAATCAACATCGTCAAGGGGGCTGTAGCCTATGCGTTGCTCTACAGCAAGGCTCACATCAGAGGTCGACGGGGCGGTCTCTCCAGCTCAGCTCACACCAGTGGACATATTGTCTGGCTGCCCAGGAACCCCGAGACCAAAGTAGGCATGTCAGGAGCCGCACTTTAAAGGGGGGTTCTGTCATGTCAGCACCAAAAGCAGCACTGGACTACATTCCCCATCAAACCCTGCACACCACAAGAGCACCTGAGTCACATTAATGTCAAGCAAGTACTAGTATTCAAGTTCTGCCATTTGTAGTATTCTTTGTCTAGCATCTGTTATATTTATTTCATGTTTGTGTGCGTGTTCTAGTTTGCCAAGATCTGGTTCATGTTTCGTAGAGTTTGGCATTGTATAAAGCACTAGTTAAACGTTCAGTGAAAGTGAGTTTTTATTATTAATTTAGGGCTGGAGTTTAATTCAGTGCTTTTTGTGCATCCATAAAAAGCAATGCATAAATACTATTATGTAATATAAACTTGTACATATAGATATATAAATATTAGTTTATATTATATATAAGTATTTATGCATTATTTTTTTATGGATGCACAAAAAGCCACTATATTAAACTACAGTCCTAACTGAATAATAGATATTCTGGTGTGTGTGTGTGTGTGTGTGTGTGTGTGTGTGTGTGTGTGTGTATTGGGTTCTTTTCAGTCCTATATAACTGGACAAACAGTTGTGAAAAGTTTTAGTCTGAAGGTTATATTTGTAACACTCAGGTTGGGGATTTTATTTTAAATAAACGGAAAAAAAAAAGGTACTGAAATTTTGGCGCCCCATCCGATTAATCGAAAAAATAATCAGCCAACTAATCGATTATGAAAATAATCGTTAGTTTCAGCCCTATATTATATTATATTATATTATATTATATTATATTATATTGCAGGAGCAATACATGTACAGTGCATTGTAAATAAAATATAATATAATATTGTATAATATGCACTTGCACGTTGTGCGGTTATATTGAATATCAGAACAGCTGTGATTCGGCCGTAGGCACAAAGCCGCGGGCTAAATGCTGTAGCTAATCACAGCACTGCTATTCATTATAACCGTACAAACTGAGAGTGCATATTATACAATATTACATTTTATGTATAATGCCCTGCACACATATTATAATATATTCAAATATGAATATATATTATAGTAATACTAAAATATTTCCTACCCACACACTTGCACATACGCAGTGAATGGTGTAAATAAAATGTATTTAAAATTTTAGCCGACTTTTAAATTATTTTAAACCATATAAGAGATAACGTACTAGAATCACCCTGTAAGAACGACAGACTGCCAAAAACCTGTTTCATTTATAAATGTAATTCCAGCTTCTGCTTTATTCTCTGTTTACAGGTACGTTCTTGTACGGATGTGAATTGTCAACACTACTCAAGTTTTCTGTTTATTAATGCTGTAGTACATATTCTCCATATAAAAGTGTTGAATCATCTTGGGAGTATAACCACTGGTAGTTACTACAGAACATCTGGATTCAATCTCAGATGCTGGAAGAGATTATGAATAAGTCCTGATAAAGGAATGAGTTTGGTGTAGAATACTAATCTTATCAAGAAAGGAAAAGCCAGTACTGGTTTCATATCTACAGGAAAAGATAAATGACAGCAACACTTCCGTTTGGAGATTGAGAATTCGGTGGGAACTAACTGAAATGGCTGGATTACCTCATTCTCCCTTTTTTTGAAGTGCACTTTGTTGATTACGTAAGCCACAATACCCGCACACTCTCGCTTAAGTAGACAAAGCTTTGCAATGCTACTGCTCACAAAAAGTATTTACAAATTCAGCTCATTCCGATAATTTTGCATGTTTATTTTATGTATAAAATGTTTTATTCTGAACATTTCAGCATAACACGGCCCAAGCTAGCTCTAAATTTAGAGTCACTATTCTATCTGTCCATATATAACACCTTTCAGCCATAATATTAAAACCCCTGACAGGTGAAGTGAATAACATTGATTATCTCGTTACAGTGGCACCTGTCACGTGGTGGGATATATTAGCTAGCAAGTGAACAGTCAGTTTTTGAAGTTGATGTGTTGGAAGCAGGAAAAATGGGCATGCTTAAGGATCTGAGCGACTTTGACAAGTGCAAAATCGTGATGGATAGACAACTAGGTCAGAGCATCACCAAAACGGCAGGTCTTGTGAGATTTTCCCGGTGTGCAGTGGTTAATACCAACCAAAAGTGGTTGTAAAAAAGCAAGGCATTGTGATGCTCTGGGCAATGTTGAGCTGGGAAACCTTAGGTGGACGGGAATTCATGCGGATGTTACTTTGCCACATACCATCTACCTAAACATTGTTGCAGAACAAGAACCTAACTTCATGGCAACGGTATTCCCTAATGGCAGCGGCCTCTTTCAGCAGGATGATGCACCCTCCCATACTGCAAAAATTGTTCAGGAATGGTGTAAGGAACATGACAAAGAGTTCAAAGTGTTGACTTTTGAATTTCCCCCGATCTCAATCCGATCGAACATATGTGGGATGTGCTGGACATACAAGTCTGAATCGTGGAGGCCCCACCACACAACTTACAGGCCTTAAAGGATCTTAAAGGATGTTTTGGTGCCAGATACCACAGCACACCTTCAGAGGTCTTGTGAAGCCCATGACTCGAAGGGTCAGAGCTGTTTTGGTGGCACAAGGGGGACCTACACAATATTAGGCCGGTGGTTTTAATGTTATGGATAGACGACTGGGTCAGAGCATCTCCAAAATGGCAGATCTTGTGGGTGTTCCCAGTATGCAGTGGTTAGTACCTACCAAAAGTGGTCCAAGGAAGGACAACCGGTGAACCGGCGACAGGGTCATGGTCTCCACCCAAAAGTGCCTAGAATGGGCATGTGAGCATCAGCGCTGTGTCACAGCTCAGTCAGATCAGGACTCAATTTCCCAAGATGCAACACTCACTTCTCATGCACGCATGCGCTCACCATCCCCGGAGTTCTTATCAGACACACCTGGCACCAATCACACACACACACTCTCACCGCTAGTACTTAGGGATGTCATTCACCTAGAGTCAATGCGAAGTATACGTTCAGTCAACTCGTTTCTCTGCATTACCAAGCCGTTCTAGTTAGTTTGTCTTCTCGTTATCCTCGACCCTTCTTTCCGGTTTCGACTACGCTCTCTGCCTGACCCCATTTGTGTTGTTCGTCCGATCGCTTGACCTTTGCCTGTCTTACGACTAGGTTTCTTGAACTTCCCGATACCACGCTCTACACCTGCCGCCCGCTTCTGCTTCCGTGCCGATTTGAGGTTCGTGACTTCGCCTTCCAATGGAAGCAGCGGGAGATCCCCGTTGGCCGCAAGCCATCGAGGGACATGGCCGGATGATTAGTGACCATGATCAACGTCTCGCAAGCCTGACTGAGCAGGTAGCTCGGCTAAACCAAACCGCGCAGCTTTCTACGGCACCGACCACACGCTTACCTCCTACTCCAGCGCCGGAGAAGTACAACGGAGAACCGGCACGCTGCCGAGGTTTTTTACTCCAGTGCTCCCTGTTTTTTTCAACGTACCCAGACATGACGGAGAATCGGAAAATAATGCACTCCATGGAACTCTTAACCGGGAGAGCTCTCCTCTGGGCCACAGCGGAATGGGAACAGGAAGGGAACGTCATCAGCACATATGATCAGCTGACATCACGTTTCCGCACTGTATTCGATCATTCTCCAGACAACCGGGAGACTGGGGAGGAATTATTATCCTTGACGCAGGGATCACGTTGTGTGGCGGATTACGCTCTTGAATTTCGTACTGTGGCCGCTAGGAGTGGATGGAATCAACCCGCTCTAAAGACTATGTTTCGCCGGGGATTAAATGCCGACATCGTAACAGAGCTGGCGTGTCGTGATGATCAGCTGACTCTCGACTCACTCATCAACTTAGCTATACGCCTGGATCGTCTACTACGGAGCCGCCGCTCCATACGGAGCGAGGCGGAAGTACCAGCGTCTGAGAGCCCTGGTGAACCCATGCAGCTGGGACAGACTCAGGTGAGCACGCAGGAGAGAGAACGATGGCGCCGTGAACATTGTTGTTTCTACTGCGGCGAGAAGAGCCACTTCGTGCAACAATGCCCTCTCAAACAGTGCTCTACCCAAGGGGAAACCAAAACTCCCAAACAACCTCAGTCAGGGGTGAGTTTAGAACCCACTGCCCAGTACTCAGTTCAGTCTGCATTTGTATTACCAGTTATATTAGAATACTCAGGCGTTTCCTGTATTTTAGAGGCGCTGATTGACTCTGGAGCGGCGGGGAATTTCATCGACCAAGGGACCATACTCCAATACAACAGCCCCGTTCATCCTCTCAGCACCCCCCGCCGTGTCCAAGCCATTGATGGAGCCCCCATTGGAGATGGTTTAATCACCCACTGCACCGAACCTATTAACCTCCGCACCAGCGCTCTTCATCAGGAAAAAATTACGTTCCATGTCATTGTGACGGCCTGGCATCCAGTGGTTCTCGGTGTTCCTTGGCTCGAACATCACAACCCACAAATTTCATGGAATCAAAGGGAGATCACTCGCTGGTCAGCTCACTGCATCAATCACTGTCTCCAAGTCCCTGTGATCACCTTAGCGTCCACATCCGTTGAGAGCCCTGACAAGGCGGACAACGTTCTGATCCCCAGTGTTTACCACGACCTCATTGAAGTATTCAGTAAAAAGAAGGCTAGTGGACTACCTCCTCATCGAGATTACGACTGCGCAATCGATTTGCTTCCAGGCACTACACCACCGCGAGGGAGAGTCTATCCGTTAACAGTAACTGAACAAAAAGCCATGGAGGAGTACATTCAGGAAGCATTGCACCAAGGTTATATACGACCATCTACTTCTCCAGCATCAGCGGGGTTTTTCTTCGTAGAGAAGAAGGGAGGAGGTTTACGACCATGCAACGATTACCGAGGACTAAACCGGTGTTGCGTCAAGTACCGTTACCCACTACCTCTAGTACCAGCCGCTCTGGAACAACTACGCACTGCCACCATCTTCACGAAACTGGACTTACATAGTGCATACAACTTGGTCCGGATTTGAGAAGGAGATGAATGGAAGACTGGGTTCAGCACAACTTCAGGTCACTATGAGTATCAGGTCATGCCGTATGGGCTTTCTAACGCTCCCTCAGTCTTCCAATGTCTAATTAACGACGTGTTACGTGACATGCTGGGACGCCATGTGATCACCTACATAGATGACATTCTAATATATTCTAACTCCTGGGAGGAACATGTTCACCACGTCCGTCAAGTTCTACAACGACTGCTCCATCATCAGTTATATGTTAAAGCTGAGAAATGCGAATTTCATAGAACCACCCTTGCGTTTCTGGGATACATCATCAGCCCCGAAGGGATCTCCATGGACCAAGAAAAGGTCCAGGCAGTAGTAAACTGGCCCACACCCACGACGATCAAGGAACTACAGAGGTTTCTGGGGTTTGCAAACTTCTAGAGAAGGTTTATTAGGAATTTCAGTGCCATCGCCAACCCCCTCACGTCCCTGCTAAAGGGGAAACCCAAACGTCTGTCATGGAATCCAACCGCCCAAACCACCTTCGACAAGCTCAAGAAAGCCTTCACTACTGCACCCATCATCAAACATCCGGACCCATCTAGACCGTTTATAGTGGAGTGGACGCGTCAGAGACCGGGGTAGGAGCCATTTTATCCCAGCGATTCGGAGAGAATCCAAAGCTCCATCCGGTGGCATTCTTCTCGCGAAAGCTTTCCCCCGCTGAGAGAAACTACAATGTGGGAAATCGTGAACTCTTGGCAGTTAAGTTAGCGCTGGAGGAGTGGAGACACTGGTTAGAGGGGGCTACACATCCCTTTGTCATCTTCACAGACCATAAAAACCTGGAGTACCTTCGCACTGAAAAGAGACTCACACCCTGCCATGCCCGATGGGCCCTGTTCTTCACCAGGTTTCACTTCACGTTATCATACAGACCAGGGTCCAAGAACATAAAAGCTGATGCCCTGTCTCGTCTCGACCACACAGAACGTGTCAACGAGCATGAGGAATATATCATCCATCCTTCATGTATCATCAATGCGCTAGAGTGGGATCTGGACCAGGAACTAGAGGAGATTCCCCAGTCACAAGTACCCGTTAAATGTCCCCCGAACAAACTTTTTGTACCCGAAGAGTACCGTCAAGAACTCATCATCTGGGCACACACGGTACTCGGTACAGGGCATCCAGGGGCACAGCGCACACACCATCTCCTAAAAGAGAAGTACTGGTGGTCCAATATGGCGGGAGATATACACAAGGTGGTGGCATCCTGTTCATCTTGCGCACAGAATAAGTTACCTCGGACCCTCCCAGCTGGGAGGCTCAAGCCCTTACCCATACCCGAACGCCCATGGTCACACATATCAGTTGACTTCGTAACGGATTTACCAAGATCCCAAGGAAATACCACAGCTCTAGTCACAGTGGACCGGTTTTCCAAATCCGTTCGTTTTATTCCATTACCCGCTCTCCCCACCGCCTTCGTGACAGCCGAACTTCTATTCCAGCATGTTTTTAGATATTTCGGCATTCCGGAGGAGATTATCTGTGACAAGGGCCCGCAGTTTACTTCCAGAGTGTGGTCCAGCTTCATGACTAAGATGGGAGTAACAGTGAATCTCACCTCCGGATATCACCCACAAGCCAATGGACAAGTTGAACGAATCAATCAGGAATTAGGGCGATTCCTCCGTACTTTCTGTGCCAATAACCCCGAGGATTGGAGCAAGTTTCTGCCATGGGCCGAGTACGCCCAAAATTCACTACGTCATTCGGCTACCAATCTCACTCCTTTCCAGTGCGTACTAGGTTACCAACCTCCACTGTTCCCATGGAACGTGACTCCCACCGCAGCTCCTGCCGTTGACCAATGGTTTGAACGTAGCGAGCGTGTCTGGGCTGACACCCACCGACGCCTGAAAGAGACCACAGACACATACAAGCGCAAAGCAGATCGCCACCGCAACGAACACCCTAATTACCAACCAGGCGATAGGGTGTGGTTGTCCACCAAGGACTTAAGACAAGCTCATAGCTGTAAAAAACTAACGCCAAGATACACTGGACCATTCAAGATCCTCAAGCGAATCAATGAAGTCACTTACCGTCTGGAACTGCCACGACACAGCCGCATCTCCCCCTCATTCCACGTATCACGTCTCAAACCTGTTGTCAACGGTCCATTAGCTACAGAAGTACCATCTGAAACTCCTCCGACCCCTCTGGAAATTGATGGACAACCGGCTTACCATGTCAAGAAAATCATCAAATCTAGACACAGGAGAGGCAAGCTGGAGTATTTGGTCGAGTGGGAGGGTTATGGACCTGAGGAACAATGCTGGGTTCCCAAGCAGGACATACTGGATCCACAGCTTACTAAAGACTTTCACACAACTTATCCTGATCTCCCTGGTCCACGACCCCGGGGGAGGCCAAGAAAGAACTCGGCTCCCGGAGTGAGCCCTTTGCGGGGGGTTCTGTCACAGCTCAGTCAGATCAGAACTCAATTTCCCAAGATGCAACACTCAGTTCTCATGCACGCATGCGTTCACCATCCCCGGAGTTCTGATCAGACACACCTGGCACCAATCACACACACACACACTCTCGCCGCTAGTACTTAGGGATGTCATTCACCTAGAGTCAATGCGAAGTATATGTTCAGTCAACTTGTTTCTCTGCGTTACCAAGCCGTTCTAGTTAGTTTGTCTTCTCGTTATCCTCGACCCTTGTTTCCGGTTTCGACTACGCTCTCTGTCTGACCCTGTTTGTGTTGTTCGTCCGATCACTTGACCTTTGCCTGTCTTACGACTACGTTTCTTGAACTTCCCGATACCACGCTCTACACCTGCTGCCCGCTCCTGCTTCCATGCCGATTTGAGGTTCGTGACACGCTGGACATGGAGCAATGGAAGAAAGTGGCCTGGTCTGATGAATAACGTTTCTTTTACATCATGTGGACAGCGTGTTCTTAACTAATCCTGTCTTCTGTCATAGACCCTCCTGACCAATCCTGTCTGCTTCCATAGATTACTCTGTCCAAGCATGGCTGCTCACAAAGACACTTTTGACAAATCCCACCCAGTCCCATGGACACTGCTGACCAATCCTGCCCGCTCTCATAGACATTTTGAGCATTTCTGCCCACTCCCATATACAATCTTCACCAATCCCACCCACTCCCGCAGTTAGTTTTGCATGTACCCACCCATGATATTTTTAGAAACTTAGTTGGCTTTATTTCGCTAAATATAAACAAATTAGTCATTGAAACTACAGCATCCCTAACCCTAAATCTCAGTATTTACAGAAGGCGAAGGAAAGAAAGTGGCAAACGCGAGCACTGCCACATCCACTATGCTCCTATGTTAAGAAATGTGAGTTTTCATTGTTACCGTCCAACCCCATGACTTTTATTTTTTTTGATCCTGTGGGTTCTGCAGGATCCCAGCCCTGATCCACACCGACTGTACTTAAATACATGATTTTACTCCTTGGACCTATCCTGAAATTCTTTCCTATCCTAAACTATCTTTGTGAGGACCTTCCATTGACATAATTATTACTGTCGCTAATTAATGCATTGTCTAAACCTAAACCAAAATAAAAGGTATTCAAATAAACGCTATATTTCTTGTGAGGACCGGGTGTTTGTGGAGACATTTTACGCTATAATTGTGAGGACATTTAGTCTGTTTTGGTCCTCACACCTCACAAAAGAATAAAGGCACGTATGTACACCCACACACACACACACACACACACTCTGGGCTGGTGTCTATGCATGCTGAATCATTCAGATAATTGCAATAATGTGTCACTGAGACTTATTGAATTTGGAGGCGCGATCCGAAGTGGCTATCCGTGCAAATGGTGTTTCTCAGCCCCTATTGATTTTGTGTTCATTGTCTATTCCTTCAGGAATAAGAAAATACATTATAGAAATCAATCAGTCCCACAAATTTTATCTCCTATATGCACATGCACATGCACCCTCAAGGTCTCTTGCTCTTAACGCACCCACACGAGTTTAATCATGCATGATTAAAATTACAATTAAGCTCCAGAAAGAGCTTCCATAAAGAAAATGGATGACCCATTTAATTTCAGGTAATCTTCTGAAAATTCGAGCCAATGAATATCAATGAGGCCCTTAAAAAATGTTACTGGACTGTTAACTGTTAATGTTAAGTTTATCAGCCCGGCTATGTTATATAGTGAATATCTAGTTCCAACCCCAATTCCGAAGAATTTGGGACAGTTCGGAAAATGCTAATAAAAATAAAGAGGAGTGATTTGTAAATGTACTTTGACTTGCATTTAAACAAGTTAAAGCATATAAAGGCAAGGTATTTGATGTTTTACCTAATCAACTGCATAGTTTTTTTGAAGATAAACATTTATTTTGAAATTGATTCATGCAACACATTAAAAAAGTTGGGACAGGGGCAATTCAGGACTAATAGCGATGTAACAAGTTGAAATAAGAAGGTGATGTGAAACAGGTGAGGCAATCGGGTCTAGTCCTTCAAGAGCAATGACGGGTCGAGGTTCGCCAATCTGTCAACAGATGCGTCAGCGAATAATCCAACACTTTGAGAACAACAAAGACATATCAGTAGGATTTTGGGCATTTCAGCTTCTACAGTGCACAATATAATTAAAAGATTCAATGAATCCGGTCAAATCTCTGTGCGTAAAGGGAAAGGCCGAAAATCACTTCTGAATGAACTTCTGAACACTTCTCCGATCCCTCAGACTTCACAGGCTTTACTATGCAAAGCAGAAGCCATACATCAACACTGTCCAGAAGCGCCGCCGACTTCTTTGGGCTCGGTCTCATCTGAGATGGACAGTAGTACAGTGGAATCGTGTTTTGTGGTCTAAAGAGTCAATATTTTAAATAGTTTTTGGGCAAAACAGCCGTCGTGTTCTCCGGGCCAAAGAGGAAAAGGTCCATCCAAGCTGTTATCAGCGTCAGGTCCAAAAGCCAGCGTCTGTCATGGTATCGGGGTGTGTCAGTGCACATGGCATGGGTAACTCGCACATCTGTGAGTGCAGCATTAATGCGGAAAGATATGTACACATTTTGGAGCAACATATGCTGAAATCCAGAGCAGGACAACGCCAAACCCCATTCTGCCCGGATTATAAGCACATGGTTGCGTAAGCAGAAAGTGCGGGTGCTAGCATGGCCTGCCTGCAGTCCTGACCTATCTCCCATTGAGAATGTGTGGAGCATTATGAAGCACAAAATAAGACAACAAAGGCCTCGTACAGTTGCACAGCTGAAGAAATGGATAATGGATGAATGGGGGAAAATTCCGCTTGCTAAACTTAACCAACTGGTGTCTTCACTCAGCGCCCAAACACTTAATAAGTGTTATTAAAAGAAAAGTTGATGTTACACAGTGGTAAACAGTTGACTGTCCCAACTTTTTTGGAGTGTGTTGCAGTCATCAGATTTGAAATTAGTGTATATTTTCAAAAATAAATTAAATTCACAAATTAAAACATCAAATAATGTGTTAATAATGTGTTTTCAATATAGTACAGGGTGAAGAGGATTTTCAAAGGACTCTTTTTGTTTTGTTTTTTTTGCATTTCCCATACTGTCCCAACTTTTTCCGAATTGCGGTTGTATCTTTTCCTCCGAAGAAGACTTCAAGCACAAATAAGTATAGGATTGAGGAGGAAGGAGATGAAGAAGGAGAGGGACAAGAAGAAATAAAAAAAACATTAGACATGGATGTGAAGGCTGGAAAAAGGAACAGAGAGAAATAAAAAGCCAAGTTTGGAAAGAGAGAGTGAATTAATGATGTGAAGAAAAAAAAAAGAGAAGAGAGGAAAGGAAAAGCAGGTGCCAGAATCGGCCCAGAGAGGGAGGTCAGACCGCGGGCTTCCCAAAAAGACACCACCTGGTAGGGGCTCGTCCTCGGATGTTTCCCCTGCAGCCAATGACTGAGGCCCATGAGAGGGGTGTGGAGCACATGCCTCTTCAATTAGAGCAAGAGAGCAGGAGAGACCAAGGCAGAGGAAAAGAGAGAGGGAGGAAACACACACACACACACACACACACACACACACACAGAGAGTGAGAGAGAGAGTGAAGGAGGGGAATGTGCAAAGTTAGCAAAGAGTAACTTTTGAGACCTGTGCAGATGGCAATAAGGGAAAAAAAAGGTGGCTAAGTTGCATAAATTAAAAAAGATGAATATTAAATGAAATCTTTTCTTTGGCACAGAATGTGTGTCTGAAGAAACAAACATTGACTAGAGTGTGAAAAAACAGCAAGACGATTATCTGTTTAAATCCAAATTTTCCCCAGAATACAGTTAATTATTTGGACATAAATGGTGTGTCTTTTTGAAGAGAAAAAAAGGTTTATTTATAAAATTCTTGATCCCACTTTGCAAATTTTTTTCTTTATTTAACAGCAAGAAATATTAGAGAACAAAATATATAAACATGGAAGCATCATACATTTCGATCATTTAAGTCTACAGTGTCCTGCGTGTGAGGAATCAGACTTTACGAAATGAAATAGTACTTTGACCCAGTACTGACCTGCGAGCATGATATAAATGCTGATGCATGATATGCTGATGGACAATGCCATTAACACATCATTAATTAGCCATTTAAAGATGATCTGTACCAAATATGGAAGTTAATAATAATTATAATTATAAAATAATTATAACAATTCCTTACATTTATAAAGCGCTTTTCTAGACACTAAAAGCGCTTTACATGGTTGGGGGGAGGGGTGTGTGTGTGTGGAATCTCCTCAACCACCCCCAGTGTGTAGCATCAGAAGGGCCAATGGGGGAATTTCAGCAGGATACCAGGGTTATACCCCTACTCTTTTATGAGAAGAGTCCTGGGATTTTTAATGACTACAGAGAGTCAGACCTCGGTTTAACGTCTCATCTAAAAGACTGTGTTGTTTTACAGTATAGGGTCCCCATTACTATAGTGGCGTATTAGGATCCACACAGACCACAGGGTGGGCACCACCTACCTGCTGGCCTCACTAATACCACTTCCAGCAGCAACCTTAGTTTTCCCCAGGAGTTCTCCCATCCAGATACTGGCCAGGCTCAACCCTGCTTAGCTTCAATAGGAAACCAGCCAAGAACTGCAGGGAGATATGGCTCTGTTATATACAGTAGGTATTATACTGCAGCATTTTTGTCGGAATCCTCCATTCCCATTGGTGAGAAGGTGTTGATTAATTTTCTCTAACAGCAGCTGCAAGGTTTATATTAATGCAGCCGTTCTAACATCTTATCCATTCTATAGTAATGTCTTTCACATGGATTTGTATGGCTTAACATTAACATGTGAAATGTGCAGTAGTTTTCACTCAGTAGATGTTCTTGTAACATTTATGGAAGGAGTCTCCAGTGTCAGCGCTTTGCAACAGGATTCTTCAGAAGTCTTCACAGCAGTGGGCTTTGCAGACAAGCTGCATAACTACACGACCTAAATGATGCAAAAACCTTTTTCCTGAAACATTTCACAACATGAAATGTACTGTAACTCTGAATCGATAAAGAAGACGGTGACGCTTTTTAAGAACTATAAAAATGTAATAAAATACATAATAATATACGTCAGCATGTGCTAAAATAATCAACTTTGGGGTGGTAACAGAAACTCTGCTTCAGATCCGGCTGCATCACACCACCATATCATTGATTATTTTCCCAGAACAGCACGCCTCCATGCATTCCTTACATGCATTTCATTTCCTTCCTTTTATAGAGCTCTGATTTAGACGCCATCTTTATTGGATGCTTGCTTGAAATAAGAGGCTCTGGTCATGTGACTATTTATCCCACCTTAATAAACCTATTCACATGAAGTCATGACAACATGTAATTCTATCTGTGGTGTGTTTCTTCATCAAGAAAATACATCAACAACTCTTCTGCACAGCCAAGGAAAAGTGAGCAGTAACCAGTGGGATTGAATGGGTTACTTGTGACCACTGTAGTGTTAGGAACTGGGGCTGGGTTGTGTGTGTGTGTGTGTGTGTGTGTGTGTGTGTGTGTGTGTGTGTGTGTGTGAACTCCGGGCAGCAGAGTGCCGATCATCACGGACTGCAGTATGAGTATAATGGTCATTTAGCAAGAACTCGTTATAGAGCTATTAGAGATGTTCTCTACTGAGAATGCAAGCAGAAAATGAGTGTGAAAGTGTGTGTGTGTGTGTGTGCGTGCACAACATGTACTCATTCACAAGCTCCTGGCTGTAGACCACTGGGCCATGCATAATTAATAAGGCAGGGGAGATAAAAGCAGACTGGGGTTATTTTTTCAACTCGGCGCTGCACGTCCATGCCCGTGTTTTCAAAACGTGTCTCTCATGTTTCTCACAGTAATTGGCATCCTTTAAAGAAGCAGGAGAGAAAGTGAATGTAGGCCAACACACTCCTGCGAGCCACAAAATATTTATCAGATTTTGCTCATCTACCCCCCTGTAGCACTAACACTCCACATGGCGTGCAGACGGATAAAGTGCTGCCACGGGCTCTCTGAGCACCTCCAAATACAATAACAAGAGAACGCACCAAAAATACAGCAACTCAAAACACAAGTGTGCGTCTGAGCCTGACAGCAGGAGCTCACCACAAAGAAGTAGCTTTGGTTCATCATTTATACCAAAAATAAACACGAATACTTTTCACCGAACTGACACTTATTATTCAATACAACGTTATTGTGAAACGATGGTTAGATTGTTTTGACATTTTCTTTAAAAATTAAATAATATTGATTCTCGTAACATTTAATTCACCTTTTCACACTTTTGATGCCATATATTTTATACAACATGTTTAGTCTGCTGGTTTATGTGTTTTTTGTGTTATTGTCAATATAGCTTTCTATGAATACATATTTATGTACTTTTCACATTACTTAAGATTTATCATTTAAAATTGAATGTATATATATATATATATATATATATATATATATATATATATATATATATATATATATATAAAACTGCTGACTAAAACAGTTCTTGGCACTTGGAGATGATCTATTCTCAAAAATCTTATCCATTTTCCAGTTTTGTTTATTTTTTTTTTTTTTTGGCAAATACTTCTGATGCAAAATAAAAGCTATTTTTAGTTTAATTTTTTTTTTATTCAGATTATTATATTAGGTTATACAAGTAGCATGTTAAAAATATGTAATGACATTAAATTATGCAATGTAACATTATTATTATTGTAATTATTTATTAGACTGTTTTATTTATTAGACTCTCTCTCTCTCTCTCTCTCTCTCTCTATATATATATATATATATATATTGGATTAAAGATATGGATGGGGATTTTAAAAAAAACATTTTCAAACATTTCTGATGCAATATAAACATTGTCTATTTTGTTAATGATTGTTTAACATTATTTATATTAGGCTACACAAGTTTCCTGAGGTCATGATGTATTACATACATATTAATAATAGACATTATTTATAATATGATTATAACATTCTAATAACATAATATTGTCATTTGTCTTTACTTATTTCTTCAGTTTGACTTGTTAAATTAAAAATGTAATTAAAAAAAGCAGAAGTAGGGGCGGCTGTGGCTCAGGTGGTAGAGCGGGTTGTCCAATAATTGTAGGGTTGGTGGTTCGATTCCCAGCCCACATGACTCCACATACCGAAGTGTCCTTGGGCAAGACACTGAACCCCAAGTTGCTCCCGATGGCAAGTTAGCACCTTGCATGGCAGCTCTGCTACCGTTGGTGTGTGAGTGTGTGTGTGAATGGGTGAATGAGAACCAGTGTAAAGCGCTTTGGATAAAAGCGCTATATAAGTACAGACCATTTAAGTAGACTTGGATGACACGGATGGGGAAAATAATCTATTCTGAATAGGTGTATGTATTATGTTTTTTTTTCTTTTTTTCTTTCTTTTCATTCTTTGTTGATTATCATTAGTATCGAATATTTCTGATTGAAAATAGACATGAAATATATGATAATTTTTCCATGATTGATTACAATCATAATACGAGGTATAAATAGTATGTGGTCATAATTAAGCAATGTTGCACAAACAGGAGTGTGGTTATACTGAATATCGGCACAGCTGTGAATCGGCATAGGCACGAGGCCACAGTTCTATGAACAAGAAATTAATATTGATATATTAAACAACACTTATTTTACAGCACCTCAGCTAGCTTTCTAGCTAGCTCGCATTGATTTGTACATTCCTGTTAAAGGTGCCTCTGGTGAAATCGGTGTCTCTTCTTCCTTTTCACCTTCACCTGACGAGCTTTCATATTTTAAGTCAAAAATGATATTCCTGAAAAGCATTGTTTGCTATGTCCGCTGATGATGTCACTAACACTACTGTAGTAAGTGTTTTGAAATAGGAAGTGGAATTTGACATGGTAAACACAGACAAGTGGAGTGACATACACAGTGAAACACTCCTGGAATGCTGCTCGACCAATCGAATTAGTGGATCGGAACTTTTGTATAATTTACATTATTATAATTAAACTTTCTTTTTTTTTTTTTGCATAAATGATTAAAACAGTTCATAAGCTTCACCTTTTGTTCAGGTGGATGAAAAGATATTATTCATCCATTCATCCATCCATCTTCCATACGGGGAACGGGGAACCCTATCTTCCATAGGGTTACGGGGAAACCTGGAGCCTATCCCAGGGAGCATGGGGCACAAGGCGGGGTACACCCTGGACAGGGTGCCAATCCATCGCAGGGCACACAATCACATACACATTCACACACCCATTCATACACTACGGACACTTTGGACATGCCAATCAGTCTTCCATGCATTTCTTTGGAGTGGGGGAGGAAACCGGAGTACCCGGAGGAAACCCCTGCAGCACAGGGAGAACATGCAAACTCCGCACACACAGGGCCACGGTGGGAATCGAACCCCCGACCCTGGAGGTGTGAGGCGAACTTGCTAAGCCACCGTGCGCCCGAAAAGATATTATATTATTATATTTTCAAAGCATCTAGTGGCCATTCTATGTGGCTTATATTAATGAAATATTAAAATGCATCACTTTATAAAACATGAGGTGTCTACACATTCCTTCCCGTACTTTCAGACTGTATTAGAAAAAGAAATAGTCTGAGCTACTTCTCCGAACTAAGATCCTCAGTCAGAATTGATAAACCATGCAAAGCCCTGAAATCGAATGCAGAGAGTGCAGCACATCTCAACTGCAATCGACACGTTATCCACAAATTAGCACTGAGACTGAGAACGTGCAGTCGAAATGAGAACGTGAAATTGTTGCCTTGAGGATGAAAGGGAGCGAACTGAAACGGGAAACTTCAAACAGTGACTTTGTAGTACTCGAGCCAGTGAAAACCACAATCAATTCTACTAGTGTTTTTAAAAAAAATGACCGTTATATTCAAATGAGTCTTGGATGGTATGCAAGAGCTGTCTGATGAGTCCTCATGTAGTCCTGGAAATGAAACTACGGACTAGACCCGTGTGCCTCTCGAGCGCCACTTGAGTTTCTCACAATATGTTCGCTATTACTCAAATGATAATATGCCATACACATACTGCAGTAAAGATGCCCTCTCAAAACGCCATTCATGGCGAGCGGAAACACATCTCAGCCACTCTAAGCAGTGTTTCATGACTGAATATAAAGTACAATTCATTCTCATTTCCAACAGGACAATCCCTCGCTCCCTTCTCAGCAGTAACGCATGTGTACAATAACCACTGTAAACATAGTGTACATATGAATGTAAGCAGTCTTGTACCTCAGTTCTTGTTCAATGTTCTCTGTAAATACGTGTCAGCTCCTGCTGCACCTAATTGGGGTTTTAATATATCATATATATTGATTGCCCTCTTTACCGGAGGCCAAATGTCATCAGTGTGTTCTTGGTGTTCTTGGTTTCTGCAAAAAAAATGCTGACGGCTGAGAAACACTACAGCAGGAAATCAATGAATCATTTTTGGTCTGTGTGCAAGGCTGCTTCGCATTGACTCAACATGCTGGCCATTTGTTTCATTATATTTTACCTGAAATAATGACTGTAAACAAAATTGCGATATCTTAGGCTATAATTACACACCGTAGGCAAAATCGGATTTTTAAAAAAAAATGTGTGTGTGTGTGTACACGCGCCCTTACAGCTGTTTTTGATAAATCATGTCTCTAACAAGAAATGTTAATTGAGAGAAGGTTCTGAATATATTGCTACCTTATAACCACAGCGCTGCTGAATTCTTCGGTCTGATTGGTCAGAAGGTGTTGAATAATTCTCTATAACAGCAGCTCTGACAATAGTGTCGGCAGTCATGTTTATGAATGAAACAGATGTTTATGTAACATTATCAGGGTTCGTACAGGTCCTTCATAATGAAATTAAAGGACTTTTCAAGTACTATTTTTTTCAAGGACTATCCATCCATCCATTTTGTGTACCACTTATCCTTATTTATTATTATCCTACACAGGGTTGTGAGGGAACCTGGAGTCTATCCCAGGGGACTCAGGGCACGAGGCGGGGGACACCCTGGACGGGGTGCCAACCCATCGCAGGGCACAATCACACACCCATTCATACACTACGGACAATTTAGAGATGCTAATCAGCCTACAACGCATGTCTTTTGACTGGAGGAGGAAACCAGAGTACCCGGAGGAAACCCCCGAAGCACAGGGAGAACAGGCATCCCGCATCAAATCCCCAACCCCGGAGATGCGAGGCAAACGTGCTAAAGACTAAGCCACTGTGCACCCCTATTATTATTATTATTATTATTATTCTGAACATGCATTTTTAAAAGAAACATTTCTTGCTTTTAGCAGGAGGAGCGCAATATTCTGCCACAGAAGAGCTGCAAATTAAACACGGCTGGACCGTTGTTCAAGATGCGTTGTACAGAATGTATGAAATATTTATATATATATATATATATATATATATATATATATATATATATATATATAATGAAAACTGCTTTTTAGTGGTAATCAGAATCGAGCTCTTAGCCTTGCCATGTGAACGTAACCCTATTCTTTGCAAGATATCTGGGGCTACATTTACACTGTAGGTATTAATAGTGCAAATGATCTTATATGTGGCAGAAGTTCATTATAGTGTGAACAGCAGAAGTCACACTGAATCTGACATTTTTGCAATTGGGTCTACTTTCATATCGGTACTAAAATATCTGGTATATGGTGGAACAATCACATCCAATATCATGCTTGTGTGTCTGTGTGTGTGTGTGTGTGTGTGTGTGTGTTTGAGACAAAGACAGAGACATATCACTAATCACTCCCTTCACCCACAGCCAAGAATTTGATTCAGGGGTGGAAGCATAGGGTTATGGGTCATCACTATGCGCACCCGCCCCCTCCACATGATTTACAGTTTTTAGTTTTCCACACTTGCGCTAAATTATTTGTCCCCATGTGGTGTCTGACCAAGCTAATGGATAGCTAAGCACAGCTGTAGAGCTAAGGTGTAAAGATGAGACAGAGATGTATGGCTCAGGTCAGAATGCCTGAAGAAGACATACTCGTAGAAAAGAGCAGCTCTTTAGGAAAAGGTTACCTGATGCATATGTTGGACCTGCACAGATAAGGCATACAGGTGTGTGCGATCCAGAAGAAAAAATGGAGGTTTTCTAACAGGACTCACTCTTCTAGTCTGGAGATAAGAGATGGAGAGTGTTTGCAGGCTTTTTGTGTAGCTGCTTGGTTACAGTGAACTGAATGTAAAGGATGCTGGGAGGAAATTAACAAGCCACGTGTGTATGTCATTAAAAATTTATCAGTAATAGCCCTATATAGCATCCAATCAAGCATAGCATTCACAAAGGAGATTAAATGTGAAAAACAACATACACCCGCAGCAGCTGGTAAACTATAATTAAATGATCAAAGTGAGCAAAGCTTAGAGACTAGGCTAGAGGTGGTTGATTTCTGGCTGTAATGGTTCATGGTTTCTTGCTGTAAAAAAAAAAAAAAAAAAGGAAAAAAAGAAAGCCTCACATGTAGATCAATCATACAGAGCATGTGAATTATATGAAGGAAGATAAGTAAGGAATAAAAAACTATGGGGTGCTGTAGGAAACTAATCATAGTGTCACGAGGTCCGACACGAATCAAAGTTATTGTTACCACTAAAAAGTTGATTCATTTCCTACTAGCAACCACATGAAGTGTTTTATTTTTTTATAATACAGCAATCTGGCAAAAATGATCCATCTATCCATTTTCCATAACTTCTCCCATCCCACGGGACTCTGGGTACGAGGTGGGGGACACCCTGGCCAACCCATTGCAGGGCACAATCACACACACATTCACGCATTATGGAAAATTTGGAACTACCTACAACGCATGTCTTTAGACTGGGGGAAGAAACAGAAGTACCCGGAGGAAACCCCCGAAGCACGGGGAGAACATACAAAATCTGTGCACACAGGGCAGAGGCGGGATTCGAACCCCCAACCCTTTGTGTGCGAGAATTTCTATCATCACTTGATCAAGAATCTGCAAAGCTCTCCATTCTGAAGACTCCTATGCTGAAAATAATAATAATAATAATAATAATAATAATAATAATAATATTAATAATAATAATAATAATAATAATAATAGTAATAATAATAATAATGTATTTAATTAAGTAGTTAGCTTTTTTATTTATTTATTTATTGTTATATAGCATGTTAAAGTGTTTTTTGACCTCGGATGCATGTAAATCTATTGTATGAGACCTTTAAAACAAAATTAGGCACGTTTCAAAACCATAACGGGTGTGCTTTAATATATTAATATAATTAACTCACTTTTCCAGCAAAGAAACTTATTATTATTGTGGTGGAAAAGTTTAAAGTGAGCCACTGACTCCAGAACCAGAACCAAACACCAGCACTCGATCAGTGGAAATTTGCTATTACGAGATATGACATTTCACACAAGATTCACAAAGCATAATGAAAGCACAGAACTGTTGGAACGTAATTAAAGGTCTGAAACACATCTACAATACAACCGAACGCAGTATTATAATCTATAATACAGCAGATGCATTAAATCACTGTAATCCCTCATTCCCATACCTGCTGCGGTGTTGCAGTTATCAGCGAGGCCTTCCGTCTCATTTATCTCAGTCACTCCATCCACAGAACAGGCAGTTTAATGAAGAGCCACGACTCAGCTCTGTCTCATTGACGGAAATCATTCTCTTCTGCCAGTGATACGGCTGTCTGAGCTAGCGCCCTTTATGAAATGGCAGGCATCAAACCATGTGCATTAGCTTTTCTGCTAGGGTCTCATTCAGTGTGGCAGAGATTAACAAAAAGTATCTGACAGTGAGGTTAGTGATGAACCAGCAACTTCACATGCCGAGCATATCTGAAATGGATGTTAATTAAGTTTTTAACAGCGCTCTACTCATACGCACATAATGCTAATCGTTAGTGCAGCACTGTGGGTTTAGCTAGCACACCAAGCTAGCACTGTCAGTAAAACACTGGGAGCTAACAAAATAGTCCAAGATTTTTGCTCTAAAACATTTTTTTGATCCACCCACTGATATTCTCTTAAGATTACATTCTTGTCTTAACAATAAACCGCTTCAGTTTTAATAGTTTTTTTTTTTTTACTCTCAGATAAGAGGCATTAATTATGAGCACTAAACTGGGACCTTGTTCTGCAAACCTCTTTGTTGGATTTGAGGGGGGAAAAAAAACTTCCGAAAAATTCAATCTTTAAGTGATGTCGGAAGATTTTACATGAAAACCCATTTCACCTCTCCACTCACATGCGGGGTGTTATGGAAAGCATGGTGTGTATCAGGAGGCAATCCAAAAATCATAGTTGAAGTTCGTAGTGGGGGTCAGAGCGCAGGCAGACAGCATTAAACTAGGAAAATCCCTATTCGTTAAATAGGAAAATAAGCGAGGATTCAAAACGAAGAAGTACGACTAGAAGCAAAGAGTGGGGCACGTGCTAAAACAAGGCTCTGAATTTAATGACGCAAAAATGCATGATGAGACTTGGCACTGAGGGACAGAAATGACAGGGCATAAATAAACAAACTGATTAAATGATTAAACACAGAACAGATGAGCACAACTGGGTAACACACCAGTGATAAGAGTCAAAAGCACAAAATAAACAACACAAAAATGTTCTTTATAAGGAATTTATAATATAATAAGAAGAAGAAGCAGAAGATTGGAGGCATTAAGATTAAGGCTCTGGGTTACTGATCAGGTAAGGTCAGGGGTTCAAACCCTGGTGCAGCCAATCTGCAACTGTTTGGCCCTTGAGCAAAACCCCTAGCCCCCTCTGCTCCAGGAGCACTGTATCATGGCTGACCCTACACTCCAACTTCCATGTATGTATGGGTAGGCAAAGAAAAGAATTTCACTGTGCTATAATATATAGGTGACCAATAAAGACTCATTATCATTAAGAAGAAGAAGAAAACTTTCATTACAATAGTCAAAATTATTCAAACGCTATTGGCATTTTTTGAAATTTCATTATAATTTTTGACCACAAACTCAAAACTATCTTGAGTACCTTCGGGGCATGGTTCCAATGACACATACTGAGTTTCGTAACGATACGGCGACGCATTCGTAAAATATAGCATTTCGTTAAAAAATTCAAAATGGCCGACGTTGAATGGCCGACATGGGGAAATTGGGTACCGTCGACTCGGTATGCCGTACCGAATCTAATGAGACAAGTCTCGTGATTTTTGGTCAACCTGTTCAGAAGTTATAACTCGTGACCCCTAGGTGGCGCTGCACCGAAACTGTGCAGGTCCCCTCAGGTATGTACCTTCAGTGCTTGGCCCCTAATAATAATAGTAATAATAATAATAACTGAATGTAGCTTCCCATTTCTCTTATCAGCACCAACAGTAGCCTTGTAACTCCTTCCAGCTGAGTATTGATATAAAGCAGACCATAAATGTATATCATAAACAAGGATTTATGGGAATGTGTTAGCATTCAGGATGTGTACTTAAATCCCTATCCGAGGTTTTATGTAAGAAAATAGGACACCCAGGGGTTCTTCTGAGTGTCTCTCTTCTAAAAAATCTCAAGCATAAACCCACTTCAGCAGCAGCCTACATTCCCTACAGTGTTGCTCTGAGCCCCACTCTTCAGGGTAAGCTGTCCCATCACTCAAACACTGGAAGAATACAAGGATATAAGCACTAGTAAGAGCACTTTTCGTCTCATTTCCATGGAGAGAAAGAATACTTCCCATTGCTAAGAGCTGGATTCATCATTTTAGGAGGCATTGCAGACTAGAGACAAATGGCCTGGAAAACACCAGAGCTGTATTCATAAATGTACTCTCCTGGATGTTCAGCACTTCCTCACACGCACTGACAGTTTTGCAAGCCTGATCTTGGCTGACACCCAGAAGACATTAATGGTTATGCTAAAGCACACATGGTGTGTTGTCTGCAAGCAGTCGCGCAACACGGATCATCGGTTTGCATCGCGCTCCCTACAGCACCCCTGTTATTATTCCTGTTACTGCAGTAGGAGCTCTCTAACTGCGTTCATGCTCCTTCTGTCACCAAGTGAGCTACCTCCCATCCCCTCCAGCGCCTAAGCACACTTTCCACTCTAATTACCCCTCTGAAGTGCACTTCCCAAGCTCTCCAAGCTCCCCTTACACAATCCCTCCCTCCCAACCCCATACCATCGCTACGCCAGACCTGCGGTGCAGCTAGCCTGCCTCTAGCTTCTCATTAAATAATTAACAATGCTCAGGGTGCGAATGCAGACAATATGTGCACATAACGATGGAGTAATTTGGAAGTAATTTGAAGGCCATTTCAAAAGAATGTCTTTAAGATGCAAAGATGGAACACTGGCTGAACTACGAAGCCATTTGGGAATAGAAAGGAGTGGTGTAGCAATGACTTTTATAGCCTTAGAATCTCCAAAGTACGTGTTAAACAGGGCAAGATGGTGGCGTCAGCACAACTTAGCTTGTAAAGAATGCCTCTGGTGCATGTAAAGAATACTTCACTTCACTTTTTTTTTTTTCCATTTCTTATTCAGTAGTCTGTTACACAGCTGTACAACTGCATAGCATGTTAATTAAGGAGTGCTACTTTCTGAAGTCCTAAAGCCTGAGGGTACTGTCAGCATCAGGGCAACATTTTAGTCAACAATACACTTTAGCTTCATTTCGCCTGAGAATAAAATGAAAGAAATATCCAAATACTATTAGCTTTTATTTTTTAATTTTTTTTTTAAAAATGTTGTAATACTTTATATTTCATTCAAACACACATTCTGCTTAGGCTATAATAGAAGAATTGGAGCTTTCTAATTTATCAGGCAACATGACTGACATGCAAATAGTTGTTCTTTTGATTGGTTGGATATTGTTGGTTCACATCATTTTGCTTTTTTGTAGTTTACTGAACCTTGGGATCTTACGCACTTAAGACAGCATCTTAATCTGCGACATCGCTTAATTCCATTGTTATTATAAACACCACTTACTTAAAGTGAGTCAAAGTGTAGCAGATGAGTGCTTGGTCAACTTATCCATGTCTACATCCTACACATCATGACGCAGCGGCATTCATTTGTGCTCACAACGAACTATCGGTGCACTGTTTGTGCACATATTGTTTTTCTCACGCTTACCTAAGCTTTACACTTTCTACCGCTGTACAGTTTGTATACCCCTTGCAGAATCTGCGAAATCTTAATACTGTTAACAAAATAAGACGGAGCATAAACATCCCATGTTGTTTATTTAGTCCTGTCCTGAATAAGCTATTTCACATAACAGATGTTTACATATAGTCCACAAGACAAGATAATAGCTGAATATATAAAAATTACCCCATTCAAAAGTTTACATACGCTTGATTCTTAATACTGTGTGTCGTTACCTGGATGATCCACGACTGTGTTTATGTTTTGTGAGAGTTCTTCACGAGTCCCTTGTTTGTCCCGAGCAGTTAAACTGCCCCACTGCTGTTCAGAAAAATCCTGCACATTCTTTGCTTTTCCAGCATCTTCTGGATATTTCCAACAGCGGCTATATGATGTTGAGATCCATCTTTTCACACAGAGGGACAAGTGAGGGACTCGTTCACAACTATTATCTTGTCTTGTGGACTATATGTAAACATTTACTATGCGAAATAACTTATTCAGGACAGGACTAAATAAACAACAACATGGGATTTTTATGATCCGGCTTATTTTAAACAGTATTAAGATTGAGCAGATTCTGCAAGGGGTACGCAAAGGTTAGGGCCCAACTGTATATAGTTAACTATAACTTAGAGCTTATAGTTCATTGTGTAAAATAATAGAATACGCTGCATCAAGTCCTATGCAGTGGGCGCACATGGTTAATGGTTAGCACATTCGCCTCACACCTCCAGGGTCGGGGGTTCGATTCCCACCGTGGCTCTGTGTGTGCGGAGTTTGCATGTTCTCCCCGTGCTGCGGGGGTTTCCGCCGGGTACTCCGGTTTCCTCCCCCAGTCCAAAGACATGCATGGTAGGCTGATTGGCATTTCCAAAGTGTCCGTAGTGTATGAATGGGTGTATGAATGTGTATGTGATTGTGCCCCATGCTCCCTGGGACAGGCTCCAGGTTTCCCCGTGACCCTGAAAAGGATAAAGCGGTATAGAACATGGATGGATAATGTGATCATTACGACTAGGAATATTCATGCTGTAATATGTTGGTAACATACTATTAGACTCCTATTACATGTTTATTTATTCATGGCGAACGCTTCTCCTTTACATTGTTAATTACATCACATCCGTCTTTGCTATTTAGAATTTTTTTTATTGTCTCTTTCTTTTATGTTCCATTGGACTGCAGTCTTCTGCTTTTTTAGTCCATATCTTCAAACTCCAATTGTGTTTCTTTTCTTTTTTTTGCCTTAAAGCCAAGCGCTTCTGTTTATAGGCAGTGGTCTGGACGCTATTAGAAAAAGAAAAAAAAACCCTCTCTGACAATTCTACTCAAGAAAAACCTGTCAACTTCTGAATTCATTTTAATTATCTGAATATTCCGAATAATCTGCGTAACCCAACCCCATATAAATATTGACATATCTTTTAAACTCACGGCCAATAGTATGCAATACTTATTAAGCTCACTAGTGTCTCTAGTAATTAATAGACCTTTTTATTACATTTTATATTTTGCATATGCGAAAATTTGGATGGATGTACGTTTTACTCGAAAGGGTTGAAATAAAAAGAGTTTGTTGGTGGACTCTGAACTCTGAGACGTCTGGATCCTAATCTCTCAGATATATCAATTGCTCAAATGCTGTACACACAAAGACTCAATGCTAATCCATATGAGAGCTCTGCACTGACCAAGACATCAGCCAAGCACAGAGCAGGAACAACGAATAAACAAAGAAACACGCACACACACACACACACACACACACACACTCTTTGCATGTGGACAGCTTTGCTAAAAGAGAAGGACAGAAAGGATAAATGTGTGAGAGGAAATCTGCCAGAGAACACCAGCCCACCTGTTTCAGTCAGACAACTCACTCCCTCATTCCCTCCATCTGGAGACACTCATTCTCCCCACGGAGAGGAGGATGATTAGAGAACTGCCAGAGAGTTTATCAGCCCTGACTTCACCGCTCGCTCTTAACTGTCCAGGTCATCTTCTGTGTAATTAAGATCCTGGAGATGATGGAACCCAATATTATTATTCATTTCGATCTCCGTAAGTGTATTGCTTCCCCTTACCCTTTCCTTCCACATTCACAATCATTTCAAATACAATATTGCGCTAGCGTACATTTTTCCTGCTCTGTAACTTAAATGTAACGATTTAAATATTAATGACATACGTAACTCAAATCAACCTCCTTTATATACAGCTGTGCCCAAAAGTTTGTATACCCCTTGCAGAATCTGCGAAATCTTAATACTGTTAACAAAATAAGACGGAGCATAAACATCCCATGTTGTTGTTTATTTAGTCCTGTCCTGAACAAGCTATTTCACATAACAGATGTTTACATATAGTCCACAAGACAAGATAATAACTGAATATATAAAAATTACCCCGTTCAAAAGTTTACATACCCTTGATTCTTAATACTGTGTGTCGTTACCTGGATGATCCACGACTGTGTTTATGTTTTGTGAGAGTTCTTCCCTTGTTTGTCCTGATCAGTTAAACTGCCCACTGTTCTTCAGAAAAATCCTGCACATTCTTTGATTTTCTAGCATATTCTGCATATCTGACCCCTTTCCATCAGCGGCTATATGATGTTGAGATCCATCTTTTCACACTGAGGACAACTGAGGGACTCGTACACGACTATTACAAAAGGTGTAAACGTTCACTGATGCTCAAGAAGGCAACACAATACATTACTAATCCAGGGGGGTGTAAACTTTTGAACAGGATGATCGGTGTAAATTGTTATTATTTTGTCTTCTGGGAGACATGTAACTATCTTATTTATCGTCTGAAGGGCGGTACTAAATTAAAAACAAAGCTCTTTAAACAAAATAATAACAATTTACACCGAGGACAGTATTAAATAATATTAAACAACATGTGATGTTTATGATCCGTCTTATTTTGTTAACAGTATTAAGATTTAGCAGATTCTGCAAGGAATATGCAAACTTTTGGGCCCAGCTGTATATATGTGTGTGTGTGTGCGCACATGTGCGTGTAAAAAAAAAAAAAAAAAAAAAAAAAAAAAAAATGATCTGAAGAACGTGAATTAAAAGGAATCCTCCAGAGAAATAAACCAAATCGAATGATTAATATTCACGATTAATTAGAGCGGGAGAAGGAAATTAGGCGCAGAGGTTATTTTTCATGCCTCTGAAGCGACCAGACATCATCTTTTGTTACCTGCTTTCTTCTGGTGCCTGTGTTTCCACCGCGGCTGTGGGAACAAAGAAATCCCATCTCCAGCCAGGCGATGTGTTTGAACGGGGAATCTAAATAAAAGTTGCATTACAACACAGACGGAGAGAAAGTAGACGTGGAAATGGATTTGTCCTCATCGAAGCACTGAGAAACACAGTAGTAGTGGAAAACATTCGAGATGTGACTGATAGGAACGTTGTAGGCTGACAAGCTAATGAAAGGAAAGATAGAAAACGCATTCAACGTGAAACTTTTATCTGGAGTTGGAAATTATATTGAATAATATATTTCGTATACGGTTCAAAGGACTGACTGGATACGCGTCGAAGTACAAAACGGCTTTTCTAATTAAAACCTCCTTCTGTCAATAAACCACACTGTTACTCTGTTTAAAGATGAGAGGAACGTTAATTGGTCACACCTCTTTAAGCAAAGGACACCCAGACATGCAATTACTGACAGACCTCCAGCATTAAAATAAGTGTGTATGTTACAATTCTTCCACAAACCCAGCTTACGTGTGTTATACACGTCCCTATGTCAATTTCACTCCAGTACTTTTTTTTCACCCCCCTGCATCCCCCTGCGTTTTTTTATTTTTTCAGGCAGTGTTTACCCCTGGGAGAATAAATCATATGTGAGCGACTGGACAGCAAACAAAGGAAGGAATCTCTCGCTCTTTCTCCGTTTCCCGCTCTGCAGACCTTTCACCCAGCTGATTAATGGAATGTAAAATTCATTCATCATCTCTAATGTCCCTTTCCTTAAGATACGATTTATGCTGATGCAGTGGAAAGAAAAAAAAAAAAAAAAGGAGCACACGTGTCCGTACCATGGTGCGCGATGGATCAACCTTGAAACCCGCTTCTCCTCACACACACATTGAACATCTCTTAACAGTTATTAGAGCTCCACACGGCGATGTTTGGCGATTCAGATGTAGGATCACATTCTGTCTTAATAATCTTAACATCCAGCAAGAAATGAGTAACTACGCAATTGGACATCAGAGTAGAAGCCTAAAGGCATTTGAGTGGTATTAGTCTTTAAGATACGTCACGTTTGCATTTTTAACTCCTTCTCTTTTCTTTTCTTTTTTTTTTTTTTTAATTGACTGATGAATCCTGTTAGAGTGTTTCTCAAGTTTACCTCAGAGACTAGGACAATCGTTGTATGCAAATGCATGTTCCTCCGTCTTCGTCTCTCTGTCTGCAGTTCATAGCGAGCTGTAAGACAGAGGACTGCACTGTCCATTAACCCGTACCTCATGCCGAGGACGCTGTACTGATGGAAGACATAACCTGCATTACTGAGGTCAGCGCTGTCTCCACACACATACACTGCTTTGTCCTTTCATGCTGGACTCATACATATCCCGTACATTTTCTCCAAGTCTCTGCAGCTATAAACCAGATACACTGCGGCAGAATGAACTCAATCTCAACCCTGCACACAAATCTGGGTTACATAAGCAGCGTGGTAGTCAAACGCACACTGACACATTTTTATACCCTCTGGCGATAAAGAGCTAGCAGAAGAGTTAGTGAGCGCGTACACAAGGCGCGAGGGAAAAGAAATACATACATAAGCGAATATATTTTTATATACAAAAAAGCCTTTCAAGTAGACTGCGCTTACAATCAAAATGCATGGTGGATATATGTACTGCCACTCAAAAGTTTCTGAACGTACGCGGAATATATTTTAGCTCACCAAGAAATAGATATGAGTGAATGAAGAAATGTTAATTATTAAACGCTCAGCGAACTGAGAAATGTTTTGAGAAACTGCTTTGTTTTCCTGGCATCTCAGACTAATCTAATACCGAAGGTCAACATCGTTAGCATGCTAATTAATTCAGCAGACCACATGTTTATGTTTTACGGTTAATACTAGCGCTATCTGTGAGTCTTTTATCTATAGGCTTAACAGGTTTACTGGCCAAGTGCGCCTGTCTTTAATAAAGCACTCATTTATAGTCCAATTAAGACACGAGAGCGAGTAGCTAATAAGCCCCTCAAAGATTTAGCTTTCCTTGCTAATCTGCCCTTGTTTTAGCTAATGTTTTCCCACGATTGTTTTTTTTAACCGTTACTTGGTGACAGAAGCACTCATTTACCATCAGTCACTGAAATCAGTGTGATTTTTCTTTTGTGAGTCTTTCTTCTACTTTCCGCTCATATTTCAACTAAATGTAAGAATTATTCATTTTTTTTCTGTATAACATTGTGTATGGCTGAAGAATTTCAAGCTGTACTTCTACTTTTACCAGAGGATTTAATTGTGATTTGACATGAGTTAAGTTTTTCACAACCCTAGATTTTCATTATAAGTAAATTAATAAAACGCTAGCATTTCTTTCAAGATCCTCTTTGCCTTTTTAGCATTTTAGCATTTAGCATCATTTCTTTCAAGACCCTCTTTGCCTTTTTAGCATTTGATGAAGTGTATCTCGACAGCAGACATCTTAAGATCCAACGTATTAAAAACGTTTTTAAAATCCAATTTAAAACCCATTTATTCTCTCGGGATAAGATCTATAGCATCCAGGTATATGTTTCACCTGAATTAGTCGTTAGCACCCTGAAGTTGATTCTTTTCCTATGACCGCACATCACAAAGTGTTTGATTCCTCTTATACCACAGCAATTTGACAATTTTTTATTTATTTCTGAATGACGCATTATACTTTTTAACTGTTTATAGTTACATAGTAGTGGAACATCCATGAAATAAGTGCTTTCCTGTTAGGGAAACTGAAATTTCGACAGCTGAGAGTAAATGTGAGCTAATGTCATCACCGCACTACCAAGCAAAGAGCGATCAAGTTAGCAGTGTGGAACTATTTCAAAGTTTCTGGTAAAGACGTCAAAATAGCGATTTGAGGTCTTTGCTCAGCTGAAGTTTCTATGACAGGTCTGATACACCACCTGAAAGCACGACATGCAATTAAATATGCAAAGAACAGCAAAGCAACAAAGTTTCAAAGCTCCCAAACTAGCAAGCCAACACCATCTGTCATCACAGTATTTGAGAAGGCAAATGTTACATGTTAGATTTTACACACAGAATGTTACTAAATGAATAATATATTGATATTTAATATATACAGTACTGTGCAGAAGTCTTGCTGTAAGAAATGAAAAGAAATGCTGTTGAGCAAAGATGCCTTCAAAATAATGAAATGAAATGTTTCTACATTTAAAAAAAAAAATACTGTAAAAAGCAGTAAACAGTAGTAAATGAAACAAAGTCAATATTTGTTGTGACAAAAAAAATTAAATAATAGTAGTGTCCGGTACAATTAGTGCAGGTTTATAATGAAATGAGCTGTAAGTGTTATTGAGCATCTTGCAGAACCAGGCACGGTTCTTATGGAGATTTTGACTGTCTCACTTGCTTCTTATTTTTGCAGCAAAATCCAGCAGCTTTCATTATGTTTTCTGTCTGAAAAGTGTCTCTTACGTAATACTCTGCTTTCTTTACCGACATACAAACATTTTACTATAACATTTCAGTTTGTCCTGGAAAACTAATGTTTGGGAATCTAAAATGTTTTTGTACTGACTCGATAACGTAGAAGTCATAAAATAAAAATCTATAACAAAAGTTTGTACTAAAAAAACAGGGTGCCTAAAACTTTTGCACAGTACTGTGTATTTAAATCGTTTTATTGTTATTTGGTTAGTTATTTTCGACTTTTAATAAAAGTGCTGTTAATTTCACTGCCTTGCATTTTTCATTTAAACGCATGAAAAAGACTAAAAAGCACAATATTCATATAATTATACAAAAAAAAACCAGTTCTGGTTTTGTTTAATGTCATTTTCAGTTTCGCTTTCGTTTTTCGTTTTCAGTGCATCACTAGTTCCTGTCGTCCCTTACGGTGTAGCAGCTATAAGCAGCCGCTCCCTCACCTGCCTCACTTTTTCTCTCTCGAAAGTTGATAGCACTGCCATTGGAGACTCTTTCCATGACTATTAAATAAACATACACGTACAGAACCTTCACCATATCAAGAAAAGTACTGTTATATTGTTGATCGGCTATACAAGTTTCTGTGTAAAATGTTACTGCTGAAATCACAATATACTACAGTGAGTGCATTAATATTAACCTGTGATTGAATTACAGCACAGTCAGAGCTGCTGTTAAAGAAACTCAATCAACCTTCTGAAAAATCAGATGCAAAAATTCTATATTATAGATATGTTATATATAACATATATAATTTATGCTCATTTGGCTGACGCTTGTCTTTAAATGTGCTATACAGTAAAAGTGACTAGGGCTGATATGAAAAACATTTGAGATTTTTTTGTTGTTGTTGTTTATTGTCTTCTGTCTGGAAAACTTGCTCTAGTCCAATTCCTCTGCCTGAGGTCTGACCTCACGTGCGCCTCTTGCCTCAGCCAAGCCTGTCCTGAGCCAGCGCAGGCACTTTTGGGAACGTCTGACTTGTCTTCATGCACAATTCATGCACATTTGCCTCACCCTGAAGCCACATCCGGAGGCCGTCACACTGAGAACCAAGCCTATGAAAAATGAATGTGGTGGTGAGTGTGTGTTGCTATTTTGGGGGTAAGAAACACACTCAGAGGATGAACTATTATGTGGTTCTGAGCTTCTGGTAATCAGACAGACACACTGTTCGCACAGCAAGGAGCACACTAGAGGAAAGCTGGAGATTTGGACTAGCACATTGGCTTACACAAAGGCAGTTAAAGCCATCATCCCCAGCAGGCAGGCATCGCAAAGTCCCAAAGGGGATTTCTCGATGTGAGAGGAAAAAGGACCTTCTTTGATCCTGATGAAAATAATGAGTGGGAGAATAAAAGGGTAAAGAGACTGAGTGTGGGGAAAAGGAGGAAGTGGAAAAATCCATACAATAGCAGAAATTTACATACACGTACAGCGATAATTGGCTGAGCACCTCGGGGCCAATATTTTGGGAGAGCTTTGCACATTTCAACCTAGCTTCAAGCTGAAGTAAGAGGATGAGATGAGTAAGTTACCAGTCTTCTGAAGAAGAAAAAGAATAAGTGATGGAAGAGAAGGCTAAAGAACAGATTAAAATGAATGCACAACTAAGCTTTTCCTGTGTATTAATGTAAATATATTAAATCCTGTGTTTTTTTTTAGTCAAATATAAAGAGCAGCATGATCAGCACGAACTAATGAAGAGCTAACCTTAATTTAACCTAACCTCTTATGAATTTGTGCATGAATTATGACCACCTTAAGCAGTACATGTATGTAGTTAATGTATTAATTAAGCATGCTCTATAAGAAGTATAATGATAATGACTCTTTATTGGTCACTTATACATTACAGCACAGTGAAATTCTTTTCTTCACATATTCGAGCATGTCAGGAGGTTGGGGTCAGAGTGCAGGGTCAGCCATGATACAGCGCCTCTGAAGCAGAGAGGATTAAGGGCCTTGCTCAAGGGCCCAACAGAGGCAGCTTGGCAGTGCTGGGGCTAGAACCCCAGACCTTCCGATCAGTAACCCAAAGCCTGGCAGTGCTGTGACTTGAACCCCCGACCTTCCGATCAGTAACCCAAAGCCTGGCAGTGCTGGGACTTGAACCCCCAACCTTCCGATAAGTAACCCAAAGCCAGGCAGTGCTGGGACTTGAACCCCCGACCTTCCAATCAGTAACCCAGAGCCTGGCAGTGCTGGGACTTGAACCCCTGACCTTCCGATCAGTAATCCAGAGCCTGGTGGTGCTGGGACTTGAACCCCCGACCTTCCGATCAGTAACCCAAAGCCTGGCGGTGCTGGGACTTGAACCCCCGACCTTCCGATAAGTAACCCAGAGCCTGGCAGTGCTGGGACTTGAACCCCCGACCTTCCGATCAGTAACCCAAAGCCTGGCAGTGCTGAGACTTGAACCCCAGACCTTCCGATCAGTAACACAAAGCCTGGCAGTGCTGGGGCTTGAACCCCCGACCTTCTGATCAGTAACCCAAAGCCTGTCAGTGCTGAGGCTTGAACCCCTAACCTTCTGATCAGTAACCCAGAGCCTGACAGTGCTGAGGCTTGAACCCCCGACCTTCCAATCAGTAACCCAGAGCTTGGCAGTGCTGGGACTTGAACCCCTGACCTTCCGATCAGTAACCCAAAGCTTGGCAGTGCTGAGACTTGAACCCCCGACCTTCTGAACAGTAACCCAAAGCCTGGCAGTGCTGAGACTTGAACCCCTGACCTTCCGATCAGTAACACAAAGCCTGGCAGTGCTGGGACTTGAACCTCTGACCTTCCGATCAGTAACCCAGAGCCTGGCAGTGCTGAGGCTTGAACCCTGACCTTCCGATCAGTAACCCAAAGCCTGTCAATGCTGAGGCTTGAACCCCTGACCTTCCGATCAGTAGCCCAAAGCTTGGCAGTGCTGAGACTTGAACCCCCGACCTTCTGAACAGTAACCCAGAGCCTGGCAGTGCTGGGACTTGAACCTCTGACCTTCCGATCAGTAACCCAAAGCCTGTCAGTGCTGAGGCTTGAACCCCTGACCTTCCGATCAGTAACCCAGAGCCTGGCAGTGCTGAGGCTTGAACCCCGACCTTCCGATCAGTAACCCAAAGCCTGTCAATGCTGAGGCTTGAACCCCCGACCTTCTGATCAGTAACCCAGAGTCTTAATCTTAATTGTTTATATAATTTGCCATATGCAGCTGCGTACACAAACATCACCAGACAAAACATCCTTATCAAACATGTGTGATAATAACACTGTGGTTAAAGAGGGTTTATGAGTCAGCAAATGCATTATAGGAATTGAAGCCCTGCTTTGTAGCAGGGTGTGAGATGAGACTGAAGACAGGACGGAGGCTGACGGGGCAGCTGTTGTTGTTGTTGTGTCTGTTGTCCAGTTTGTGCAGAGTAACATGACTAAGTGTGCATGTGAGAAAGTAAACGGTAGCGTGCCTGGTGTGCGTTTGTGTGTGGCATGCTGTTTACGTAAGCCTGAATTTGTGTGTCTGTGTGTGTGTTCTTGTCAGTTCAACTAAGGCATTGTTGTGAGTCAAGCAGGGGGGAAACAAATCTGGCCGCTACATTCACTCACTGCTTATATAAGCATGAGTGTATCAAATATTCATAAGACTTCATCTCTTAAAGCCAGGCTGAGAAGAGGAGCAGTGTGAAACATGGAGAGGAGTGCCGAGATTACTATTTATGCCGAGAGAGAGACATGAAGGGTAGATCGTGATTAAGTCAAGTCTTCTTGGCTGTTCCTGTCAGGATCAATGGAGATGCTGTGAGCAATGGGCTCCTGGATGGAAAAGCAGAGGAGAGAAGAGGAGAGCAGAAGAGAGGAGCTATCCCTCCCTCTGGAATGTATCCAAGTGCTCAGCTTATAAAACCGCGTCATATATCTTAGCACAAAATTCCAGCATCCTGTTGCCTCTAATCCTTTGGCTGCTTGCAGGGAAGTAGGCTTAGAGAGAGTGTAGATTTAAAACCAGCTCAAATATGGGTTTTTTTTTTCCTGGCAAGTATTATTTCAATGGCATATTCAGCATAATGGCTGAAATTGAGAAATGATAAGAGAAAGGCAAACGTGTAGGCATTAAAAAAAAGGCAGAAGGAATGAGAATAAAATACGCTGGGATAATATTGGAAGGCATCTGGCATTTGGGAATCTGTTTAGAGAACAAAGCATTTCTGCAGAGCAGGTTCTAAGCGTGCCTCACGTGTGTACACACGAGGAACAAAAGGAGGCAGGAGGGAGGGAAGGAAGAGAGCTGAAGTGGAGGGCAGCTCTGCTGGGACAACTCATCAGGGAAGAGAGGAACAGGTGCTTTGAACAAGTGGCATAAAATGCCAACACGACAAACTGACCTGATGGAGCACGAGCAACAGGAAAGCGAGCAAAAACGACAGAACAAAGGACGAGAATGAGAACGAGGAGGGAGGATGGAAGAGAGAGACTCTGGACAGCAGCGAAGGAAGGATTAATCATGCTGTCAGAATCACCCTGTACACAAAACACAACTCTCTTGGAGTTACATTTACATGTGCTTATTTACCCATCTAGCAGACATTTTCATCCAAAGCAATTTACAAGTAAAGCAAATTCTGTTCCAAGCACAGAACTGAGCAGGTGAGAGCTAACAGCCTCGCTCAGGGGCTCATTGAGCATCCTGGCATTTATACACACGTCCTTATTGTGACACACATACACACACACAGCCTTAAGGGAATACGCCAACATTCTCAACGTAATCTCTGTCCATCATATGTCCATCCATCCAGCTTATGTGTGATTACAGCAGAGACAAAACTTCCCTGTACCGAGAAAAGAACAGAAAATCTGTTTACACAAAAGTCATTTATAATGAAAATTCAAGGCAGATGCTAAATCCTATCATTAAATATTTATGCGGAATACATATTTTTGTAAATCACTTTCACATGAATTGTTTAGCCAAAGATTTGCAAAGCTCGAAATCATTTCATACAATAACACCACTGAATTCTTGATTCTGACTGATCAGAAGGTGTTGATTCATTTCCAATAAGAGCAGCTCTGACAGTTACACCTGCAAAGCAAACGCTTATTCTAATGCGTTATTGTTTCTATGGTAACAGCTTACACAGGGACTTGTATAACCGACACTCCATATAAACGTCCAAATACAAGTGACCAGAGGTCGAGAAAACCGATCAATCGGCACAAAAAATCCACACCGTTAGTTTTTCCTGGTTGCGTCTGTTGCGGTTGAGAAGGGGCCGCTGTCGTTATACGCTACGAGAGCGGCCTCTAGAGGCGAAATAAAAACTATCACTCACCAATTTTGTTGTGTTATTTGAAGTGTTTTTTGATTCATTTTGGATGTCTCTATTTTTATTTGTTATTTGGAGTGTTACTTTTTGGTTCGGTTTGGATGTATATCTTTTATTGACTTCAATATTTATTAATAGTTAATATATATATTAATATTTAAATATTTATTGCATTTTAAAAAAGTACAGTGCATTTTCAGGGTACAGTCAGTGCAGTTTATGTTTGTAATAAAGTTCAGTAATATTTTACTTTGAGTGTTATGTTTTCATTCAGCATCAATTTAAAAACTATGGGCTGATTGATCGGTTATCGGCAGGTACTATCCGACTTAGCTATCGGTATTGGTAAAATCCACTATCGGTCGACCTCTACAAGTGACTTGTTTCGTGGACGTTCAACAACATTAACCAGAACTTTAAAAGGAATAAAATTCCAAAGTGTTGTTAAGTAGAATAAATGTATAAGTAGATGTTGTATTAGTAGAATAAATACTTCGGGACACGCTGTAATTGGAAAATAGTCCTAGTATATTTACATCCTGGTCCTTTACATCAGGCCGCATAACACCAACCTATTGTTGATTATTATCCTATAATCATGCACCGTCTTGTTTTATTCCTTACCTACTTACATTCAGAGATTTTTAGAATATGTGGTTAAATTTCAGTGGTACAGTGGTGAATGATTACTGCAAAACCTTTGAGAACGTAAGCAGAATTTATTTATTTTTTTATTGCAATCGGATAATACTACTGAAGAGAGCCTTAAGACATTGTTGGTGCATTGTGGGATTGATCTCTGGGTTGATCCTGAGGTCGGGTTTTGCACGTCAGCTCTCCAATTTCCTCCCACTTCCCAAAGAAATGCCAGTAGGTGGACTGCCTGCTCTAAATTGCCCATACGTAGGTGTGAATGAGTGTGCAATTGTGCATCCATTACAGAAAATGCAACACACACTACTGATGTGGTGAACAGCTCTAAAAATCCCTGAGTATTCCTTTAACCACCAATCCACCATTGCTCTGTTGTGTGGTTGTGTTGTTATTCAGGTGAACAGCAGGGATAAAGCCTGTCTATGGGGATACAGAGTCATTCTCCTTCACTGGCCTTCAAATATGAGTACAGGGCCTGTAATGAGTGCCACACAACAGGTTATGAAATATACATGGTACAGGGTGTCCCGATAGACACATCAGCACATTATACAGTAATAAAGACCAGGTGTTTGCATCATGGAACTGCATTTGTGAGACAGACTAGGACATATACATACAGACAGAATGTCACTTTATATGTACATAATTAAGAATAAAGACCACAGATTCCTCCTAAGGGGAATGCATGTAAGATTCTGTATGTATCATGTAGGGAAAGTAATAGTAATTTGAATAAGGCTACCAAGAAAAGAAAAGCATTCCTGATCTTCCTAATTCTCCCAGGATACATTTTGGATTACCTCAATATTATTTGTAATCACATTCACTCAACAGTTGCAGTTTATGTAAAACCAATGCCATAGATCACCCTATATCCCATAAATAATTCTCGGCTACTTCACCAAATAATTGGCAAGCTGCTTACAATTCAACTGGTTTCAGCTAAAGCTCCATGGTCAAGGCTGCAAACGTTCTCATTATCCCTGCTCACACCAAACCATTCCCAAGAGTTTCCATTCATTATACCGTTTCTCACTTTTTTTTTCATATAATGTATATCGAAAAAAATTTCTTGAGATGCTCATTTGCTAATTATAAGAGTTTTAATCGAAGTACAAGTCAGCATTCTGGACTCCATCATACCATTTGTCGGAACCTAGTTTAACAGTTAATCTGACCTCATTTCCTTTATAATATTAATCAGGGGCTGAAATCAGATGCGTAGCTAGTGGGGGATTTAGTGTGTGAACTCCCCCTGAAATACTTTATGATAGTCCCAAATGGTTATTTCTGGGTGGTTAACAGCTGATATAGTGTTTCATTTTGTTTTGGGTTTTTTTTAGCCACTATGTGCCACCAGATTTAGAACCTGTCACATGCTACATCAAACTTTAGATAATCTGTGGCACCTGTCCAACAGAAATCTGCCAAAAGCATTATGAACAACATGAATTCTGACAGTCGACAACACCCAGCGATGAGATTTTCAAATCCTAAATCACACTATTATATGATATTTGCTTCAGACAGACAGTCAGTCAGTCAATCCATATCTGACACCAATCCCATAAGCTGTGCTAGTTATTTTTACCCCTCTAATCCAGGCAAAGGGGAAGTTCTTATGAAAATATACTATATACAGTACTGTGCAAACACTTTAGGCACATGTAAAGAAACACTGTAAAGCAAAGTTGTCTTAAAATAATTAAATAATTGTTCTACTTTAAAAAAAAATACGATAAAGAGCAGTAAACAGCAATAAACTAAACAAAGTCAATGTTAATTTTTTAAAGCTCATTTTTTAAGCAAATTTTTTGTTGGAAAAGAATTTTTTTTAAATTATTTTGTACTGACTGAATAAGGCTAAAGTCATAAAACAAACATCTACAACAAAATACGGTGCCTAAGGACTGTACACTCACCGATCCAAGCAATTATCCAAACAGCCAATCATGTGCCAACAGCACAGTGTACAAAATCATGCAGATACAGGTCAAGAGCGTTCATATAAAAAAAACACATCATCTCAGTGACTTTGCATGGCTGTTGGTGCAAAGCAGGTAGGTTTGAGTATTTCAGAAACCTCCTGGGATTTTCACATATATCATATTGTAAACAATCTTGTACACAGAATGGTGTGTAAAACAAAAAACATCCAGTAAGCAGTGTTTCTGTGGGTAGAAACACCTGGTTGTTTTGAGAGGTAAGACTGGTTCAAGCTGACAGGAAGGCTACAGTAATTCAAATAACCAATCTTTACAACCGTGGTTAGCAGAAACGAACTTTGAGGTGGATGGGCTACAACAGCAGAAGACCATGTTGTGTTCAGGAATCTGAGGCGACAGTAGGCACAGGCTCACCACTCACCTGGTCTTGTCCCAATCTTAAACTGTCCAGTTTTGGGGAGCCTGTGCACACTGTAGCCTTAGATTGAACCATTTTAAAGAAAATTTACCATTCAATATTCACTCAAAATTTGGCGCTCAATGTAATGTTCTCATTACTGTAATATTCCTGACAAAAAAAAATCAGGGATGTAGGCAGATTGGCTATGTTAAAATGGCTGTAGGTGTCAGCGAGTGTGTGAATGCCTGTGTGCATGGTGTCCTGCGATAGACTGGCGTCCCATTCGTGAAGATCCTGACCAGGAAAAAGTGCTTTTTGAAGATGAATGACCACAAAGAAGAAGCAAGCAGAGATAGCAACAAGTAAAGGTCATCATAGGAAACATAATATTTTCTATTTATAAAGAGTTATTGAGTGCTTATTTTGCAGAAATTAGTACAAAGATACTAATCACAGGACCCTAATAACTATTTAAGCCTAAATTTAGAAGATTTAGAAGTTTGTTTTCCACTGTGCCCAAGACACCATGGCTAATGAGCAGTAAAATCCAGCAAATACAAAAATACTAGAATCAATCACATATTGTACATGCTGTTTGTTTGTCAATAATGAGATAACGCATGAGGAATATGGAGTGTAAGTCCAGGGGAAATATTTCTCTTCTGCATGCAGGGGTGATTATGTAAATGAGTAAAGCGAGGCATGCGAACCACGGGCCAGCAGGTAAACTCATTTCCATATTACGTCCAAACTGGCTAGTGCCAAATCCAGATCTAATACACAGAAAACACACACACAGGGTATAGATAGAATTTTCCCATATCAACAGCCTCAGGGATGGTGTCTCCGCTCGCACTGGCACCATAACGATTAATGCATGTCCAAGGAATTATTTACATATATATTAAACATATGGCATGGGGCTTGCATACACTAGGCTTTCAAACACCCAAAGCATGCTAGATATTTGTCTCAGGTGAGGCGACCTGCTTTTACATGCATACACGAGACACAGAGAAGCAGTGCCTTCCTATAGTGCTAATCCTATAATAGTGCTATATATACATTAGCTGCATTGGTACATTGCTATCAAGCCATGCTAATCAGCCAATCATAATTCACCTCATGGAGCTTGTATGCTGTAAGTCCCTCCATACAGAGAAACATGCACATCTAGTGAAAGGACACACATGCTTTTCGCACACATACGCTGTAAGTGTGAACGATATACATTACGAATTATGTACATATTCAAAGTGAAACAGGAAGACATGACTTTCAGATATGACTTTCAGGGACTTTCCATAAACATTAAACAAAACTATAAACGGATAAAAACAAACATAATGTACAATTCATTAATTATTTAAATATTTAACCTATGCCACATTTATATTTATTTATATACATTTATATAAATGCAATCTAAAAATGACTGAAACAATCTTTACTGTAGTCTAATAAAAGATTTCAAACTTAAAGTGCACCTATTATGGTTTTTCAAATATTACCTTTCATGTAGTGTGTTATAGAGCTCTATTTGAATGTAAAAAGTCTGCAAAGTTTCAAAAATTAAAGCGCAGGACAAATGGAGTTATCGACTCCCAACAGAAGGAATCGATTCCGAACAGCTGAATCGAGTCGTTAGTGATTCCGGACTTTACTTCCTGTACTAACCTACGTAGGTTTATAACAATAAACCCCCGCCTCTGGTCTTCATCGGTTGCTCCGAACAGAGCTGAAAGTCGGTAGTGGGCGTTTCCTTTTCGACACACGCTGACAGCGATAGACCAATCACAACAGACTGGGACATCTGACCAATCAGAGCAGAGTATGCTCTCTGAAAGGAGGAATCTAAAGGAACGAATCCTTTAGAACGGATCATTTAACGAGTCATTTTTGACACTGGGGGAAAAAGGTAATGCTGCAGATTAAATTATGAGCACGTTAAAGTGTTTTTGACCTCGGATGCATGTAAATCTATTGTATGAGACCTCTAAAACAAAATTAGGCACGTTTCAAAACCATAATACGTGCGGGTTAATGTGCACCAAAAAAAATAAAACATAAAAAATAGACAATAACAATGTTTTTTTGTCAGTTGAAGTCAGGATAGACCCAACTTTAATTTGTTTGTCCTATGGATTTGAGAAAAAGAAGAAAAAGGAAGGCATTTCAGCAAAGTGCAGAGGAAGAGATACCGGTACAGAGCATGTAAACAGGTATGTTTGATGGTCATGCTTTGTATAGAGCATGTGTTTTTACAGAGACTATAGGACTTCGAGGTTGTTCCTCTAGAAGTTCAGCACAAACCAGTTGTCAATCAAAAAGCATGAAAACACACACACAGCTCATAATTCATATGGTGGCTGTGACACTGTGCTGCTGGGCAAGATCTTAGTGATGTCAGAAACCACAGCGGAATACTAAAGCACAAAACACACACACACACATACATCCATCTATCTTCTATACCACTTTATCCTTTTCAGGGTCACAGGGAACCTGGAGCCTATACCCTCCACCTCAAATCTTCTGCAAAATGTCTGAACAAAATTTTTTTTAATTGTAATCAAGAATCACTCATAAAGTTGAAGAAAAAATCAAGGTTTTTTTTTTGTAAAATTTCCCAGCCCTAGTGGACAGATATAAAAACAAAGACAAAAAAAAAAAAATCATAATAATAGCAGACATCCCACTTTACAAAAACTCACTCTACAGCTCTACAGTGAACCCTCCACATAAACAGATAAAAAAATGTGTTTAATTGTTGACATGTAAGGAGACATTTATGTAAGATTTTTATATTATATTACTTTACATTAGATTCTTCAACTCATGGAGTCATTTTTTATTCAATTACAACTTTAAGCACGTCTACAAGGACTTTGGCCTCATCAAGTGGGACATCAATAAAGTAGCTCCTTAGCAACTAGCCAGCTAGTTTAAATAATGCTAGCTATGCTAATGAACGAATTACACCTGTTTAACCATTAAACTCACCTCAACATGTCTTTTACAATCATTTATGGGCAGTAAAATGTCACGAGTTCCCCTTTAAGCAGCACGCTGTGGAGCATGTGAGCGCGCATGCACAAGCAGGTGCGGGAGCACCTGCTTTTCCCTTGTGGACAATCGTGACATTTCGACACGTGCATTTGTTTATGTTTCTGTCATGTCTCCTCCCCGTTCTGTCATTGGTTGTAGTCTCACGTGTGTCTGAATCGTCCTCAGCCGTCAGCCATTACGTGGCTGATTATCTCCGCATATATACCGCGCGCCTCCCAGCACACAAGGCGGAATGTTGAATGAGTTAGATAGTCGATTAGTTTAGAGTCCTCACGATAGATAACCACAGTCATTAGTTTCATGTTTCGATTCATAGTCTTAGTCTTAGTTCATAGTTCATGTCATGTTTAGTTTCGTTTGTTAAATTCACGCTGGTTTCTCCACTACCAGTCCCTCGCTGCTGTTTATGTTTCATGTTTGGTATATCGATCCTGTATCCCGAGACCACGACGTTGATTCCTGCCTTGCCTCATTTATGCCTGTTTGCCGATCGCCTGAACCTTGCATGTTACTGGATTACGTTTTTGGATCACGTTTTGGATTTGTCTGCCTGTCTCTCTTTAAATAAAACTGTTGTTCAACCTGGCTTGCATCCTACCTTATCTCCGTTGCGTCACAATACGTGACATAAAACCATAATAAAACCACTATGGGCAATTGAAATGTCGCTGTTGAAAACAGTGTAGTGAGCAAAACTCACTATATCGGGGTATTTTTTTTACAACGATTAAGCACTTTAGTGTAGTCTGGGCTGAAGTGCGTTTTGTAATTTTTTTTATTTATTTATTTATTTATTTATTTATGTATTTATTTTGGCACTGCAGGACACTACAGTGTTACTGAACTACAGTGGTACACTAAACGGATGGATGAACTGAAGCGAGAGAGAGAGAGTTGGACTGTAAAGCCCACCGACATAGAAAACTGATAAGTCTGGGTAGCAGAAAAAGAGACCAATCATCTTGTCACTTGCTTTCTCTGTCTCTAAAGAGCCCATCTACTATTAAAAATTCTCTGGTCTCCTGCTAGCTCACTCTCAAAAAATTAATTTCTGGGATATTGTATATAATTTTCCGGCATCTGGGAAGCCCCCTGTTCATGATATGTGAGCAAAGACAATCAATATGTGGAAAGCTAGCATAACTTTATCTGTTGCCAGCACGGACAAGGAAGCTGAGATGCATCAGAGAAAGATGTTTTGTTGCTCTCCTCCGAAGTCAGACAGCAGACTATTAAGGTTCATATAGGACTACAAACAAATCCAAGCATCCATCCATCCATTTTCTGTATCGCTTATCCTACACAGCGTTGTGGAGAGCCTGGAGCCTATCCCAGGGGACTCGGGGCATGAGTTGGGGGATACCCTGGATGGTGTGCCAACCCATCACAGGGCGCAATTGCACACACACACACACACACATACACACACACACACACACATATCTAGTGATGTGGAAAACACATCGATTTCGTGCAGTGTGTAAAGAAGGTGTCTCTTGTGTGGAATGACAACAAAACTGCATTTTGTAATCTCTGTAATCTCTGCACTGATCAAATTTTACACCGGAAGTGAGCTGCAGTGAAGCAGGAATTTTTTTGACGCGCTGCTCGCGCTGAATTAAAGCGCCGGTACACTGATGAAAGATTTAAATGAAGATGACTTAACAAAAAAGTATATATTGCACAGAAAAATATATTGGTAGAGTAGTACATTTCATATCCAGTTAATGTTAATATATAAAAAGTTGATATATATTACCAGTTTGATGATCAGTGATGAAGTAGAAATGCTTTTGTTTGTGGAGAGTGAATGTGAGACTAACAGGAGGTTTTTTACAATTCAGTCAATGTTAATATGAATTAATAACATTCAATAAGTTAATTCTAAGTTAAGAATTAGAGTAATGTGTTTTCTTTTTATGAGACCAGTTACTGTGAAACAACTGTTGAAATGGAGAGAATAAAGTTTTTATTTGCCTTTCTTTCAGAATTGTGGAATTAATTATTATTCATTTAAAAGAAGGTATAAAAGGCAGAACTATCGGTTATCGGTATCGATATCACTCTGAATAATCGGTTATCGGTATCAGCTGAGAAATTTAGTATCGGTGCATCTCTAATATAAACCATCCAAATTGACAGCCATCGTGATAGACGGACTCTATCTGTGATTCCCAAAACTATCGTCAATCATCTCAATCAGGGCATTAATGTCAAAAAACCCCACCAAGGCTGAGAAGTACAATGATATATGATACATACACACACATACATATATAAAAATGTACTATTACATGCTGTAATAAAACACAGAGATACAGATGTGTCCTGTTCCAACAGTATCTTTCAAACCAGGCCTGCTGATTCCCAGGAGACTGAGGGCAAACAGGACAGGACCTATATAGAGCTACACCACAGGCCAGATGATGCCACACACACACACACACACACACACACACACACACACACACATCTAGAGACACTAAAACATGTGGGTCATGAGTATGGATGTGTTTACAGTGAAGATATAGATTTCTACAGCTGTGCCCAGCACACACACACACACACACACACATATATACACACACACGCACGCACACACACACACAGAGCCCTTTAACCCATGTGGCAGAGTGCCAGGGGTAACTTTATAGGCAGCTGTGTTGAATTACTAAATTAGAGGAGAATGTGGGTGCACCTGTGTGTGTGTGTGTGTGTGTGGGTGTGTGTACCAAAGATATGAGCCAATTAAAACAGCCATGGCAAACTGGGGGACCAGATAACTAGGCTAAACACATACACGCACAGTCCACAGTCCAATTTCAAGCTCTTCATGTTTCCGAATATATTAATTATTGTATGTGTTTTTGTTTGTGTCTGGTTTGTTTTGTTTGTTTGTTTGTTTGTTTGTTTTTGGGGGGGGGGGCAGGTTGTTGGGTGACTCAGGTATGTATCGTTTGTCTTGTATCACTAGAGATGGGCTCAACTTTTACACCGTTTAACAGCCCTGTCAGTACAGTAAATACAGCAAATGTTAATCTTCCTAGTTTCCTTCTGTTCACATGTCCAACAAATATAAAACATTTCCAAAGGACTGACAAAAGTTTCAGTGAGTATGTTGATGAATGCCAGTCATTCTTAAATGCATGCCACAATTTGCATTTAGAGATGCCCACACAACTTCATAAAAGGAAAATCTCACAGAGCTAAAAGCATGAAAGGACAACTAAACGGTAAAAGAAAAAAAGGAATTTTCCAGAGGCAGAAGTTATTTCGACTCACTCCTATGCCAATCAAATATTAACAGCACCTGAAAGTATGGAGCCAGATTACGGAAACGTAAGTGAATTAGTTATGAATTAAGTGCGCTGAAAAGAAACTGATCTTCTCATGTATAAATGTAGACATGCTCAGCAGCTCTTATAGGATACAGAAGTTTTCTGAACTATCAGTATTTAAATGAATTTCAAATTTCTTGGGTAAAACGCTCCTACGAACAAGTCACAGAACAGATTTGTTTGTATCCAGCTTACTAAATGAAGCCCATTGTCAGGGCTATCTTGGTGGGCCTGATAAGGTAGGTTATGTTTGTTTGTTTCTGGGTTTCCTACATAGTCCAGATATTTTGGTCCTGACACACAAACACACACATACAGTGAAATTTAGAGTAACCAAACCACCTATTGGAATGGAAACCTGCATGTACATGGAGAGAACATAATGAACTCAGCACAGACAGTAACCCAAGCTCAGATGGAACCTCAGACGCTGGAGCTGTGAGGCATTAACGATACCCGTGCCGTCCCTAAAGCAGTCATTTGGATGACTTATTACCGGTGCTTGCATAGTTGGCACCAATCCAGAAGATTACAACAATTGCTAAATCCGATTAAACTATAAAATGCTAAGTACATCATGTTTCACAGGCTTTGTTGATACAGTAAGACAAATTTTATTTATTGTAACCCTTTTAACCCTCTGCACTAATACTCATTTAGGGGAGGAGGAGTTTAACTAAAATGTATTCCTTTCAAATTGTGGATCATTTGCATGATTTTAACATTGCTAAAAAAAAAAAAAGTCAGTAAAAAAGTAGGTGCATCCTTAATGTCTACTGAAGTTTATTTCATTTAATGCTTGTTAAATAGCACTAGCACTAGCGACTCCTTACAAAACTTCACTGTTAAATTACATTATATTACATTTATGGCATTTGGTAGACACCCTTATCCAGAGCGACTTACATTTATCTCATTTATACAACGGAGCTTTAAGGGCCTTGCCCAAGGGCCCAACAGCGGCAGCTCACAACCTTCTGAGCAGTAACCCAACGCTGTAACCACTGAGCTACCACTGAACTATTTTAATGATAAAACATCTTTCTTTGTTAAAGAACTATTTTAAAATCGGAAATATTTTAAAGTCTAAAAAAGTATTAGGTTTAGCTTATGTATTAGGTTATAGCTCATCCACCAAGTCTCTGTAAGTTTTTAGACTCTATTACTATGTAGAAAATTCTAAAGGGGTTCACAAACTTTCAAGCACCACTGTATAACAGCTATAAAGCGTTCAATTTTTTAAAGAAGTGATAAGAACGTATTAGAACGAGCGCATTAATATAAACCTTGCAGCTGGAACTATTGTCAGGTTTGCTGTTTTAGAAAACACCTTCTGACCAATCAGAATCAACACGTCAAGCGTGCTGTCGTATAACTGCATATAGCTACTATGGGAATGATGTGACCATAGTTCAGTTACGCTTAAAAGCTAATTAACGGTTAAACCTTGTTAAAGAAATGTCGCAGGGGTTCGTCTCTCGGGCTGCCAGCACAGTCAGTCATTTCATTTGATGATGTTGATGATGATTCTCCATTGTAGCCTTCCATCTCACAGAACCTACAGCACCCATTAATATACACATGGATGTCCGACCCATGAACCCATTACTGGAGAAGTTTTTCATATCCAGTTAATTAAATATGCCCGATGACATTTATTTAACTGGATGTGGTATGCTATACGGGATTTCAGGCTGGTTTATAACTGAAGGACGGCTTATGTGTGTGTGTGTGTGTGGGTGTGGGGGGGATATCTTTAACAACACTTCTATTGTTCCAGGATTGCCGTGTGTATTAGCTCACTAATACCAGCCCATCAGAACTGTGGGTTAAGAGCTTGGCTGTTTTTGCATGCATGATTCCCTGCTGATTTGGTATAACCCTCCTGGATTATACCAGGAATAATACTGCTCCTACCTTGAATCTCTCTCTCTCTCTCTCTCTCTCTCTCTCTCTCTCTCTCTTTGTAAGCATAATCTATAAAGTGTAAGATGGCCACGGATGATTTCGTTTCCTCTGGGATGCCTCTGACAGATCTGCATTACTCACTGTATTATTGACAGAGTGATCGTGAAAGAGAGAAGCAGAAGGACAGCACAATAACAAACCTTGTCTGTCCAAATACTGTATACTGCTGCACATGTTTAAGCATAAGCAAAGCACACGTGGGATCATACTGATATGAGCATGCAAAAGTTATGACCTCTGACCCAGTGGCAGAACAAGGTGATTTATTTATTTATTTTGTCATGAACCATGAAATGTATTCATTTATTGGTGTTTTTTTTTTTAACCGCTGCTGAAATGCTACACAGTACGTTCACAGAGACAGCTCAATTGCTTTAACTATGTCTGCACGTGACTCAGTTTGACTAGTCGAAAAACGTTTCAATTTGTTGTTCTTCCTGACATCAGAAATTTGCAACAAGTACAATAACTTGATCAAAAGCTAGGAGGTCCAGTCTCGAACAATGGACCACAGACATCTTTCAAACACAAGTGACTACAACACTGCATTATTTTTGTAAATGAATGGCTGAAAGACTTCTCCTGAGCCACTCACCAGTGTCAAGTAAACATGTCCTCTTTCTAATACACTATTGTTTCTATCAGTGCGTTTACATGGACAACAATAATCCACTCTTAACCCGATTAAGACCATACTTTGATTAAGAAACTACCATGTAAACAGCAATTTTTACTTACCTTAATCTAATTAAGGTCATACTCGAATTAAGCTCTAATTGAATTAAGACAGGTAGAGTACTCCTGTTTTAGTCGCATTATGGACGTGTATTACAGACATGTAAACACCTTAATCACATTATTAACGTCGTGTGAGAGTTTTCACCGCATTTTGCGACAGGACATGATCACACACGGCAGTTTTATGTTTTACGGCGAACAAGAGAGTTCACCTACGTCCCAAACCACATACTTGCCTACTATAGGCCTGTAGTGGGGAAAAATACATGCATCTCGGCTACTATATAGACGGTAAGTACGCGGTTTGGGACGCAGCCCACGGGTTCAAGCAGTTGTCTATTAGCACGTATAGCATGACAAATAATTAACTGCACTTAAAGCATTCGTAAAAAAAATTAAATAAAAACACCCAAAACTGTTTACGGAACCATAACGAAGACGAACTGTATGTCGATACGTGAAATTCTGGAGGGACATCGGACGGCGTGGCGCGGTGACGTGATGAAGCGGGCTGTTAATCGATCTATGTTCTATAACATGTAAAACGGGAACATGACAGGAGTATTCTAAAAGCAACTCATGTAAACACCTTAATCACATTATTATCTTACTCAGAGTAAGGTCAATAATTAGATTACTGCTGTCCATGTAAACGTAGTCTATATATCTGCATAAATATAACCTAAAACATCATCAGATTTTCACACAAGTCCTAAAAGTAGACAAAGAGACCCAAATTAGACAAAAAAAATTTATACTCGGTCATTTATTTATTGAGGAAAAATATTACATATCTGTGAGTGGCAAAAGTATGTAAACCTCTAAGATTATCAATTCATTTGAAGATGAAATTAGAGTCAGGTGATTTCAATCAATGGGATGATAATCAGGTGTGAGTGAGCGTCCTGTTTTATTTAAAGAACAGGGATCTATCAAAGTCTGATCTTCACAACACATGTTTGTGGAAGTGTATCATGGCAGGAACAATGGAGATTTCTGAGGACCTCAGAAAAAGAGTTGTTGATGCTTGTCAGGCTGGAAAAGGTTAAAAAAAACCATCTCTAAAGCGTTTGGATTCCACCAATCCACAGTCAGACAGATTGTGTACAAATACACAGAAATACAGAAAATTCACAAACTTTCAAGCACCACTGTAGTATAAGTGAAACTTGAACTAACACGAACTTGTTTTAAGGATATTACAAAACATTACTGGAAAAATAAATGGATAATGTTTTTTTTTTCTTTTATTAAAAATTTGCCAGCGTTGGCATATTGCTGTGGCGTTAGAGGAATAAAAAATTTCAGGATGTGTTGTTATTGGGAAATAATCGACTTTGGGGTTTTAACAGTATCTCTTCTTTGTGTTGGGCTGCATCACACTGACTCATTGTAAATTATTTTCCTACAACAGAACGCCCCCAAGTGTTTTATTAATTATTTATAATATGATCTACAAGTCCACTATAGCATATGTAAATGTTCTCAGAAGTTATTTACATTAATGTTTATTTTCTGTCAAAAAATTAGGCTATTCTTATTTTTTTACGGATGATAAAAAGAATACCAGTTTATGAGTCATGCATTTTTATTACCCATGTGGTAATAAAGGCAGCATCTGAGACTGAATTTGCTTTCTTTAGCTGAAAACATTATCCCTATATTAACATTTAATGCACAATTGGCTCTAATGTGGTCGCAAGATCAACATTCTGTCATTTTATGTGATATACTGGTTTCATGTTGTGTTTCTGTAATCACTAAGCATTGTGTTGTTATTAATATGCACATAAGATCATGAATATACAAAATATATGGATGTTAAGAACCATTTATGATTCTTTATTTAACGATGCGATGTGGTTGCATCGGGTTCTTACGCTGGTTGGGATTAATAAATGTGCACAGGAGGTTTATAAATGTGTTTCATCAATGAGGCCCATTTATTCCTAATTTTCATGACTTTTCATGAATTTTGACTCTCTTATCTATAATAACACTAGGAGTTAAAACTTATGAGACTTGAAGGCCATGACAGATCAGGTTGAATAGCCAGGCTCTCTGCGTGTGATTTCTGATGCCTGCAAATAGCATTTTTAATTAGAGTTGACGCCAATGAAAGAATCTGCTGACTGTAGAGGCTAAGGACGAGTGGGATGATTAGGGCAGGCAGAGCTGAGCATGAAAGCGCTCGGGGAGATTAATCATTGGATGGGATTAGGAAACATATGGTTCAAGTACACGCAAGAGGTCTGGATGTTCTGTATGTAAAAAGCGGTCTGCATGTATGTGAGATTTTAGGCAAGTTGACTGAATCCACTGGGCAAAGATACTGCCCCAGACAATACCTAGCCAGGATTAAAGGTGGCTAAATGCACAGTCTGGACACTTTATCAGATATGTGCATACATTCGTAGACAGAAGGACTGCTTGAGAAAGTAGATAGAAGTGTCTCACGGGGCTAAGGATATAAAGAATAAAAAGCAGCACATTTTCTTGACAGTTTGAGAAGCTGAAAGCTAGATGGAAGCAATAATAACTGGAGCACGGTGACAAGGGCATCAAATATTGAGAGGAAAAGTTACCTGCGAGGCCTGCTTTTGTTTAATGGATGAGTTTTCCTATCACTCACAAAGGGCGCACCATCTGCACGTGAGCCCGTCAGCATACATAGACACTTGTCCTTGTGTGCTCACTGTCAGCTAGAACGGGGACAGCGAGAAAGATTCTTTGTTGTCTTTGCACTGTATCGAAGGGACTGACAGGAAATGGTCACAGCTTTTGTTAACTATCAGTTTCCTGTTGAGTCTCTTTCATTCCTCTGGGGAACAGTGGGACAAATGGGAAAATGGGAGAAACGGGTTGGAGGGGGTGGCCTCTTTTAAGCTCTGGAGAAAAATATGGGAATTCTTTGTTACTACTTTATCCCCCTTTGGATGACTATAATTGGAACTAGAAATAACACTCTTTACTGTAGGTGTAAAACTCTTGGGGCCTGATATACAAAGGAAATGCTGGCACTTTAATATGTGCAGTGAAAGTGTGAACACAAGCAGAAAAAAAAAGATCCAAGCTGATCTAAGCTGAATCGCAGCTGAGCTTAGTGCTTGTCAGTAACTCTAATACAGAGTGAGTTTGGGGCTTCCTGTGGGAGAAATAAAACAATGGGCTTGGACATACAAAAGTGATGCTTACATTCAGTTTCATATTTCACATGCTTTAGTTTAAGGGTGAAAGTATCAAAGGCACTAATGCTAAGGGTGTTTATGCTAACTGGACAAAAAATTAGTTGTATTGTGGAATCATGGAGTTGTTACTGTGATGTACTGCACTGTCTGGTAAGAAAACAGCAAATGTATTTTGTTGTGACTGGTTGCTTCTGTGATGATATAATCTGTCTGTGATTTACACACACCAGTTAAGGACATAACGTTTGGCTAGATCAGTGGTCACCAACCCTGTTTCTGCAGAGCTACCTTCAGCTCCAACCTTAATCGTGGCCACCTGACCATCTAATCACTGCTTTAAGAAGTTCTTGATCAACTAATACAGGTGTGTTAGACTTTGGTTGGAGATAAAACCTGCAGGAAGGCAAACCTCAAAGAATTGGGTTGGTGACTACTGGGAACCTTAAAAATCCTTAGAAAGATGAGTCAGTGCATATCAATATAAAGTTAAAGACCTTCATCCTATGATGAATCTGTTATAGGATGACCCCAATCCCATCCACAGCACACAAGGCCTCTCTGAAATACTTGAAATACTGAATGATTATCATTCAGTAAAAAAAAAAAAAAAATTACACCGAACACAGATACGTTCTGGGGGACCCAAGAGGGAAAAATTAGCAAAAATTACATATAACACACATTGACACACATGATATATTGCACTAATATTTTATATTTATTACATATGTTCATCATTTTTGTGGACAGAAGAAATACAGTTGCAGTGAAAATGATTCAACCTCCATTGCAAATCAGGTTTATTGTCAAAATTTACAGACTTTCAGCTGTTTCCAATGAACAAATCAAACAAAAGCAATTGAAGTAGTTCAACACAACAAATTCTTCAAGTGGTTTCCCCAAATTCAACTGAAAATGCAACTTATAATGACTTCTCCAGTTTCAAAATTATTCAACCCCTTCATGGCGGCATCTTTAGTACTTAGTAGAGCTCCATTTTGCTGTTTTGATCTTCTACAAACGAGTTGCATCGCTTCTGGCAGCATTGCTGAGGAATCTTAGCCTATTCCTCATGAGCAATGGCCTCCAGTTCAGTAATATTTTTGGGTTTGTGTGTTGCAACCGCCTTCTTCAAATCCCACCAGAGATTTTCTATGGGGTTCAAGTCAGGTGACTGTGATGGCTCTGTAGAATCTTCCAGGACTTCTTCTGCAACCAAGCCTTGGTGGAATTTGAGGTATGCTTGGGATTATTGTCCTGTTGGAAGATCCAATGACACCCAAGCTTCAGCTTCCTCTCAGATGGCATGACGTTTTCTCCTAGGATTTCCTGACACTTCAATGAATCCATCTTGCCTTCCACACGCTGCAGATTTCCAGTGCCAGAAGATGCAAAGCAGCCCCAGAGCATCACCGAGCCACCACCATGCTTGACTGTGGACAGCGTGTTCTTTCTTCCTTCTTCTTCCTCCAGACATACCGCTGATCCATCGTGCCGAAAAGTTCCAGTTTTGTTTCATTGCTCCACAGAACAGAATCCCAAAACTTCTGTGATTTATTTATATGATATTGAGCGACTTTTCTTGTGCTTTTGGGTCAGTAGCGGTGTACGTATTGGAGTTCTGATATGGAAACCTTCTGCGTTTAGTACTTGCCTTACTGTCCTCACTGAAACCTCAGTGCCTGTTGCCACCAAGTCTTACTGCAGGTCTTTTGCAGTCACTCTGAGGGTTTTTCACAACCTGCCTTCTCAGAAATCTGGTTGCAGAATTCAGTTATTTCATGTGTTCCAGCTCAAGCACACCTGGTGCAAATAATGAAGCCCTTGATTAGTTGCATCAGGTGTGTTTGAGACAACACCTGTTTTGCGTATTTGTGCAGTCGTGAGGGATTCTATTCAGGGGGTTGAATAATTTTGATTGCAACTGTATAACTCTAACTCAAGGTCATGTAATGCATTTAAATTGATCCAATTTCCTCTCTGCAATCTCTCCGCTGGGCCAAGAAACGGAATATTGTGCATGCTTTAATTAAGCTGAAATTTAGATTGCGCTACAATTTTTATATATGGCAGCAAAACCTGATACCTTTTCAGTAATAAAACTCTTGTGCATCATCGTGTCCAATTTTAACTATAATACTAATCATGCCTTCCCAGGGGCTAAGCACATTTCCCAGATCTCCCACTCTTCCTACTCCTTCCCCACATGTCATCTCTCTAACTTCCTGCCCTGCTTTGACATGCCCCCGTTTCCAGAGAGCGAGAGAGAGAGAGAGAGAGAGAGAGAGAGAGAGAGGGGGGGGGGGGGGGGAGAGGAGCAATGGCTTTGCATGCTGTCTGATCTTTATCTGGGGTGCTGCAGATCTATTTTGGGATGTGCTTTAGTTAAAGTGATGTTTTTCCTGCTCTTCAAATGCTAAGGAGAGACAGGGTGAGAGATATAGAATAGATATAGATGAAAGAGTTAGGGAGGAAAGGCTTGGCAGAGAATCACTCATCATATGTGTGACAAGTAGAGCAGACGCAGGGATCAGTGTGGCAAGGAGGAGGAATAAAAAATGAGGGAGAAGGAGGATGAAGAATATAGCAAGTGAGCAGAAATTAGACAATCAGTTACACAACAAGAGTGTTGAGAAATTGCGGAAAGAGATATTGGATTCAGGCTGACTGACAGTCTCTGGACTTGACGTGAGCACGCTTCAGTATGCATGTTCCTGGTCTTTAACTTACTTGGAGCTGTCTGTCCAGTAAATAACTGTAATTGTCACAGTGAGTACCACTGTTTTCACGAAAAAAAAAAAAAACCATCCCATCGATCTCCGCACCATTAGGATCTCAACACTAGCTTGACTGCATGTGTGAGTGGTGTTTTTGTGGAAATAGGAGCGTTTTTCATGTCTAATTTTGTCAGGTTTTTTTTTTTTCCGTTTCACATCAGGAACCTTCGTCGTCTTGATGAACTGAAGAGTTCCTCTCTCACTCTGTCATCATAATCCCACTCCCTCTCATTACTGGCAATTCGAGCATCTTCCTTTCAGCAGTTTAAAAAGGGTCACGTTCAATAACAGAACAACAGACTTCAATTCACTTAAATTACACAGTGACGGCGAATAACAAAATGGCTGCTGTATTTTGGTCTACAGCAAGGAATGAGCTTTGTTCTTGACAGGCTTAGTGAAAAAGGGCAGATGATGACAAGTGAGAGTAAAAACTTTATGAAGGAGTCTAGTGAAGAAGGATGACTAAAAGCAATAGGAGATGGCTGATCTGGGGAAAAGAAGACAAAAGAGAAGGCAGAGGGAAAAAAAATTGAAGGAATTATTCAAAGGAACTACAGAATATGAGGTCAAAGACAAAGACAGAGACAATGTCTACTTCTGTTTAGAGCTTGTGTGCTATGTGGTTTCACCCAGACAAAGATGGATTCCCTTTTGAGTCAAGATTTCATGCACATGTCTTCTCATGGAGATTTTCCTTGCCACTGTCACCTCTGTCTTGCTCATTAGGGATCTCATCTACATACAAAATTCTATAAAGTTGCTTTTTTACAATATCTATTGTTAACACCAAAACTGAATTAAATATCAGAGTGGTAAATGGTCTGCACTTATATAGCACCTTTTAACCTTAGTGGTTCTACAAAGCACGTTACACTGTGTCTCATTCACCCATTCACACACACACACACACACACACACACACACACACACACACACACACACAAACACCAATAGCAACAGAGCTATTATGCAAGGTGCTCGCCTGCCATTGGGAGCAACTTGGTGTTCAGTGTCTTGCCCATGGACATTCTGGCATGTGCCGGGGATTCGCATGGGCCGGGGACCACCAACCCTGTGATTAGTGGACAACCCGCTCTACCACCTGAGCCACAGCCACCCAGAGAGTATTTCAGAGAATCAGAAAGGTTCCTGTTGAGCCGCTGATGTTGTTGGACTTAAGACTACTAACAATGTTGGTAAGTGCAATCATTTGGAAGGTGTATTATTGTCAAGACTACAAAGCAGGCCTTAGTTCTTAGCCACTTGGCATGGCCACCCCAAACTGGCCAATTTATTTAGTTATTTATTTATTTATTTTAGCAATTTGGAGGAGTCTCAAAGAGTGGGAAGAGATGACAAAATTTGGTTCCAGGCGGTATTTTCTTGAAAACAGCGTTTCTTGTTGGATGCGTACTTGGTTGATGGCAAAAACAGTTACAAAAAGAACAAAGGTTGCACTACAAAGAAAAGCATTTGATTACGATGTAGCGACATGCTTGAAATGAATAGACATGCTAGAAGAGGTGATGAAACACTCCTAACATTAAGAAGTGGAAACATTGCTAGCCATCAGCTGTTAGATATTAAATCTCACAACAGCCTTGTTTTTGTACTATGGCAAATAAATAAGAAAAGGCAAAATAATAAAACTGACTTTGGAAGGAATGACCTAACATGGTGTTTAGTCAAATATCTGGCTAGTGAGCTTTCACTCCTGAGGTTCTCAGTAAAATTTTGGATGAAATAACGTAAAAGAGTTTCACTGTGAGTCCGCTTGTGACTCTAAGAGGGCTTTCACACGTTTTAGTCCGTTTAGTGCATCTGAATCAGGGGTGAAATTGATACTTTTGGCTTGTTTGCTATTTGGTTTGGTTTGGTTTCACACAGCACATAATTAAACCAAAAAATATTTGCAGAGGGGTGGGTGTGCAGGGCTGAAAACATACTTGTAAAAAAAAATAGGCTGATGGAAAAGACAAACAAACCTTTGCCAAGGGCATACAGAAATGACAAAAATCACCCAAGCATGGATAATTATAGAAATAACTCATATTTTATGTATCACATCTAGCATTTATTTTCTCTTTTTTCTATATGTTTGGTTCGCTTCTTGCAGTTGGGTTGCAGTGAGTCAAATCACTTCCTCACTGCATTAGAACCACGTTAGAGATACTTGGCCCAGACCAAGGCTCCCATGCGTTCTGATTGGTTGTCTGGGTCCTCACACGAATCTGATTACACTGTTTTTACCTCTACAAATGACCCACAAAAAGGTTCAAAACAGACTACATTCTGCTGGGCTGGGTAAACTTTTTTAGAATCCAACATTTTCAGTTAATATTGCAACTGTCTGCCACTTGGTTTTGTTGTTCTGGAGACATTAAAGCCATATCTAGTTACATTCTGCTGGGCTGGGTAAACTTTTTTAGAATCCAACATTTTCAGTTAATATTGCAACTGTCTGCCACTTGGTTTTGTTGTTCTGGAGACATTAAAGCCATATCTAGTTACATTGTTCAATTGTTACATTGATACATACAATCAGTTACATTGTACAATCTCAGACCGGCTTTTTGATTGTACAAAAAGCCGGTCTGAGATTAAGTCCCACTTCAGTCCTGGGGACAGATAGGCAATGCCATGCAAATAAGCCTTAGCATGAAAACAGTTAAAGCAATGAGCTGTTCTACGATGCTAGCTTTCTACTACGGCTTACTTTTTCTGCTCTCTTCTATACTTCTGAAGCTTAATAGATTCTTTAAAACGTCAAAATAAAGACTGGTGGCAGGATCGCTTGAGCTGGGTAAACACATTCCACCAAAGTCCAACAAGTGCTAATCTGTAAGAATTCACATGAGCCCAAACTTGTATGGAAAGTTCAAAACAGTTAAGATTAGCACAGTGGAGAAATTTTATTTGTATGAAACCCAACTTGTTATAACGCCTACGGGTTCTGTGTGAAATCTGTTTAGGAGATTTATTTTCAACACACTGAAATGTCAAGTCTTGATCCTATTCATTCTGAGGCATCTTCCTGTTTTAAAGGACACCGACCACAACAAGCAACTATATGCAAAATGCCAAGTGTTGAAGCTATACTGATCTCCTCATCAGTATACATCGAAAAGCTGCTGTTTAAAGTCTTCTATGCCTTGCTACACTCTGGTATGTAAAAGTGCTCGTTCTTCTGTGCTTGACTAAAGCCTAATCTCCAGAGTTATCCACATAGCGTGACAGGTACAGACCATACTAAATCGAGAAGGGAGTTTCCCTTTATGGTGGATGATGACCAACAGAGTGGCCTGGCTCTGCTCTACTGTCAGTCCAACAAGGAGAACGACAAAGGCCAAAGGGGACCTCGATCCAAGCACACCCTGCCATTACGCGGTCTATGGTGGACCCAACCGTCTGCTCACCCAAGCCACAAGTGTGCCACAGAGCACAGAGAACATTCCTCTGTTCCCATGGCAGCCATATTATGTTTACTACAGCCATCAGCACAAGTTTGTAGGTCTGTTCAGCCAACGGTTCTCTCTCATGGTTACTCTTTCAGATCTAATCTTTTATATGCCATATGCTTGAACAATTCTTTTTTTTTTTTTTTTCAAAATCTAAAAACAGCAATAAGTTTGAAATGTTTTATACAAATAATGTGATATTTCTCTTGCAGTCTATTTAAGCAAGTTTAGTCTCTACGTTCCAGAGACATCAATGTCAAAATCAGCAAACTCAACAGACCTTCCCTTTATGCTAGGACTATTAGGGCAGAAGCTAACTTCTCAATCTTCCTGAGCTTATTTTATGGAGTGGGTATACGAGGGCATAATTCAAACAGGCCAAGTCTTTGACAGGACTGCATGGTCGCGTACATACACACAATGGAAAATCTGAGGTTTTGAAGTAGTGACCTGTTCCTTTCACCTTCAGTCAAAAAAACCAACACGATGCATAAAGAAAAAGCCATCGGATCCTGTTTCTGCTCACCTCATCTAATAGCAAGGGAAGAAGAGTGCAGAGGAAATGAACGACATGCCAAAAAGGACAATGCTGAGGCGTAGAGACACATTGGGGGTATGAAGGGGGGGTGATTGGAGAAGGAAGAAGACAAGAGGCCAAACCCATAAGAGAGGTTCAAGGGCAGTTCAAACCAAGCTTTGGAAATAAGTGTACTAAAAACAAAACGCCATCCAAGTGAGCTCATGTGCGTGTCTTGAGGGAAAACACTGAGCAGGGTTGTGAGTCTGAAACAGAGAAAGCCTTGAAGCCTTGAAATCACAGCATATTACAAATTACAGAAACTTAAAAGGTTGATATAACTGAGTTTCAGGCTCCACAGAGAGAGATTTACAACGGACCAAATTCTTTTTAACATGACCAGGACATTCAAACTGACTGTCCATCAGTGGTGGAATGAACTTCCAACCTCAATCCGGACAGCAGGATCTGTCACTATCATCAAAAAAACGGCTAAAAACCCACCTCTTCCGTAAACACCTAACTAACCCCTACCTTATACCCCCCCATGCCCCCAGTTAAAAAAAAAAAACAAGTCTCTTACACCTCTACTCAATTCAAGGAGTCAATTCAACTCAATTCAAAATCTTGTACGGAAGCACTACTTGTATTGTTCTCCGCCTGAAATATCGCTTTGCTTGTATTTCCTTATTTCTAAGTCGCTTTGGATAATATCGTCTGCTAAATGATTAAATGTAAATGGCTGGGACTGGATAAACCAACAACAATGAGAGAGTTAATGCTGTACGACTTTGTGGATGTCAACTGGGGGTACTAAAACCGTTCACTTCAAACATTTAGTGTTAAGCACACTAACGGTGTCACGCTTTGATACTCTCCAAAATGAAATCTGTATGTGTCCACAATGCAAAAATGCATCATAGTTAACGTATCACAATGTGGAATACGTACTACATCAGTTGTTAATTGGTTCATCTTCATTATATTATCCTGCCATTCTTCCATAAACTTTGTTTAATTTAGAAGAGTTCATCATTTTGGATTGCGAGCCTAAATAGTCTGTTGATTTCAGCCTGCAAAAAATAAAACTGTACAACATCTTAGAGCTTTTTCTGAAGCTTGCTTTCATGTTTTTTTTTTAATTATTATTTATTTTCTAAATTAAACAATTAATATACTTCATACTAAAAGAGCTCACAGTATGGGATGTCCTTTGCTAAAATATACTAAAATTAATTTTATCTAGCTTTTTATCAGCCTCAAAATTGAAGACATATCACTATTTCTTACAAAGCTTTCTCATGAATATTTTTCACATTTGTCACAGTAAATAGTAATTTCATATTAAGGAAAAAATAGGGTATAGCTCTTATGAAATAATAAATGATCTAAAACAGACAATACCAAAAAACCCAAAATGTCCAAAACTACAGAGGTCTGGACCTCTGTGTCCTCACAGCTAATTACAGCCATGTTTGTGACTGTTGATATGTGAAAAGAGATCCACTCATTCATCTTCATTCATTCGTTCAATCTCTCTATCCAGGTCATGATTGTGGAGGATCCTGGGAACACTGAGAAGACTCAGGAGATTTCACCCCAGATGGAACTGCTCGCAGGTCACATTGAACACACACATTTACACCTAGGGGGCAATGTAGCACGGTTTACTCTCTGTGTGGGGATTCATATGTTCTCTCTGGGTTCTCCAGTTTCCTCCCACACAGAGTAAACCGTGCGACCCACTGTGCCACCGTGCTAAATTTAACACAAAGGATCGGCTATGCTAGGAAAAGATTGAGGGACTCTGCTGAAAGGATAAAATGTCACCCCAACTTACAGTTGTGTTGTCTGTGAATATGCTAATACTTGACCTTCAAACTATTCCCAGCTATGGAGCAATGGGTTCTCTGTCATGGCTAACCTTTAGATGAACATGTTTTCAAAATTAGCCTTACTGATTACAATAAAGCTTTGACTTTCTCTCCAGCCCCTAGCCGCTAGCAAATGTTCACAAAGGGAACTTTCTGGCCATCACTCCAGCTTTCCGTTGCATGCCACAGAACAGTTCTTACATGTCTAAGTGGTTGATCTCACTCCACACATTTGATTTATGTGAGTAAATCAAATTTGTGTGTTCAGTAAGGCTTTGCACAAGCAAGGAATCCTTGGTCTTGAAACTTGTTAGGCTTTTTGAATGTTCTGAAGATGGCGCCGCTTCGAACACATGGGAAGAGTTCAAGCAAGCAAGCAAGATGTAAGTGGAAAGTAAACTTAGGACAAGGCCAAGGCAAAAGACTAGCACCTGTGTCAACATGGCTTTTTGGGTCGTATACACTGATGCTGGACCGCAGTGTCTTTCAGGGATATTGTACAGTACGTTTACAGACAAGATAAAAGAAGCACGAGCAGGGCAACTATTTAACTTGAAGGCACAGCTCAGGCGATTGGGCCAACTGCTGTCTCTGGCAAACTCAAGGCTCTTTTAAAGTCTTGCTAGACCCTCATTTCCTACAATACTTCTTTTATTAAAGGGCGAAATGAAAATCCCTGGAATTGCAAGCTACTGCAAACTATGATCTCAGTACTTTTACCTTCCAACTTCCTTAAATCTTGATACACTGTAATTAAGCATAATGAATAAAGGATCTTCGGAAAGACATTAATACATAATGACTGAAAACAATGTTAATCTACTTTAAAGAGTTTTCTTCAAGAAAAGGATAAGCTCCCTGAAGCAGACTGTTTGGGCGATTAGTCCTTGACTGTTTGGGCAACTAGTTCCTGCACATCCTGGTAGACAGAGCCTCTGTTCTCCCTCAGCACACTGACAGTTGGCATGCTTTCACCCACAACTGGATAAGCTTTACTCTTATCCTTTCGCTCCCTCCCTTGCTTACTCTGTGGCACAGTTTGTGGCCCATCCTCCAGTTCGTAAATGCCAAAAACAAAAAGACCATTCATTGTAATAAGAGAGAGCGGAGAAAAATTCGAACGGGCATGTTTGGTACAAAGTGTACCCAAAGATAAACGTCAAACATCCAACTTCCTAGATTAGACCTTCAGTCTTTCAATGTCTCTGTCTTTCTGTCATTGGGTTGCAGCTCCTGGCTTGTGCTCGAATCATAACACAGAGAAGGTGAACTGACAGCTCGAGCCAAGCCTCTCTCTGGAGTGCAGATTGGATTAGTGCACGTTGCCCACAGCAAACTTGGCTTTCCAGAGGTGCATTAGTGTTAATGGATGCAGCAATTTGCAGTGCTAATGCAAATGGATGTGTACATATAAGAGCAATTTGCCCTGACTATAGCACGTGAACTCTGAAGGATATTAGAGTGTGTGTATGAGAGAGTGCGTGAGGTAAATGTCTGCTCTTATTCTTCAAAACCGAAATAATCCCCTTTGGTCCATCGGTTCTGTCCTCTGACACTGTCAGTCAGCTTGGTTCCGTCTCTTCCAATGTCCGTGACTGTGTCAAAAACCTTGGTGTTATTTTTGACTCCACACTGTGCTTTGATAAGCAGATTAGTGCTGAGGTAAAACAGTTTCGTTCAGTTAAGATCTATTTCTAAAATCAAGACGATGCATTCCAAAAAGGACCTCGAAACTGTTATTCATGCGTTTATAACATCTAGGTTGGACTATTGTAATTCGCTCTACTGATCTACTGATTCGAACTACTGATCGTTTGCAGTAGGTACAAAATGCAGCAGCCAGATTACTGACTGTTGTTTCGTGTTGATTTTAAAACTGTGCTTTTTGTTTTTAAAGCTTAGTGGTTAGCACGTTCGCCTCACACCTCCAGGGTCCGGGGTTCGATTCCCGCCGGGGCCATGTGTGTGTGGAGTTTGCATGTTCTCCCTGTGCTGCGGGGGTTTCCTCCGGGTACTCCAGTTTCCTCCCCCAGTCCAAAGACATGCATGGTAGGCTGATTGGCGTGTCTAAAGTGTCCGTAGTGTAAGTGTGTATGTGATTGTGCCCTGCGATGGACTGGCACCCTGTCCAGGGTGTACCCCGCCTGGTGCCCGATGCTCCCTGGGATAGGCTCCAGGTTCCCCTGCGACCCTGAAGAAGGAGTAAGCGGTAGAAGATGGATGGATGGATGGACGGATGGACTTTGTGTGGAGTATATTTGTGATCTTCTCACCCCGTACACTGCTTCAAGACACCTTCGATCATCCAGTTAATTACTGCCCTCAGTTCCTCGTTCACGTTTTAAGGCTAAACGTGACCAGCCTTTCTCCGTGGCTGCTCCTAGGCTTTGGAATAGTCTTCCTCTCCACATTACATCTTCCTTCTGTTTGTGTGTTTAAATCTTCTTTGAAGACTTATTTGTATGCTTTATCTTTTAATCGAGGGTATAAATTTTACATTGGTCTTATCTTTCTTTTTTGTTTACTCTTCATTTGATTAAATTCTGTTTTATATTTCTTGTACAGCACTTTGGTTTCAACATCTGTTGTTTTAAAATGTGCTTTATAAATCAATAAACTAAACGTCTTCTAAATATCTACATGACTACACTCATAGCCATCAAAGTCACAGTGCCTCCGGGAAAAGTTCCTAATATTAGTGGATCATTCAAACACTTTGAATCACCACATGTTCTTGTTACACAACAATGATAAATACAGAGTGTTACATAAGAGATTGCATCCGTTGTTGTCGATGTTGTTCTTTCAGCTGCTCTCGTTAGGGGTCACCACAGCACATCATTGGTCCGCACATTTGATTCGGCGCAGGTTTTACGCCAGATGCCCTTCCTGACGCAACCCTCCCATGGGAGCGTCACTTAGTGCAACCCAGTGGCTGGGACGGTTCCCTGGCCGGGAATCGAACCACGGGGACAGCACAGGATGCTTAGCCGCTGGACCACTAGGGACTAAGAAACTGCATGAGAATTGCTAATATACCATTCATATCGTCCTATTTACTGAGAAATTCCATCTGAAATTCCATCTGCTTTCAGCTTGTATCAAATATACATTTTCATACTGTTGCCCTCAAAATGACCACTGCACTGAAAAGCAGTATTAGCTAGTTTGTTTTTTCGGACAAAAACAGATGTGTATGGTACATCATTCTCTCTAACAAAGACAGTGTTTATCATTGCCTCTAGGACTGACAATATACAATAGCAGTCTTAAACAGCACACAAGAACAAGGCTTTGTGTGGTCCTGGCTTTGCTCTGAGGTAGAACTGCAGGCACATACTCGAAGTTCAAGAGCAGGACAGGCTGGTGCCAGTCTTAGAGTGTTTCCTCCTTTATAACATGGTTACATATCGAGAAGATTCTTTGCAAGAGCGAAATGCAATCACACTGGTGAAAAAGTGAAATACAATATGCAAACAGTATTTTTCGTCGTAAGTGACAAGAAGAAAATGTACCACACTGAAAAGCAACACATTCACTGCGTCACTTGATCTCCTGTTAAATGCCACAGCCTTAATAAAATAAACAATGACGTTAGTTAGCATGCTAAATAGGCAGTTCCGAGTCAGTTAAGAGTGGTAGCATTTGGCTTCATTTTCTTCTTCCTTTTTTTTTTTATATATTTCCAACCAGAAAAAACCTAATATAATTTAGTATATGCTGTGACTCCAAGCTGACAGGACCACAGGTGGATTACAGCTAAACTTAGATAAAATGCTAAATGCTAGCTAACTAGCTAGCATATCCTGGCTGAACCATCCAAAATTTTGCTTGCAAGCAATGATTGATCACAAGGAAACATAACGCTGGTGTTCCGTAGAATGTTTAGCTAAGCCTAATGTTTATTACTGATTTTACATTTTTACAGCTCTAAGTCGATAAAGAAAGCTAGTTAGACCAACTCAAGCCGTGAAGTAGCATTTGGCTTAATTTTTCTCCCTTTTGTTTTGTATCATCTATCTGTTGAGATAATTCATTAGCATTTAGATGTCTTTCTAACCTATAGAAAAACTTGCTGTCTGTTTGAAACCATTCTAATGTCCAAACTTTTTATGCTGTGTTCTAGCCAGCTCAGTGACTCTGGCGTTTCCAAGTTTGATCTCCATAGCAACAGTTAAAAAGCCTGTACAGGGCTTGGGATGAATGGGACATTTGTCCATTTAATAAGAAAAAGCAATAAATCATTATTTTTACACATTTATATAAAAAAAAGTTTCCATAAAAACCAAACCTAATATTGTATACTCTGAGTCTAATAGCAGGATCTATATCTACAAGTTGGCATTCGTTCTCATTTTCTAGTGCAGCCACACCTAACCAACCTACATCCACCCAAATTTGTTAATCCACTCTATTAGGAAATCCTTACTGATGCTGTAATATCTTAAGGGCCTAATAAGGTTTTGAGAAGGTTAACGAGGTGAAATTGCTCCACCACATTTTGTAGTCACAATGAATGTGACTGGAGTAAAGCGGCATGGAGGCCAAGGAGTGTTCTGCCAGACTCTCAGATTAATCTGCACCTCCCTGCCACGGGGGAGAAGACGAAATGAATGAGTCACAGCTGTCCAGGTCCATAGCTACAAACACAGAACTTAGTGACTTTTTAAAGCAGAGAGTGGAAATGCAGTACCTCAACTAATGCCAAAGATTACTGGCTTAAAGCGGCAGTAAGGGAAAGTTTGGTTTGTGATGGATAAAAAAGATCCAGGTTCCTAAAAGACTTTCAGTTAGCAAAAAAAAAATGCTATAAGAAATCATTAACAAGGATAGTGTTGTAATCAGGATAATCATTTCTTTGTGAAACAGGTTGCATTAGCATATTTTTATGCAAATGTTTCACCTAGCATCAGGTAGAGGACACAGCAGGCTGTCTGCAGCAGTGCACTGCTGTGTCCTGTCTCTCACTAAAAATAGTCACAAATGAGGCAATGCCGCATGACCTGCACGTCCGACTGCTGCAAAGGCTTTGGCGCAGACAAGATGTACTCACACACAATCAGCAAAGATCCAGATCCAGACCCTATCAGCCCAATGTCTCTGCCATTATTCCTTCTGACTGAGAACAACTCTAAATACATCATTTTCTAATCAAACAAACCATTAATAGTTTTAAGAACCAGAAGAGTCAGTTGTGCTTATAATGTTACGTGAGTGATCAGACAGTGTTGGAGATCAGCTAATAAGGTTATTAATAAGGTTAATGTTAAGTGTGGTTAACTATTATGCATTGGCATAGAGGTCGTCACCAATCACCAAACCAATCAGTTGAAACATTTTGTCACAGAGCTGATAAACATATGCCCTCCATAAGGTCCCCTCCACTAATATTGGCACCCTTGGTAAATATGAACAAAGAAGACTGTGAGAAATTGTCTTTATTGTTTAACATTTTGATCTTTTGTTTAAAAAAAAAAAGTCACAAAAATACTCTGCTCTCATGGATATCAAACAATTGCAAACACAACACAGGTTTATCCAGAAAAAATATCTTTGTTAAATATAGGTGTGCAACAATTATTGGCACCCCTATGAATTCATATGAGAATAATATATTTAAAGTATATTCCCATTGATATTTAAAAAATTTTTAGTACATCTGGATGACTAGGAACAGGAAATTGTTCAACCATGACTTCCTGTTTCACAGGGATATACATATGAGGTAACACAGGCCAAATTCACTTAGTCATTCATAACAATGGGTAAGACCAAGGAATATAGCTGTGATGTGCGGCAAAAAGTTGTTGAGCTTCACGTAATGGGAATTGGCTATAAGAAATGATCCAAAACATACATCAAAATCAACACAAAAATGTTTTACTGACTACAAAATCAAGATCCCAGTCCCCTGACTTGAACCCCATAGAAAACCTGTGTGGTGAACTGAAGAGGAGAGTCCACCAGCATGGACCTTGAATTTTGAAGGATCTGGAGAGATTCTGTATGGAGGAATGATCTCAGATCCCTTACCATGTATTCTCCAACCTCATCAGGCATTATAGGAGAAGACTCATAGCTGTTATCTTGGCAAAGGGACGTAGCACAAAATATTGACTAAAAGGGTGTCGATAATTTTTGCACACCTATATTTAACAAAGTTTTTGTTTGATAAACCTGTGTTGTGTTTACAGTTGTTTGATATCCATGAGAGCAGAGTATTTTTTTTTACTTTTTTTAACAAAAGATCAAAAGTTGCTAGACAGTTTTTCACAGTCTTCTTTGCTCATGTTTACCAAGGGTGTCAATATTATTGAAGAGCACTGTAGCTCACCGACTCAAGTTTTATAAACATGAACCATAGTAGCTTATGTTGTGATTTCTCTAATCTCATGCATTTACATAAATTATTTAGCAGTAAGCAGCTCATCAGATGACAGACTAGCTACATTAGGTCAGACAGAAATGGTTTTCATTTTATTTACCCTCTCTGGCCTGATTAGCAAACTGAAGCCATGGCATGATTGGGGAAAAAAAAAAGTTGACTACAAAGTAAAATGTTTAAAGACAAATTTGCATTTATTCCCTTGTGGCAAATTCAAAAGAGATCATCAGAGTCCATGGCACTAGTAAAAATCAGTAATGTGGAGCACCACTACAAAACAAAACAAACACTTCAAATTGTCTATAGCCATTACCTCGCTATTCAACATGTTGTCATGTTTGTTTATTAGCTGGAATATTATGCAACTGGACCTTTACAAATTTTAGTACAATAACCCTGCACTGGCATAGTATTACTAGCATTATTATTAGCAGAATAATTAGGCCTGTGCTCTAAAATAAAATTAGAAATGCCTCTCTAAAAGTCAAAATACTGTATTCATTATCTAAATAGCCACAGCTTGTTATTTGCTAATCTTTCGCAATATTAGACCTCATGAGGATTAGATGAGGGCTAATTGCCTATTTCATTAGCAATGAGAATCTTTAGATGCTAACGGAATAGGACTCACCAAGCCACATACAATGGAGTTCTCACTCTTTATCCATCCAAGTTTACTTCATATTGTTCTGTCACGCCTTAAGCATTGTTGTGAACATTGGCCCCCTTGTCATGATCATCTAATACTATGTTATCTCATCTAATCTTTCACAGAAATTTGCTAAATTACCAAAGATTTTCCACAGATTTGGGCCAAGATGCGTTATGTGACGTCGTCACAATGCGCATTCAGCTAAAGCCCCCTTCGAGTCACGTGTGTCAAACATGAGTACAACTAAAAGGTCTCATTTACCTACAAACATCACTGCGAAAGACACATGAGGAAAGTAGTTTTCCTCAAAACAGCACAAAACAATGTAAATTTTGAAAAAAACAGCAGCAAAATCAAGCATTTTTGATCACAACGATCACAAAAAAACTCTTCAAAATCCTGTGCGAACTGTCTAATACCACGCTATGTATGTATAGTCCCAGTCTCCAAATGATGCCACGTTGTTTAATAACCAAGCCGCTTCCTCTCTGAACAGAGATTTTTTTTCCCCTATGCATCCTCCAACCAGCAAATGGCTTCTAGATCCTTTGAAAGCTGCCATCCACGTTATATCTCAGGTATAATGTCTTCATGAATGAACAATTGAATGTCAACTGGATTAGCTGGTAGCAACTACTGTAATTCCTCGTTTGTTCCGTAGCACACTGGATCTACTTGTGGGAACATCAAAGCTTTGGATTCTCCATTAATAATGGATGTGCACTAATCTCTTTCATCTGCCATTCCTTAAACACATATGGTGAGATCAAGACAGGATTTCTGCACTTAATCCATGCTCATTCCACTTCCAGAGATGCGACCGAACTAATGGAGTTTTCTCTATGCAGAGCCAGAGTTTCACGTCCACAGCTGCTGTCACTGCAGTGAGTGTGTGGGGTGAGTTCTTTCACCTGAAGAAGCTCACATGATTAGACACAATCTAGCGGGCCAGGGGGCTTTGTGGACATAAAGCTCTACACACCCTTTTTACACTCCGATAGCTATCCCTAAAAAAAGAAGCTCTAGGAATGAATTAACTGACCTGAAAAGCCTACCAGTTAATGTGTCTGTTCCAGGATCCATGGGCAAATTGGTTTCTCTCATGTTCAACTAGAAATCCAGTAAAATCCATTAAGAAACACAAACTAAAGCGCCAATCCCATAAACCACTTCCACAAGATAAACCACTAGTACAAGAGTTCACTGTAAATAGACTAACAGGCTACTGCTTATGGCAGTCAGATTTCACAAACTTTAAAAAAAAAATGTGTGTGTTTGTTTTGTAACACAAAAACTGATGTATTAAATTAAATTGGGAAAGTTTAATGTAAGCCTTAAAGGTACTACACAGCAAAAATGTAAGGATGTACTCTTAGGTGTTTTGCTAAATTGCTGATAGCTAGGCCTTGAAAAAAAATCATTAAAAGAGATCCCTTAAGGTACAAACTATGAACGCATGTAAGCTGTTTTGTCTGACTTTGTAACTTAGTTTAAAAAAAACATTAAAAAACATATAAATATATGTTTAACATATATTATGTATAACATATATATAACATATATAAAGTGATATTACACCTGCAATATCTCTGAAAATGGTACTATGACACTATTATATCGATATTATATCGTCTTATTGCCCCGCCCTACATTTGACTCATTGAGATGGACAGTTTGAACGAATCAGCTCGATGAATTGAATCAAATGTTCCATCACTACTATAAACGAACCGGGAATGAAGCACTACCATGATGGCAATAGGCCCAAGATTGCAGCAGAGTATCTACTGGAAGCAATGCCCAAAAGTTCCACCAGTGCGGCAATAAAGCATGCTAGATTTTGATGACATCGCTTACAGAAGCTTTAATGGATCTTAATTTAGCACTGCTAAAGCAACCAGTACCACTAGGTTTTCTTCCACCCATATTAACCCAAACTTCCCATTCCTTCCTGAGAAAATTATCCATGCTGTGAGCTGACGGTGTTCTACAGTGAATCAATGGCACTTGTTAATGACTGGCCGTGTGTACACCCCAATGCACCACTGATCAATAATTCAAGATGAGTCCTTGTTTTTCTTTGGGCTCGAGCATGTCATACTTACCCACTAAAAGAGGATTTAGAATGATGAAAAGCATAAATGGCACAATAGTTAAATAGTTATAGTTACAGTTGTTATAGTTATATAGTAATAATTTTAGTTACAGTTATAGTCATATAATATAGTTACAGTTATATCTATAGCTATATAGTTATAGTAGTAGTTTTTCAACTATTATCAATTTTATTATAGCAATAGTTAAATAGTTATAGTTAGAGTTGTTGTAGTAATATTTTTAGTTATTGTTATAGTCATATAATTATAGTTACAGTTATAGCTATAGCTATATAGTTATAGTAGTAGTTTTTTTATGACTACAATGGTGGAGGATATTAGCTTGTTATAGTTATAGTTACGGTTATATAGTTATAGTGACAGCAGTTATATAATTATAGCTGTAGTTATGGCAGTTATTCTTTTTTAATGGCTACAGTGGTGGAGGATATTAGCAACTATTATCACTATTATATTTTGTTATAATTATAGATATACAGTTATAATCATATAGGTATAGTTGTAGTTATCGTTATAGTCATATAGTTAGTTGGAGTTAAATAGTTATTTTTATAGTTATACTTAAAGTTTAATACCTATAGTCATAGCTAAATAGTTATATTTATATATTTATTATACAGTTATATATTTATTATTTTCATAGTTTTAGTTATCGTTGTAGTCATAGTTACATAGTGATACTTAGAAGCCTAATTGACTGGTCACTTGAATTAAATGGATTCGAGCCAAACTTCAAGAATTTAAGAAACACTGATATCAATATATTTGTAGTTCTGAAGGTGGAAAGTTCAGAAACATGGATCCCATAAATAAATATAATGGTACACACTTGTCTAATGTAACTACTAATATTTAAACTATGTTTGTAAAGAATTCTGTACTGCATTTAAAAGCTACAAAATGTTTCAGAAGCACTATAACTAAATAGGAACAACACATTTTTGCTTGAATATTTACTCTTTACTTATTTACTAATATTCACTACTCCTAAACACCCCTCATGTTTGTACACACGTACACATGGTAACACTCACCCCCTGAAGCGCAAGCTCCTGGAGGCTGGGGTCCTACAGGTGTTTGGGGTCCTCCAGGGGTTGGGGGAACAGGTCTAGGCCAGGGTTTTCCTGCAGGTAGGCCCACACGCACAACCCCGACGTATTCCACGAACGTCCCCGGGAAGTTGCCTTTCTCTTTGGTGCGTTCGTTTGTGCCATGGAGCCAGCCCGCGGGGTTCTTCTCATCACCCTCCTGGTAGTCCGGGGTCAGAATTGCTAGCTTGCTGACAGTAAGGAGGTCTCCGGGCTGCAGGGAGATGTCATCTCCTCTCTCTCGCTTGTACTCATACAGTGCACGGTACTGAAAACTGTCTGAGCTCATTGTGCATGCACTTTTTTTTTCTCTTCTGGATTTGGATTGTTTATTTAAAAAGATTTTTTTTTTTTTAAATCCTGAATTAGCGTTTTGGTATGTCCTGAGAACTGATCAACATTTGGATTATTTCCTCGTAGAGGAAGGAGAGGAAGCCATTACTGCACACTTCCTGAATTCGTCCAAGGTACACTTGAAGTCTGGGGTGATGTGTAGTATGTATGCAGGCAACTGAAGAACACTATGGACAGAGAATTCGGTAACAGCCCCAGTCTCATTAAAAGACGGTGCCAAGGAGGGGTGTGCGGGAACGAGGTTGGAAGCGCTGATTTGGGCACAGAGAGATCTGCAGCGTGGACGTCTGTAGGTCCTGCAGAGCTGGCGACGACCGCCAGACGGTAAAGCAACATTTATTAAATTGTCCTCTCAGGCTGGTGTCAGATGTGGTCCCACAGACAGACACACATGAGTAGTCCCTGTCCATCAATCCAAAGTCCACTTCACTTCGCTTGGTGGTCTAAACGAATTACTCAGCAACCTGAAAGTTATGATGATTATAAAAAATAAAATATTAAAGAAAAAAATAAAGAAATAAAAAAGAGATTATAATGCATCCCTACAATGTATGTAAATATTTTAAACTTCTGGACTAGTACTCAGACTGCACACTGCATACATATGCAATAACAGCTTGAACTATGAGTCTGCATTATGATTGAAATACCTGCATCACATTAGAGCATTTTAAAGCTCTTCTGCGCATCAGCATACATGTACACACTACTCCAAGCCCAAGCAGAGCGCACTGAGACCAGATGCGTGATCGTACCAGTGGCAACTTAAGCCTGCACAAACTCGACTCTCCGAGCGACCGGGCAAAAACTTACCGTCTTCCGAGTCTAAACGCGAATAATCCCACAAGAGAGTGCGGCTGTAAGGTCACAGTAATGACAGTGCACGTTTCATTCGCCTCCATAAGTGAGCGTGGCTTGGTGAGAGACGCCCAGCCGGACCGCTGCTGCTGGTGACGGGCGAGTCGCGAGAGAATCGGTTCTTTTTGAACGACTCTTTTCAGGGAGTTGACAGAATCGACTCGCGGCTTAAATGAATCAGACCTTTTGGCACATTATTATTTAAATTAAAATGATACATTTGTAAATACTTTGCTCAATCATGAGCCATATTATTTATTTATTTATTTATTTATTTTATTATATATATATATATATATATATATATATATATATATATATATATATATACACACACACACACATACAGTATGAATGTGTGTTATAGCAGCATGTTCACCACAGAGTGCAAACTGTTAGAGAATGTAGTACAGCTTAGAAACCTGTAAAATCACAGCAGAACACTAGTCTAAAATCAGCCCAAACCCTCATGCCAATACCAAGATGTATGTATTTCTACTAGCTCCCAGTACATCATAATTCTTTGATTTTTCCTTGATGCCTTCTGAGAAATCAATTCTTGTAGGAACGCCATTCTCCTACAAGGAGTCGTTCGTCAGGGCCTAAACCGTGATCGCTGCAGTCTGGGGGTGAACGGTGCCTGGAGATACAACACGTCTATGATATTAGACATCGCATCACTTTATGTTTCTGCAAGAGTAAAATAAACTGCCTAGCAATGTTCAGGCCATAGATTCACTCACAGGGTTTAAGAAGACTCAATATTATTATAAAACACACTCTCATCTCTCTCCTAGGTGAATACTCTACACAGTCAGTTTCTTCAGCAATTGCTTTATCCTGGTCAGGGTCAGGGTGGACCCGGAGCCTATGTCGAAAACCCGGAGGCTGGTCCATCGCAAGCCAGTATGCACAGATATATTTGCACACTCATTCACACTTAGGGGTAATTTGGTGGTGCCAATCCACCTACTGGCATGTTTCTGGGAGGAAACCTGAGAACCCAGAGGAAACCCACATGGGAGAACATGCACAGACATTCCACTGAGACATTACCCCAACCCCATCTCATGTTGAATCAGAAGCCCTGGTACTGTGATGCGGTGCTGCCTGCTGTCCAGCGTACTTTGTACTGACACAATATCCGATTAGGATATAATTGCACGATTATCTACTACTTACTTTGGATCAATTAGTGAAAATGTAGTTTTGTCAGTTTATTTACCACCTTGATGCTTGGATTGCAGGCTATTTCTGAGTCATGGTTAAAAGTGTAAACATAAATGCAATATAATAAATAAAAAGTATTATGTGCTGCTAAATCAGGCTGCACAGTGACCGCATGAAGCTCTGGGTGTGATGTAAGTTACTGATTTTCTGTCCATACAACATTTTTGTTCAGTGAATCAAAGGAATCGAGATGATTCATTTAAGTAGATTTGTTCAGAAGAATCAAATCAGTTAAGTGAGTTTCCAGGGTCCATCCTTAACTACTGCATGGGGCTCAGGCTCGCTGATGTCACAGGCCACCGCCCCCGGGGTCTGAATGCGCACCCGACATGTCCTTCGTGTCCTTCTCTTCAGCACCAGCTCATCTCAGCTAATACTAACATGCAACATAGAACATTTTGAGCTAATTTAGTCTATGAATGAGTCAACAGCTTTGTGACGTGGGACGAGAAAAGGAATGTGTGTCATTATTAGACATTCATCATGCCTTTTAACATCATCCAAATAAAACAGGAAAAACAGTATAGGAAATATAATTAGGGAATGTAATTCTCCTATTTGCCCTTGAAACTCTATCTGTTTCACACTTAATTGTATTTACTGTAATTAGATCTTATTAACATTCATTGCACAACATTCTTCAATGTAGACAAAATTAGTGGTGGTATAAACAAGGAGTGTTTGGGGTGTTGCTTATTATTTTCCTATTACAGCATGCCCTGCCATGTGCATGTAGCAAGATAAGTACTTATCTGCAGATATAGACACTACATAGCCAAAAGTCTGTGGACACCGGACAATAAAACTAATATGTGCTTGTCAAACATCCTATTCCAGATTTGATCCCCATTTGCTGTTATAATAACCTTCATTCTTCTGGGAAGGCTTTCCACTAGATTTTGGATCGTGGCTGTGGGGAATTTTGCTCATTCAGCTACAAGAGCATTAGTGAGATCAGGCACTGATGTTGAGTGAGGAGGCCTTCGGTGCGGGCTGAATTCCTGTTCATCCCTAAGGTGTTCCAGTGGAGCAACGTTGAAGACAAGGCTCTATACAGGTGCTTCCACTCCAACATTGGAAAACAATGTTCTCATGGGGGTCGATGTGCACAGGGGCATTGTCATGCTGGAACAGTTTTGGGCCTCTTAGCTCCACTGAAGGGAAATTATAAAACCACATCATACAAATACATTTTATACAGTTGTGTGCTTCCAATTTTGTGGCAACAATTTGAGGAAGAACCACATATGGATGTCCACATACTTTTGGCAATATATTGTATCAGTTACTGCAGCCGAGCATTTGGTCCTCTGAAGAACGTCCAAGAGTAATCCTGGGCTTTGTCAACTATATTCCTTTACGGAAAATGCCATGATTCACTGCCAGATGCAGGCAAAACAGAGGACTGAGAGATACAGAGCTGACAAATAGCCACATAAATTACTGAAGTAAATCTCCAAATAATAATAAAAAAAATTTTAATGGGTAGATAGTGTCATTTTATTCCTGTGACTATTGACAACAACTACTTTTATTTTTTATTACTTTTATTTTATTCCTAAAATATTTTGGTTGAACATCTTGTAATTTTGTTACAAATGTTTTTGTTGAATTCCATTCAAAACCACTATAATATATTTGGAAGATGCTTTATCCACAACTTGTGAGGCAAGTATGATGCAAACATACAGCTATGACAAGAGCTTTCTGTTGTGAAGTGTGGGGTCAGATGCATAATTATACAGCTCTGTTTCCATGTTAGAAATAGTTTGTGATAGTTACAGGGAATATGTCAAGCATAGAAGTTTCCATTTGCTCAGCATATTGTTATCTTTTTTTTCTGTCTGTTTCCACTCTGGCTGTACATTATGCAATAAATAACAATGAAAGTGTTTATAAAATGCCACTTTAATCTGAGACCAGTTTCTGTTATGCGCATAGCATTAATATTTCAGACCATCAGAAGCTACAGTCTTCTCCAAAACTATTGTAACAGCAAGGCCAATTCATTTGTTTGTGCTATACACCAAGGACAATTGGGGTTGAGATCAAAACATGGACATGAGACAAGAGTTTAGGATTTCAGCTTTTATTTCCTGGTATTTACAACTACTGTAGATGTGTTAAACAACATAAAACATCAAACCTTTAGTATCAGACTTGTATAAATCTTTAGGCAAGAAAAAGTATAGGAACAGAAAATTCTTTAAGTAACAAGTCCCTTGCTTACAATAACTGCATCAAGCTTGCATCATTGGCATCACCAAATTGTTGGTTTCTTCTTTTGTGATGCATATTTTACTGGGAGGAAGGTTGAAGTTTTCCCAGTCACCAAACCTTAACCCAACTAAGCATGCATTTCACCTCCTGAATGAATCAGGGTTAAGGTTTGGTTCTAAAACCTTCCACTTTTCCTCCCTGATAAAGTCCTTTGTTGAGTTGGCAATGTGTTTTGGATCATTGTCTTGCTGCATGATGAAGATCCTCCTGAATTAATTTGGATGCACTTGTCTGTAACTGGACAGACACAATGTTCCTGTAAACATCTGAATTCATTCTGCTGCCATCATGAGTTATATGGAAAATCACTTACATGTAACAACCACTCAAAAGCAGTCGTTTATAACCACTTATAACCATTCCACTGAATGAAAGAAAGAAAAACAGCAAAAAAAAAGAGAGAAAAGGTGTCGTCATCTATATAAGTCAAAATTAATCTGATTCTGCACTTTTGATAAATGGTAGTGATAACAAATCGACACAAAATGCATTTTCTGACAATCATGAGTCCTCTGAGGTGCCTTGTATAAGAGTTTTGCAGGTTCTGATAGCTTCCTATTCAGATACAGGACTACACTCCTTCCTTATCTTTCTTTTATAATGCTCAGTATTATCCTCATCCCCGGCAGAGCCTGCACAGATGTGTTTTCTCAGCCTTCAGAAGGAATCATTACACAAATCTGGCTTCACTCACTAATATCATAAATATTAGGCTTTGTTGATCATTTATTATTTAGATACAGGTTATTAATGGTGTTTTATATAAGTCATAAAGATAAAAGTACATTAGCCACAGTGCAATACTATTGACACAGGTTAGCATCAGGTTAGCATCTTAATGCAAAGTGACATACATGTCACATATGAACATGCAATCAATATAAAGTACCTATTAAGAGACAGGCTTTTATATATAGTCACCTCCATATGTCTGCCGAGACCTCTTATGAGCAGATGTTCCATAAGAAACTAAAGCTAAATGTAAAGCACCTGCTTAATATTGTGTAGGTCCCCTTTGTGCCACCAAAACAGCTCTGACCCACTGAGGCATGGACTTCACAAGACCTCTGAAGGTGTGCTGTGGTATCTGGCACCAAAATGTTAGCAGCAAATACTATAAATTCTGAAAGTTGTGAGGTGGGGTCTCCATGGACCGGACTTGTTTGTCCAGCACATCCCACAGATGCTTGATTAGATTGAGATCCGGGGAATTTGGAGGCCTAGTCGACACCTTGAACTCTTTGTCATGTTCCTCAAACCATTCCTGAACTTTTTTGCAGTGTGGCACGGTGCATTATCCTGCTGAAAGAGGCCACTGCTATTAATGAATACCGTTGCCATGAGGGGGTGTACTTGTTCTGGAACAGTGTTTAGGTAGGTGGTACGTGTCAAAGTAACATCCACATGAATGTCAGAACCCAAGGTTTCCCAGCAGAACATTGCCCAAAGCATCACACTACCTCTGCTAGCTTTATTTCTTCCCATAATGCACCCTGATCTCATCTCTTCCCCAGGTTCACAAGTTGTCCTTCCTTGGACCACTTTTGGTCCAGTGTCCTACTAACCACTGCATACCGAGAACATCCCAGAAGACCTGTCGTTTTGGAGATGCTCTGACCAGTCATCTAGCCAGCACATTTTGGCCCTTGCCAAAGTCACTCAGATCCTTACACTTGCCCATTTTTCCTGCTTCCAACACATCAACTTCAAGAACTTACTGTTCACTTGCTGCCTAATATGTTCCACCTCTTGACAGGTGCCATTGTAACAATGTAATCAATGTTATTCACGACACCTGTCAGTGGTTTTTATGTTGTGGCTGATCAGTGTATATGCTGAAACTTACTGAACTCGTCTCCAAGTAGTTCTATTGAAACTTTTCTGCCTCAGTTCTGAATTTTGCCAGTTAAAGACAACAAAATGTTCATTAAAGTGTTCATTCATATTGATCATTGTGGGCTTCATTTTACTTATTGATGATATGAACAATACTTATGCCAAGTTGCCAAATGTAACTGAACGCTTATGCATCAATACATACAGAATATGTAATAATTATGGCTGCTTGCATTATAAGCAAAGAGAATTAAAAGAGAATTTTGTTTTCAGGAGCTAACAGCAATACATAACCCTTATCTCATATGTTTGGGATTGTTGAAGCCATTGCAATTAAATGCCATTGTAACTGTGCAACCACACAACCACTGACCTCTCACAGGATTAATGAAAATACAGCACCAACCAACACCAGATTTTACTTAAACTTATTTAGAGAATTAAAAGCCGAGTTTCTTCACAAAACGTGTGATCTGTTTTTTTTTAAGGGTGATACTGTATATCCCAGCAGAATTAAATCTCCATGCCTAATATCTTTATCTATTTAAAATGGCTTCACATCATATTATTTTTCCATGTATTATGTCAAGATGCTTTAAATGATCCTAAATCCTAAAAATTACTATTCATTATTTAGTTTAATGTCAGCGTTTATTGTTAAAAGATATCTCAATAGTTATTTTCAATCCCATGGGATTCTGTTTTTGTTTTTTTGTTTTTTAAAATAGATATATCACGTTTTGGCAAAAAGATGATATTCGTTTGTTTATATACAAAAGTGTGTTTGCAATATATTTGCATAAATGTGTGAATGTCATTACACTTCCCTGTACTTAAATAAATTTCAGTAATACATAGATTCCTATTAGTGTAATTTTCAGGATATAAAGCATCTAATCTTAATAATTATACACTTACATTATCTCAAAATCATCACTCTTCAGCAAAACCCTAGAATATTTAGTGAATTATACTTCTTTCAGCATTCATCTGTCTGGTTTGTATTGTACTGCGGTAGAAACATTGTGCTCCTCTTTTGTCCAAAGCTTTTAATACAGATGATCAGTCCTTTAAAAAAAAAAACAAAAAAAACACAGCAGTATAATGAGTATACGTAATATCTCTACTATATTCATAATTCATGATAATGACCTCTATCACTCTATCACTATCACTAAATCTAATTGTTTGATCATTCTGGGATTCTGGGTCCAGTTCTGTTCACAATTCATATTAATTGTATTGTTTTAATCTCTACGTCTATGCAGATCATGTTCTGTACTGTTCCTCAGACTTTGTACATTAAGCACTGTAAATTGTGCATTTGTGTGCTTTAATAAGTGCCCTTTACTTGCTTCCCCTCTGCACAGTAGAAGGAACCTCCCTGCCTCTTTCTGCCCTCAGATTTATTGCTGGTGATGGTTAGAGTACACATTATGTGTTGAGTGCTAAAGTTGAATCGCCTCAGTGTGTGTGATGCAACTTACAGTTTAAGGGCCTGATTACCCTTTCGTCAGTGTATATATCACATACATCTATTCTGACCTTGAGGAATGGACTCTATCAAACTTGCTTTATTGACTGGATAATGCTTGAGGCCCCCTGAGCATGCACTGATGTTGGAAAATCTGTTTTTAGTTATTGGTCAGTCGTGAAGCAATCTGCAAAACACGAAAACACTCAGCTCACCTGTGTCATTTACTACTTTTAAATATAGTTGTGTTTTAGTTATTCCTTCACTTTATTTTGTTATCATTTTCTTATCATGTTATTGATTTTATGTTTCACATTTTGTAGCACTACGTCTATTGGTTTGTCTAAAACTAACTGTAAATGTTTCAGTTGTTTGATTTATTGAACGTTTTACAAACACACACACACACACACACACACACACACACACACACACAGAGGGTGCACAGTGGCTTAGTGGTTAGCACGTTTGCTTCACACCTCCAGGGTTGGGGTTTCCTCCGGGTACTCTGGTTTCCTCCCCCATCCAAAGACATGCATAGTAGGCTGATATGTGTGTGTGAGTGTGTATGTATGTATGTAAATATATATATATATATATATATATATATATATATATATATATATATATATATATATATATATATATACATACACACGCACACACAGTACTGTGTAAAAGTTTTAGGTATGCTATTTTTTTAGCACAAACTTTGTTATAGCTTTTTATGTTATGACTTCTTCATTATCGAGTCAGGACAAAAAACATATTAGATTTCCAAACATACAGAAAAATGTTTGTATGTCAGTAAAGAAAGCAGCGTATTACGTAAGAGCCACTTTTCAGACAAAAAATATAATGAATTCTGCTGGATTTTGCTGCAAAAATAAGAAGCAAGTGAGACAGTCAAAGTCTCCAGAAGAACCGTGCCTGGTTCTGCAAGATGCTCAATAAAACTTATAGTTCATTTCATTATAAAACTGCACTAATTTAACTACTATTTTTATTTTTATTTTGTGTCACAACAAATGTTGACTTTGTTTCATTTACTACTGTTTACTGTGCTTTATGGTATTCAAACATTTCATTTCATTATATTGAAGGCATCTTTGCTCTACAGCATTTCTTTGCATGTGCCTAAAACTTTTACACAGTACTGTATACTGTAGATAAAAAGTACATTGCAAAAGTTTTAGGTGCATGCAAAGAAAGCCTGTATAGTGTGAATATATATATATATATATATATATATATATATATATATATATATATATATATATATATTCATATAGTATATACAGTATATAATATAATTACACATTTAGTTCTATTTTATTCTTCCTCTATGGAAAGAAATTGTGGTGAATTTTTCTCACTGACTCCGCAGCCTACTGCACCCCCCCCCCCACCCCAAACACACACACCAGTGATTTACTGTATAGTATCTGCAAATGCCTAAGCTCTTAAAGTAGAGCTCACTTGCTCTGGGCTACTAAAGTGTCTGTGGGGAAGGTCAGTAAGCAGTAATAATCTTCTTGAAAATAGATTGAAAGTAGAGATTGCCAACTTTTACAGTTGCTCCCAGCCATGCCTTTTATTTCCTCGCAGTGTTCTAGACAGGGAACGATAAACCCCTCATTCTGCAACACACATGGTCAGATGTATTAAACACATTTGCTTTCAACTGCTTGTTTACCCACTTTGAGTACACAGCGGACTTTCTTTAATCAATCCAGGACACACTGAATCTGGAACAAGATGGAATAGACTGGACAGCCAATAGCAAACCACTCATACGCATTCAGCTAAGTCTGGACATGAGGCTTATGGGAAGAGATGTTGATTGCTGAAGATAAATGGCCTCACTGTGTGTGATGCAGTGAACTTACAGTGTAAAATCGCCACCATATATCATGTCTGTTTTGATCTTGCAGACGCTGTCAAACTTGCTATATTGACTGGATCATGCTAGAGGGCCATCAATTGTTCAATGATCTTGGGATATGTCGTTTTCTGCAGAGCTGCATAGTGTCCTATTTGACTGCAGTTTATATACTGTCCTTTCATGGTCACCACATATCCACACCAGCATTGGCTCGCTGCCAGTTGAACTCACCAGAAAGACAGCAGATACATGTACTTATTTTTAATCTAAAAATATTTCAGACTAGATGAAGCCGATTCTACAGTCAGTCAACCTGATGCTAGTTACCTTGAGTAAGACTACTCAAGAGACAGAAGTCATCTTTTTTTTTTTTTTCCTTTAATAGAACGTAATCAACTTGATATCATTTATTTAAAGTGTAGAGAAATGGAAGGTTGTGTGAAAGTGCCCTTACTGAGCCACAGGTTGCACATCACTACCCAGTAACACTAACAGTTTAGAATCAGATTAGCAATACATGCTAGCACAAAAAAGCCCAATCCAGACTCATTTCTCTATGCTACTAAGGCCAGGGGTGAACATGGAGAAAAACTCACATACACTGCAGTAGACAGTGTGTCTTCTGTCCAAGAAAGGCCACTGATTGAGGTAAAAGGAGGGCTGTGTTCATGTACATGCGCTTACATGCTGCATGCTCACCGTTCCAGAAATTATTTTAGCTGAGCCACCACATCATCCACACAAGTGCATTTAAACAACATCCTTAACAAGTGGTATGTGATACGCAGATGTATCATTTTGCACTTTATTACGACTGATTTGGAAATGTATTTAATAGCCTGTGTATGGCTCTTAACTGAATTGCATTTTTTCCTGAATCTGTTTTTGCTTTAACTATGGAAATACTTATTATTCAATTACTGTTCAAAAGGTAGGTGGCTTTATTAATTACTATTCCAAGACTCACTTATTATTCAATTACTTTTTTGAATTACCCATCAACTAGTGAAAATTAACATTCATGCAACCTGTTATGCAATGTGAGTGCAGACGGATGAAAGTGCAGATTAGAGATTTATTGGTAAATGGCACACTTATATAGCGCTTTTATCCTAAGCGCTTTACACTGTGTCTCATTCACCCATTCACACACACACACACACACACACACACACACACACCAATGGTAGCAGAGCTGCCATGCAAGGCGCTAACTTGCCATCGGGAGCAACTTGGGGTTCAGTGTCTTGCCCAAGGACACTTTGGCATGTGGAGTCATGTGGGCCGGGAATCAAACTGCCAACCCTACGATTAGTGGACAACCTGCTCTACCACCTGAGCCACAGCCGCCCTATTGGAAGAGAGGTAGGCAGACAAATCCAAATTGTATGGCACACTCGTGGACAAAAACAGGCAAAGGGTCAGGTGATCGGCAAATATGGTAAAACAAGACTAGAACAAGAATCAAAAACTTGAGGGTGAAAACAGGATCAAAATCATGGCGTGAGAACAAAGATCAAAAACGGCTCAGGAATGTACTGGCGGAAAACATAGAAACACTTAATACGTCACCCCGAACAAAGACCACATGAGGGATTAAATAATTAATCAAAGAGGCATATTACAAAACAGTTGAGACATTAGGGAAGAACCAATAAAGTAACAGGGGCGGAAACAAGACATAACAAAACACACGTGTGAGGCAAACGTGCTAACTGCTAAGCCACCATTCCCTCCTGAAACTCCTTCAATAAATGTTAAATAACCCTCTCCTTACGGAAAACTTCGCCATATCAATGATGATACATTCTTGTTAAATAACAGCACTTGTCAAGTAATGTACTAAATGTAAACTTTAATGTCACCTCATGGGTTCAGGTGTAGAAAACCACATCATGGCTTTATATATAAAAAAAATAAGTATGCAATGCTTATGGATGTAGGTTCCAGAGTTGGCTATCGCGATACAGGCTGTTGAGGGGAAATCCGTGAAAGCTATTTTACCCTTTATATTTATTGGATTGCCCTATATTGCTCTCTAGCCTGACATTCAACTTTTGCCTGTTTTAAATCAAATCATGAGTTTTTCTGCTGAACTGGATTGTTAATAAACATACTTATATCCATCTGCCTCCACCTTACACATTTACATTTACATTTACATTTATTCATTTAGCAGACGGTTTTATCCAAAGCGACTTACAAATGAGTAAATACAAGCAAAGCGATATATCAAGCAGAGAACAATACAAGTAGTGCTACCATACAAGATCCATTAATTGAGTTCCAGAAGAAGCAAAGTGCACAGAGTAGAGGTATGAGTGCAATTTATTTTTATTTTTATTTTTATTAATTTTTTTATGAGTTGGTTAGGTGTTCATGGAAGAGGTGGGTCTTTAGCTGTTTTTTGAAGATGGTGAGAGATTCTCCGGTCTGGATTGAAGTTGGAAGTTCTTTCCACCACTGAGGAACAGTTAGTTTGAAGGTTCTTGAAAGGGACCTTGAGCCACGCTGAGTAGGCACTACTAAGCTTCGGTCAATAATCGATCGCAGATTGCGTGAGGGAACGTAAGCCTTCGGGAGAGACTTGAGGTAGGAGGGTTCTGTTCCAGACAAGGTCTTGTAGGTGAGCATCAAGGCCTTGAATTTGATACGGACGGCTACAGGAAGCCAGTGAAGGTGCCACTAGTGTAACTAGTGCAAATACAGTATCTTCCCATACCGTGTTGTGACTCCTCATGCTCAAATTGGAGCCCTCAGGGTGGATACTGATGCTGGTAGGCTTCAATCATTGGTCTCACTCTGTGTGACAGCTGGGAGATTAGTTCAACCCATCAAAGGTCAAGGCATCATCGGTGGGCCTGGCACAAGTACAAGGATAAATACAAGGTAGGCGAGAGTTAATAGCTAACCATTTGGCAAAACTGATAATGAAACGTCAATATTGGCCACAATGCAATTACTTTGGAAACATTGTCGGTAATGTTTATTTTTCTTATCATGTCAAAACATGTGTCATGAGCAGAAACACTGACTATTGAAGTGTGTAATAGGTTTACTGTGCTACACAGTGAAATCCCTAGTGTTGAATCAAGTTTCAGAGTGACGAATTAACAACTAACTGTAAGATTTAATTTAAAACTGGGGATTTTGCTGTAGGATCAGGCAGGAACAGGTGTTTTCCTTTTTTTTTTTTTTTTTTTAGAATGGGAACCCATACCTAGAAAGAATCTAGCAATGTTTGTTACTAAATTTTCATTCTGTCACAAAGGAAACCACTAAAACTTTTACTCATGTCTAGAATTGTTTAAAAGAAACCTCCAAGCTGAAATGCACTGTATTAAAACACCCTGACACACGTTTAAATATTTGTAATTACAGATTTTCAGATTACAGACTGTTTGAGCAATTCTGGTGTTGGTTGATGCTGTATTTTCATTATTGCTGTGAGAGGTTAGTGGTTGTGTGGTTGCACAGTTATAATGCCATTTAATTACAATGGCTTCACCAATCCCAAACATATGAGATAGTGGTCATGTATTGCTGTTAGTTCCTGAAAACAAAGCAAAAAGTATGTATCTTGGGGGCATCTTTTGAGGAAACACTGAAGGTAGTGGTTGTAATTTTTTCTGTATTTTGGAGACAATGAATCCAAAGTCATTGACTACTTCAGTCTTGCTCTGACATTAATGTCCACTTGCACTAAATAAATTTTTTGCCCTAAAAAAAATCTTTACTGCTGTCTCTGTATTCTACTTCATATGAAATATGCTCATAAACTGAGGACAGTGGTGGCTCAGAGGTTAAGATGTTGACCTACTGCTTGGAAGGTCATAAGATCAAACCCCAGCACTGTCAAGCTGCCACTGTTGGGTCCTTGAGCAAGACCCTCAACTACTCAGATGTATAAATGAGATAAGGGTGTCTGCCAATTGCTGTAAACAAAATTGATTTGAATTCATTAATCTTCAGTAAGCACTTTATCTTTTTTAAGGTTGTGGTAGATCTTGAACCTATCCAGGGAGCACAGGTCCTGAGATGGGAATGCATCTTGGATGGGACACCAGTCCATCTCAGGCCAACATTCACACATACATTCACACCTAGTGGCAATCCACCTACTTGCATGTTTTGTGAGTGGTGAGAGGAAACCAGAGAATCTGAAGGAAACCCACACAGACACAGGAAGACCAGACAAAGACAGTCAACTCAGCACAGGATTAAATGTAGACAGTTTAAAACGATTAGTTTTTGCTCACTGTCATGCCAAATTATGATTCTGCTCTTACAAGCTTATCCAGTTTCTCGAAAAGGCATGTTATCCAGAAACTGGGCCAGTCTAAATACACATTCTAATTAGATGTGTGTGTATGTCTGTATGTACTGTATATACAAAGAAGTAGAGAGAAAGAGTACGATTATTCATTACCTTTCTTATCACGTACACGGCCAAGCACAGAGGGTGATCGAAAGGACAGATTGATCATAAAAAAGGAGAGGAGACATAAACGCTCTGTGAGAAGGGTCACCTACTGCCTACAGCTTCACTAGTAAAGAGCTGTAACCCAACCAAAACAAAGATTATAGACAGCAATGAATTTAATGAAAGCTCCACGGAAAGACATCCCGGGTTCAGAGGATGAAAGGGGACAGCTGGAGACTACCGATGATCTCATTGCACATGAGAGGTAAACAAAGGGACATGAAGGACAGGAAGTTTGACACAAGGGGACCAGCCACAGATGCAGCGCCTGTTGCTTTGAAGCAGTGCCAGGCATGTTCAGCATGTTACCTGTCACTTTATCATACTGACAGCACCACACGCAAGTCAATCCACACAAATTTTGAATATTCAACACGGCGACAGCGTCCAACAGTAAATATCTTTAATGAAGTCACTGACACGCACCTATCAAAGAGGAACGTGGTCCTGCTGCTACATGGTGCACGGTCAGGATTATCATTTCATGAGCATATGTTTATCCCAGCGAGGGAGAGAATCAAGCTAGGAATTGTCTGGCGTAGAGAATGACTGGAGATTTTGAATTGGTGCCATGTACCAGTATATTTAAATACTGACACCATCAGGTGCAAGTGCAAGTGCTCAGTGTCATTAAATTCATGCACAATGCTGAAAAAGTAGATCTTGAAATGGAAAAGCTATTTTTATGGTTCTGCCTGAAGACGAAGAGATATGATATATTAAATGGAATGACTGGCAGGGCGCTATGATAATTCAGTTTAAATTACTAGAGAAAATTTAATGCACGTCTTATTTCTTCATTTTGAGAAGGGCAAGTCTGCTTTAGCCAAATAAGTAAATGACAATCATTGTGATCTCAGTAGACCATTGATATAACTAAAAGTACATTTATATTTTGAATGCAACACTAATACAAGATAAGAGCCTGATAATTTGGATAAAATGGATATATTACTGTAGTACTCTCAAGCCACAAACAAGGGACTTTAAACCTGACAATTTAAATGGTACCTACCAGTGTTGGGTAAGTTCCTCAAAAAAAAGGTAATCCACTACAGATTACTAATTACTACTTTAAAACTGTAATTTGATCACATTACTGATTACTGCATGTAAAAAAAAATAAATAAAAATAAAAAAAAAGAATCAGATTACTAATTACTTTCACGTTATTTTCAAAATCTATCAAACCTACAAAAATACACTACAAAGTGAAACTCATGGTTCTTTCAGTAATTTTAGCATGTCAGTGTATGACATGATTTATTATAAAAATTGCCTCGGGTATTTTCACTGTTCGTAGGACTACCAGACCGAAAAAATACGAAACTTTTCTAACTAGGCTAGCTTGGTGTCACTAGCCAAAGGGAGGCTAACTAAGCTATCATTGTATGGGTTTAGCTGCTACAGTGCCATGCAGAGTACATTATCTTTCTGGCATTCATTACATGAATGATAGGTTAATTTTAATGTGCTCAATAAATTTTGGTTTTTAAAGTAACATTTCATAAACTGAGACTTCTACAGCAGATGCTCCACATAGTCTAAACTAATAATAAATAGATTTTTAAAAAATGTGTTATTGTTTAACAAAGAAAAATGATAATCATTGGTGTGAAGGTTTTTGTGAGGAAACATTTATGTAATATTTATGAAAGGAGTCTTGGGTCTCAAAACTGTGTAACAGTCACAGTGCTTTGTAAATTTTCCTGGCACAGGAAAGTCTTCAGGAGAGTTTATGTTTTTTGGTTTCTTGGTAAAATGGCAAGCTGCAATTTTCTGTCTCAATAACATCAAGAGAGAGAATACAGTAGAGGCTGGTGAGGGAACAACTGTTTATAATGTAAGCAATAACAGGAACTAATTTGTCTCATCAACATTCTATGACAATAAAATAAACTGCTAAAAAAAGTGTAATATGTCATTCATAAAAAAAAAAATTAATTGTTGTCAAATCGTAGTGGTATAAATGGAATAACACACTTATCACAACAACATATAACACCACCCTGATATGGATTATTTTCATATAACAACATGGTCTATTGTGTTAGATCTAAAGCACTGATGTATACCTACAAATGTACTTTTATTCAGCTTAATGAATAGATGCTTTATAGAAGATGTATCAAAGCTTAATAAATGTGCTGTTAGTAAAAATAATAAGGATCCTAAATTTACAGTAACAATCTTGAACATTCTACCCATAAAGTTATTCTCTCTTCTCGGCGTGAAGAGTAAACACAAAATGCTTGAGTTATGATGGCCCAATGTGGAAAACTAATACAAGTCAGAGAATATATCTGGTGTGCCTTTTAAATGATCTGCTAAATAGCCTTATATAATCAACTGTGACACTCCATCAAGAAACCCATCCATCCATCCATTTTCTGTACCACTTATTCTAAACAGGCTCGCAGGGGAGCCTGGATCCTATACCAGGGGACTTGAGGGACAAATCAGGGGACTGCCTTGAGGGGGTCCCGACCCATCTCAGTGCACAATCACACAGACATTCACACACTATGGACAATTTAGAGATGCCAATCAACCTGCGACGCATGTCTTTGGACTGGGGGAGGAAACTGGATTACCCAAAGGAAACCCCCGAAGCACAGGGAGAACATGCAAACTCCATGTACACAGGGCAGAGGCAGGATTTGAGCCCTTAATCCCGGAGATGCGAGACAAACGTGCTAACCACTAAGCCACCATGCCCCCTTCCAGCAGAATACAATTTTGAATGTTTTCAAAAAATTTAAAATAAAAACCATTCTGTGAATTTTGGGTGAGCCTTTTTATGGTTTTAACAGTGGGCTTACCCAGAAAATAGTGTTAACACCTTACAGCCCCAATTGTTCATCAAGCATGTTATTCACTAATTAGTGAGCTACAGATGACCTACTAATAAGAAATGGTATGTAGTTATGAGAATGAAGAACTCACTCCTGCATGTTTTAAAGGGTTAAAATCTTCCCACATCCACATCTGAGTCTTAACTTCAGCCACAGATACATGACTATTTACATCTCAGAAGAGTGGAACAGCTGAACTCCTCTTAATTAAGAGCTTGATTTCAGTTGCTCTGCATAATACATCAGCTAACTTGTAGATCTTTCTCCCAGATGTTCTGCTAGTAGTGAATTACAAGGTTTTTTTTAATGGAAAATAAGCTTTCATTCCTGAGTATATTCTGATAGCAAATGCTGACAAGTAATACCCTTTGCATATGCACATACATACCTACTGCTCATTAGGATAAGTGCAACTCTCATCATGTAGAGTTGCCAAATATTGTCACGCTACTCCCACGCACATGCTCACGGAGAGCATCTCTCTCTCTATTCTCCTCCCTCGCTCTCAGATTCCTATGCCTGGCACACTTTCATCTACTGCCTCTCTCACTTTTCGTGGCCAATTATATTCATAATCCAAATGCACTTCAAGAATGACAGTGAGGATAAAAATGATCAAACTGAGCATTCAAAGTGCTTTTTTTTTTAATTCAAGAATGTGCTTTGCCGCAGCGCTGACATTTATCACAATATGTATATTAACTTAATATTGTCAATATACTGTGATGTGCTGCATTAAATTAAATTAAATTAAATTCAGTTTTATTTGTATACCGCTTTTTCCAGATGACATTGTCACAAAGCAGCTTTACAGAAATATATAAATTTCCAATCTAAATTTTAAATTGAGAAATTTGTCCCTAATGAGCAAGCCAGAGGTGACGGCCACGACGATGGTGGCAAGGAAAAATTGCATAATATTTATTATCTATGTGGATGTTAAAATCTCAGCCAATCAGTGCTTTGTCCACATTAACTATTAAGTCTGAAAGGAAATCTGCAAACTCTATAAAAAAAATCTACGTGGGGCCCTGGTGTCATGATCCAGCCAGAAGACTGTGCATTTTCCTGTGTTCCCTGTTTTTCCCTTCAGCATATTTCCAGTGTTTTCTCTCCCTTGTGTTTCTCTTAGTGTGTGTGTGTATGTGTGTGTGTGCGCGTAGCGCTCCACCTCTCAGGCCATCTGATTAAATCATGGACTCACCCGCTTCTCATCAGCTCATCAATCAGCAGTGTATATAAACCCAGATTCTTTAGCCACTCACAGCCAGATTGTTCTGGCTTCAGTACGGTACACTTCCGCTCTTCTTCGTGATTGTTTTCCGTGTTATGACTAGTGTTCTTTGTTGTTGGGTTTCCCCGTGCTTATCCGATCTGTTTTTCCCTGTGATTCAGGTTAACTGCTCATGCTACCTGCCTGCTCACTTTCGGCTCACTTTCTGCTACGAACAGCCCCGCCTCGCCATGGATCTCCTGCTCCGTGCTCAGCTCTCACGCCACCAACCTGAGTTTGAATCCCGACCCCAATGACTCATTACCTCCCTCCATGCCCATTCCACAAAAGGAGCTACAATAAATCCTGTTAACCTTCTGTGTTTGGGTCCTCTTGCCTCTGGGTTCAATTCTAACAGAACAATCTGGCCATCATGGGCCCAGCAGAGCCAGTTTCCTTACAGCTCCACACACTCACTGAGAGCCACCAGGCTATTATGGACCAGCTCAGGCCCCTCACCCAGCAGCTCAACAACGTCCTTCCCCAAATGGTCCAGTCTGCTGCCTCCCAAACCCTGAACTCTACACAGGTGACTTAGGAAAATGCTGGTCCTTCCTCCTCCACCAATGAGACTAAGGTGGCCTACATCATGGGGCTATTGAGGGGAGACACCCTAGCCTGGGCCACTGCCATCTGGGACAGGCAGCCAGCTCTGTGGTCCTCCCTCAGCAGCTTTACTGTTGAGTTTCAGCAGGTTTTCAACCACCCAGTCCAAGGGAAGGAGGCTGCCTGCTTTCCCTCTGCCAAGACTCTCTTGACACGCTGATTTCCCTCACCATCCAGCTGGATAACCCCATGCGGGAGCTGCGCAGAGAGAGAGCCAGGCAGTCCCAAATCCCTCGTCTGCCTCCCCAGTTGTCCATCAACCTCGCCAAGGAGCCTCAGCCCTGTCTTCGAGTCCCTTCTGGTTCTTCTCACTAGCAGAAGAACCCAGGCAGGTAGGCCATGCCCGGCTCAGCCTGGCCAAGCATGACCGCCGGCTCCAGGCTGGGGTATGGATCTACTGTGGTCAGTCAGGCCACTTCATTTCCACAAGTTCTCTCTGCCCTAAAGGGAGGGGCTTGCCATTAGCAAAGGAGTTACTGGTGAGCCAAACATCTCAGATCTCCCGGTCCTGACTCCAAATTCCTGCCAATCTACACCACAAATTAATAGCCATCCTCCTACTTGCCCTGATTGACTCCAGTGCAGAGGACAGTTTCCTGGATCTGGAGTTAGCATCCCAGACTGGCCTCCCTGTGGAATGTCTGAGTCCCCCAGTTACGGTCAATGCACTGGACGGGAGGTTCTTGGCCTCATCTTGAACTCATCACTTTGAATTCATGAGTCTGGTTCAAACTCATCTCCTCCCCAAGCACCCCCCTGATTTTGGGTCACTCCTGATTAACAAAGCACAACCACCAAATAGACTGGTCTGCTGGGAGGGTCATCAACTAGAGTCTCAGCTATACCCCCCGAGTATCATGACCTAGGTGAACCCTTTAGCAAGGACTGGGCAGTCTCACTACCACCTCACCGGCCTTACGACTGCACCATTGACCTCTTTCCTGGGGACACTCTGCCATCCAGGCAGCTACATAATCTGTCTCGCCCTGAGAGGGAGGCCATGGAGAAATAAATCTCGGAGTCCCTCATAGCCGGCATCAACCGATCTTCCTCCTCCACCCCTGGGTGCTGGCTTCTTCTTTGTGGCCAAGAAGGTTAAGACCCTCAGCCCTTGCATCGACTACGGGCACTCAACAACATCGCAGACAAAAATATGTACCCCCTGCCGCTCCTCAACTCTGCCTTCAAACCGCTTCATGGGGCCACCATCTTCACAAAGTTGAACCCAATTAATGTGGAACACCTACCATCTTGTCTGGATCAGAGAGGGGGACTAGTGGAAGACAGCATTCAATACCCCCCTGGGCCACTTCAAATACCTGGTGATGCCATTCGGCCTGACCAATTCCCTGGCAGTGTTCCAAGCCTTTATAAATGACGTTCTCCGTGATTTCCTGAACCTATTCGTCTTTGTCTACCTGGATGACATACTAATCTCCTCCCGCACCCTGGCTAAGCAGACCATTCATGACTGTCAGGTCCTGCAGAGACTACTTGAGAACCGTCTGTTTGCCAAAGCTGAGAAGTGTGAGTTTAAAGTTAACTCAGTCATGTTCCTGGGGTTCGTCATTGACAGTGGGCAGGTGAGGACTGACCCCGTCAAGATCTGGGCTATTATCGAGTGGCCCAGACCTGCCAACCAGAAGCAGCACCAACGTTTCCTGGGGTTTGCTAATTTCACTCCACTCACTAGGCTCACCTCCACCTTTACCCCCTTTGTGTGGACCCCTGAGGCCAAGTCCACCTTCACTAAGGTTAACTATGATATGGGGAATGCTAGCCATTAAGTTAGCCTTGGAAGAGTGGAGACACTGGCTCGACAGGGCTGACCAACCATTTATTGTCATGACCGACCATAAGAACTTGGCCTACATCCAGACTACCAAGTGCCTCAAGTCCCCCATCAGGCACGCTGGGCCCTGTTCTTTGGGCGGTTCAACTTCACAATCACCTACCACCCCAGCTCCAAGAATACTAAGCTTAATGCCCTTTCTTGCCAGTTCTCCTTGGAAGAAGAGGACACCTCTGACCCTGACCCCATCATCCCTCCAGCTGGCATGGGATTGAGTTCATAGTTCGGAGAGCACAATGCACCCAACCCGACCCAGATAATGGGCAATGTTGTGCATTCCCAGGTCGTCCAGTGGATCCACTGTTCCCGGTTTGCCCCGAACCGGAGCATAGTGCTCCACCTCTCAGGCCATCTGATTGAATCATGGACTCACCTGCTTTGCATCAGCTCATCAATCAGCAGTGTATATAAACCCCGGTTCTTCAGCCACTCATCACCAGATTGTTCCGGTTTCATTACAGTACACTTCCAGTCTTCCTCGTGATTGTTTTCGGTGTTATTTAGTTAGTGTTCTTTGTTGTCGAGTTTTCCTGTGCTTATCTGGTCTGTTTTTCCCCATGCTCCAGGTTGACTGCTCATGCTGTCATCTCTTCAAGATTGATCAAAAATAAAAAAAATTGATAAACGAGCATGCACTCGAGCAGCTCCTTCCTGTGCAGCTCCTTTTTTTTTTTTATAGCTGAAACAATATGAAAACACAAAGAAGAGCATAGTCCCATAGACATAAGTCCTAGAGGCATATAGCTTGGAATAATATTAGTGCATCAGCATGAGAATCTGCATGAGCATCAGCATGAGAGCTGACAGCAATAAGGTTATAAGAAACCATAATAAGAACATTGCTTCATATTTATGTGGTGAAATCTGCGGTTGCTAGTGTTATCAATGAATGTGATTCAATCTGGTGTACTCAGAATAAAACATATGTGGTATAGTCCACAGCAGAACATGAGATAATCAAATCCACCTCCACTATGAAGCCTGAGTGGTTGCGCAAACAGGGATCAATCCAAACCAAATTTAATCTCTCTCTCTCTCTCTCTCTCTCTCTCTCTCTCAGGGAAATGCAATAAATCTGTAATCCAGTAGGTCATTCCCACCTCTATCACATCAAGCTTGTAAAAGTAGAGGTGAATGTCGTTCCACACTGATAGCGCTGTGATAGACACTGATGTCCTCAGTGGCTCCAGACTTTCTCTGAAGGTGTCCTTTCCATTGGCTCATTTATTTTATTCCGAATGACAAAATCAGATGCAATGAAGATCACTTCATATGGGTCAGCTGGATGCTTTTTTTTATTTTTTTTTAGCAAATCTGAAGGTTTCATAGGATCGCCAATTAGAACTCAAACCTATGGGGCAGCTATAGAATTTGCTTAACCCACTGCACTTCAACTACATTGCCAACATCCTATGGGGAATTATATATTAGATATTAAATGTGCTTTGAAATGGTAAATACAGCACTTATTTGGCAGCGTTAACAGTTTATCAGTTTATCAATTGCATACACATTCACATACTACAAACAATCTTAGAATGCCATTCTGCCTACAATGCATGTCTTTGGACTGGCGGAGGAAACTAGAGTACCCAGAGGAAACCCACAAAGCACAGGGAGAACCTGCAAGCTCTGTGGAGGCAAGATTTAATCCCTCAATCCCGAAGGTATGAGGTAAACATGCTAACCACTAAGCCACCATGCCCCCATGATAATACCTCATAATCATAGAGAATGTGTTCAATACACAGCTCTATTTTACAGTACAAACACCAAAATACCATCTTGATTTACCATCTTGACCAGAACTGTCCAACACAATTACACTAAACAAATGAATGACAGAATGAACAAACGAATAAAGGAAAGAACAAACGAATGAATGAAGAATTATTGTTTTACAAATATGAAACGAGGTATGTAAATGGTATTTAATTTTTTTTTTTAGATAAATTGCTCAAACAGTTAAAAAATGTTGGTGACTATTTACATTAAGACTTACATGCATAGTACATTTACATAAACAGTAGTTATTAAGGAGAAGTAGGTATCAACTATAAAATAAAATAATATCATAACAATAAATAAAACACTATAAGTTGTTAATATTGCCAAATAACTGATTCACTACTATGCACGCCCATTAGTTGTAAATGTGACCCACTGGATTGGTATCCTTTATCTTTATATACATAAGCACACAGTAAAGATACAGCAAATATTAACTATATGAATCTATATATGTTTAAAAAGGCCATTTGTTACCTCTAACACGAGCATGTTAAACTGACATTTCATTTTACCACTAGTGCCTTTAATTTAGTCCCTGGAGCTGATTCCCTCAAGTTCATTAAAATGCTAAAAGTCTACATGTTATAACCATTTCCCACCATGGTACAATTATTCACATCTCTAACATTAATGCAATACATTTCCCCCCTTTAGCCATCCGCTGGGCATTTCTGCCTGCTTGCCTGTCAGCATCCACCCCAGAGACCTTCTACCCTTCTAGCTGAGGATTTCTGAAGCTTCAGTCATGGGTGTGAAGGCCAAAGAGGGCAGATGGAGAAGACACTCACCATCTCTCTACAGAGAGATAAATGCTTCAATTCAATCTACTCTGCCTTCAGAGCTGTCACTAATGAGCAGGAATGTCAGATGCTGTGCCCATATCCCAATTAGCCTTGTCTCTGCTTCAAATTAAGAGCAATATCTATTTAGTGGAAATTATGAAAAGGATCATGAAAGGTCTCAAGAAGGTTATAGAGTACTAAAGATCTTAGCAGATGTAAAGTCTCATTATGGAAACACTAATGACCCGTTACGACCAGAAAAGACTGTTTTTTTTCTTCTTTTTTTTCGGTTTCAGGTTCAGTCAAGCATCTCTGCACAAAGAATCAATAAGGTCACTAGGAAACTTCTGGAAACTGTCAGATGAGGGAAAATTTCATACAGTATGTGGCTTGCACTGTCTGTATTTCTTCTGTTATTCTTTTCTTCTCCTTTCTCTGATGTACAGGAAAAATTCAGTTCCTTTGACTCCTTAACTAGTTTCTTCCCACCATTTTCATTTACTTCAATCCACATATTATATAAAACTAATTTAAAATTTTTTATATTTTCCCCATGCTGTTGGTTCAGTTTTCACAGGAGACGCTGCTGCACCAGAAGCAAAAATGAAATCACAGCTGCGCATTGATGTTTGCACCAACGCAATTAATCCTCATTTATCATCTGATTTGCTTAAAGAACTGTAATGAGCATGTAGCAAAATAATAAATTACCTTGTCTTCTTATATCCATTTATTTAAAAAAATATATTTTATTATCTTTGGTTTAGAGGTGAACTCTGGTTATTGACAAAATGATTTTTCTCTATTACATGGGGGTGGATGTCAGGATGCAAACTGATCAGAAAATCATGAATAGTAATTTAGAAAAGATAAACATCAGTACACTATAGCACATGGTACAAATGGTTTTGAATTTGCGCTCTCTGGAGCATTATTGATGTAATGTCCTGCCACTACTCGGTGTTTCATTGTGGCTTTGCAGACACTGATCGGAAAGAGTCATCTTTAGTGATAAGGTAGGACGCATGAATTTCCACTCCCATGGCATGTTTCACTGCCATTATTATTTCAGCAGAGATTTCCAGGCAGACATCATCATCTCTCACAACACAAAAGACCTCAGCAGCAGATTAGGCTCTTTGGTATGTGATGATAGATGATTTGGTTTGTGAGATATAGCTGAACGAGGAAGAGAGAGAGAGAGAAAGAGAGGGAAAGCAGATACTATCACCAGAGAATTTCTCACATACACGTGCCATTTTGTGACCTCAGTATTATTAGGTTTTATTCCACATCGCTGTGGAATTCTTGAGTCTGATTGGACAGAAGGTGTTAATGTTCTATAACAGCTGCTCTGACTGTAATTCACATGGTAGGTTTATATAGTAATGTGCTTGCTCTAATACATTATACAATTCTATGGTAACAACTTTTTCACTTGGATTTGTATGGCACACCATGTAAATAATCTCTCCATTTTCCATACCACTTGTCCTACAGAGGGTTGTGGGGGAGCCTGGACCCTTTCCCAGGGAACTCTGGGCACAAGGCAGGGGACACCCTTCACAGGGCACAATCGTACACCCATTCAGACACCCATTCACACACCACGGACAATTTGAAAATACCAATCAGCCTAGAATGCATGTCTTTGAACTGGAGGAGGGAACCTCCGAAACACAGGAAGAACATGCAAACTCTGTGCACACAGGGAAAAGGCAGGATTCAAACCCCCATCCCCAGAGGTGAGAGGCAAAGGTGCTAACCACTAAGCTGATATAAGCTGATATTGTAAGTAGATGTTTATTTAACATTAATGGAGGGAATCTCCAGCGTCAGCGTTTTGTAGCAAACACCTAAGTTTTCCACTATGGAAGAGTGTTAATAGCTAGTATAAAGTGATAACAGGAACTAACTAGTCTTGCAGATATTCCACAACATTAAATGTAGCTTTCAGATTTAAAAGTTTAGTGTTGATCATTAAAAAAAAATTACAAATTGAGTCATTGGCTGTATCTATTTACTAGGCAATCATCATCCAGAATGAGTATATAACATAGGGGCTGTGGCCCATCTGTCATATCACAGCAAACCAGTGACTACATTTACCATCCTGCACTGCGGCTGACAAACATGGCTGCCATGGACCGCAATTCCCAGAATTCGCCTTCCTTCTAATCACGCACACCTGCATCCAATTCACAGCACAATCATAACCACAGGTTATAAGAACTTTCTATGAATTCATTCTTTGCGAAGAATACGCTCAGTTGCCTTGTCTCTGTTGTTACCAAGCCTTATATCGTGTTTGTTTATTCTGGTTTTGACTTTATTCTTGTTTTCGACCTTGTCTTTTTGCCTTGCCTTGTTTGGACTGTTTGCCTGTTCACCTGGCCACTGCCTGTCTTTGTTTATTGATTTTTCCTGATCCTTTGGACTTGTGGTTGTTGTTTCATTAAACTTCCATACCTGCACTTGCTTCGGTCTCAGCCTCCCTTACGTGACAGAATACCTCGCCGATAACATGGAAGCAGCAGGAAAGCGAAGGAGACATCATGCCAAGGTAGTAAGGAACACCCTACCAAGACTCAACTCTATCAAGCTTACTCAGTGGGTTGCCATGGATCCCCCAGAGCCATACGATGGATTTTTCGGCTACCCTGAGTATTTTCTTTTTGACTGCCAATTACATTTTTTGAGCCTGGCGCACCCCAAGCCTGACCAGAGGCAGTGGCTGGGGTTCATATTCACCTGGCTCATTGGCCAAGCCCGCCACTGGGTGGAGCGTCTGGCCCATACAGAATCCAAGGGTCTTCACAATGTAACTCAGTTTGTGGGACTATTGATAAAGGAGTTTGGGAGTCCAGAGTACACCCCCAACCTGGAGTTTTTGGGGAAGGCCAGTCTCATGAATGAACCTGTGAGGCCATTCCCCACCTACTACAAGACGACCTCCACCCCAGAGCTCCAGTTGGAGGTCAACATGGTGACCTGCTCTCCTGAGCTCTAACCTGAGACCCACGAGGTGGTCTCACCGGCCGAGCTCCAGTCAGAGGTCAACGTGGCGACCTCATCTCCAGAGCTCCAACCTGAGACCCATGAGGTGATCTCACCTGCAGAGCTCCAGCCGGAGGTTAATGTGGCATCATTGTCTCCAGAGCTACAGCCTGAGATCCATGAGGTGGTCTCCACTGCAGAGCCCCTGTCAGAGGTCAACATGGCGACCTCTGCTCCAGAGCTCCAGCCTGAGATCCACGAGGTGGTCTCCAGTGCAGAGCTCCAGCCAGAGGTCAACGTGGCGATCTCCTCCTCAGAGCTCCAGCCTGAGATCCACGAGGTAGTCTCAGCTCCAGAGCCCCAGTTGGAGGTCAACCTGGAGACCTCCTCAGAGCCCCAGCATGAGACCCATGAGGTTGTTTCATCTCTAGAGCTCCAGCATAAAGTCAAGTTCCAGTCTGAGGTCGAAGAGACAGCGTCCTATGCCAAGTTCCAGTCCGAGGTCGAAGAGACGACCTCCCACGCAAAGTTCCAGTCCGAGGTCGAAGAGACGGCCTCCCACGCCAAGTTCCAGTCCGAGGTCGAAGAGACGGCCTCCCACGCCAAGTTCCTGTCCGAGGTCGAAGAGACGGCATCCCACGCCAAGTTCCTGTCCGAGGTCGAAGAGACGGCCTCCCACGCCAAGTTCCAGTCCGAGGTCGAAGAGACGGCCTCCCACGCCAAGTTCCAGTCCGAGGTCGAAGAGGCGGCCTCCCACGCCAAGTTCCAGTCCGAGGTCGAAGAGGCGGCCTCCCACGCCAAGTTCCAGTCCGAGGTCGAAGAGGCGGCCTCCCACGCCAAGTTCCAGTCCGAGGTCGAAGAGGCGGCCTCCCACGCCAAGTTCCAGTCCGAGGTCGAAGAGACGGCCTCCCACTCCAAGTTCCAGTCCGAGGTCGAAGAGACAGCCTCTCAAACCATGTTTACACCCGAGTCTGCTGACAAGGACAACCAAGTTCTGCTCACGCCGAGTCTGCTGACACGGACAGCCAAGTTCGGCTCACGCCCGAGTCTGCTGACACGGACAACCAAGTTCGGCTCACGCCCGAGTCTGCTGACACGGACAACCAAGTTCGGCTCACGCCGAGTCTGCTGACACGGACAACCAAGTTAGGCTCACGCCGAGTCTGCTGACACGGACAACCAAGCTCGTCTCACGCCAAGTCTGCTGACACGGACAACCAAGTTCGGCTCACGCCGAGTCTGCTGACACGGACAACCAAGTTCGGTTGTCCTGGTCATCACTGGTCTTATGATGTGCAAACCTTAGGGCATATGTGAAATATAGATATCTAATATTGTAGCCAGTGATGGTTAGATGTGATATTAAATGAAAGGGCTATAAAAATTCTAAAACTTGCTGTGACTGTTAGCATGGGGTCTCATTGTAGGCATACAAGTATTACATATAGCACCCTCAGATAGCCAGCAATGTTTGTGCTTCCTAATTTTTTCAAGTATGCTATTTTTTTCAAAACTGAAAATCTGCACTTGTAGTTAGTCAGCTCTTTCATTCAAAACTTATGGTTCTGTCATTTGTCCCTTCATATTATTTGTATTTTGATGTTTGCTTAGTTTGTTTACTTCTAGGTTCTCTTACAAATTCATTCTGAAAAATGAATTATCAAGTACGTTGATTCACCTTGTTCATGTTTATTACACTCACTTGTATTTCTTGTGCACCTTCTCAGTTACAGATGTTTCAGTGAAAGCGCCTTAAATAAATTAGCCCTGGTGCACACCAGATCTAGGAGCCGCTTCATCAAGTGTAATCAGTTAACACAGCTGTCACTGATAGGCCATGTGTATCTACACCTTCACTCTTAAAAATAAAGGTTCCAATTAGAACCAAAAAGAGTTTTTTTAGCCTGATGCCACAGGAGAGCCCTTTTAAGTTGCACAAAGAAGTTCTTTATAGAACCATCTATTTACTGGTGCTTTAAAGAACCCACAAATGATTCTTCATAGATGTGCCACAAGGAACCATGTTATCCTAAGTTCTCTAAAAAAAAAAAAAAACAAACAAAAAAAAACCTAGATAGTGCCTTAAGGAACCAAGGTAAGGTTCTTAAAAGTGATGACAGGAGAACCTTTTCCAGTCACACAAAGAACTTTATAGGGTTCACTTTAACCTGTTAAGAGATGATACCTTGAAGAACCAATACGCTGCTCTGATGAAAGAACCTTTCTTTAATCTTCAAAGAACCATATAGCTCAACTCAAGAACCCTATACAATGAAAATGGTTCTTGACAAGAAGAAGGTTCTTTGCAGAACCTATGGTGCTGTAAAGAACCATTGAAGAACCTAGAAAGTAATTATCCCCAGTCACAACATCGTTTGTGTATTTTTTTTCTTAATACCAATGGTGGCACTGTTGTTCCTGATTCCACAAAAATAAAATAAAAAAAAATTAAAATCCCCTTAATAATAATTATCCAAGCACAAATTAGATGATGTGGAGGACAAAAAAAATTGCATTTAAAAATGTTTTTCTTAGTTAAGAGAGGGATTAAATGAAATATTAAATATTAGTTAGTTACATACAGTAACATGAAAAAGTATTTGCCTCCATTCTGATTTCTTCTGTTTTTGTGTATATCTCATACTAAATAGTTTTAGCTCTTCAAATCAAATACAACATAAAACAAAGGCAACATGAGTAAACACACAACACAGTTTTTATTTATTTAATTATTTTATTAAAGAAAAAAAAAAAAATCCAACACCTATCACCAATGTGAAAAACGAATTGTCCCCTTAAATTTAAAATCTGGTTGTGCCACATTTAGCTGCAATAACGGCAACCAAACGCTTCTGATAACTGGAGATCAGCCTTTCACTTACTTCTAGGACTAGGATTTACTCCTATGCTTTGGATCATTGTCTTGCTGCATAATCCAGTTGCTCTTGAGTTTCAATTTACGGACTGAAGACCAGACATTCTCCTTTAGGATTTTCTGGTAGAGAGCAGAATTCATGTTTCCCTCAATTATTGCAAGCTGCCCAGGCCCTGAAGCATCAAAGCATCCCCACACTGTTTGGTTTATGCCAGATGTAAAGGGACACCTGTCTTCCATATAGTTCCACTTTCGATTCATCAATCCACTGAACATTCTCCCAAAAGGTTTGAAGATCATCAAGGTGTGTTTTGGCAAAATTCAGACGAGCCTTAATGTTCTACTTTGTTAACAGAGGTTTTCGCCTCGCCACTCTTCCATGGATGCCATTTTTGCCCAATGTCTTTCTGATCGTGGAGTCATGAATAGTGACCTTTATTGATTTATAAATACTTTTTCACAGCACTGTACAGTATACTTATTGTATGTAAATATACTTCCAGTGTACAGGACTGAAGGTTAGCTAGGAGATGTTATGAGAGTTTTGTAAATTTGTGTGTGTTGATTGGGGGGTGAGGGTTAATGTGCTTTAATATGAATATACTATATATTGTTTATATTTTTAAATGAATTTTTCAAGTAATAAATCTTAATGAGGGATGATTTAGAACCCTGTGTGTGATTTTAATGTCATGTATAGTCATTGTCTGCACTGTTTCTCTGTCTTTCGTTGTCTTAGACTTCCGTGTTCCATGTTCCCGTGTTTTGTTTCATGCCACAGTATCTTGCCTAGTTGTCTTCGTGTCTTTGTTTTGTTGTACGTTTGTTTAATAAACTGTTTTGTTATCTGCGAGTGCTTCTGCCTCAACCTCAGTACATGACATTTAAAAATAAAACACATTTGAAAAGCATATTTGATCATACTCAAATGTCATATGATCATACGCAAACCTAAATCTTAATCGACATAAAAATGTCTATCTTTACCATAAACTATTTATTATTAATTTTTATCGAGACTGAGGGATTGCTTAATGTGAATCCACCAAATATAACCTTATAAAACCAAACAGTATTTGATCCATTAATCCATTTTCAGTAACTGGTTTATCCTGGGAACGCTGTGACATTTTAAAATGGATTTTCACCAAATATGAACAATTAACGTTAAGGTTACAATCTGCTCTTTGTATGTATATTTCATTTTATCTGTCTACTGTAAATGAACAGATGCAAATAAAAGTGTCTGCTAATAGAATTTGTCAAAATCACCTACTGTTTAATGTTACTATACAGAGATAACAGGCCTTGAGCACAGGCATTAGAGACAGACACTGACACACTGAAAAAGATGTGCTTGTAGGGCCCAGATGGAATCATTACTCTAGGATCTCATGAATTAAAAGCCTTTAAAAAAATGTACATTCAAAACATATACATTCACCGTTCACTTTATTAGGAACACCTGTACAAGTGTACATTCATGCAGTTATCAACTCAGCGAATCATGTGGCAACAGAGCAAGGCAAAAAATCATGCAGATACAGATGAAGGGCTTCATGTAATGTTCACATCAAACATCCAAATGAAATGTGATCTCTGTGACTTTGATTGTGGCATGGATGTTGGTACCAGATGGCTCAGTTTGTGTATTTCATAAGCTGCAGATCTCCTGGGATTTTCACACAAAGCTGTCTCTAGAGTTTACACAGTATGGTGTGAAAAACAAACAAACAAACAAAAAAAACATTGAGTGAGCAACAATTCTGTGGGTGGAAACGTTGATCTTGTTGATAAGAGAGGTCAGACTTCATTGAGTGTGTGTCCATGATAGCTTCAGATTCTTGTACTTGGCTGACAGGAGTGCAACTTGATGTGGTCTTCTGCTGTTGAAGCCCATCCACCTCAAGGTTTGTTGTGTTGTGCATTATGAGATGCTTTTCTTTTTACTACAGTTATAAAGAGCATATATTTGAGTTACTATAGACTTCCTGTCAGCTCAGATCAGTCTGGTCATTCTCTGCTGCTCTTTCTCATCAACAAGGTGTCTCAGCCTGAAGACCCTCCACACTTTTTAGTATTTTGCACCATTGTTCATACACTCTAGAAACTGGTGTGTGGGTGTGTGTGAAATTCCCAGGAGTTTCTGAAATACTCAAACGAGACCATCTGGCACCAACATCCGTGCCACGGTTAAAGTCACAGAGATGACACTTTTACTTCATTCTGATGTTTGATGTGAACATTAACTGAAGCTCCTGACTTGTATCTGCTTGATTTTTTGTATTGTGCTGCTGCCACATGATTGGCTGATTGGATAACTGTATAAATCAGCTGGCCTACAGCTGTTCCTATTAAAGTGACTGGTGACTGTATATCTGGATTTTTTCATTCTCCTTTCCCCTATCTCCTCTTTAAATAAATTTCGGGGCCACGCCACCACTTCAGAGGCTGGCGCCATTACTGAAATTGGATGTATAAATATTGCATCCATGTCGTAACTCAGTGCTGTGTCTCATATGCAGTATAACCTACTTCGACGCTTTCATTAAATATTTAACTAGTTCACTTCAAACATGGGAGTGTATGCGTGGGTGTGTGAGAAATAGACACATAAACGGTGTGTAAATGTATAGTGTGTGGGGGCGATTTAGCAGTGTGAGCGGTTCATCTCAGGCAGGCTGAAGAGCTTCCACCCCTCACATCTCATCACACTGGTTATGAAAATAAAAGGGAAAGGACAGGAGTGGAAAATGGAAAGAGGGGGAAATGGGCTCGTTTTTAATCATTTTGCTGCACAAAGCTCGCTTCCACACACTTACTGGCCCTTATTTGAGGAGGCTAGTAATGTCCATCACACACCGGACCAATAACTACAGGAGGAGGGATGAAAAAGCAAAGACAGTGAAGTTTAAAGAACCACCTCAAACGCCTGGAGTTCAAAGCAATTTATATGCAGTTTGAATTATAATCACAAGCCATACTGGGAAAATACAAATACGGTCAATATGCAGCCATTTGCATTGGAATACAACTGCACAAAATTGTTAGCCTTTGCATTGCTCAGTAGATAATCCTGCACTGATCATTGGATTGGATTTGCTTGAATAACTAGGCAAAGTAAGTTTAGCTCCATGCATAATAAGCTAAACTTATAACAATGCAGATAGCGTTGCTTTACTGAAATTCTATAAAGAAAAGTAATTTTTTTAAAAATAATGAAACAATTCTAAATATAAAAATACTATAAAAAGTAGGTAAACTGTTTTATTTTTTTAAAGAAGGTTAAATCTAGGACCCTTAAGCATTCTTTCCTTATTATTATTAATAATAATAATAAATAATAATAAACTTTATTTTATAGAGATCCTTTAAAAGCAGCTTCGCAAAGTGCTGTACACAAAATAAGCAGTATGCAGAATTAAATAATAATAACAACAACAACAGACATCAGCAAGCAAATGCTAGTTTAAAAAAGTATGTTTTGAGTTGAGCTTTAAATATGTCAAAGGTCTGAGCTTCCCGAAGTTCGAGAGGAAGAGAGTTCCAAAGGAACTCCAAAGCATAGACAGAAAAAGCCCTGTCACTGTTAACAAATTAGACTGTGAGGAGAGTAAGGGATTTGGGAGTAATTTGGGGTGTAAGAGATTAACAAAGCAGATACGTACTAAAGGAGCCAAGCCATGTAATGCTTTGTATGTCAGCATCATAATTTTCAAATCGATGCGGAACCTGACGGGAGCCAGTGCAAGGACTCCAAAATATGATTATGAATATGATTCCATGTCCTGATCCCAGTCAGGATCCTGGCAGCAGAGTTTTGTACATATTGGAGCTTATAGATTGTGGATTTAGAAACTCTGGATAAAACAGCATTACAGTAATCTATACGAGTGACAACGAATGAGTTTATCAGCTTTTCAGCTACAGAGAAGTTTAGCATAGAGCGCAGTCTTGCTTTATTTCTGAGGTGAAAAAAAGATGCTTTAACAGTGCTCTGTACAAAAGAATCAAATGTAAGGCTGATATCAAAAATGACTCCAAGGTTCCTCATTTTACTTTGAGTCTCTAGAACAGAGCCATCACCAAACAGAGACCAGCTTTGAGAACTTGATGACGAGTACTTATTAGTACTTTGAGGAAAACCCCTTGTAACATTTATGCACGTGATAAGGTATATTCAGGCAAATACAACAATCAGCAGACAACATCAACCACATTTTGCAAACAAGATACAGGCATGGGTCAAAACATAAAAGCGATCCATTTTCTATACTGGAGCCTGGAGCCTAAACCAGAGGACTCGGGGCACAAGGCTGAGGACACCCTGGACAGGATGCCAACCCATCGCAGGGCACAATTGCACACACACTTACACAGACAATTTAGAGATGCCAATCAGCCTATAATGCATGTTTTTTGACTGCGGGAGGAAACCGGAGTACCAGGAAGAAACCCCTGAAGCACGTGGAGAACATGCAAACTCTGTGCACACAGGGTGGAAGCAGGATTCAAACCCCCAACCCTAGAGGTGCAAGGCAAACGTGCTAACTGGAAGTGACTAGAAACAACGAAACAGAACACAGGAAAACAAGGCTCAGAAATGCAATGAGGAAGTCTCAGAAATGTCTAGACTAGAAGCACAACAGACGCACATTTCAGTGTAAACATAACAAAAGTGAGGTGTATGACACCCTTAAAGGTTTTATGTCAAACCCTTAAATAATGCTGTATTCAACTTACCTCAGAAGCAGGAAGTCAGAACTTGAAATTATGTCATTTTCAACCTGTGTGTTTGAGCTACAAAATAGGAAAAAAAAGTCATGGACACCTCCATCTTGTCAGCAACAATCTAGCCAATTAACTGTAAGTGATGTATATTTACATCCTCAAAACAGCAAACTTTATAGTCAGTGTTATAGCTTTAATAAGCTTATATGGCTGTATGTTGATTGATCTAAATCTAATACTGTTATGAAACGGGACTGGAGGCGGATGCAGGTCAGTCTTTATTGGACACAAACTCAGGGTTAAAGTAAACGCGGTCTTCACCGGGAAACGAGAACATTCGAGGCATGGGAAAACAAATGCAACTACTGATCCAAACAATACTCACAAGGATCAACCAAAGACACTGTATAATACTGAGCGAAGTGTTCAGTCACCCAGGCATTTAAATAAAGATCATCATTAACTCAAAGCATGGACACCTGGGGCAAATTAAAGTCACTTAACACAAAATGCTCAATCAGGAAGCGAGCGAACAAAAACAATGTCACGTGACTCGTCCGGAGCCGAGCCAGTGCCCTCTGCTGGCCGTGGCGTAACAGAACCCCCCCCTCCAAAGGGTGCTCCTCCCGGAGCACCAAGAACCCCCCTCCAACGGGGGTCCCAGGCCCCTGTGCGAGCTGTTTCTCGCTGCCACAGAAAGCGAGGCAGCCTCCGTCGGGCAGCAGAGGGGCGGAGCAACACCCCCACCGGGGTTGAAAGTCAGAGCACCGCCCCTGGCGGCACCAGAACACTGGGCACCGCCCACCGGCGGTGCTGGACTGCTGGGCACCGCCCCCGGCAGCTTTGGAACACAGGGCACCACCCCCCGGCGGCTCTGGAACGCAGGGCGCCGCCCCCCGGCAGGACTGGCAGACTGGGCAGCATCCCCAGCGGGACTGGCGGGCGTCCCCAGCGGGACTGGCGGGCTGGGCAGAGTCCTCGGCCGGGCAGGGCAGAAAGACAGCTTCCTCAGCTGTGCAGGGCAGCAGGACGACCTCCTCAGGCGGGCTGGACAGCAGGACGACCTCCTCAGCCGGGCAGGGCAGCGGGACGGCCTCCTCAGCCACCTCAAGCTGTCGCTCTGAGGTCACCATGTTGACCTCAGGTAGGAGCTCCACAGCTGAGACCTCCCCATAGGCCTCAGGCTGGAGCTCTGCTGTCCTCGTTGCCCCCCCCCCCCAAAAAAAAATTCCTGGGCCAGCCTTCACCTCTGGACTGCGCAGCATGGTGTACCTCCCCTGCAGTGGGAAGCTCCAGATGCTCAGATCATTATGCTGGCTGCGTTGCACGGCGTCGCTCTTTGGCGGCAGGGACGGGGTAAATGGCGCGAGGGACGACGCGGCGCGCAGCTTGGCTTTGCACTGAGCAATTTCCTCTTCTAGCTGTTTGCTCATCTCCAGGGACGGACGGTAAAGCGCCCAAATCCTGGCCTCTTCGGCGGTGCTCATGGCTACCTGCTGCTTCCGCATTTTGGGCTCAGTATTCTGTTACGAAACGGGACTGGAGGCGGATGCAGGTGCAGGTCACAGTCTTTATTAGACACAAACTCAGGGTTAAAGTAAACGCGGTCTTCACGGGGAAACGAGAACATTCGAGGCATGGGAAAACAAACGCAACTACTGATCCAAACAATGCTCACAAGGATCAACCAAAGACACGGTATAATACTGAGCGAAGTGCTCAGTCACCCAGGCATTTAAATAAAGAACACCATTAACTCAAAGCATGGACACCTGGGGCAAATTAAAGTCACTTAACACAAAATGCTCAATCAGGAAGCGAGCGAACAAAAACAATGTCACGTGACTCGTCCGGAGCCGAGCCAGTGCCGTCTGCTGGCCGTGGCGTAACAAATACTTGTATATACAGTATAAATGATTTAAAAGTAAAGAAAGTGCTATTTTGTTTACTGTTGATGTTGTGAGCAGCCATGTTGATCTGATATCACTTGCTGAACTCGGGTTTGAGGAGACTATCCCGAGGTTTACAAGTGGGAGTTCTCGGTTGAGGAGTGTTTTCTTTGGATTTTTTTTCCCCCTTGGTGGTGGTTCTGAGTTATGGGTTTTAGCTGAATGCAGCATGTGTTTAACCCTTATATGCATAAATATAGAAAACTATATGTTTCTTTGGGATCCATTTCACACAGCTACAGCACTGCACTCTTGGTGGTGGCGACTTTTCAGATGGTCTCTATAGTGCTGAATTGAATTTAGAGCACCCATGATGATTTTAGCACAAATTTTAGCTAGAGTTAAGGCAGACTGTGCTTATCGTGATGTAACCAGCTTTGGTTTATTTATTTATAAGCAAGTAATGTGGCCTTGAAATATTTGACCTTAGCAAACATTGGTTAATATATACTTTTAAAAATTTTGAAAAAGAATTTTTCAACTAAAGTTGTAGAGTTTTCCTGTGCTCCCAGCACACCCCATGAAGTGTTCCTCAGCTCACTATCAAGAAGTTCAACATCGGAACTCTGGAAGCTGAGAAAGCTTGAAGCTGTACAGGGCAGTATGCTGGTATACTAAGCCATTTATGAATACAAAGAAAATCATCAATACATAAGGAATAATTTTTAAATAAAATTTTTAAAATGTATTTAATAAGTAAATGTATTCAATAAATGTATGTAATAAGTATTCATTATAAATCACTTGTGAATGAATCATTAATCATTACTTAATACATTATGTATTATTTACTTATGAATAGTTTATGATCAAACTTTAAATGTTAAAAGCAACAGAACTGGCCATTTGGCCAAGAGTTTTAAAAGCTGCAAAATCTGCTTTATTTTGGCAAAAACAAAGTGAAAAGACATGTGCCTTGTACAAATAGATAAAGATTGCACACGGGAGATGCTGTTATAGAAAAATAATAAGAGACAAGGACAAGGTGGTGTGATGCAGCCTGGCATGAAGTGGAGTTACTATAGCTGATTATTTTCCAATACTAGCATGTCTCAAAGTATTTTGTTTCTCTTATACAACAGCAATTTGCCAACAAGCCCTCTGTCCTGAAGATGTCGCTGTGTTGGAAAACTCTTCCAAAGACTGTCTGAGACACCATTTTTCCCACACTATTTTATTTCTTTTTTAATCTGAAATGTGGAGAGTCCACAATGCAAGTCCCTGTGTAAGTTGTTAGTATAGGAAATAGAGCATATATGAAAGAGCATATTGATATGAACCTTGCTGCAGCCAGATCTGCTGTCATAACTGTTGGTGTAGAAAATTAATCAACACCTTCTGACCAATCAGAATCAAGAATTCAGTAGCACTGTGGTATAAAAGCATATTGCACAGATTTCTGTGGCAGGGTGAATTATTGATCTACAATCCCCTCTGAAAGCCACAAAAATTCTGGAACCAAGATGAACCTCCACCAAAGTGATAGAAAGGGAAAGTGTGGAGAAAGAAACGATCTGATTATGATCCAAAACATACAAGCTCATCTGTGAAACATGGTGGATGTAGTGTCATGGCTTAGGTAGGCTTGCATGGCTGCTTCTGGAACAGGATCAGTAATCTTTACTCATGATGGTAGCAGCAGATTGAATTCAGAAGAAGTTTACAGGACATTTTGTCTGTCAATTTACAGAGAAATGCATCCAAAGGTCTTTATCAGGGGGGAAATTTGGAAGGTTTTAGACTGGCTGAGTCAATCACCAGACCTTAACCAAATTGAGCATGCATTTCACCTACTGAAGAGGAGACTGAAGGGACAAACAAACAACAACTGAAAGAGGCTGTGGTAAAAGCCTGGAATAACATCACAAAGAAGAAATCGACAATTTGGTAATGTCAATGAGTTGCAGGCTTGAAGCAGTTATTGTAAGCAATGGATATGCAAACCGAATATTACGTGTTATTTACTTCAAGATTCATCTGTTCCTATACTTTTGCTCACCTAAAAATTGGGTGGTCTGATACAAAAGGTTCTGTATTTTGTTGTTTAACACATCTAGATGTAAATAAAAGCTGAAATCCTAAACTCTTGTCTCATAGGCATCTTTTGATCTTAAACCCAAGTGTCTTTAGTGTATAGCACAAATAAATGAATTGGTCTTGCCATTCTAGGAGTTTCAGGAGCACTGTAAATACAATACTTGCATTCAGATAGAAGTATCAGATTTTCAAGGGAAAGGGACTGCAGCCCTATAGCACTCATGACCTACTATAAGGCACAGTGTGATTGCTGCTATGGCATTTAGACCCATCCTGCAAGAGATCACTCCATAGCTTATTAAAAGTTTGGTGCTATATATTTTTCAAGCCATCCAATATTCTCACGAGAGGAAAATAGAGTATATGTTTCATATAAACTCAATGATATCTCATTCCCTATTGTACACTGTGCACTTAAATTACAGGGGCTTCACCTATGACATCTGTGACATTTCTTTTCATTGTTAGCGCACAGGTCAGTCTGTTCACCTAAGGTCAAGGGAGACATTAAGGCTGACAAGGGGTTCGCTCAAAGCAGTGTGCTTCTGCAGCCCAGAGCCTTCAGGATTTATTTATCTGCCACACCTTGCCAGTTCTGTGTATGAACGATGTGAAAAGCAATAGGAATAAAAGTGTTGGTGAGGGCTGGTGCTGTGGAAGGCAAGTGGTTTAATCCTTTCCACAGAGAGTACATGTATGAAAGAGCAAACAGCTGAATGGCAGTAAATGCTGCTTGCAACAGCAAGTGAAGTGCAGAAGAGCAAAGCAAGAAGTCAGAATAACCTGAGGGGCCTTTCACACATCTCCCCTACCTCCCTTCAGCCTTTGCATTGTTCTGTGCTCTCTGCTGTGTGACGCCTTTCAAGCATTTCCTACAAAGACAAGCGGAATGATGAAAAACAGGCAATATCTGGTCTGTATTGCGTTGCTTTGGAAGCCTTGGCATCAGTAATATTGTACATGAAAGAGAAGGCTGACTCCTTCAGATGTACATTAGAGTTGTTTTTTTATTTCTTTTTATTTATTTTTTTTTAAATCTTATACACCCAGCCTTCTGCTAAAAAAAGATTTAAAAGCCAGAGAAACTGGGTCAGGCTCGAGCTAAAAGAGAGGAGGAGTGAAAATACGGATTGTCAAGTTGTCAAAAAGCAAAGGAAGACAAGGCTGGCATCTTTCTTCAGGCACAACGTGTCATGAATAAAGAAATTTTTCTTTTTGCTCAAAGAATTCCCCAAAATGCCTGAATTGTAAAGCAACGAATGCTGTTTAATTGTCTATCATCTACTTTTAAGGTTAATGTTTTAAATGATACCAAACAACCCACCTTAAAGCAAAATCTGTCCGTTTGATGTTACTGTGATTAATTGACAAACTCAGCTGGCTGTTTGATAGTTTAGGGCAAAAACTTTCTTCACATATTTTTTTTTTTTTCAAACTTGATCGCAACATGGTCTCTTGTCTTGCCTGTAAACCAAATGAAAACCATACACACATCCCAGCTTAACGTTTTCTGCAATTTTATTACAGAAGCTCTGCCCTAAGACTAGCATATGGTACCTTTTACAATGCCAAACCATCCACAGCCAAAGTTACTTTTAAATTATTTACATTTACAGCATTTGGCAGACACCCTATCCAAAGTGACTTACATCTATCTCATTTATACAACTGAGCTTGAGGGTTAAGGGCCTTGCTCAAGGGCACAGCGGTGGCAGCAGTGCTGAGATTTGAACTCATAACCTTCTGATCAGTAGTCCAATATTTTAACCACTGAGCTACCACTTCCCACTGATAAGTGGGAAACTGGGAAAATGAAGGAATTTTTGTTTTGTCTTTTAAAGCATGATATGATTTAGTGAGGGCACACACCTCCAGGGTCGGGGGCTCGATTTTTGCCATTTGCATGTTCTCCCTGTGCTGTGGGTGTTTCCTCCAGGTACTCCCCAAGTCCAAAGACATAAATGGTAGGCTGATTGCCCAAAGTGTCCATAGTGTATGGGTGTGTGATTGTGCCCTGTGATGGATTGGCACCATGTCTAGGGTGTATCCTGCCTTGTGCCCAATGCTCCCTGGGATAGGCTCCAGGTTCCCCGTGACCCTGTAGGATACGTGGTATAGAAAATGGATGGATGGATGGATGGATGGACAATTTAGTGAATTCCCCTGGTTCAGATTAGCATCCTAACATTTCCCATCTCAGAGAAGTCAATGGAATTTGTTTGGCCCACATTAACAGCAGTGCTAAAACTCACAGAAAATAAACAGGAATGGCTTGGATAGATTTGCACTGGCACAGGAGGCTACACTCTCTCATGCACACACACACACACACACACACACACACATAAAGCACATAAAACAAGCCTTAATGCTAAAGTGAAAACAGATGGAAGTCACTTATAAAGGGTGAGAGAGCAAGAGAAAAATTGTTTCTCATCCTTTCTTAATAAGACTGCAAATGGTTGAATTACTGTGTTGGCTGGACAATGTTAATTTTTTATTTTTGAAAATAAAGTCAACTCCAGCACTCTTCAGGAGAATGGGAAATGCCTACAAGGTTTTTGAGTTGATTATGAGTTAGTGAGTAAAATATATTGTTCCTGAGCTGCTGTGAGTCACCTAACATTCCTGTGATAGTAATTCTTAGTCTCTGCTGTGTCAGGGATGTCAGATCAGAATTGGATGGAAATATACTAGATGCATATGTTATACAGCAGTTCACATATGTCCAAAGTTATCATGCCCCAGGTGCAGGCATGAAAGAAGTTCTGTTATATGGTAACCGGAAGTTGCTGCAGCCAATCAGGAGAGAAATCATGAGAGTGTAAATAAAGCAGGAGTGTGAGCATGAAAGAGACAGAAACTACACTAGTGAAGGGATATTTTACATTGTCCATACTCAGATATGGTTTGATACGTTTGGTTAGGCAGAGCTGATATACAGCCAATAGTGATCCAAATACCATGGAAATAGGCTCATTCTTCTCAGAAGAGTCTAACAATCTTAAACAATAAACATTACATTATATGCATATTCAGCTGAGAAACTGAAATCAATAATATTCCGTGGAGTACTGTACATAAGGATAGTCTAATTAATATTTTGCTGTACAGTGTGACCACATCAAGAAGCTGAGCCTGCTCGAAAGAAAAAAGTAAGCTCCTTTGCTTTGCAGCATCAGCAACTGAAGTGTGTGGATGAATTGGCTGATCAGTACCATGGAAGAATAATAGTGAGTGCCTTTACTGCAATTTAATGCAGATTGGAAGAGCTGTCATGGGCCAAATTTAAGAGCTGAAGTTCTTGCAGAGTTGACTAAAAACGACTCTTTCTGGGTTTATATGGCAGCATTGTCTGTGAACAGGGGACAGATTGATTGTTAACTGCTCAGATTGCATAATATAGTGAAAACCTTGGAACTATAAACATCACCAACCTTGATGAAAAATAACAGTGGGACCTGGACTTGGTGCTCAGCAGCTTGTCCAACTTGCCACATGAACCAATGAAAGATGCAGATACAAAGTGACTTTGGCTTCATTACAGTCAGATGAGTAGACAAATAGCATGTGTTATTAGTCAACGTGCAGTGTCAGCATTGGGGACCAGAGATCATCCGTGCTGTTGCCAAAGCCAATATTCCTGTCAAAGATGTTAAAGTAGGCTTACACAATCATACTATATCAATATATGTTAAACCTGTGAACCAATCTGCACTTGCAGGTGAAATTGTGCCAAGGCCCATAGCAAGGGCTCTTAAGTGTAATGCGGAAGTGACTGCCAGCTGGTGAGTCACTGACCAGCTGTTTGTATACTTTAGGGAACAATATTAAGGGGCTCTGCTGTCTAAAAACAGGTTCTCTTGGTAAAGCAAGTGATTGTATAAGCATACTTCAACTAAGGCAGAGGTGTCCAATCTTATCTGCCAAGGGCCGGTGTGGCTGCAGGTTGTTTTTTGTTCCAACCATTCGTCAGCTGATTTTGGCCTTCAACTGACCACCAGTTGTGACTCCAGTCACACTATATCTTAGTGCATAAGATTGGACACAACAGAACTAAAATCAAGAGGTGTCTTCTTCCATTAAATGTCAATCAATATATGTATGACTACCTCCTGGGCCACACTAAGAGGAGTGTCACTTGTGGAAATTTATGAATTGGTAAAATGGAGTTAACCATCTATCAGATTTTACAGACTGAATGTTGCTTCACATGCTCTGTGGTGAGTTTGAGTGATCCTCATTTACAATAGAATACAGCATTAAGACTCTGTGATTCTTATCCTCAATAGAGTACAAAATCAGCACTTGACTAATTTTCATCCTCAAATAGCTGAAAGAACAGTATCTACACTTTAAATAAAGTATCTTCAATAAAGTATACTAGTATTGACACTATTTATGAGTGCTGTCCGTTATTGTCTACTGAGGTGTACTACTGGGATGTGTTACAATCCCCTTTTGACAAATTTGATATACACCCAGGTGGTCTTGAATAAAAGGAAGTAGAACATAAGGTTATGTATCTAACCACAGTTCTATAACTGAGTGAAGGACTGCGAGGCCACCTGTGTCACTCAGGTTGATGAGAATTGCTAGGGGAATTTTTATAGGCTACACATAAAGGTCATGGTTACAATGCGATGCCTTGCTATTCATACTTAGCAAGGAAATGACCAAACAGGAGCTGTCCACTAAATTACACTGATATCTGTATTATTGAAAAATGTCACATATGCAGACCTACAAAACATGAACCATATCTGCAATGACTATGGTGTGCCTTGAACAGTTTTTAATTACTTTAGAGCATTTAGATGAGACAACCTGCACTGCCTCTTAATCCCACATTCAACTGATTGTATCCAGAGGACATGTGGGAAAACACAAGCAGTCTGAAAGTGCATGGAAGGGATGTGTGAGGAAGTGGAGAGCGTTGTGCTCTTCTAACAGTCTTCAAATGGGATAATTTTTGTCATACTCAGCTGCCTGAATCATAAAAGTGCATCTTTGAACACGGTCCTCCCTCATAAAAATATGCTTTTCCATTATATTAAGTCAATTTGAATAACTGTGCACATTTTACTCTCACCAACAAACGTGTTGTGAACATTTAAACCCTAGGAATGCTCATTATTCAAAATTTCACATTTTTCTTTGTTACTAAAAAGGAGAAATCTAGTCATACACAAGTAAAGCACATATGAAGCTGAAGATGATGGAAAACAAGAAGTCTGTTCGTCCACGCTACTGGCACATACTTCTCCAGCAATATGTTGTTTCTTCTATGTTTATTGTGTGATACATTCTCAGTCCCTCTTACCTTGTTATTTCTTTCTCATATCTTTGGTTTTTTTTTTGTTTTTTTTTTGTTTTTTTTTCAATATAGCTTCCTATTTTAACAGTTTTAACTTAACCCTTGTGCGTCAATTAAAAAAAGTTACACATAGGTCCATAGAGGACAAAAATATCCATGTCCACAAACTGTCAAAAACGTATTATATATTAATTTCACTGACGTCGATATTTATTTATTTATTTTGTACCAGCATCAGTTCTAATCATAATTACCAATATTCATTCATTTTCAGAATTAGAACAATTTATGCTGGTTTGCTTATATAATGCCACAGATTATATATATATATATATATATATATATATATATATATATATATATATATATATATATATATATACATATATATATATATAAATTATTTTTCATATACTAAAAGCTAAGCAGATTTTTTTTCTTTGATTATTACAATCTTTGATATGTCAATGATTAACAACAACATTAATGTAGATGCATTCATATTTTTTATGCAGTGTCAGATTAAATAAAAAACAAACAAAAAAAAACTACCACTCAGGTCCATAAAGCATTAAAAAGGCCCATGTCAAAAAACTGTCAGAAATATTATATATTAATATTTTTTTCAACTTTCACTGATCATAACTACCAAACATTCATTCATTTTCAGAATTTTAACCCTTTAAATGCCAGTTTCTTTGCATAATGCAAAAATCTTTAAAGCTCAGTAACCTTCTTTGACTCATATACATGGGGTGGGATTTGTGATTTCCAGTACAATATCATTTCTTTCTTTCAAACTGTTCACACACACACACACACACACACACACACACATATAACATTTTCAGTACACACATACAAACCACAACTCTGATATCCATACACACACTTACACACTTATAGCTGCATCAATTATTCAGTCGGTCTGAGGCGCTCTATAATACAGCAGAAACAGAAAAAAAGGAAAAGCTTGTATTTTCCCCACAGGCTAAACCTGAGAAAACCTTCTTTTTTAAATTCAATGTTTTGAACCCTTGTCAACAAAATAATAGCCTATCAACACAGAATGCATGATTTTATGCTTAAACGTCACGGGATTAAATATTGCAGTTTGAATGGGTTTCAATGGGGACATTTTTGTCCTTAAGATCCTCAGTGTAACTATTTTGTGTATCTGGTTTAAAATAGATTTATGAAAGCAAATGAGGGTGAAATATTAAAATTCCAATAAAAATACACACCTTTTGTAAAATTTATGCTGTTGCATTAACACAGAAAAAATGATTTAAAAAAAATTTAAAAGACAAAAATGTTCATAAGGATGCACAAGGGTTAATAAAACAAAATGGTTTAAATGTAACATAAAAGGTGCAAGATCAGTTTACACTTAACAAGTGTTTACAAGAGCAGGTTCACTGTACCATGTGATGTCAGATGAGATATATGGTATATCAGTCCTCCTCATTCTTTATCCTTTTAACTCTTTGCTTAACAGCCTGGGGAGCTATAAGCTGTGGACACATTTTGCATTTAATTTTCCTTCAATTCTCCTTCCTTCTCTGTCTGCTTCATAAATTGGGAGATTAAGTGCACATATCTGAGGCGGTGCCTGTTGGCCAGGTATACCAAGAGGAATCAATACGGATCAGTGCTGTTAGATTATAGGCTAGCTAATCCTTACCTCACTGAGCACAGCCAGTTTAAGGCCAGCTTCCATGTTCATATACTACCAGTAATCACTTTCTAATCCAAACATATGGAGAAGTAGTGCTTGCTACTTCCAGCATGATTGCTAGACAAATGGAACACATAGACTGAAGGGCACATCCAAATCTTATAAATTGTATATATATAATACTGGATTAAATTTAGGGAAAGTCATGCTGGGCTTGTGAGGAATGGTGACTGCTGTAGCTTGCTTCGATAATTTTTTTTGTATAAAGCATAAGCATAGTCATATGTTCACTCTGATCCAGCGCCTTTTTTTTTTTTTTATCTTGCCACATATCCGCATGGGGGTGGAGAGGGATTTATGGAGGATTTATATTCTCTGTCTTTCCACTCTTACCTTCTTGGCCAGTAGTCTACTGATTAGGGGTTTCTAGGCAACCCGGTAAAGGTTTTAGAAGGGAGATATTATCATTATAGCGTCTCTAAGGATCATATGAGAAGTGCCTGAAGACGAGCGGAAACCATAGGCATCTGTGTATCAATCTCTACTGAAGGATGGAAAATGGTGTCCACTGGAGCATGAAGTTCTGCCTGTGAAAAGACGAGGGAATTACAGGACAAAAGGGAAGAAGAAAAGAAGAGAGGGAGAGTGAGAAAGCAAGAGAGTCTCCGGAGAGAAAGATAACAGTGGGCCTGTTTTATGGCCTAATAGAATGTATTCGGGGGAAAAAAAACATTTAATTTAGACTAAAGGCTGCGCTTGTGGGGAAAAACGTCTGATGGATCCAGTGCGGCTGTTGTATTTCAATGTCTGCCCATTCTGTGTTCCTATTCAGAGCAGCATGAGTAATGTGGACCATTTATCTCACCTGGTAAGGTCCTGTCACAACCTCAATCCAGTATGCAATGAGGCCTGCCCACTGACACTGCTGTTTGTTATGCAGGTCACCATCATAGATCCCTGCAGGGAGCAGCAAGAGAGAAAGAAAGAGAGAGAGAGAGAGAGAGAGAGAGTCAAAACACAATGAATAGGATAAAAGGAGGGGCTGGTAAAATATGATGCAGTGGTCAGTGCTTGCACTTTGCTGTTGACAAAAGGTATTGCTTTATAGAGATGGATTCTAGCACGAGAGGAGATTGAGGACCCAATCAGCTGTCAATTTGATACAATAGAGAAGCGTCCAACTTCATTTTTTAAACTATACACCCTGCTGAGTGCCTGGGTGTTAATAGCTACCTAGCAGCAGGAGTCCAAGCAAGGTAGTCCAGGGGAGATACAGCCTGAGTGACAGCGTGGGGAATGGAGGCAGGTCCATATGCATTGTTTCTAGCTTCGAGGGATCATTTTGGCACACTCCCCTCCTTCCCCCACACTAATTTTAACAGTAGCATTGATCAGTGGGACAGAAGGCTCCATGCACTGCTGTGGAAAACTCCAGAGAAACCCCAGTGAACCTGACAGAAATGGAGGTGCTGATGATGATTGAAGATCATGAGCAAAACCTTGCCAGGCCACTTTTAATCAAACTACTGGCCTGTATTGTTTTCCGCTGACACTGATGACAGTGGTGTTGATGAGCATGATGATAATTGTGATGAAGCCCATTGGGCATGTGCATCCCCTTGGGAAATGCTGAGACAATCTGAAAGTACCAAGCAACACTCCATCTCACTGACAGCTAATGCCTGCACTCAGAGTCCTCACACAGATGGAACAGCACATAGATTTGCCCTCTTATCCCCAGTACTTCAAACTAAAATATGATCATGTCAGCTTTGTTTGACTCCACTCAGAGCATTAGCATACTCAGGAGACTGAGGAATTGTGTACTGCCACGTCCCAAATGCACCGAAATAAACATGTCTACACTGTTACATGTTTTAGCTATCAAGTTTAGTTTTTTAACAAGAGAAATAGAAACAACATACAGTTGCAATCAAGATTATTCCACCCCCATTGCAACAAAGGGTTTATTCTCAAAATGTACAGACTTTCAGCTGTTTGCAATGAACAAATCAAACAATAGCAATTGAAATAGTTCAACACAGCGAATGCTTCAAGTGGCTTCCCCAAATTCAACTGAAAATGCAACTTATAATGACCTCCAGTTTCAAATTTATTCAACCCCATTCATGGCAAGCGTCTTCAGTACTTAGTAGAGCACCCTTTTGCTGTTATGACCTGCTGCAAATAAGATGCATAGCTTCTGGCAGCGTTCCTGAGGAATCTTAGCCTATTCCTCATGAGCAATGGCCTGCAGTTCAGTGATATTTTTGGGTTTCTGTGCTGCAACCACCTTCTTCAAATCCCACCAGAGATTTTCTATGGGGTTCAAGTCAGGTTTTGCGTGCTACAACTGACATGACATGCAACCACCACAGCATGGCTGTGGGGATTTGTGTCCATTCAGCAACAAGAGTATTAGTGAGGTCAGACACTGATGACTGGTGAGGAGGTCTGGGGTGCAATTAGCAATCAAATTTCATCCTAAAAATGTTCAGCAGGGTTGAGGCCAGGGTCCTGTGCAGGCAACTTGATTTCTTCCACACCAATCTTGCCAAACCATATCTTCATGTTTCTTGCTTTGTGCACAGGGACATTATCATGCTGGAACATGTTTAGGCCCCTTAGTTCCAGCGAAGGGAAATGTTAATGCTACAGCATATAAATACATTCTATACAGTTGTGTGGTTCAACTTTGTGGCAACAGTTTGGGGAAAAACCACAGCTGGGTGTAATGGCCAGGCACTCAAAAACTTTGGGCCATATAGTATAGCATGCAGAGCAACCAGATTTAAATGCCAACCATTTCTGAGCAGCAAATCAGTCCTAAAGAGTACTCAAAGACATTCAATAAGATCAATACCACCTGTCTAACCCTGACCCTGTGGCACCATTTCTCCACTGGGCTGCATATACCCATAATATCTCATATTTAAGACAGGGATGAATACATTACATAACTACTTGCTCAAACACTGTGGGTTTCCTCTTTGTGGAAAAAAATGGATAGAGGAATGCAACCTTGCACTGACTACTACAAGTTCCATATCACTGTCAAATGCTGGTATTCTCTTCCTGCAGTGATGCTGGGTGTAGACAGATTGAAGGAGGAACATTGTTTCACCTTAATTTGAGCAATGCATAAAATGTATGGAAATTGAGGGAGCAATAAATGGAAAGCTACCTGGGGGCAATAAGAAAACCTCACGATGCCATTAAGACCCACTCTATCTTCCAAGCAGACAGTGCAGCAATAAATAATTTACATATCAATTTTAGTTTAATAATTTACATCCACAATGTTTCAGTGTATTCTCCAAATCTGAGTGAAAGTTCTTCCATTTCCATCACATTCTGTCATCCATAGGGAATTGACTCTGTGAGAAACTTCAAGATTCACTGTCTTGGTTATATCGTTAATGCCCAACGACTACATGTGGAATATAACAAGGCCAGTGCAGTAAGAAAATGGATAAAACTCCAGAACAATAAAAATCAACATTTTCTTGGCTTGTCCAACCTTTCTTGGCTAATTCGTGACCTGTAACTTATGCTGGGGATGTGTTCCAATCCATTTTTGAAAGGACTATTTTGTCCCACGTCTATTTGATAGTGTAGTCTGTTAAAGATCTTGTATATCAAATCTGATTCAAATGCTTGCTAAACGTATCATTTTAGCCCAATTTACAGTGTTTGTTTATCAGAGTAGCATTGGTAATAAAATGGCTCCTCAGTGATGAAATTCTCACATATGGGCAGCTATAAATCGACACAGCACAAGCAGGTTTCTTTTCCTCTGAAATGAGGTATTTGCCAATCAAACAAATGGACTAAAAGGCTTAATCAGGAGATTTCTACACAGCTACAGCAGTTCACACAAGCAAGACTGGAGAACTCTCACTATGGGCAGAATACCCACATGTACAAAATATTCCACTTCATAAAGTTAACAATATAGTTTATGGAGTATTGAATACACTCAACAAAGAGGAAGAGAAGAAAAAGAGAGATAGCAAAAAGAACAGTGTTTGAGTGTGCAAATGTGCATAACAATTGAAAGGGAAGCAATCTGCCCTGCAGTGGACTAGAATGTTTTCTGGCCTTGCAAGATATGCTCTGAATCCACCATGACCCCAAACAGGATAAAATGGTTACTGAAAATGAACAGATGATTGAATGACTCCATATTAAATGTCAGAAAAGTAATTAATATAGTAACATTCCAGGTGGAGTCTGTTTCACATTTGGCACTGACATCCAACCAAAAGAAATGTTCTCCTCTCGTCTCCCTTTGCAATGTTAATTCCTAGGTTTGCATATCATTAGGAGTACTGACAGACTATTTAAATAGGGCAGAAGACATTTTAACCTTGTCTATAAAATAAAAAATAAAAAAAAGGTCAACAGATCTGCTCAATAGTGAACTCAAAAAGCATCAAATCTTTCAGACAAATATGGAGGACGACTGTGCAATTTCCATGCTAAAATTTTTCTTTGCATGGATATAAGCAAAGTAAAAGCAAACATGGCAATCTAATAAGAGCTATGTGGTTTAGGTTCAGATGAAGCCCAGAGGACTGCCAGCAGTGCACATGGACTAAGCTGAAAGCAATGAGAGTACGTCAAACAATGCAGACCAAAGCCCCCTAACTTTCATACAGCCTTTCCCTTCAAGAAATCATTTCTATATAAATTGACAGAGCTGAATATAATGAAACAGGTTGGAATGGGCCAGCTGAGCCTTCCATGTAAAAAGCTCCAGAAGTGTGTAATGTTTTAATAAGGTGTCGGCCCACCATGAGCCAAGAGAACATCTTCAATACACCTTCACTGCAAAAAATGACATCTGAGCAAGGGAAAACATATTGAACACTAGTCATATTTATCTAGTATTTTTTATTATAAACTTGCAATAAACCAAATATAAGATTATTAAACTTATTTGTAGACATTTCTACAAAAAGCTTTACATTCTTCTTCTTATTCTACTGGAAGATCAATTTGCTTCTTTCTCGACATAAATGATTGAAATTAGCAAAATGATCTGCCAATAGAACAAGATTACAACCACGAAATTAGTGTTTTGTTTTGTTTTTAATCTAGAAATAGGTCTAATAATCTTATATTTGATTTAGTGTAATCTTAGAATAGGAAATACTAGATACATTTGACAATGTTCAAGATATTTTTACTTTTTAAGATATTGGTATATAATACTTTTTGGAGTATTGGTATAGATTGCACATGTCTCTGGAACTGTACTGAAGGAATAGAGCACCATTCTTCCAAAATATATTTAGATGTATGTGTGTAGTCACACGTCAAATATAACCCCTAACTCCTTCCTTACCTGTGTATATAAGCTTCACTTTTGGTTTTGCATAGCCTGAACTGTTTGAGCTTTCCTTTTTACTTTTCATGTTTGCCTATCATTTCGCCCTGCTTTTAGTTCATTTTCACACGTGCACTTTTTCCAGACTCGGGTCAATTTGCCCCGAGAGTTTGTTTGTGCAGTATGTTTGGTGAAGTGTGAAAGCCATTTTCAAGCCCAGTCACAGTCTGACCCCTGGTCCTCTTGAAAATGGTGGTCTGGGTCTCACTTCCACTGAACGGTGGTATGGATACTATTCGCTATCGGTGCTGTATGTTGAGCACCATGATTGGTTCAATTTATCACATTACTTACTGTTTCATGTTTATTGATGGCAGGGTTGTTATGGTCATGGCATACCTGAGATTATGAGCCGAATCCAGAATCAGATCTGGGTGCGGACTCAAGTATTCGGCTTAAATGTGACTCAGTATATTCATGGGTTATGAACTCTGCATGACCCTGCTTTGACCTTTGTCTGCCTTGACGCTTTGCTTCTTAGATCTGTTTTTGAGATTCTGCCAAATAAAACTGTACTTAGATTTTACTCCATATGTCTGAGTGTTACACCAGGTGCCATTCCACTCAGCACCGAAAGAGTGCATAATAATCTTCTGTAAACTTGGGTAAATGCCGCACAAAGAGAGGTGAGAGCAGAGGTTGCTGGATCCGTGCTCAGAAGTATTACTGGGAGTGTTTCTGTTGATTGTGAAATGTGAGAGGTTTGGGCAAGCTGGTAAAGCTTTCTGCTTGGCTGCTTTAAATAAGACTGATTTAGGAGAGCAGAACAGAAGAACAGTGTGTTCACACATGGAAACAGCTGGCACCCTTCACATTTGGCATATAGACAGCATGGTTTTTACTTTCTCACATGCACACAGCCAGACACACCCACATATATATAGTACACTAGGGGTGTAATCTGTTTTCAGATTTAAAATGGAAGTGGGCGTGGCCTAAACAGTATTTTTTAATTAAATATGAACCATACCTATATGCCCCCAGAAACACTGGAAACAAAATACCAGTGCTCTCAACATGTCATAAATCAATACTCTAACTGCATCGCACAACATGTTCTTTGTCCCGTGAGCTTCATATATATATATATATGGGATCCCAGTCCTAATGCACAGTTCTAGTCACAACTAGATGAAACTCATATTTATTATTGTATATCTGTATATACACACTGTATATTTTATATCTGCTGATATACACAATCAGCTGATGGGTTAAAGTTAAGAGGCCATTTATATAATAATAAAAATGAATTCACTGCAGCAGAAAGGTGAAATTTTTTTTGTTGAGTTTTTCAAGAAGTGCAAAAAGGTATCTAATATTAGATTTTTTGCAATTCAATTGTGTATATGTGTGTAGCACTTTTAACAGTAGACATCATCACAAAGCAGCTTTACAGAAACCCAGATGTAGAATTAGATCACTATTGAACAAGCCAGAGGTGACAGAGGTGTTCCTGAAACAAAACCTGGAGAGGAACCAGAGGGAACTCATCCTCTTCTGAGTAACACCAGTTTGTGGGATTATAAATCATTAATCTTCTATAAAGTCAAACAGTACTAACATCTAATGCACTGTTCAGTAAATAATTGTCCATCACTTTGATAGCATCTCATAGTGGACAAATGAATAGATAACGGAAGACAAAGGAAGAGCTTTGTGTTTGTGATGGTTTAAAAAGATGGAGTGAATGCGTTTGGTAGTGGGACTAAGACATGCCAATACAGAGATGGATGTCCTGTTTTACTCTGGGTTGATTGCTGCATATAGGTTCTTCCTATGGAAAATTTTAAGCTACCTTTTACCCCGTAACTATCACTATAATGCCACATCATCGCAATGAGAAGCCTTCATGGCTTCAGGGGTGCAGTCATGGCAGGTAGGATATTGCCTTTCAGTAAAAAGTGTGATGTTGCCACCAACCCCCCAACACACACACACACAACGCTCACACAGCCCAGACAATAGACTGTAAAACAAAATTGTGATTGAGTTAACTCTAAATCTATCTGACACCACTTTATTCTGGCCTCTCAAATTGTTCTTGTCTGGGAATAAGGCCCCTTGTCTTACTTGCCCCAAGGTCCCAAATCCTCTTTAGAAACCAAGAAAGCAAGCCTTTGTTATTATACATATACACATGTGTACAGTGGAACAAAATTATTTCCTTTGCAGATCTCATCCTGAAAGAAAGCTGCGGTCAGTCATGGTACATCATCCCTGAAGCAGTTGACGGTTGAGGGTCAGGGTCCAACATTGGCAGCTTGGCAGTGTCAGTCTTTTGATCGGAAACCCAGAGCCTGAAACACTGCTTGTTTTTTCTGAGCCAACATCAGTCCTATTTTCTGAGCCACCACTGCACTTTGTCTGAAATTCTTTGAAATTTAAGTTAATAGTGTAAATGCAAGTTTTGTTTCTAGCATTCTACACATGATGACAATTGCTGAGACATTCAAATTGAGATTTTATGCAAATTTGGTATGGTGCAGTGAAGTGATAAATCCAAGTGATTGGCTCAAATGATTCCTCAGACCAATCCTATGGTGCATGTGGTCCAATGTTTCTTCAGTTCCCCTCATGCAATTAGTTCCCATTTCCTATTTGATGTTCAAGTATGGAAGAAAACCTGATAACTGGGGTTTCATCTTATCTTGTCATATGTGGCCTCTGATTAAATGTATACTGAGACATTATGACAAAAAAATAAAGCTTGTAAGGAAGTAACAGGGATCATTAATGCCTTTGGTGAGTGTACATGGCTAGTACAGCTAGCTTCTTTTGCTAAGGTGAACGAATCTAGTACAAATCCTAGACCATGTTTTAACACTTCTCTTTAAAACATGCAAAATTTGTGCAAGTGAATGTAGTCAGGTGTTCGCTGAATCCATCTGAACTTAGTCAGTGGAAAAAATCTGATTAGCAGGCTGAGGCAAAATCCAGCTGGCGTTGTATTCTTTCCAGAACACTTGATGGAACACATCTGGCTTTGAGGCTTTACAGTTATACCCACTCAACTACTAGAGAGAGCAAGGGAAGGTCAGCGTGTGATGGGTCACTATGTGTGTGTGCATATGCTAGGAACTGTTATGTGCCACCAGCCACAACATATGGTCATACACAGACAGTGACTAAATGAGGATTAGTGTTATGGGCCTTCACTGAATGGACAGATATAATACCTCAGTGTTCTCTACTCACAAAAGCCACACAGTGATCATAGGCTTGAGAAGCTCCTTAGTTCTCAGGCATAAACCCACAGACACACAGCCTTTCCCACTCAGCGTCTAGACAAAATAGGTTAAGACTGGTTTATGCTTCCATTTCAACAGGTTTCTGAGATATATATATATATATATATATATAGACAGAGAGAGAGAGAGAGAGAGAGAGAGAGAGAGAGAGAGAGAGAGAGAGAGAGAAGCACTCCAAAGAGGGGATGGGTTGATGTGGTTTGGAAAATTGACTTTTCCTAAACAGAAAACTCCAAATAGGCTGGCTACTTCCAGCAGCATAGAAGACATTTGAGGAGAGATGAAGGGTAGTAGCAACACTACAAATGATGACTCTCTAGTCTAAAAAAAATTCCCAGAAGCAATGTGGTAGCAGCAATCCTTTTCAAATAAAAAAGTTTATAAGTAGTTATACTCCAACACTGTTGAGTACTCAAATCTGATTGGTCAGAAGTGTCAGGGTTTGCTGCAAGGCAAATCACATGCTTATTTTAATACGCTTGTTTAATACATTAACACGTACATTAACAATACATAAACATTCCTATAATAATAGTTAATTCATATATAAGACCTCTTGTTTTTAACCCAATGGCTGGGAAAATATATGACAGAATATATTTTGGGTTAAACTAGCCCAACAAGTTGGGTTGTTAATTTTAACCCAGCAAATGGGTTGTGTTTCAACCCAAAGGATGGTTTCATTTTTACAAAAAGGCTGGGTTAATTTTATTTCATAAATGGGTTAATATTTTCAGGGTTATTTTTACCCTTTGGAAATATACCACATTATAAACAAATATGTGTAACAACATGGTATATCCTTTATTTATACACAAGAAGGTGATCAGAAATGTATTGCTAGAGCTGCTAAAGTGATGTTTATATATACACTTTGAAGTAAATGATTCAAATAAGTCATATATTTAAGCCAAAAATGTCAGATTTTGATCAAAGGAAAGGCTTAAAACATCCCAAAAACTAAGTAACCAACTTATGATCCAGTGAGCACTAAATACAAGTAAGCCAAAGCTAACAAAGATAGCAGTGCATTTAACGTCATGTAAACTGGAATGTTATTGCAAATTTTTGCTTTTTCCAGTGTACAGTAATGGTTTTATGGATAACATATTGACATGAACCTTCACTCCATCATGTGTTCATTTTTAACACACCTGCGTGTCTAGTTAAAATGGGCAATTTTGTGTTGCTTTTAACATCCTCAGTGTGTTAGAACATTTAACACATGCTGTATGTTAAACATTTCCACACAAAGATGTGTTAAAAATTGAACAAAAATAACACAGATGTGTTGTATGCTAAGGAGATGCATGCTAAAGTAATGTTATTGACTCAGGTGAGAGTCTAGCTTAGCATCACTCATCCCTACTGGTGACAGCATCCAGCTAGATAAGCCGAACTCAGAGCCTCAGATAAGATGCAGACCCGAGAGAATTAGAGAATAACCCCAGTCCAGATTTCACAGCCAACATAAAAACATGACACTGGAAGTTTAACGCCGACACTGAGGAAGCAGTACATGATATTCACTTTTGAAGCCGTCATGATTTCTGTGAAAATGACCCAACCATTAAACCACACAAAACTACTCAAAAACTACCCCAGACTGAGAAAATAACCCAAAAAGGCTTAACCCAATGTTTGGGTAGAAAAAATAACTCAACATTATATATATAAATACACAAAAAGTGGTTATTTCCCCAATGTATGGAGACTTTTAGGACACATGTACAGTGCAGTTTAGCTTTCTATCTATAAACCTGTGAAAACCTTTAAGTTGTTGTGGTTTCATAGAAAAAAAACTAGTTTTTTGAGATAAACAGCTCCAACTAGAACCTCCAAACCATTATCTCATAATTATAATAATCCCAACATGATTATAATTAATCATCTTTCTGAGATTAGCTTAGAGTAAAAACTGCAACTTCCTCGTCATTACCATTTTATTTGAACAGACAGCAATATTTTTATTTATTACCTCCCTGTCCCCACACTTGCCAGTTTGAATGACAGATAGGCAAGATTCTCAAACTGCTCCTAAAAACCAGGAACATTCTGGTCTTACAATTCAGGCAGCTCTCCAATGCATTCTGACAAGCATAAACCAGGCTGAAGGAGCTGGAGAAGAACTAAGAGCTTTAGAGTATGTGTGTGGGGTCTACCAGGAATTATACATACCTTTCCTTGTATTTGCAAGGTCTGCACCTTAAATCCGGTAAGTCAATATGTAGAAAAGAGTACGATTTCTATGAAAGAACAGTAATGCTTGGTTTACACACGTAGTTAGCATACTCATTCCAAGGTCTTAAAGTGCTTAAAGTGCTTTAGTAATGTGATAAAGAGAACACTGAAGCAGGCTTACTCCATGTACATTGTTATATTGTTATAAAACTCTGTTATAGAAGTTAATTTACCTTGGTGTGTATTCCTCCTCGGTGTGGTTCATTTGTGCAGATGAAAACACAGCAATCACATTCAGGTGTGAAGCAAATGGTTTGATTGCAGTGAGAAAGTGATCTGATTTAGAATCAATCCAACTGCAGTAAGTGACCCAAGCAAGCTGTGTATGTTGGGCTTCATTTCTGTCCAAAGAATGTCAGAGTTTTATTAGTATGTTTTCAACTATATATGGTTTTTGGTTTATTCAATTATGTGCAGTGCAAAATCAAACCAAACCGAATATTAAATGAACCATAATAATAATAATAATAATAATAAGAAGAAGAAGAAGAAGAAGAAGAAGAAGAAGAAGAATTTCCTTATGATTTGGACCAAAAGAGCGCTTTCACTGTATGTGCAACTTTTACCTTCTACAATCTGCCAAATATTTAAGCTACAGTCTCTCTACAGCGTCTAGACCGCTGATATGACTAAGAATGCTCTGTAATTGAATTCTGTTCTGTCTTTCTCCTTTTGCTCTGTCTATCCAGGCACACTGTTGATTTCCCATGTGTATCCAGTGTTCCCACTTTTATTGTTATGGCCTATTAAATTTCATGATGGGCCAGCCAAGTTGGGGATAGCATCTGTTCAGTCCACCGTCCCAGATCGTTACTTTCACCAAGCAAGGTGGCAGCTTTTCTGTGCAGCTGAATACAATTGCTGAAAAGGTCAGATCAATTTAGGAATCATTTATTGTTTCCCCCAATGTACTATTCTAGACTACTGGCCTTTTCCTACAATATTTTATTAGTCATTGCTAGGCTGTGCTCTGGAGATCTGGGGTGAGAAGTTGAGGTGTGGGGACTGGCTGTTGGACACAGATCGCATTTCAGTTGTTACCCAGTGCAGCCTGATTTGCTGGGAGTCTCAGCTGTCGCAATCTCTAATAGTGCACTATGGAGGAGATAGCACGGCTGGTTATACAGTAACACTGGATCCATTGTTTGAGTAGGCTTTGTGTTGAAAAGACCACAGCGTCCTGGCCATCTCCAGTCATCACTCCCCCTACCCTAAACCCCCAAGGGAGGTCTAATTCATGAGTGGATCTAAGGAAAGCTGCATTAATGAATCTCCCAGTTAAACGGGCCCTCAAATGTAATTAATCCATTTAGTGGCAAAATTTTCTCTTTTTTTCCCCGTACTTTACCTACAGCATACATGCAAATGCTTCCATGCCTTTATGTTTGATTAATTCCTTGTATAATTCATTTCCACCTTAGTGACATACAATGACAGAGTGAACAGTAGAGCAGACCCAATCAATTGTATGAATACAATGTATGAAGATTATGGATCATTCCCATAATTAACTTCACCAAATTCCAGCCATCTTTGCTATTCAACAGGGCAAGTAAAGCCACATTAATCCAATATCTATTTACAAGATAGCATTACAGGCAGCTGGTTTAGTAGATAAATAAGGGAATGTATATGGGGCACCCTGCTTTTTTATTGCAGCTCCTCGTTAACCTCCCTGCTGCCAGCTCCATGCTCTCATGAATTTCACATGATTAAATGTGGAGTGTGAAAGCAGCACGGTGGAGCTTGTTTCCACTCGGGTGGGGGGTTCAGAGGTGAAGAAGGAAAGACAGCAGGAATCCATGCAGGTACTATGGCATGCACTGTGCACCGGTAGATTTGTACCTTGGTTGAGTTAAAACACAGCAGGCACCTCATTTTGTTGTTTAATGTCCTGCCTAATTCTGCTGACAATTCCTGCTTTGTCTCACATGCTGTCGTATCTCCAGGCAGCTGTAGAGTGATTGCAACAACCATGGAGCCTACTTTGAAAAATCCATAGGAAAAGCAAATTTTGATTGACTTTTGAGGTTTTATTGTACAGCAGCTCCTCGAGCCATTTTGATGAATGACTTTTTTTTTTCATGCAATGATGTCACTGTATCCGAGAGAGGCACAATAGTTTCAATTGATTTGTTTTTCATCTCAGCATCGTTCTTCAGTATTGATGTGCAGGCATTACCGCCAGGCTAATTGCTTGTACTTTGTACTTTGCACACTCGCTCCCTAAGCAAGCTGATTGCCCAGCCCAGTCGCCATGCAATTCACACAGGTGAATTAATCGTCTCCAAGGCCAGCTGACTGTAATGCAATATACACAGTGAAGACGTGAGTGAACAAATCCATCTGGTTGCACTGGGAACTACAGCCAGCCTAATGGATGCCAAAAGGAGCACATTAGCAAGGCTTGTGTTACACAAACACCCTTAATGGATTATTAAGATTCCAGTTGAGGAAGAGTTGAAGGTCTGGACGTATACATATACGTGATCATTAAGGTTCTCCAGTTTCATCAGAAGCCACACCTGGACGTGATACAGTAAAAAGGCCAACAGCAGACGGGCTCTCAGATGCACACAGTGAATGTTATTACTTAAACAAAAGCTTTAGTTTCAGGAACTGAGACAGAACGTGATAATAAAATAAAATAGTCTAGGAAAACCAGTTGGATGGTGCGGCGACTGAATTCCAGCAACCAGCCAAAAGTGATTGGGTTCTACTGCCTATAAGTTGCTTTGACACCACTACTTTAAAGAAAAATAAATGTTTTTTTTATACACCAAAATGGTTTTATTTACTTTATAATCTGGCATATGCTTTGTGCATGCAGGTGAATAAGGAAGCATTTTAACAAATTGCAGCTGTAACAACAGTCACTTTGCTTAAAGATGTCAATAATTGCTAATGTGCTAGCTAGGTGTGCTTTTCTAATGACATGCTTTGATCAAGCTGTTGGTTACCTGCCATAGCAAAATGGACAAAACCCTAATCATTTCAAGATATGAATCAATTCCAGGATACACACACACACACACACACACACTCACACACATACACACACACGCACATACACACGGTTGCATAAACTTTAGAGCAGACAAAGTTGCAATGTTTGAATGCTAGTAAAAAATAATCTGACATTTTGCCCCAGAAGAAAATTAATTAATCAGCAATTCTTTCAGCATTAAATGATATTTATCTCAGAAGATGAGACTAGAGGTATTGTGGGTAATAATCATGATGCACATTATGAAATGATGACAATTTCCATAATAAATGGTCATGTTTATTATTTTATATCCATTGTATTTGATACATAATTAAAATGCAAATTAAATCAACAATTAGTGTTACAGTTACTTCTGGTTGAGATACAGAAAATACAGAAAAAGAGAACAATATATAGTATAAAGTCTCAAAATGTGAAGTCCCCCACTCAAATAATAAAAAGCATCATCTCTGCTAAAACAGTGTGGTGTTTCCCACTGCTAAATAGAAACGCTTGATTCTCAGTAGAGTTACTTAATAAGAATGAACTCAATAGCTTCAAGGCTGAAAGATATATAGAGTCTCTGTTTTGTACTTTATTTATGACAGAAAACCTAGGCATGCCCTAGTCTAGAACAGATTGACTTGCAGTTATGTTTCAACAACATGTGGAATCATAATTAGGGTTTATTGAGCAATATTTAAAGCTCCAAAGAGAAATCACTGCATTTGGTAGGTTTTTTTGGTACTACATGTGCAGCTGTGAAGTCTATGTTCTTCATGTCTCAGTGGTCTGATTATACCAACATGATGTGTTTGTAGTTTTGTACTTTTGGAACAAAAGTTGGAACACCTAACGTTTTCTGGATATGAAATAGCATTTACAACATTACAAACATTGTTTCATGACATAAATAAATCCGCCCCATGGGTATCTATAGATCACAGGTCTCTCGTAGTAATGTGATTTGTAGCAGCATTTTTAATAAATGAGTGCAGTCACATTTTTTAACGATGATCTATGTATGGTCTAGAGGTGTAACGCTGTGACACTATCTGTATCTGTATGTACAGTATTTAGAGCTCCAAATCTGTATCTCTATTTGGATTTAAACCTGAAGTGTTAGTTTCCCCCACTGCGCTCCTGGAAACACTGGAGAAAAAACTTCAATGTCAGCATGGTCAGTAAATTTAGTTTTAACTGTTCCTCAACCTCAGCTACATCACTCCATTTCATAATGAGTCTCAACTAGACTTTAATCCTGCTCACACAGTTCGTAACTGACCATCCACTCATGCCCACAAGAAAATATAAAGCTCCAATGTGTGGGACTTTTTTGTTATTGCATCTGTAGTGCGACTCTTATTCATATCTCTATTTGTATCCGTTTAGATCACATATTTGAATCGCTATGCTGGTGAGATTACACAAACACAGCTTTGTTTCCCAGACATTGTCTGAACTGATAGAGTCTCTCTACTTGGCCTTACCTCCAACTGCCCACCCACTAGCCTCAAACAAAAGCTTTAACATAGACCGGCACCTCTGCCTCCAGGGCTGGGAAAACACAGTGGGCACTGACATAAAACAGCTTGGCAGAGAATCTTGGAGCAAGCCACCCAGAGTAATAGCCACATTCACATTGGAGAATCACAGTCAGCAAAGGTTATGGACTGTGTTAAGAGCTTGGGCTGTGCTTTGTGTATTTTGGATACAGCTGTATGCTCACACTGCAGTCTTTTTATTTAGACAGTACGTTACGTCTCATCTGTTGCTAACCTTCTATCCACAAGAAGAAAGGAAGAAACCTAGAGGACATGGATAATAAAACACATGGAGGACAACCATGTAGATTCTTGTCTTAGTTATGCTGTTATAGCTAGACTTCACAGAATTCCTGTTCGATCACAATATAGACCCTTTTAAACTACTGTAGGATACAAGCATCCCTACTAATCTGTACTCTTTCTGTCATAGGATCTGGACACACTTGATGGATCTCACCTGCATACTGTACCTGGATTTGTACCCAAGAACTGATGCTGTAATCATAACGACTGTTATACTGAAGATCTATTCAACACACTTACTGTTTTGACTGCAAGTATACAGTTGTAGAAGAGTAATGATTTATAATACCACTAGCCAGTGACATCTATAAGCTAATGGGTTGCCTTTTGAGTCTGTTTCCTCTCAAGGTTTCTTCCTCAAGGTAGTTTTCCATGTCACTGTCACCTCAATAGGGATATAGATTTCTCTAAAGCTGCTTTCATGTCTATTTTTCAAAGAGCTATATGAATTAAAATTGATTTGAATTGAACGTTTTTGTATTTACTAGCACTACTGAGACATGTGTAGGCTAACCAACCATACAGTGAGCATGTAGCAGAGAACTTGTGCATTTGAACTCACAGAGATTTGTATTCTGGTATGATATTTCAGTGACTTCAATAATACATATTTAAAACAAGCCATGCATGCCCTATGCTATAGATTATCATGACATGAGAGTATATTAGAGAGGTTAACTGTGGGTTGTGAGAGCCACATGTTCTGTCATTTTTCTGTCAATATGGATTCTACAAGAAGAATGGATACAGAAACATGTATCTGAAACTGACTTTTGGCTGGCCATGGTGCAGTGGTTCAATAACCCCATTTATTTGGTGTTATCTGATTAAAAATAAATAAATAAATAAATAAATAAGTTAAACAGTGGAGTGAAACCATGTAAATGTCAGTCTTGTTTCATGCTGTGGTTGTCAGAAGCAGCGGGCATTGGTGGGGAAAAAAAGGTTAATTGAACTATAATTCACTGCCAGGGATAGTGGTAGTGCAGAGGCGAGGGAGTGGATGAACAAAGGAAGAGATATGGAGGGGGAGGAATCTTGGCGGGATGACAAATGTGCACTTGCCAGCTATCTGACAGGTAAAGTGTGAGTGAGAGATTGGCTGACAGAGATGTTTGCAGGACAGCCTGAGGCAGAATCTAGGCAAGGTTGAAAAGACTTAACCATACACAATAGATGTCTCTTTTGGAGATAACTTGCAAGTTTCCCTTTGTTTATTTGCTGCATCTTCACTGATAAAACCCCTTCCCTGGGAAGTGTGTGACCTCTGACCAGTTAACACATTCATGAATTATATCTGAGTCATGACAAAAGCCAAGTAGACAAATCACACAGATACTTTACAATTATTTTGAAAAATGCAGGTACTGGATGTCCTTGGCTGCACATCTGTTCTCAGGATCCTGAAAGGACAGCTATTCTTGGCTAAGAGAAATCTCTGTGTATCCTAAATCATTCAGATCTTGCACCAGGAACTGGAAGCCTTAGCTAATATGAAACTTTATTGTGCTTCACATCAAGCTGTGAGCATGCACACACACACACACACACACACACACACACACACACACACACACACATGTGACTCCATAAGAATGATGGTGCAACAACTGTTTGGAAATCTCAAGGCTGTGTTGATGAGATGTACTGTATGGGATCTGTATATAATATATTCGATATCAGATAAGAACCATTCCTGTAATGCCATCTTTGGTATTTTATCTTTTTCCATAAGTGTTGGCTTCTGTGTGAAAGTCATCACCTTCAGCTCCTTTCAATACAGTCAAGGTCATATCCTTTTCATAGATTTTCATTTCAATTTTTCATTTCGCTGTGTCCGGGAAAATAATCAATGATGGGATTGTGTGACATAATCAGACATGAAGCTACTGTTACCAATCTGAAGTTGATTTTTTTTTCTCCCTATAACAGCATGTCTCAATTTTCAATTTAGTTATGAACAGCACACTATATGTTTAAACTGTTTATATTAACATTTAATGTTGTGGAACATCTGCAAAACAAGCTAGTTCCTGTTATCACTTACATTTTAACAGCTTTAAACAGTCTCTCTCTCTCTCTCTCTCTCTCTCTCTCTCTCTCTCTCTCTCTCAATTAATAAGCAAAAAACACATGAAGCATGTCTGGTACTAAAAAACAAACAAACAGAAATCAGAAAGTTCTCTGTACTGAAGACTTTCCTTTGGAGGTAAATGTGCTGACTGTTACAAAGCACTGACACTGGAGACTCCTTCCATAAATGTTAAATAAATATCTCCTAACAAAAAGAGTCACTATATGTGTTTTTCTTTCTTAAATAACATTTTTTAAAAAAATGGCTTATTATTAGGTCTTAGTTTACGTGGAGCATCTACACAAGTGTCTACTATATTTACTATCCATCCATTTTCTGTACCACTACACAGTGCCGTGGGGAAGCCTGGAACCTATCCCAGGGAACTCAGGGCACAAGGCAGAGGACACCCTGGACAGAGTGCCAACCCATCGCAGGACACGATCGCACCCAAAATCATTCACACACTATGGACAATTTGAAAATGCCTACATGTCTTTGAAATGGTGGAGGAAACCGGAGTACCCAGAGGAATCCCCCAAGGCCCGGTGAGAACAGGGTGCATACAGAGTGGAGGAAGGTATTTAACCACCATCCCTGGAGGTGTGAGGCAAACATGCTAATCACTAAGCCACCATGCCCATTACTATAGAAGCAATAACACTTTAGAAAGAGTGCATTAACATATTCCTCTGATTTACCTCACAGCTGGAACTACAGTCAGAGCTGCTGTTATAGAAAATTCATCAACATCAACATCTGATCAATCAGATTTAAGAATTCAAAAGTGTTGTAATATCATACTTAACATCATGATGGTTTCTTTGGTTTCCTTCTCTTTTTTTTTTTTTTTTTGCATTTATTTTTTGCATTTATTTTTTTGCATGTTTACCCTATCTGAAAGAAGAAAAAAAAAAATCACAGTTACGATGATTGGCAATAACAAAAGAGAAATGGTAGAAATGGAGAAAAGTGCAGATTTTTTTCAACAATATTCTACTGTTTTCAAAGCTAGCATGTCAATGCCTCTGTCAGTCATTTCCTAAAAAAGCTCACTCAGCCCTGCCCCAATAACTTGCATCTGTCAATCACAGATTTGATGGACTGTCTGTTTATTCACAGTGCTGCGATATCTGAATTTCAAATGACCAGCAAGTTTCACACGATTAAAATTACACTATATCACTACATAGATCCAGGCGTTAGCTGTTCACTTGGCTGACAGCCTCGTATGACTGTTATTTAATCCTTTTTGTTCTTGGCAGCTAGAACCTTAGACATTTGGGAACACTGGATTTGCTGACTTAAGATTTTTGACTCATAGAGTTTGGAGTTGCATATTCTGGGAATGTGAACCCACTGGTCTTTCTGTGAAATAGGTTCTTGCCAGAAGTATTTCTCCCAAGATGTGCATGTGCATGAATTAGTGTGCTTTCATTTGTATTCATTTTCATTGCCAGATTCACCATCACCTAATAGCTGACCCAGAGGTGTACCTGGGGGAAGGATTTTGGGTTTGAACCCCCTAATTAATATGTTAGGACATTTCCAGATACGTATTCGTGGGTGGCTTATTACAAAAACATACATTGCAGCTGATTATATACATGCCAAATAACATGGTTTGTGCAGTAAATGTGCTTTAATGATGTTCATAAATAGTCAATGAAGGTATCATTATTATCATTGTCAATTCCCTTAGATTGTATAATCACATTTTATTGGCTATCAGCGACTAATTTAACTTATTTAACTAACTAATTTTAGTGTGGTTTTTTTTAGCAGGACAAACAGAGGTTGTGTGCATGGGAACTGATCGAGAAGAGATGAGGACAAACATTATCGGCTGTGTCCTGTTCACAAATACAAAGGAAAGAATTTTCCAATGATATTTTCCTCATGAGTGAAAGAAAACAAAGTTTACACCAACACTGCCTAAGACAGTATACTTGGCTCATAATTAAATGTAATTACAATTCAATGACAAATTGTGAATTCCACCATCACTTCTGCTAATCTCTATCATCCCCCCCAAAATGCATGAGCACGTCACATTGATCCTATTTGATTGTACAGATCATGCAGTGATTTTATTGATCCTATTTCCTAATCTCCCCTTGAAATGAATTCCTGGCTACGCCACTAGCCTGACCCACACTCATCACACACATGGATTCTCTCTCTCAGCACGCAGCGCAGTTCCCACCGTGACGAGCCCAGCATTGCAGCCTGAGCATGACGAGCACTCCATGTTTTGTTTTGCGTGCACTCCATGTGCTTTTATTTGTTAAGATGTACTTTTGTTTTGGTTCTAGTCGTGTCTTGGCCCCTGTCCTGTTATTGATCTGTTACCCGACTGTGTCCAGGTGTTCTGTGTTAAGCCCTTGATTAGTTTCTCCATGTATATCTTCTTCTTTCTTTACCTCTTTTCAAAGTCTTATCATGCATTCATGTCGTTAAGTCCGAGTTTTGTTTTTTCTAGTTTCTGTGTTGCGTGTTTTCTGGTGTTGACACTTGCCCATTTCCCAGTTTGTTATTGTCTGCCTGTGTTTTGTATAGTATAATTATTGGATTTTCCATAATAAACAATGTACACTTGTGTCCTGTCTTCAATCACAGCATGTTACACGCTACAAGAGTTATAACATCCTAACTAATGTTGAAAACATGAAAGACTCCTTAACAAAAGAACATTTCATAGATTTACATCTTTGGCTATTATACAGTCTCCAAAGCCCCAACACTACAAGTCTGCACACACATGGCTGTGCTGAACTGTCCCGACTCTCAAAACATGAGATCTTACAGAATTTCTAGTGAACAAATGTGACTTTATATCATATATAGTGAACACAAAATAAAAGGTATGGATGAAGATGGGATCAGCAGGGATTGTAGCGCTTGTGTTATGAGCTGAGACACAATTAAAACTTCACTATTGGTCATATAAAAAAAGACTTACCGCTACATGCTAGCTACCATGTTTGTGTTTTTTGTCTGTACATATAGAAGTCTTTCATTTAGCTCATTGGTTTCCAGTCCTGAAATCAGAATTATGTTTTTTATGACATTGTCAGCTTTCCTCCATACTACATGATTGTGAGTGATAAATATTTACAGTTAAAAAATTGGGGTGGCCATGATATGCTGTGAAAAGATTGGAAGAGTTAGAGTTTTTATAGGTATATGATGCTGATGAGAGACAGGTGTGCTTGATCAGAAGTTTAATAAGAGTGTGAAGGAGGATATGTCAACAAGGGCACAGGACATTGAACGTATCTTTGAGAGAATTGAAAGGTGTTGCGATCTTCCTGTGGCGCAATGTACCGTCCCAGCACATTTCTAGTATTTGGACAGGACCATTGTCTTTTCAGCGCTCCCTAAATAATATGTTTCAGCTGGTTAATAGATTTACTGTTAAATGGCCGATTAAACAAGAGTTAATTAATCATGTTTTAATTTAGTAAGCTCTCTGTTTGCAACCGTGACCTCACGTTAACTAAAAACTAAGCTAACAAGTTCACCGTTACCTCAGGATGGAAGTTAGCGTAGATTAATTAAAATACATTCGAGGGATAAATTTGACTTTTCAACAACTTCATATATATCTCAATCTAAATCATATATCAAAATCATTCTTTTTAGATGCATATTTAGATTATTGTCATTAAAATAAAGATGCTAAAACTTACAGTTATGGTTCAGGCATGTTGAAAAATGGCTAAGGAGTCTTGTGATCATTCATGAGATAGGTCTTTTCATTTCACCGCAAGTTATATAATGTATATAATTGTGTACAGTATGTGACAAATAAAACTTTGAATCTGAATAGGGCTTGGTGTTAGTCACCTGACAAGGAGGCAGGTTGTGTTTTGTGGGAAAGGTAGTTTGGTGGTTCAGGTGTATCACTGGGAGTGGGCATGGGCATTGGCATGACACCAACCTCAACTCAGGTCAACCTCAGGTCAACCTCAACCTCAACTCAACCTCAATCAAATAATAAAAAAAAAATGGCAAAGTAAATTATCCTGTAGTGTGATAAGTAAGGAATTAACACAATTGAGAGTGCTGTTATAGGAAAATAGTCCACGAGTTACTGTTACCACCCTGATGGGGATTATTTTCTTATAACACCAAATCCCAAAATGTTTTATTATACCAGAGCGATTTTCCAGCAAACACAATTTTTAAGTTATTAATGAACTACATATCTTGTTTTTTAACCATTACTCTTAATGTCATGAAACATTCACAAGACAATTTAATTCCCTTTCTCACTTTATTGTGGATTGAAATTCATAGGACATGATACTGAAAAAGCAGAAAGTCCTCTGTTCTGAAGACTCTCCTTGTAGTGGAAACTTACTTACTGTTAGACTTGAGACGCCTTTAAAAATGATAAATAAACATATCTTTAAAGGTCGATGATATGACAAAAATATCATATAACAATTCTCAAAGGAATTACTATGATCCACAATATGTATCACAATATATATCATTGTATTTATTTATTTTTTTAATAAAAAAAAAAATTAACTCATTGAAGAGGAGAAAAAACAATTAGAAATGTGTAAAAATAAATAAATAAATAAAATAAATAAAATAAAAAATCCAGTTTACAATTTTTAAGATTAGGTTAAATTTTTTTTAATAACGTATCAGCTATTTCCAAAAAATCCATAAAAAATTATACAAAAGATAATTAGATATATAATAATCTATTATAAAATAGATAATTAATCAACACCTTCTTACCAATCAGCTTTGAGAATTCAACAGTGCTGTGGTATAATGACAGGTTTGACAGAAAATGCAGCAAATTACATTGGACAAATTACTTCGGTAGTTCAGGGTATAATTCTACAGCATAGACCTTCATTATCACCTTTTCTACTCAGAACCTCCTGAGGAGTACTGCGAACTGATTTTCTTTTCCAGGTGATTCATATTCATTTTCAAATTCATTTTCATCATAATCAAGGTGTTCCATGGATCTTGTCCTTGGGGAAGGTTCCAATTTTCACAGACATTCAAATCTGTTAAGATTTGTAATTGCTGCACTTCTACTCCCAGGCTGATTAGTCACACCAGAGAGCAAATTGAGCAATAACTCATCTAAAAGCAAAAACCTGTCGCGGAGTTTATCTGTTAAAACTGGTTCAGTCAACCTGATTTAGAATAAATGTACATTGTAACTTTGCATAAGATTGGACATGACAGTAAAAATTGTATTTGAATAAGAAGTAGCAGTCATTACCCACACAAAAAAATGTATCCAAAAGACTGTATGTAAATTTGGAATGAAAACATAATGCACACCTCTATGAGAGCGTTTGAAATAATAGCAAATGGGTAGTAATATGAACTCCCATAAATGGCTCGGCATAGAACTTTTAACAGTATTTTAACAGTGCATCAATCAGTCATCTGGTATTGACACATATAGATGACAGATGTAGGAAAACTTACTACTTCTCTTAATTTTAGGAGCTACAGCGATGTGTGAATCATATTAAAAAAGATTGGATTCTGTTTTAAACCAATGCAACTCTGTGGCGAGACACCTCGCGGTCCCTATGAGGTGGCAATACTAGCACCATCATTAATTAAACGACATAATGTTAGGGGGGCATGGTTGTTTAATGGTTAGCATATTTGTCTCGCACCACTGGGATTAGTGGTTCGAATTGCACCTCTGCCCTGTGTGCATGAAGTTCGCAGGCTTTCCCCGTGCTTCGGGGGTTTCCAGATTGTCTGTAGTGTGTGAATATGTGCGTGATTGTGCCCTGTGATGAGTTTCCTGGGATAGGCTCCAGGCTCCCCCCAAGACACTGTGTAGGATAAGCAGTATGGGAAATGGATGGATGGACATAACATAAATTTAACATACATCATGATAAACGGACCAGAAAAACCATGTCAGCAGCATTCAACCATAAACCCAACTAATTTGACCTATTTTTTCACAGACTACCAATGTTTAAGGACATTAGCTATTAGAAACAGCTTTCTGAACATGTGACTCACCTGGTGCTGGTGTAGATGGTCCAACATGGATACTCTACAGATTAGGACTTAACACTCACCCTTGCTTAAGTGGATAATCTTGCCTGGATACTGTAGATTTTTACTTATGAACTGCTGCTGTAATCATAAAGCCTGTCCTGTGCTCATCCCAGGACTTTTATTCACAATCTGATCATACTGCATATCCTTTCAACACAGTCAGTACTTTCTGACTTTATAGTATGCAACTGTAGAAGAGAAATGATTTATAAGCCCAGAAGACGATGGGTTCCCTCTTTGAGTCTGATTCCTATCAAGGATTTTTTCCTCAAATTCTCAGAGAGTTTAACAACACTGTCGCTTCTTGTTTGTGTGTTACATCCAAATGCTACAGTGAAAGTAAATCTCATCTTGATGCTCTAAATGTAAAAGTTGGACAGTTGCCTTTAACATGAGTCAGGTTAAATTTCATATCAACGGATAAGATCTTAATAAATTTGACAACACTAAAGAGTGTTGAATATAGAGTTATATAGTGTTCAATATAGAGTAATGGGAAATGTAATTTAGAAACATGTTTATACATACATATATATATATATATATATATATATATATATATATATATATATATATATATATATATACATATATACATATATACACAATCACATATATATACACACACACACACACACACACACACACACACACACACACATATATATATATATATATATATATATATGACAACTAAACAAAGAGGATAAATGAAAAACGAGGACAGCAGTTCAGAGGAAAGGCAGGCCCGGCTGTGTGCCATCACCAGACAAATCTCATAAGAGCCAGTGATGTGGAGCAGAGGCGATGTGCAATCATTTCCAGCACACTGGCCTGGAGCAGGCTGTTAAGGAGATGGATGGATTGATTTGACTGTCAGTGTAGCCTCTTCTTTGGGGAGACTCGGATGTACACTGTGTCATCTGTTTATGTGGCCTCACAAGCCTTTGAAGTCAAGTTCACATTTATATGCTCCCTAAATTAAACTGCACCTCCTCTTACCCTTGGCTGCATACAGCTGCAATCCAGGTTTATATGTGCTGGAATCCCACAGGTCTGCTTCAGCATGTTAGTAGTAGGGCAGTCCATTTAGCCAAGTAGGCACGGCAGTCCATTTAGCTTAGCAAGGAATGTTGAGCAGCAAATTAGAGCGGCATGACACTGAGGTTGTAGAACTGTGACCATACATAAATCAAACTCTGTGGTGTCTTTGCTATGCGTGAGCATAGAGGACAGTGCAAGCTAAATGCTCTGGAGTATATTTAAAGCGATTGCTGTGAGTCAATGCTATCTCTTTCCATTAACAACCTTAGTGCTCAGGCTTTGTTTAAATGATGTATTTTGCTGTTTATTTGGCAGGGAGGAATTAACGATCTGTAAGGTTCAGTGTATCTGAATACAGAATGAGCACTGTTTAAAACCCTTGAACTCCCAAAAGGCTGTCGGTTTGTCCAGATTGTCATTCCTCACTAATATTATTAACTACAAACCTTTCATAGCTCTTCATTGTACTTACTCAATGTACTTGAATAATTCATATATGATATGCTGTGTAATAAGGTGGGAGTTTAAGAGGCTAAGCATATAAAATCCTGATCCTTATGAAGACCTTGTTATTTATACATAAGTCTAATAGGGCAGGTCAGTGGCTGAGGTTCTGGGATAATAATTGGAAGGTTACGTTTTCATCACCCAGCACCACTGTTGGGTCCTTAAGCAAGACTTTTTAACTTCCAGTGGTGGAGAAATCATACATTTATTACCTAGTTCATGAGGCATGTACAATGGATATATATATATTAAAAAAAAGTCTACACACCCCTGTTAAAATGGCAGGTTTTTGTGAATGACACTAAGATATATAATGTCAGATCTTTTCTCACCTTTAATGTGAAATTGCAAAGTATGCGAATAAACTGGGAAAACAATCAAAAACTTTTATACTGATTAGTTAAAAAAAACTTACAGTAACCTGGTTGCATAAGTGTGCATACCCTTAAACTAATACTTTGTTGAAGCACCTTTTGATTTTATCACACCACTCAGTCTTTTTGGGTAAGAGTCTATCAGCTTGGCACATCTTGACGGCAATATTTTCCCACTCTTTCTTTCAAAAAACGTACTAGATCCATCAGATTGTGAGGGCATCTCCTATGTAGTCGAATGAAAGCAAGACGATGTAAAGAAAATCCTACAGAAACAGCTGATCTTTATTTGGGGTTAATCAGAATAATTTCATGCAAAGCGAGCTCTGTTTCCTTTTAAAACTCTCTGCCGTCAGCATGATTGTTGTCATGGTCAACATGTGTCTCAAATCAAAAACCCTCACCGTATATTTAAAAGAATTTGCTAATCTAGAAAATATAGAGGATTGGTACTGAAAACAGACCTCACGGTAGGTGTCAGGCAGCAGAGACGGTGACAACTGCAGAGAGTGTTTTTTATTTTTAAAAAAACAACTGGAAATATCAAACAAATCCAAATCAGTAAGCAAATGTCAAGAACAAAGACATGGCAGTGGTACCCAGAGTATCTAAGATCAAGGGAAAAATCCAGAAACAAGATAACAGCCTAGGGTCAAAAGAGACACAACAAACATGAATGTGGCTTGGTACAAGGTGCTTTTTTGGGGGGGAGGGGTGGATGGGGGGTTAGGGGGTTAAAACTAATTTCAGTATTGGTACATTCAAATTGAAGGGGATAAAAAACATTGAGGAGGTGGGAATCTAACTGAAAAAAAAAAACCAAACAAGGTGGGGAGAGAGTGAAATCAAAGGTCACTGGTGACCCATGCATTTAAAGGTTAAATATTCATTTCTGACCTCAGGAGTTTATTATGTACTTTCATCCCATATTGGCCATTAGTCCCTTGTTAGCCATGTTCCTTGGATGATGTGAATGACAGCTGATGCTGTTTAGCTTCAGGCACATATGAATGAAGGCAGCTTGGAAAGACATCAGCAGAATGTGCTGAATGAATTTAGGCGTGACATTCAAAAAAGTTAACTGGTTGGCTGCAGCAAGTAAAGAAGGGGTACTTTTTTATACTCTCCACATCATTTTCATTTAAATTCATAATGAATTAAATGCCAATTAAGATTTGCCTACAGAGCGTTTTATTTTACTAGTATGTATAACATTGGCCAATGCTTTTTACTGCACATTTAACCACCTTGAGTCATGGTCTTTGAGCAAGAGGTGTAACGATCATTAGAACATTTTGGGGGGTAGCAAATGTTCTCTTTAAATGGCAGTAAATGAGAGTAAACCATAATAATGTACACAAAAAGTCTCTAGGGGGAGAGTCTAAACATTCTATATGTACAAAATGGAATGCAGTGGCTTGGTCTGCAAAATATAATAAACATATCTAAATGCATTGCTCAATATTTCCAATCGTACGCATCTAAAACATGCAAGCTTTTATTATTTTCCTTACAAAAAATATTTATGAGCTTGAAACACTTACCTTTCACATTTTGTGCATTTTCCTTTGGCACAAGAGGAAATAAAGTAAATTAGATTAAATAAAGGAGCAAAACATGTCAGTATGCTGAAACTCTGGTCTGAAGTCTTTAGATAGATCTTTGGATATGCTGCCAGCAATTTGCAGTTTTTGGCCTCTATGTTGAAAATAAAGAAAAGGAAAAGAGGTTGTTTGGAGAAATGTAGAATTTTCTACTCACTTAAAATACAGCTGCTCACCAAAAACATGGCTGTTGCCCAGATTCTGCTTCAGCTCGCTTTTAAAATATACAGCATTTGGTAGACACCCTTATCCAGAGCAACTTACATTTATCTCATTTATACATGCGAGCAATTGAGGGTTAAGGGCCTTCCTCAAAGGCCCAACAATGGCAGCTTAGCCATTCTGGGATTTGAACTCATAACCTTCCAAATAGTAGCCCAACAGCTTAACCACTGAGCTATCACTATGGTCTCCAGCTACATACTTAGTTTAACTAAGGTTACTAGCTATTGTAAATTATTATGTTGTGTAAATCAGTAGCCTGGTCCAATAGCAAACTAGATACTATGATGGCTAAATTCTGTGTAACTAAAAACATTAGTCAGATTTGCTATAATCTTAATATGGTGTATTTGAACCAAGTAGCCAGGTAGCAAACATTAGTCCAGTGGTTAAAAAAGTAATTCATGAATTATAGCCAGTGGATTGTGATTTGAATTTTTTTTTTTTTAATCCAGTGGTGGAAATCACGATCCACAACCCATTACAGGCCTGTAGACAGGTCACTTGAATCGAATAGGTTTAATCCAAACCTCAATAACTCAAACACATTTAGGCCTATAATTAATGTCAACTTGGACCTGGTAGAAGTTTCAGGAATAAATAGATAGTGAAAATATTATTACGCACATTTAAATAATGATATATTTGCATAGTTGTATATAATCATTGTAAATCCATTAAATAGATCTGGGCAGAGTGGGTCTGTGAAACATCTTTTACAGCTAAAGTGTACCTGGCTGGATAAAAAAGTATCTGTGTATTAGGCAGCCTATTACTTTGAGTAAACCAGTAGCCAAGTTTACTAGAGAGTGTTAGCTCTTACATTCTCACCCTGCTGAAATATTCATCTTATTCTGCTATTCCAGCTGACAAAACACAGAACAAGTTGGTCAAACTGGTAGATCTTTTATTTCCCCCAGTTGGTAAGTGTTACTAAAGTTACTAAAGTTATTACTAACAAAATAACATGTAGGCAATTATAAAATACTAAGTATTTATTGATCTGTCTAAATTATCCCACTTAGGGCTTGGTGCTGTTTCCAGTGCCATGATCACAGCTTTCAGGTCATGCGTTTTATATACAGTGCTGTCTCCGCCTCTGTCCTCTCATTGGTTGGTTACTTTATTGTGTTCATCTGTTCTGTGTTAAGTCCTTGATTAATTTGTCCATTTGTATCTGCGTATCTTTGCAAAGTCTTTTCATGGTTTTGACAATGTTAAGTCTGAGCATTGTTTTCCTAGTTCTTTTTCTGTGTACTTCCTGGTTTTGACCTTTGTCTTTTCACCACGTTTATGATTATGGATTATCCTTGTTTGACTTCCGGACACTGGAAATGATTATTGGATTCATTCAAATAAATAGCACTTGTACTTGTGTCTTCCTTCATCTCACGGCACGTCACATGATCAATTTTGTCACGTAATAAGGAAGCTGGAAAATATCTTACAGGCTGGGAAAGATGGTCTACCAGCTTGTCCAGATCAGCCAATGTTTTAGCAGCTGGTAGCTGGTCAGACCAAGCTGGATTTTTCAACACTCTGTAACAACGTTTAGCACTTGTCTATTCCATAAAGTAAAACACAGCTTAAGCTTTCCTCTTATAAGCTTATAATCTTACATAGAGAAAATACAGCCCATGCTTATGAAGCTTTCTAGATATGACTTGTAGCTTACTGGCTACTAAAGAGGTCTTTGCACCAATAAAAGCTGTGGAGTGTGTGTGTTGTCAGAATATATTTGAATGTAGCTGAGAGAAGGAAGTAATGTGTATGGCTAAGGGCTGACCTTCTCTGCAGTGCCTCTGACCTGCCATTTCTCATTCATATCATCTGCTCTGAAACTATGTGTGTGTGTGTGAGAGAGAGAGAGAGAGAGAGAATGTATTTTTTCCATGTATCTCCCCACTTATTGTTTACACTGTGGCTAATTGCCTTGTTTGTCTTTCTAATGCTCGCTGCAACCTATTGTTATTCTTGTTCCAACACCCCTCTTTCTTTCTCTAGATCATATTTCATTCAATCAGCTCCCCCAGCTGTGTCTTCTGTTTCTTCTCTTTCATGCCCATTCACCCCATCTCTCTCTCTCTCTGTGTGTGTGTGTGTGTGTGTGTGTGTGTGTGGTTTAGTGTCTCTCCTAGGCCCAGTGTGCTGGTTCAGTGAGCATGCATCTGACATTCACTTTGTCCCGTCCCTCACGCAGATGTTGCTACAGAGCATCAATATGATGAAGTCTTCATTCTGATTGGTCAGAAGGTGTTCATTGTTTTTGTTTTTCATTAAAAGCAGCTCTGACAGTAGTTCCACCTGTAATTCAAATCATAAGTTTATTTTAATGCACTTATTCTAATACATTTTTGTTTCTAGTATAGTAACAGCTCTTTCTCAGGAACTTGTATATCGAATGCTTTGTATGATCTAAGCGTAATAATAAACTGATTTAAAAAATGTGTTGTTATTAACAAAGACACTATGATCATTTATATGTTTTCTGTAAGAAGATGTTTATTTAGCATGTATGAAGGGAGTCTCGTGTCAGTAGGTTTTCCACCATAGGAAAGTCTTCAGGACAGACGAGTTAATGCTTTCTGGTTTCTCAGTAATGTGTCAAGCTTAGAGAGAGAGAGAGAGAGAGATAGGTTTGACAGTTTATATCTGCTATAATGTAAGTGATAACAAGGACAGCTTGTTATTGTAACAATTCTACAACATAAAATGTAACTATAAATTGATGTGGTATAAGAGGAATAAAACACTTTAATTGAAAAATAATCACCACCAGGCTGGTAAAAGTCACTTCGTTTCATGCTAGGCCTCATCACACCACCCTGTCACTGATTAATCTTCTATAACAACACACCCCTAAGTGTTTTAATCCTTACATAATTGAGACATACTGACGCTAATCGATCTCTTGTATAGCATTGTATATTTACAGACACAAACACAAACACACACACAAGTTTTTGTATTAGAAAATACTCACTAGGCTAGCAGCTCTCCATCCTCATATGAGTTTCATAGTCTCCACATTGTGAGCATCAGTATCACCTTAGTATCACCTTGAGAATGTAGTAAAAATCATCTGAGCTTTATTACCACCCTACTGGCCTTTTTGAATGGGTCCCACATGTGCTGTAGCAACTTTTCCATTGTGTGTGAACTTCACTGAAAACATACGGAGGGATGAAATGCATTCTCTTCAGCAATGTGAGAAGCCTGCACTTTTTTCCCCTCAGTGTGAAGCACAGTGCCCCTGTGTGGTCATTTGTGAAAAGGACAAAAACAACAAACAGGTGTGCAACTCTTTTGTTCTCATCTTGTTGCTTTGATTGGTAAAAACTGCGTTCCGTACCATAATCAACACAGTGTGTATAAAATGAAATTTAATTGTAAAACATATATTAGTATTCAAGTACCAAAAAGACTTTCTTATTCAAATCCTTCCTGTCACACAACACACATTTAGTCCAAAGATCACTGAGCTGTTTGTACCTAGAAAAGTCATCTCAGTACCAAGCCATAGAATCTAACACAATGGCACAATGTCCCAATACACTTCCATCATCAAAAGATGTGTAAGTTAGAATAATGTTCCCCCTGTTTATACTCACTCCATCCATCCATGCACTGTAATAAATAGAAAGCAGAGGGAAAGAGAACAATAAGAATCTCTTCCTCATGGAAGATCATTAAGCTTGGTTGATTAAGACTTGATTCTGTGGGAGCCCTCAATTTTACAGTCAGTGCACATGCAAATTTCCCCATGGTGAAACAGCGGGTAGGAGGTCTGCTTTCCGTGGTGTGGTCCAGCGCATTTATCAAAGGAGAGAGACAGAAAGAGAGAGAGAGAGAGAGAGAGAGAGAGAGAAAGAAATTGCAAGTGTAATGAGTCATCCATTGTGAAGATGCATCATTGGACCTGCAAACCTTATGGCATTGTTTACTTATTTGTCCAGTTTCCTCAGGTTCATTATAATTCTCTTTTAAATATCTGCATTCCAATGATTTTTAACAAGAATTTTTTGTTACAGGTTTCCTGACTGAGATGTATAGGCTTAAAAAAAAAAAAAAGCCCCCAAAAAAAACCACCAAGAAGAAGAACAATGACAAAAAGAACTTGTGGATAGCCAGTATAGTAAACCCATAAAAGAACACAAAGGAAAAAGCTCTATACTCTATGTAGTGTGAAGCATTTTGGCATTTTTTTTTTCAGCATGGCACCATATACGGATCTTTTAAACACTAGTTATAGGTAGCTCATGCCTTATTCAATGCTTCAGTGACAACATACTGTAGATTGGAAAGGTGAATATACTATAACCTGATGATCTCTGACATTTAATTTCATAATAATTCTTCACATGATGTGCAGCATGAAGGGAATTGAACCCCCCCCCCCAAAAAAAAAAACAAAAACAGGATTTTATAACTCTACTGTGACTAATCGTATGGTCTTTTGCACATGTAGAGTCCACACAGGAAATTTTGAAATGACCTCATTTTGCCTCTCTAAAGAAACAACTGCATAATAACTGTATATATCAAGAATAACCACTGATATGAATTTAACACTTTGACCAATGACTATGCTATCCGTTACTACTAATGTAGTACTACTACTACTACTAATAATAATAATAATTATAATAATAGCTGCAATAATAACAGCAACTCTGATAATAGTTCCATCTGTAATTCAAATCATAGGTCAATATCAATATTACCATTCTTGGTATAATGATATAATGACCGTATATACAAGAGGTTCCACGTATTCAGATTAAAAAGGTGTGTAAATGTTGATACGGCAAAGTGATGGAGTCAGTATCAGTGTCAGTGTCAGTGTCCAGTGTCAGAATTATGATTCAATCAGAGGTAATGCTGTAAGTTTTCTCACAAAGGAAAAGGAAATACTTCAGGACAAAGGGTTTTATGGTTTAGTAACATGACAAGTTGTTTAGATATAAAATACTGTATGACATGTATGAATTGTAATCACTGGTCAATTTGCTGTGATATAAGCGAACTGAAACACTGCAGACGCTGTTATATAACAATAATCAACTTCAGCATGGTAACAGTAACTCTCTACATCACACCACCCCGTCATGAATTATTTTCAGCATGTCCTGTCTTGTTTTAATGCTTACATAGTGTCTCACCCAGGCATCCTTTTTGAGCAGTAAGGATGAGATTCCAGCTGCATTTTGGCATCCTCTCCGTCTCTCCATACACAATGTTTATGTGATTTATACACTCCAAATAAACCATTCGTCTTCCTAATGAAGTGTGTGTCACACTAGTCACTGATCTGTTGTCTCTTCCTCGGCACCTGCTCTAGGAAAAAGGCAGGACACATAAGGCACTGAGTCAGCAAACAGGCCTGGCATAGGTCCTCGTCCAGAATGCTGTCCCATGAGTCCACGGCAGCCAGATGACAACTCCAAAACACCTCATCTTTCACACTTACAGCTCGGTCTGAGATTGACTGAGATGTCTGTACTGGCTTCAGTTTGCAAAACAAGTATACTAATATTTGCCATAAAGCATGCTGAAAGTGAGAGGGAAAGCAGCAAATGCAGGCCCAGCTGGTGTAATTAGGCTAGTGGGGTTGAGTCATCCCTCCCTTTATTATTTTTTTTTTAAAAAGCAAAAATACATAACATAAGGCTTAGATTTTGTCATGCACGTTGTCTTAATTGTCATAAACAATTGGCTTAATTTTTTAATATATTTTTTTATAGAATCAAGAACAATAGCGGTAACAGTAAAAATACACACAATGTTATGTATCATTAGAGGCTGGGGCTGATTTCTTTGTAACCCAGACTGTAGAATTACACACTCAAAATATTCACATAGTCACTGGTCAAGTGATTAAACTTCTCTTCCTAATTTGCTCACTTGCCAATTCTCAACCACACCACCAGCCAGCTCTAACCAATCATAGGAAATCTACCAACCAGGTGAAGGTGAAGGCTAACACATGCTTCCTCCGAGACATGTGAAGTCATCCAACAGGTTCTTTCTGAACTGCTGCTCATGTTGTGTCACAGGACAGTGCAACACTCTTGTAGGAAAGTGCTATAGGCCCTCTTCCACATACATGAGCTCACAGATGCCCTCTATTGGCTAGTGACAAGTGAGATAGTGTGGGTTGTCCTTCCCACCCAGAAAGCATGTCCACAATCCTCACAGTCTAAAAGATGGTGCGAAGGCTTTTTTCACAGTAAGTGTATTCCTATGTGTATGCATAATAGGTTTATATCTATGATGAACCCCTATGCTAAAAGGTTCAACCCTAAAGGTTACATAATAGTACACAGAATTACTCATAGGTAGAATCGTTTTAAACCTGACAATCAATATCAAATGTGTTGTCTAAATACTGATTAAGTAGATGAATGACAAAATTAATCAAGAAAAATTCTACAGAATTGTATATGCGTGTGAGGCTACTCAGTGTAATATTTTCCATCATTTGTGTATAAAATATGCAAGCAATGTGAAGCAATTGGGACCGATCAAGGTCAGCTCTTTATGTATGATGGGGGAAAAAACTAGGCATTTTCAAATGAAATGCTAATCCCAGCTAGCACCGGCGCTTACGATGAGGCGTATCGGGCTCTGTTGTTGGCATATTTCGCCTTGACGAGTCTCATTTATTAAGCGGAGAGCTTTCGTATGCACCGCGTTGGCTGGCAATCACCTTTTCAGCATCCCAATTAACTCCTTCTTAATTGATGTTGGATATATTAAAGTTAATGAGGCAGCAGTCCATCTGTTGAGTGGAGAAGCAGAGAAGATATTATCATTGAGAGGGCATGCACACACACAATGCAGCAAAGGAAGGCAGTTTGGGGAAAAGCTAGCACAGAGCACAGGAAAGACAAAGAAGTGTTGGTGAGCACCTGCCATTGCTCCAGTGTTTTCCCCCTCCATTCACTTCTCATGCATTTTTACGACTTCTTATATATCAGCGAGATGGGTCTATATAAAGAGAATGTGTATATGACATATGATTAAAGAGGCCCAACCAGCTGAGGATGTCCAATAAAGTATATATATATGGTATATTGTATGATATCATATTATATATATATATATATATATATATATATATATATATATAAAACCACATGAGACGACACAGAACTAAATAAGATCTACATATTCTATATAAAGTGCATGTACTAACACCACAGGACAGTACAGTACAACTAAAACAGGACAATAGGCAGAGTAAGTGACAGTGTAGAGCTAACTAGTACACAGTTTTAGTGTGGAAGTGTCCGATATAACAGGTAGTGCAAAAGATAGGTGCCAAAGAGTAACAATATAATTTAAAAATGGTATAAATGTATGGATATGGATATGGATATCATGGATACACAATCATGAACAAACAATTACACAAGTTTATCCCCCCAAAAATCTTTGTAAATATGTGTGCCACAATTATATATTACACACACACACACACACACACACACACACACACACACAGTATATTGCCTCAGATAAAATTTTAATTTGAGATTATAGTGAGTGGAGTGGGGAATGCTTCAGTGAAAGCTGTCAAAGTCCATCTCTCTTCTAAATCCACTGTGACTTATTAAAGGGAGGGATTGTGGACCAGCCTGAAGCCATAAAGTTAGTGAGTGTGTGTGTGTCACTTGGCTATGTTTAACTGTACATAAAGTTCACAAAGAAATTCTCAAGAGTGCTGCTCTTTACTTGGGGTTCTGTTCAGGAAATAATTCATGCTTACTGTGTGCATACAACTTGGTCCATTGGGAAACTAATGGGGTTATTGGCAGATACATTGGTTTTGAACTATACTGGTTTTGCAGAACATTCAGAATAATGAATTTGGTCCATGTATACTGGCTTTTACACCTATTTATTGGACTGATCACGCATACTGTTTTAGTTGCGTGCTTACTGATTTGTTATTTTACGATATTGACTCTGAAAAACATATCAGAATTCTGATATGCTGTTTGCTGACATGTGTAGTGGCTTACATATTTATACAGTCCCCTCTGAAACTATTGGAAAAGCAAGGCCAATTAATTTGTTTTTTTGTGTAGACCAAAGGCATTTGGGTTTGAGATCAAAAGATGAACATGAGAAGAGAGTTTAGAATTTCAGCTTTTATTTCCTGGTATTTATATTTAATAGGAAATAGAAATAAACACATTTTGTATCAGACCACATAATTTGTAGGCAAGCAAAAATATTGGAACATGTGACTGACAGGTATTTCCTGTTACCCAGGTGGGTAATGTTAGATTGATTGAGTTAAGCAATAAATAGCTCTGAACATCTACTCTTGGTGTTAGCCTTCAGTTTCACGTGTGAAGACTGCATTTGACTGCAAGAAAACACGAAGAGCAGAGAGCTCGCTATAGGAGAAAAACAAGCCATTTTTATGCTGAGAAAAGGGGGAAAATCAACCAGAGGCTTTTTCACAAACACTGGGCATAGCCAGTACAACAATTTGACTGAAAAAGAAAGAAACCACTGGTATACTGAGCAACAGACACTGAATGGGTCGGCCAATGAAAACAATAACAACTGATGACAGAAACATTGTAAGAGCTGTGAAGAAAAACCCCAAAACAACAGTCAGTCACATCACCAACAACCTCCACAGGGCAGGGGTGAAGGTATCACAATCCACTGTTCGAAGAAGACTTTGAGAGCAGAAATATAGAGGTCATACCACAAGATGCAAACCCCTCATCAGCAGTAAGAATCAGAAAGCCAGTTTGGAATTTGAACAGAAATACAGAGATGAGCCACAAAAGATCTGGAACCAAGAGTAAGCTCTACCGAAGTGATGGAAAGGCTGAAGTGTGGAGAAATAAAGGATCTGCTCATGATCCAAAACATACAAGCTCATCTATGAAACATGGTGGCGGTAGTGTCATGGCTTGAGCTTGCATGGCCGCTTCTGAATGTGGACAGAACTAAAGAGATGATTGTTTACTTCAGGACTGCACGGGGCGACCACTCTCTGCTGAACATCGACGGCTCCTCCGTGGAGATCGTCCAGTGCACCAAATTCCTTGGTGTTCACCTGACAGAGAACCTCACCTGGTCCCTCAACACCAGCTCCATAGCCAAGAAAGCCCAGCAGTGTCTCTATTTTCTGAGAAGGCTGAAAAAAGCCCATCTCCCATGCCTCATCCTTACCACGTTCTACAGAGGAACCATGGAGAGCATCCTGAGCAGCTGCATCACTGCCTGGTTTGGAAATTGCACCATATCCGATCACAAGACCCTGCAGAGGATAGTGAGGACAGCTGAGAAGATCATTGGGGTCTCTCATAGACATATCTATCATAGACATTTACACCACACGCTGCATTCACAAAGCCACCAGCATTATGGATGACCCCACACACCCCTCACACACACTCTTCACTCTCCTGCCGTCTGGAAAAAGGTACCGAAGCATTCAGTCTCTCACAGCCAGACTGTGTAACAGCTTCTTCCCCCAAGGCATCAGACTCCTCAATACTAAGAGACTGACACACCCACACACAAACACACTGAACTTAATTATAAAAATATAGTATTTAATTTATTGTCACTATTATACACTTTACCTGGCTGCTACTGCAATAACTGCTATGTCCATATCTGGTATAATCTTATCTGCTGAATACTAAGTCATAGTATGTTATGTTTACATTTATACCATTTATAAATTATACTGTTACTCTTTGGCACCTATCTTTTTGCACTACCTGTTATATCAGACACTGCAGAAGGTTTTAGACTGGCCAAGTCAATCACCAGACCTTAACCCAATTGAGTATGTATTTCACCTCTGAGACTGAATGGAGAAACCCCCCAAAACAAACAACAACTGAAAGAGGCTGTGGTAAAAGCCTGGAAAAGCATCAAAACCCAACAATTTCTTGAGGTCAGTGAGTTGCAGGCTTGGTGCAGTTATTGCAAGCCAGGGATATGCAACCAAATATTAAGTGTTATTTACTTTAATTTACTTCAAGACTTATCCCTTCTTATACTTTTGCTCACCTAAAAATTGAGTGGCCTGATACAAAAGGTTCTATGTTTTTTATGTTGTTTAACACCCAAATGTCTTTAGTTCTTTGGTGTATAGCACAAACAAATTAATTGGCCCTGTTGTTCTAATAGTTTCAGAGGGGACTGTAATATTACATTAAAACATAACATTAAAACCACCTACCAAAACAGCTCGGACCCGTCAAGGCATGGACTTCACAAGACCTCTGAAGGTTTGCTGTGGTATCTGGCACCAAGACGTTAGCAGCAGATCTTTAATGGAAGTTCTGTAAGTTGCAAGGTCGGGCCTCCATGAATCGTACTCGTTTGTCCAGCACATCCCACAGATGCTCGATCGGATTGAGATCTGGGTAATTTGGAGGCCGAGTCAACACTTTGAACTCTTTGTCATGTTCCTCAAACCATTCCTGAACAATTTTTGCAGTGTAGCAGGGTGCATTATCCGGCTGAAAGAGGCCATTGACATTAGGGAATATCATTGCCATGAATGGGTGTACTTGGTCTGCAACAGTGTTTAGGTAGGTAGTATGTGTCAAAGTAGCATTGACATGAATGCTATGTCCCAAGGTCCCATCAGAACATTGCCTAGAGTATCACACTGCCTCTGCCAGCTTGCCTTCTTCCCATTGTGCATCCTGGTGCCATCTCTTCCCCAGGTAAGCAACACATATGTACCTGGCCATCCAAATGATGTAAAATAAAAATGTGATTCATCAGACCACCTTCTTCCATTGCTCCAGTTCAGTCCAGTTCTGATGCTCATGTGTCCATTGTAGGTGCATTCGGGGGTGGACAGGGGTCAGCATGGACACTCTGACCGGTTTGTGGCTACGCAGTCCAATAAACTGCAAGCTACGATATGTTCAGACACCTTTCTATCACAGCCAGTGTTAAATTTTTCAGCTATTTGTGCTAATGTAGCTCTTCTGTGAGATCAGACCAGACGAACTAGTCTTCACTCCTCATGCACATCAATGAGCCTTGGGCATCCATGGCCCTGTTACCGGTTTACTGGTTGTCCTTCCTTGGACCACTTTTCCTAAGTACTAACCAATGCATACCGGGGCCATTTTGGAGATGCTCTGACCCAGTCATCTAGCTATCACAATTTGGTTCTTGTCAAAGTCGCTCAGATCCTTATGCTCATGTTCATTATCCTGCTTCCAACATATCTACTTCGAGAATCGACTGAATCTACACATCTACTGACTGCTTGCTTGCTGCCTAATATATCCCAATCCATGACCGGTGCCACTGTAACAATATAATCAATGTTAGTCCCTTCACCTGTCAGTAATTGTAATGTTATGGCTGATAGGTGTATGAATTATTTACTTAACAGAACCCCATAATTTCCTGATAGGCACCCCATACTTTTCTCAGGCCATTCATAGATCTCTAATAGAACTACCAATGATCTGAGTAGCACAAGACACACACACACACACACACACACACACACACACACACACACACACACTGCAATATAAGGTCATTGTGATCATGTTTAAACATTTTATTCTTCAACCTACCAGGAAGCATCAGCAAGTCCACGCTTATATTGAAGTTTCTAAATAATTAAAGCTGAATAACTGAACAATATGTTATAGGCTGATTAATGCAAGCTGAGACTAAGGATATTATGAATAACTACATGCTATACTACTGAACTTAGGATGTACTGGTTACAGCTGATTTAGTGAAGTAAGTGTTTTACAAATGCAATATCACCAAATGACACTTAGTCATCACACATTTCTTTACTACAAATCACAGAAATCTCTACTTGATTACATAACTCTCCCAACCCCTCAGGCAATGAGAGGCCATTTCTCTTTTCACTAGTGTTTTAAAAGACATTTTTCTCTTCACCTCTGTCTGAACCACTACTTAACAGAGACAAAGAAGCAGAAGAAAGAATGGAATTGGAAAAAAAAAAGGTAAGTGGAATTGTGAAAACTATCAAATTTTACGGTTCAGCTCTCAAGCTCTCTCTCTCCACTGAAATAGCAAAACAATTTACACTCATCCTGCACATTAACCTTTCTCAAACTGAAGTGGATTATCACTTATAATGCCTGAATGAGATGCTCTGTGTGCCTGATAAATACAAGATGGGGGTATGTGCTTCGAGGAAGGGAGGCTAAGGAAAAAAGTGAAAAAGAAAACTGAGGATTTAAGGTAGAATGAGGGAAAAAGTGGTCCATGCTTGAATGTAAGGTTGGCATATTTAACCTGCCGATCTGTATGAAATATGGCCACCGGCTGGCGCACCGCTTCAGTGCTCCCGAGGACATAGTTAACATTTCCGCAGGTAAAAGGGGAGGCGTCATTAAAGAAAACCAAGGATGCTCATCTTGGCACAGCCTGAAGCCATTTATTGCATGAAAGCCTCCATATCCCCATCAATCTGTTTGCCAAGGACCAGAAGGCAATGCAGAAGCTCACAGTCTTACAGACAGATCATCTCTGCCTAAAAGACAGGCAGCTGAGGAATAACCTAAAAATCATAGGTTCTGGGTCAATTCTAAATACTTATTAAGACATATGACTTTTGTGTCAAACTGAGTGATATTTATATGTGGATTTTCTAATGATTTACTTAAAATGCATTTAACTAAAATTAAAATGGAATTTTCTTCTTCCCATGATCATCAGAAAATGAGATGATGTTTATTTGGGAACATGGAATATTTTTAATATTTCATTGGGGTGAATGTGTTTAGGTAACAGACTTGAGTGAATGTCATTTTTTTTTTTTTTTATCATAACCAGTAATTGACGACTCATGGAAAATTATGTTTCAAGCATGACATTTTAAATGGAGTGAAGTATTTTAATTATTATTAGGTGTCATTATAGTGAGTTGGGACAGACAAAAAACTGCTGTTTAAAAAGTGTTTATTAATATAATATCATCAGTATAATATATTAATATCCATTTATATGTAACATGCACAGGGTGTTGTGAAGGACACTTTATCTGTGTTTAAAATGTCCTTTTACATTTACTTTGCATACATATGATGTGATGAGTGGGACACATATGGTACCAGAACTGTAGAATCACCCAGAAAATCTCTAAATGTTGTCTTGTTCTATACATATCTAAGAAGTGCCACCCGTTACTGTGCTCTTGTCCTCCCTTTGCTATCCTATCTCCAAAAATCTGGACTTTCCTCCTGTAGTACAAATAAATACTTATAATATGCACAACACATGGACAAAACATGAAACGATAAAGTAAATGTACTTGCAAAATGGAGACGCTCAGATTTATCATCCAATACACATGCGCGCTGTATTTTTCCTCTATATAACTTTAATAACCTTGGCTGTTCAGCTAGTTCTGTAATTAAATGAACAAATGTTGACACAACTGTAGCGTGTGGATGATTCAGAACTAATAGAAAACCTTATTCTTGGCCCCGTTAGTGTCACTTTAACGTTCATTAGGTAACACAGGCAAAATGAAGTGTTGAAGTGGATAAATATTTGAATGTAATAAAATCCAGTTCTACGATGCAAAAAGATTTGGGTTCTTTTTCCTTTTCCATGGAGACACAAAGAGAATCTCAACCCGGTTACCACCAAATATAGTAATGTGTTCATGTGTTTATGCAAATCATTATTTCAGGATATTATCTTTGAGGATATTGGAATTTGATATAATGTGGCGAATATGCATCCCTAGAGAGTCCATAGAAAGATTTTCATAAGCAGTATGTATTGAAAACATTTAAATGCATATTTGTGAATGCTTCATGAAGATGGCCAGCTGACTATCAAAGCTTTTTATCTACTTCGTGCTCCAATAGCCATCCAGTCTGATGAGCAATGCACTCAACAAAGGCAAAATATCTCCATAACCCAGCATGCTCTCTCACTTTCTCTCTCCATATCTTTGCCTTGCATAAATTGTACTGAAATAGGAGCAACCCCTGTTCTGAGTTATTGACCCAGACACCTATTGCCTGGGAGCGGTCCAAAATAAATATGTGTTTGCTTACATCTTGTGATGAATTAAGCCTTGTGAAAAAAAGAGAATCGAGGTCCCAGGGGAGCCTAGGTGATTAGGCATGGTCTCTACAGCATTTGCCTGTTACTATTGTTGCAATTTCTCACTGAAATGGGCCCAGAAGCATGACACGTGGCTACATTACATGTTTACAAATAGTTATTTTATATTGATTGCTGTCCATGGCATAAACATTAGAAAGTTCATTCACTGGCACTGAAGAATCCGTGATGCATCTTTTCCCCTACAGCTATTCTTTTATAGCCTCGGATAATGTGTAATAATGAGACCCGTGGTGAGCTTGAGCCGTGATTTAGAGAACGCGCTTAAAAGTGCTTCCATGTTTACGACATCGTAACTTGGATTTTCTCTGGCTTTTTACAGGTTATTTCTTCCTATGACAGCAGGATCAGGGCGCATTGTTTATCTGCTTTGGTCAGGCTGCTTCTGTCTCCATTAAAGCTTTTGCGGCTTGCTGCACAGATTCAGGGCTTGTATCATCTCACCAGGCTATAAAAAGAGCCCGGGGAAGCGGAGTTTCATGAGGTGCGGCTACTCTGGGGCCCAGGCAAGGGACACGAGATGGATCGCCTATGCACCTGCCCTAGAGCAAGCAGGTAATGGGCAATCTAGCCAACCTTGTTATGGTCATCCATGTTTTACTGGCTCCATCAGCACCACGGAAGCATCACTGCCTGTTACCGAGATGATGAAAAATGACTAGCTGATCATTTCTGTCTCTGTATGCAGAACTGTGCATGATTATTATTATTAACTGGTTTTAATACCCTGCACAGCCTGACATCTTCTTCTTACTGAGATTAAGGACTGGATGTTTAATGATGGCATTGCTGAGATTGTCATAACTCATAAAAGGGCCATTAAAAGGTTATTATAGAGAAGGCTGGAGCTTTTATGTGTTTAACTTTAGAATGGAGGAACCAATCAGTCTATCTGGGTTTTTTTTTTCCTTCTATTTTACTTTTTTTATTTTCCTCCTAACTCCTGCCTGCAGGGCCACCACTCTGAGATGTGTGAGTCATATCAATTACTGGCCATTATTACAGGGAGAGCAAACAAGAGTGATATCAGAGCAGAGATGGGAGGGAGAAAGATTGTACATGTTGAAACGCTTGTTGGAAATGATGGAGATGGAGGAGAAGAGGAAGGTATAGAGAGAGGGAGATTAAAGTGGTCCATAAGGAGTGACGAATTGGTAGTCTTTTATGGTTCCCCTTAGGAATCAATGGCAGAAGCAGATCTGAGTGAGGCTGAGAGATGTCCATTTCTGAGCTGGACACAAATTGGCCTATAAATTGGTCTCACACATAAATATGACTTCTTTTTCTTTGGCTCATATTAGGCTTGACCTGTTGTATATGAAGTCTGGTTCAGTGGCACAGTTGGTAGCTTTGCCGTCTCATTGCTCCGTGCTTTGATCCTGAGCTCAGGTTATATATAAAGCCATGTTTACATGGGTTTCCACCTCCCAAAAACATGCAGGTCTGAGGCTTGGCTACGCTAAACTGGATGAGTGTGTTAATGTATATAGTTATTAATAGTTATGAAATAGCAGCACCTGAGTCATAAGAACTTCATACACTCAACCATTATCAGGTTCACCTACCATATAGGTCAATTTGTAGGTCTGTTGCATGCACAGTTTGTACGCCAGCCTCTGCCCCATCCATAAATGAAAAGGGACCACTATAGGACCATAGGATGGTGATTCTTTCTCTTATTTTGTTCTCCCTTTGATAGACAAGAAAGTACTAAAATAGGCAGGGATATACAATAAACGTAAGTAATTACGTTTATTGTTAATCCACCACTACTTTGGTTATGCTATACTATTACCTATTACCTCTAAAGTACGCATGATAACTACGTCACAACTACACTATATCAAAAAGGCAAGGGGGCAACATCTGGGAAAAACAACCCTATATGCAGTAGCCAAGTTTGGTAAAACACTATGACAACAACAACAGCTACAATTTTGTTTAGTGCTAGCATTAAATTCTACAGTTTAATGGACTAGCATAACATCCAGGGTGGGCTCACACACTGTGTTTCTGGGAAAGGCTCGGAATCCACCATGATCCTGACTGGAATAAATCAATTACTAAGGATGTAAGCATTTTGTCTTTTCTAAATCTTTGGAGTACATACTAAAAACTTTCATATGTCACATTAATATCAGAATTTAAAAAAAAAATCTCTGCTCTCAAACATTACTTTGCTAACCCAAATCATAATACCAGTCCTCCATAATACCTCCAGAGCAAGTCAGTGATTAAGCCTCCCACCAGCTGAACTGATTATCTCTTTGTTTTATCTTGAGCATTTTTCATAGAGAAAACTGAACAAAGAAAGACAGCGTCCAACACATCGAGAACATCAATCAGCTCCATGAAACCTACACACCACAAGAGTGAAGTACTAAAGCCTATAGCTCTGTTGAATAAACTGAACCTGAGTGTTGCAACATTGCCCTCTACAGAGGAAGTGAGAAAATATCCCAGAGAGTTGTGGACAAAAGAACAAAGGAGTCCCATAGGAAAGAACACAAAGGAACTGAAGGCAGCAAACAAACACGAACCTATTAACCATAAGCGTAGCATCTATTTTCTATTTTTTATGCATAGAGCCTAATTGTATTGTTGTCAGTAATAACTATGCTTTAATAACAAGCAATCAGTGGCTGCGCATATGCTTTTAGTCCCGATTATTACTTTCCATTCATCACACATCAATTAAATATTAAATTTTCATTTCATTTACTGTGATACATGGTATTTAAATAGTTCCATTAGGCCTTTCAATGTGGTGATTCAATAGGTGTGTCTTAGCACTGCAGCGGAAATCAGACAGCCGACACACACACACACAGACCTCTGACCACTTGAGTGACCTCTATCACAACCTATACCACACCTATTCTACCTGGGTGCCCTCTCTCTCTCTCTCCTTCACCTAACTCACCTTCACTCACCCGTGTCAACCTCTCTCTCATCACCATTCCCTAGAAGCAGGTAAGTTACTTTATTTTAATCTCTATTATTTTTCTCAGTGTTTCACAAATGATCTATTCTGTGACTGAGATTCAGCGCAAAATTTACAATAATTGCTTTCTTACAGATTAAAATGGGCTTGTTCGAATTCGCCAAAGTTATGATGGTTCTGTACAACTTGTTAATCTTGGTAAGCGTGTTGTGTTTTCTCATTACATGTATGTAAGCATAAGATGGCAGGGGCGGTGGTGGCATTTAGAAGAGTAATTACATTTCTGTATTTACAGCCTGAGATTTTTATGTGGTGTGTAAAGTATTAAAGAGATTCAGTTTTCCTGTGAATATGCACACAGTAATTTATACTCTGCATAATGCAAACATATAGTCCATTACAGTTTTTTTTTTACAAGCAGCAATTTTCATCTCATTAACTTGAAAGGTTCGAATTTTCCCAACTTGGTTTGATAGCTAATGGTGACGAAACGCCACAATCGCTAGTAGATGTTTTAGAGCAGCTGATTCTGCACTCTTGGCCGTTTTGTATGCTTTAATTTTTAACGGTGATTTCACAGCATAATGGAGGAAATTTTTGGTTTTCCTAAAAGCAATTTTTAAATGCCATTTTGAGATTCGACTGCTTTAATACTGAACCTGTTATAATTTGACTTAGATGGTACTGAAGTCAGGTCTAAAAAGGTGTATCTTACTGTATTATCAATATGTGTAGAATTTACACTGTATTATAATATAAAGAAGTGCATCTTGCTGTATTATTAAGATGTGTTAAATATATATTACAGTCTGTATAGGCGGGCAAACGTGCTTGTTTTTGCTGTGGCTTTTATCAAATATTATCAAACTACTTGAATTAGTGAAATTGCAACTGCATTAAATTGTTTTGTGCGGTCATTCGCAGTGATATTCGAGACCTTTTAGATGTACTCATGTTCGACACACGTGAGTCACAGAGGGCATTGTCTGATGTCAAATCATGCGTCTCGGCCCAAATCTGTAGAAAATCTGCAGAAAATCCTCTGAATATTGTGAAGTTTGCTTGATTTTGCATTTAATTTCTAAAATCGCAAAATCCTGGAGGGACTGATATTAGGAAACTATGCTAATTAGTGGTAGCGTAATATGGACTGTGGCATATTTCCATACATAACCTAAGTGTCATTCATGTGTGCTTTAAGCTTGTCACAACCTGTGAGGCCAAATAAACAACAACCTACAGTTCTCAAATTCTCCTATTTACTGATGTACGCCACATTCACTTCTATTTCATGTCTACTTCAAGCATGGCATGGTTTCTATTTTTGTCCAGATCCTGCCCTTGGGGATCTCCCTGTCCTTTTGCTGTTCTGCAAAGGCAGTCCATTCTGTCCTCTGGAGTTTGTGCTTTTTTCTTTTCTTTTACCCTTCCCATAAACTGATTTATATGTAGTATCATTTATACAACTTCTCCTCACATGACATTCTCCACACATGGAATTTTATTATAGGTTCGAGAATTGTCTTCTAAAAGAAACGACAATGCCAAAAAAGATTGTGACAGGCAGCAGGAAACATTTGGAGATAGGAACTTGAGAGTAATATTCTTGTCATATTTGTTTAGCTGTGAGCTGTGATGATTATCAAAAGCAGGTGGTAAAAACGTTGTGTGATAAATGCATGATCTATTCTGGAAGCCATGTTAAAATTGGTGTCAGAGAAAAGTACTATGGCGTCATGTATGCTTTATCGGACATGCAGCACAATCACAGAGGAACACCTGTGACAGCTGTCACTGCCTTTGACATACAGTTGCAATCAAAATTATTCAACCCCCAGTGCAAATCAAGTTTATTATCAAAATGTACAGACTTTCAGCTGTTTGCAATGAACAAATCAAACGAAAGCAATTGAAATACTTTAACACAACGAATGCTTCAAGTGGTTTTCCCAAATTCAACTGAAAATGCAGCTTATAATGACCTCCAGTTTCAAATTTATTCAACCCCCTGAATAGAATCCCTCACAACAGCACAAATATGAAAAACAGGTGTTGTCTCAAACACACCTGATGCAACTAATCAAGGGCTTTATTATTTGCAGCAGGTGTGCTTGAGCTGGAACACATGAAATAACTGAATTCTGCAACCAGATTTCTGAGAAGGCAGGTTGTGAAAAACCCTCGAGTGACTGCAAAAGACCTGCAAGACTTGGTGGCAACAGGCACTGAGGTTTCAGTGAGCACAGTAAGGCACGTACTAAACGCAGAAGGTTTCCATGCCAGAACTCCAAGATGTACACCGCTACTGACCCAAAAGCACAAGAAAAGTCGATTCAAAATCATATAAATAAGCCACAGAAGTTTGGGGATTCTGTTCTGTGGAGCGATGAAACAAAACTGGAACTTTGCAACACGATGGATCAGCGGTATGTCTGGAGGAAGAAGAATGAAGAAAGAACACTCTGTCCACAGTCAAGCATGGTGGGGGCTCGGTGATGCTCTGGGGCTGCTTTGCATCCTTTGGCACTGGAAACCTGCAGCGTGTGGAAGGCAGGATGGATTCATTGAAGTATCAGGAAATCCTAGGAGAAAACGTCATGCTGTCTGTGAGGAAGCTGAAGCTTGGGCATCATTGGACCTTCCAACAGGACAATGATCCCAAGCATTCCTCAAATTCCACCCAGGCTTGGTTGGAGAAGAAGTCCTGGAAGATTCTCCAGGGCCATCACAGTCACCTGACTTGAACCCCATAGAAAATCTCTTGTGGGATTTGAAGAAGGCGGTTGCAGCACACAAACCCAAAAATATCGCTGAACTGGAGGCCATTGCTCATGAGGAATGGGCTAAGATTCCTCAGGAACGCTGCCAGAAGCTCTGCATCTCGTTTGCAGCAGGTCATAACAGCAAAAGCATGCTCTACTAAGTACTAAAGATGCCGCCATGAAGGGGTTGAATAATTTTGAAACTGGAGAAATCATTATAAGTTGCATTTTCAGTTGAATTTGGGGAAACCACTTGAAGCATTCATTGTGTTGAACTATATCAACAGCATTTGTTTGATTTGTTCATTGCAAACAGCTGAAAGTCTGTACATTTGACAATAAACCTGATTTGCAATGGGGGGTTGAATAATTTTGATTGCAATTGTAAACTGTCAGGTTTCAGTCACGGTCACAGTGCACTCATACACTGAGATCAACCCTTGCATTAAACCGTATGCTACTGCGACAAGTGATCTACAGTTCAACATGTTTTACACAAAAAAGACAAAAAAAATATCATTTTGTGAGAATCAGTGATATCAGCAGAGCTGTACATTTTTACTGAAAGGAGAGAAAACAGTTGCTGAATTAGAGCTTGATTTGTAGGATGGATGTAATGAATATATACTGATACAATATTTCAAACAAACAAGAATGAACAGATAATGTGTTTCAACAGACACAAAGATGCACTTTTCAAAATGCACTTTATTTATTTATTTACTAAACCAGAATTCTTTCCAGAAAGCTTCACAGGGCATGTGCTTGAGACTAGAAGTGTATGTTGAGAAGACTCTTGAGCAAGAATTTTTTACTTTCATGCTGGTGAGTGGTCAGATATGAAGCTCCTGAAAGACCACATTTGTTCATGTAAACCTATATGAGTGCATTTACATTTTTCATTCATTCATCCTTAGTAACTGCCTGGTCATGGTCAGTCTGGTTTAAATTAGGCTCCAGCTTTCAGTTTAGGCAACACCCACTTCAGGATTAAATCTAAATACAGATACAGACAGCAATATTTGGAGCACTAAACAGATACAGATGGTGTCACTGAGTTACACCCGTGTTAGAAAGCTTACACTGTTATACATGATGTTCCAGGCCCATATACAGAGAGAGACACCCGTTTATGTTTGTTATGGAGCTTCTTAACATGAATTAATGACCCACATGTTAATGTACACTTGCCTTAGGTAGTATTGTGAAAAAATAGTGACGAAATATGGCTAATGGGAAAACGTGAAGGATAAGACAGAGAGTCGTTAATGATGATTTTGTACTAGGAGTGTGATGGCATGAAATCCCATATAACCAGTACTCCCCTTACTCTCATGTTGGCGTGGGTATCGGCTAATCATTAAGCACTACATTCTGAATTTCTACAGTGAATAAAAGATACTAGGAGACATCGCTGATGCTTATAACATAAATTTATTTACTCAAAGGGACAATCATTTGCCAAACTATTATTGGTAATTATTATTTGCCAAACGTTTTGTATGGCCAAGCAATATTTGCATGATACTATACAGTATATTATTCATTTTATTATTATTATATTATGTATGTGTGTGTTATTGTGTTGCATGTAAACACCTTAATCAGAAAATCCACTGAAAGGATATGTACGCATGCTCAGTTCATAAGGAATTGCGGGTGCTAACAGAAGCTGTAGGTTAGTTATTTAGGAATGGCAACGCAGGCATACTTACAACAACCATGTATACAGAAATATTCCAATGGATGTACGCATTTAAACATCGTATTCTGTATATGGCTGCAACCTGATTATGGCCCTTAAACAGAATTTGATGTCCATGTAAACATAATCTTTGTCTGACTCGCATGTTCTCTTTGTGCCCTTTTGGAGCCAGGCCAACATTATTAGCACTAACATTACTTAGACTAGCATTAACATTACATTATATAATGATAGACTAGTATTGACGTTATTTATCTAGAGACTTTAAAAAAAATTATCTTGAGACTTGTCAAGAAAACAGGAACAGGTGAGCGCCACATAGTGCCCCCTGGGTAATGTAGTTCATGTAGGGTAATTATAAATTGCCCAGAACCTGATATGGAGAAGGCAGAAAAGAGTACCGGCAGGTTGTAAGAAGTGGCGGTACGCAAGAAAAAGTCACGATACGCCAAAGAGTAAAATGTAAATGTGCCGGTACTGCGTACTGGGGATTATCGGCCCACTTCAAACACTGTGTATAGTCAAACTGAATACATAGATCACTGTTTTATCTTAAACACTGGTAAATTAACAAGGAAGCATGTCGAGTCCCTTAAAAGTGGAGAGGAAATTCCCTATGGAGAGAAAGTGCTGCTTTGATCAATGTCAGCTGAGGGAACAACGTTGCGTAGTATTTTCTATTTATAACTCTGCATTTTATTCCTTACATAACACAGGTTTCGGTATAGTATATGACCATCAAGTTATAAGACCAGAGCCAGTATTTTAGTACAGTACAGCATTAGTATGCATGTACCTTGTTTAAAAATAAAGTCATATATTTATACTTCATGTTTAATGCTATGCATGTTATATAACAATAATGCAATATGAATGATGAATTTCTTACAAGTGTTACTAACTATTAAATTACAATTTTTGATATTACTTAATACTAGGTTTCTTTTTCAGGTGGGAGGATCAGGCTTGATAGCTGTGGGGTTCTGGATGCGTTTAAGTGGAGATGTCCTGGGGACGAACATACTGGGGGTGTTCTCTATCTATGCAGTGAACACCGTCAAAGTGGACATATACTTCATTAGTGTTGGAATTATAATGGCCCTGCTGGGATTTTTGGGCTGCTGTGGGGCAAAAAAAGAGAGCAAATGTCTCCTGATAATGGTAATTAAAAACAATCACATTATCAAGCATTGTATATAAAGACACAAGTTTTAGATCAATATTGTACCAATTATTTTCATCATTTTTAAATAAATTCAATATTATTAATCACTAATTACTCTGCACAAAATGTCAAATTGCTTTCCAGTCTCCCATACATTAATGCATTGCGATATGACCTCAGATACATTTAATTACTTGGTAGTACAGTCACGCTCATTATAAATCTCCACTTTCCCCATATAGTTCTTTTCCATCATTGTCGTCATTTTCATCGCGGAGCTGACAATTGGATTGTTTGCCCTGGCCTATTCTGCATATGTAAGTTTTACGCTGAGGTCCCAGCCTCCTCATGCACCTTCTGACCTTTCCTGTTCCTGCCTATTTTTATTCGCATGTACATTTTTAAAAATCATTGTATTTCTGACCATTATTAAATATGAGGAGTTGGCGGTGGCTCCAGTGCATTCTGCTTCTTAATGACTGTGATTGCTCAAAGCTGCATGCCTGCGCTCTCACTCCCAGCAATTTATTCCCCACTACAACTCAAGTTTAAGCATTTATATGCAAAACAGCCAATTTACATACATTGTTGTGGCCATTTAGTGAAACCTATAATAATTCTGTTAGTTATGGAAAGCGATTTAGGAAAATAGTGCATTTTAATCACATAAGTAAAACATTTTTAGGCAAATTCCCTAATTTTATTATTTATCATATGCAATGCTCCATTTTATTTATGTTCTAATGTCATTGGGAATAGTCCATTACTCCTACCAAGTGTGCTCATTTTTCTTGCAAATAATTCTACTTTCTGACACTTAAACAGCACGATCTGAATGAACGACAGCTCATCATTATATCCAATTCTGCTAAGGCTATTCATTAGCAAACAGGAAAGCTCTGAGAATGACATATGTTTGAATTATGGACAGTCTGAACCGTTAAGGGGAACATTACAGGCATGCACAAGCTCATTTAATGTGCTGTTTGTCACCATCACTGACACCCAAACGTCCATTTATTCATTTCAGTGCCAAAAGAAATTGTAGTTTTATTAATGTACATGCTTCTTTATAACCGGCTGCATTTTAGATAAATATGGAATGTGAATGTATTACAATATCACTGTAGTGTAAATTTGAACAGGATACTCATCTACTTGAATAATCAGTACTGGTGAGAGTGATAAGTCCTGACATTTTTAAATGTATTGCAGTACTGCTTCTATTCCCTGCTGCAATCTGACGCTCGAGAATAAATCAGAAACCTAATATGTATGGACAGAGATAACAAGTATGCAAAGGCATATCCGGGGCTATTTTGCTCACCTTATGGGAGCGTGCTTCAGTGATAGCGAGCAATAAATTAGAAGAAACATAGCACACTGAAAGCCTGAATATTTACATTTTTATACCTTATCTCCAGAACATAAATATATATATATATATATATATATATATATATATATATATATATATATATATATATATATATATATATATATAAACATGTGATTGCAGTATACCGTTAAGACACCACTTTGTATGAATTTATATATGCCGTATTGGTATATTAGTGTAGTATTGAGTCGTCTTTGCCGGTATTGTTGTGGAATATGCTTTTCTCAGCAGGTCTGGGGTCTGTGCCAGTTATGAGTTGCACTTTCCACTTTACAGCGCTAGTGATCTCAGCTTTTAGCAGGATCACTTTCCCTACAGCACTTTGTCCTGCCATCGTAGATGGTGATGGATTAGTCAAGCTAGTGCATAATAACCCTACTGATCTGTGTTCCTCTGCTTTCTCCTTGGGCGACGGAGGGGGGTCTTTTAATTGCCGCTTGTCTGCACGTCCCCCCAGGCATACAGAAGACCGCTCACGTTGACCCCCCTCACTCGCTCACTCCCCCAATACATCCATCTTTCGCACAGAATGTCATGTGCGCTTTTTTCTACACTTTCATCATTTTAACCAAAGCAGAGAGAGAGAGAGAGAGAGAGAGAGAGAGAGAGAGAGAGAGAGAGAGATTGGCACCCCATTTTCTGCCAGATCGCTGCCTCATCAGTGCATCCGTTTGGATGGTTTGCTGGATGAACTGATAATTTGATCTAACATAATTGGTTGAAACCTTCCCAACCAAATGCATCAATATATATGGAAATTTTCCATGATCGGAACCTACACAAACTCATCACCTCTAGTGTTATTGCATGGATTCTTTATTTGTGTTGGCTTAATACCTTTATGGGTCTCACTGATGGCCATATGCAAGGACAATAAGGAAAATGGGTTAGCATGAATTACAATGTGCATGCATATCTAACCTTGTCTATTTTTACCTTCTTTCAGATTGGGAAATTCCTAAGATCATGGGGCAAACCTGCCCTACAGGATCAATATGGAAGAGATTTCCACTTCACTAGCCTGTGGAACATGACCATGACAAAGGTAAACCAAGGCTTAATCGAAGAGCATCTCCCACTATGATGCAGGCACGATTGAAGGGCCACCACTAATGTGGACTAAAAATGGGTTTGCTAAATAAACTGCCAAAGGGAATTTGTAATGAAAGTGTAATGAAAACGTCTGTGGTGGTTTAGGATCAATACTCAGCCATGTAGCCATGAAGTCACACCAAATTTAACCATTCATTCCTTTCTTGGAGCAAAACATGTGGAATCTATAATCTGTTATCTCTCCTGTTTTCTTGCACGATAGGTGCAGTGTTGTGGTTTTAATAACTACACTGACTTCATTGGCTCCTATTATTCTAAGTACTATGGTGACATTTACCCTCCCAGCTGCTGTGGAAACACAACATTCATATGTGACTTGGGGTACGCACACAACAGCACAGTACAGGTGAGGAAGTACACTGCTAAACTAATTGTATTGCCTGAAAATTATAATAGCAGAAGCAAAAGCAATTTTAGTTCCCTGCGATGGATTGGCACCCCATCCAGGGTATCTCTATCTCTCTCTCTCTCTCTCTCTCTCTCTCTCTCTCTCTCTCTATATATATATATATATATATATATATATATATATATATATATCGTCCTGAACACAATTCTGCAAAATTAAAGTTGCAGATTTACCCCTGATGGGCACAAAAAGCTCACATGGGAGACCCCTTCCAATATTAACCAAACATATGTTTCCTCACAGGAAAAAAAAAAAAAATCACCATATCGAGTAATATTTTTGTTTTTTTTAAACCTATAATTGAGTTGTTACTATATAAACAATAACTATTAAATAAGTAACCTTGTAGCCAGACCTACTGTCAGAGCTGCTGTTATAGAAAATTAATCAACACCTTCTGACCAATCAGAACGGACAATTCAACAGTGCTGTGGCATAAAATGGTATATACTATAAGGCTGGTCAAGTTTATAATACCAGTATTTTCCTTCTTCAGGGCTGTATTAAATGGCTTGAATATAGCCTAGATGAAAAACTCTACATTCTGGGAGCATTTGCAGCAGGGGTTTGTGGTATTGAGGTAAATTTAGAGTATAATCAAAACTTCCAAGGTTCAAGAATCAAGGTTGTCAACTTGTTCAAACCTACAACGTGTAATCAGTTTGTGCTTCTCTTTCTGTCTTTTAGACTGGAGTGATGTTTGTGTCCTTGTACCTTTTCTGTTACCTGGACAAAGATGCCAGTTGAGACTATCAAAGCTGTACTCTTAGGGGAAAAAAAAAAGGTTCCTCAACAAGTTTTTTTTTTTGGGTTAATTCAGGGTTCTTCAGATACTAAAGGGTTCTACTTGGAACCATCTCTGATACGGAAACACTCTGCTGCATGGTTATACTAAGAACAAAGAGTTCAACCAGAGGGACAAGCCAAAGTATCTTCGAGGTTTCTAGATTTAGCCTTTTTTTCAGTCGTGTAAGTTCTAACATAGTGTAACAGTGTGGGGAAAACCCATCAACATGGCTGAATTCTGGCAAACAATAAAAAAAAACAAAAAAAAAACGGGTTTTCGGCCAACATAGAGCTTTTCCGCATCAACTTTAAGAAACCATAAAAAATATATTTCACCATATTGATATAGAGCTATTCTTTTTAATCTTGTCTTAATCACTGTGTGAATGTGTGAATGAATCAATCAGTGAATGTCACACTTTGATCAAGTTGTTGGATAGCTATGTACCTTAGAGAAATGGGCATAAGCCTAATGAGTTAAGCTTACATGAAGATACCAGTTGTCAAAATGTCTGTGATCCTATTTCACATTTCATATCAGAGCTTATTTCATATTTCTGAAAATAGTTCATGAAACTGTAGTTTTCAAAACTCTATATAGGTGAAAATGACAAAGTTTCACCCTATGATGGATTTTCCCAGGCTGCCACATAGTTATTATACAACTGAATATGTATAGCAATTATATTTCAAATGAGTGGACGTCAAAGCATAACACTACTGTGAGAAAGTTTGAAATCACTCAGAAAATTTCACATTTTTCATGAAACTTGTACTTTTATTCGTCAAGAAAGTTGCAAAATAATATTATATATTAATATTATAAATAGTGAAAACAGTGGCAACGTTAGACAAAATGATTTCCACTTGAAATAACAATTTATTGCTTCAAACAATCTATTGCTTTCATCAGACAATCCTCACTTTCAGCAATTAAAGCCTGGCAGACCTTTGGGATTCTAGCTGTCAGTTTATTCAGAAATTTCACTTCATGTGTCCTGAAGCACCTCCCACAAGTTGGATTGGATTGATGTGCAATTTTTTCATACCATCTGGTCAAGCAGCTCACAACAACAGTACAATAGGTTTGAGATCTGGTGATTGTGCTTGCCATTCCATCACAGACAGAATTCCAGCTGCCTGTTTCTTCCCTAAATTGGTCTTACATAATTTTCTAGCAATTCTTTGGGCCATTGTCTTCTTGTAGGTTGACACTGGCTCCAATCAAGTGCCACCCACAGGGTATGGCATAGCATTGTAAAATGGAATAATAGCCTTCCTTGTTTATGATTGCTTTCACCTGGTATTCCCCACAACCAGCCCCAAAGCACTCCCAGACCATCATGTTTCCTCCATGTTTGACAGATGGCATCAAGTACTCCTCCAGGATCTTTTCATTTGTTCTGCACCTCACAAATGTTCTTCTCTTTAATGCAAACAAGTTAGATTTATTTGTCCATAACACTTCATCCCCAATCATCCTCTGTCCAATGTCTGTGTTCTTTTGCTGATTTTAAATCTTTTCGTTTTATTGGTTAGTCACATATATGGCTTTTTCTTTGAACCTCTTTCTAGAAGGCCAGGGTCCTGGAGTCACCTCCTCACTGTTGAAGAGTGGTGTTTTACTATTTAATAAATCTGCTAGTTGAGGACCCGTGAGGCATCTGTTTCTCAAACTAGAGACTCTAGAGACTGGAGACTGTTTTTATCCTCACACTGTTCTAAGAAAGGAGTAGTACACACCTTTGCAAGATATCTTCAGTTTCCTGGGAATTTCTTGCATGTAATAGTCTTTATTTCTCAAAACAACAACAACAGACTGAAGTCTGGGTTTCTGAAGAAAGCTCTTTCTTTCTGGTCATTTTGAGACCATAATAAACAGCACAATGAATTTCAGCTGTGTTAACATAATTACACAAGGTTTTTCATTTATTCATTTATAAAATTAACATTTTAACATAATAAGATAGGCTAACACAGTGTGTCATTGGAACACAGGAGTGATGGTTCCTGAGAATGGGAATTCCTTTGTATGCTTATGTAGGTATTTCATTAAAAACCAGCCATTTCCAGATTTAATTATTATTGCTATTTACAATTTATAGACTGTATTTCTGATCAAATCATTTTTTTTCTTTCAAAAACAAGGTGATTCCAATCTTTTGAACAGTAATATATAGTTGTATATTGTTATAGCGCACACTACAACAATAACTAGTTAAAAATGCTAAAACAGTCTATGCACTTTGTACTGAATAATGTTATTTTGCCATGGCAAAACATTACAGCATGTATGTTGGAAACAGCTTCAAATGCCACTGTGGAGTTAATAGTTTTTTATAACCATAGCATGTTAACAATAAGTTAGGTTTACAATAAGAACCCTAGTAATAAGTACCCAGAAACACATTATATGATAGCTGATCTTTCCTGTAAGGACTGGTACCTATTCAACTATCACGTCTTCAATGCTGCAATCAATAAACATCATGTCTGCTCGTTATTTACTTGTCTGGAGCTTTTTAGATTCACTCACCGGAGGAAAGTCTATTGGCCCTTAATTTTATAGAACTGCAGTAAAGAAATATTATTCGAGAGCAAACAGATGAATGGTCTTGGGTTCTGGTTAAATAAGACAGCTATTCAATATGGCACAGAAGATTTGATTTATTGTCTGTAATAGACAATGATGTGCAAGTAAGTCTATATATGTGGTCTTAGTTTCTATGTGCATGTGCAAATGACAGGTTGCCTACTGTTTTTGAACACAGCTAATATCTTATAGAACGCTTAAGAAAACAGTGGAAAATTAAAGTGGGTGACCTTGGATTTAGTGCATTAAAATCTGTAACTTAGTCTAGTTCTCTCCTCATCAGAAAAGAAACAAGTACAGCCAGGAATTAAAAAAAAAAAAAGGCCAGAGCCTAAAATTAAGTATAAAATGCATAAGTAAAGAAGCACTTCAACAGATGCCAATGGACTTAATCTGGAGTTTGTGACTTCTGTTCTCCTTATTTTCCTTGTTTTACTGCTGGTGTCTTGAACACTTATATAGATGTACCACATCTGTAATGGAGAAGCTTTTCAACAAGGTGGATGAAGTGAAAATTTTACAAATTACAAAGTTTAGGCAACCAAAAACTAAAGCTAACAATCAGAGCACAAAAAAACAAAACAAAAAAAAGTCAAAATCCAGATCATGTTCAGACAAGACAACACCTCAGTAACGTAAACTTTAGACTTAGGAGAGTGGAAGTACTATACAGTATGTAATGTTTGCTGATACAAGTCAAGTGTATGTAAAGATGACAGAAGACCAGGGAAATCAAATACTTCAAAAAGGGCAGTTACACTGTATATATTAAAAAAAAAACAAACAAACAAAAAAAAAAACACCACCTTGCAAAAGGGCAAATAAGTAATAATAAATAAAAACTTACTGTAAAGCTTAGTGTAAAATGTATTGTAAAGAGCACTTAAAAAAAAAAAAACGACTCAGAATAACTAAAAAATAAAAGGAAATTTTAAAAACTGCTGCAAAATATGGCAACTTACTGTCAAATGGTAATTTTAAAAACTGGAAAATGCCACCAAAAAAAAAAAGGGTAAACTGTACTGTAAAGGCCAAATAAAAAATAAAAAAAACTTACTGTAAAAGAGTAATTAAATAAAACTAATTGTATAGGGCAAAAAAGGGCAAATAAAGAAACTTACTATAACTAGTATAACTATAACTACTATAACATACTGTAATACTTTACAGTAAAGGGGTGAATAAAAAAAATCCTCTACAGGAACAAAAAAGTACTATAAAAGGGTAAATAAAATACTAAAAAAACCTTAGTGTAAATCTTACTCTGAAACGGCAGAAGAAAAAACCTTATGGTAAAACCTTATTGTAAACAATCAAATTCAAAAGCATCAATCTGAATTGTGCAGCACTGTGACTATTCGCTGTTCTGTCTCAAAGCTCATAAATTCCTTTGTTATCATAGTTTATTTTTTGCTTTGCACCAGAATAGATATATAAAATCGGTGGATCTGAAAACCTCCATGCAGATAAATCCACAGCGCCAACTATATTTACATCAGAAACCGAGCTGAGGACAAATTTGCCTGATTTCAAAGCCCACACAATTTCCTATTCAGAACTGATTTGTTTGTGGTGTGTTGTGCTTACCAGAACTGCAGTGAGTCACACTGTTCTTCACAAGTTCTGTGTACACAACATTCATGAGTAAAATACACAAAGAACTTTTCAGCATCATAATACAGCAATTAAAAGCTTCGAGTATAAAGACCTGCTTCCCAGGGGAGTCTGTAAAGAACATTTGGTTAAATAAAAGTTGGGGGAAATGTACAATGTGGAGTTAAGTATAATAACAGAAATGTACATAATCATCCAGTCAATGAAAGGTCATATGCGAATGGCAGCTAAAATAATGTTTCCCAAGCCACAGTTTTAGACACAACTAAGAAGCATAATGGGAATTTTTACCTTAACCAATATGTTGAAGCAGTTAGTTTCAATATATATCTGTTTACTCTGGAGGTTTTGCAAATAAGGGCAAATATTTATTAAAAAAAAAGCTTAGTGTAAAAGGGCAAATAAAAAAAAAAACATTGTAAAACTTATGGTAAAACTAAAGAACAAAAAAAGCTTAGTGTAAAAGAGCAAAAATAAGACTGTAAAATAGTGAATTAAAAGATTTTAACTTACTCTAAAAGTACAAATTGTAAAACAAGTAATGTGAAACTTACTGTTAAGGGCAAATAAAAAAAACTTACTGTAAAATGCTGAATTAAAAAAGCTTACTGTAAAAAAACATAACTTTTAAAAACTTATTGTATGAGGATGAATAAAAAAACATACTTTATAGGAGCAAATAAAAAGCTTACTGTAAAAAAACAAATTAAAAACTTACTGTAAAAGTATAAATAAAAAATACATACTTTAGAAGAGCAAATAAAAAAATACTTACTGTAAAAGGAAAACGACAACAACAAAAAACCTTACTGTATAGGGCCAGAGTGTTGGACACAACTGTAAGCATAACAGGAACTTTTCTCTTAACTACAATGATGAAGCAGCTAATTTCAAAAGATGTCTATTTACTCCATGTTTCATTTGAGTAAATATCAGCATGACAGTATTAGATTAGTAAAAACTGCAAATCATCCCTCAAAATCTGAATATATACTAAATTTTTCTTAATATGAAGTATGTAAGACAATATACCTGTAAAAATATGGTTATAAAAGCTGACAAGGCTGACTAAGTATCCTTAACTGAAAAAAAAGACATAATACAAAGCAAAAGCTTACAAATATTTAATTTTATTATATATAAAAAAAGTCAACAGCAAAATACAAAACAAAATCCAGTATAGAAAAATCAAGAGGGAAATGTTTAAAGGACTTGAGCACTAGTGGTATCTCCAATGAACTTCCAATAAATCCGTTTGAAACCAAACCTATTGCACATTTTTTGCAAACTAATATTAAGTGGTAAATTCAATACTTCCGGTTGTACCATTAAGATTTATATTGCCAAAAATCCAGTCATGAAATGATTTGAAAACATTATACAAGTCACGTACATTAATATAATAAAATAAATGTCACAATACAGATAAACCAATGAAAGAATTGAGCCTGAAATGATAACATTTTATCAGTGTATAGTGTTGTGCAGACCTACAGTAAGGCTGAACGCATCAAAACCATAACACGACCTCAAGTGACCTCTGACTAATGCAATCATGTTCGATTCCAGATCATGTAGAGGTGATGTTTTCAAGACATCCTTGAACTTCTTTCAGCCTGTAAAAAACGCCTATGGCTACAACATCAATACAAAGACCTGCCAATTCTCCAGTCTGCTAGATGAAGGCATCGTGATACAGCCTTGAACTAGAAAACTCCACCTCAGGCAATGATGTGTACCAGACATTCTCTCTACCAATAATCAACCTCAGGTGATTAATAAATAAAAACACACAACCACCTCTCATCTGAAATGCACGATCAAAAATATGAACTTTTTGTTGTAAAAATATATGCCTATAAAACTTTTTATTCAAAACACTGCTAGAATTAAGTGTAATGATTTCACTGACCAAAAGATAAAACTCCCAACACTTTATTTCAGGGTGCTGTTCATAGGGCTACATAACACCTCCACAGGTGCTTCATGACAACCCTACATACATATATAATTTGACAGGCATCAACTGTCATAAAGAGAGCCTTCCTCAATTTTTCTTCAAAGTCAAGCGACATATTTGTTGACATAACGACACTTGGTAGCTCGACGTACTTCCGATATGTCAGAGTGACAGAATGGTGATGATGTAACATAGCTTGAATCTCATAATTCAGCTTGTAAGAGTTTTATGAATGCCTACGGCAATAATGTCAGATTTATGTGCATTTTCTTTGATAGTTGATGAGTGAATCACTGTTATGGGGCTGTGACATACAAAAAGTACTCCAAGCTATGAAGTCATTAGCCTGGATAGTGTCATTACACAATGTCACCTGACGTCAAGATGTCAACTTCATATCAAGATTGGCATAATTAGCCATTAAATAGACATAGCTTATGGCTTATTATAGAAATAGCTTATGGCATTTACAAATAGCGGATCCCTTTTTAGCATTTGAGTATTTATGCAGGTCAGTTATCATGAAGGACTCATGAAGGCTACACGTAGCCCTATAAACACCACTCTTAAATGTTGCTAACAACCTCAACTAGCTTGATACTGCCAAAATAAATAGACATAAGTTAAAATGTATATACAGTACAACCAAAAGCAGTCAGTAGTGTTTAAAAATCAGATTCATTGCATCCTTTCTTGTCCGCTTTTCCTATTCATAACTATTCTAACAAGTAAAACATCCCTTTTACCCATTACTTCATCAGATGACATGCTTCTTTCAGAAAGAGCATTGCCATTTTCCCATTAGACTGGAAGAACTACTCTACTCACCATTTGCATTTTCCTCACTCACATAACGCAAGAGCTTCTAGTCGACACAGGCAGCATGTATCAGAGGATGCTCCGGTAGAGAAGCTGTAGCAGCTGTAGCAGCTTACGCTGTGGCCTGAAGGCAGAAGGTTCTCTCAGCGCAGGCCTAGTGCAAGTGGGACCCTTTGTTTAATGAGACCTGTTCAACTGCAGCTGCTCTACATCTGCTCCACAGGGGCTGCCTCGTCTTTAGGTGGAGGCTCCAGGTGAATAGGGGTAACATGGGCAGGCTTCCGAGTGCTGTAGGGGATATGTTATGTTTGTGAGGTCTACAAAACACAGCTTCAGAGACACACAGAGCAGCAAAAGAGGCACAGTTACAATCAAAATGATTCAACTCCATTGCAAATCAGGTTTACTGTCATAATTTACAGACTTTCAGCTGTTTGCAATGAACAAATCAAACGAAAGCAATTGAAATAGTTCAACACAACGAATGCTTCAAGTGGTTTCCCCAAATTCAACTGAAAATGCAACTTATAATGATTTCTGCAGTTTGAAAATTATTCGACCCCCTGAATAGAATCCCTGACAACAGCACATATATGATAAACAAGTGTTGTCTCAAACACACCTGATGCAACTAATCAAGGGCTTCATTATTTGCACCAGGTGTGCTTGAGCTGGAACACATGAAATTGCTGAATTGGCTAGGGGCAAAATTTTTTTGAAATACCTGAACTGGCTAGGGGCAGAAAATACCATATACTATCAACAGCTATAACCAGATTTCTGAGAAGGCAGGTTGTGAAAAACCCTGGAGGGACTGCAAAAGACCTGCAGCAAGACTTGGTGGTAACAGGTACTGAGGTTTCAGTGAGCACAGTAAGGTGCGTACTAAACGCAGAAGATGTCCGTGCCAGAACTCCAAGACGTACACCACTACTGACCCAAAAGCACAAGAAAAGTCACTCAAAATCATATAAATAAACCACAGAAGTTTTGGGATTCTGTTCTGTGGAGTGATGAAACAAAACTTTTCGACATGATGGATCAGCGGTATGTCTGGAGGAAGAAGAAGGAAGAAAGAACATTCTGTTCACAGTCAAGCATGGTGGTGGCTCGGTGATGCTCTGGGGCTGCTTTGCATCCTCTGGCACTGGAAACCTGCAGCATGTGGAAGGCAAGATGGATTCATTGAAGTATCAGGAAATCCTAGGAAAAAACCTCATGCCGTCTGTGAAGAAGCCATCACCCCCATGAACCCCATAGAAAATCTCTGTTGGGATTTGAAGAAGGCGGTTGCAGCACGCAAACCCAAGAATATTACTGAACTGGAGGCCATTGCTCATGAGGAATGGGCTAAGATTCCTCAGGAACGCTGCCAGAAGCTGGTGTATGGCTATGCATCTCATTTGTAGCAAGTCATAACTGCAAAAGGGTGCTCTACTAAGTACTAAAGATGCTTGCCATGAAGGAGCTGAATAATTTTGAAACTAGAGAAATCATTATAAGTTGCATTTTCAGTTGAATTTGTGGAAACCACTTGAAGCATTCGTTGTGTTGAACTATTCTAATTGCTTTTGTTTGACTTGTTCATTGCAAACAGCTGGAAGTCTGTAAATTTTGACAATAAACCTGATTTGCAATGGGGGTTGAATAATTTTGATTGCAACTGTATGGGATGGATGACTTACGAGTAAGGCGAGATTGGAACAGCTACAACAAGGACATGGTTTTTCTTTCTGAAGAGCCTCCAGAGGCCTCTGTGATAGCCTCGCACGTCTAGGTCCCACACATGCAGGCACTATAGTTGGAGAACACAAAATTCAATCTCCATTCCTTTATTTGTACTGGTAACATCTCTGAGCCACCACTAGAGGTCAGTATGCATCATGCAATGTGATGATTTCATTTGATCACTTCTACCTTTTAAAAACATACATAAAAATTATTGAATGTTTAACGGGAAATGCATAAAACATTTACAAAACAGAATGCTAATAAAAAAGTACACTGAGGGGAAAAAAGTACATTACAAAACGACAGATTACAAAGACAAAATAAAAAAATTCAGTGCCCATGTGTATTTTGTGCTTGGATTGTATCAAGTGTCCTGATGAATTCCTATTGTACACACAGACTTTTCAATATAAATCTTTTAACATGCTATTAAAACACCAAACCTAACTGTTTTCTCCAAGTTCAATACTAAAAGCAATATTTTTCTTTTGCCACATGAGCTGATCTTTTACACTTCATTAATAAATGTCAGTCGTACCTTGGCCAGTTCAGTCCATGTGCTCGTGTCCGTCTCCTGCTCCATCTTGATGAACATGACGTAGGTCTTTCCTTCTGTGTCCGGGATGAACGAGTCTTCACATGGGTTCTTGCCGTGATCTAGAACTTCTGCCTCACTGCAGTTAAACAAAACTGATATGAAATCTCTCAGGTGCCATGCTGAACTATTTCTTACATTAATATTGGCAATTACAACAGGTGTTTCTCCTTAACAGGTCATATAGTGTATGCATTGAATATAAGACAAAAAATAACAAATTGCAGTAAAAAAAAAAAAAAGGTGAAAAATGATGACAAAAATAAAAGTAAAAAAAAAATAAATAAAAAAAATCACTGACATACGGTTGTTTATTCTGAAGCAACCTGTTAATAAGACAAATTGGATTTACCGTAACAGATTCTGGATCTCTACTTCATAGGCATCTTTCGTCAAGCTATTAACACAAATGTAGAACAATTCAATTAAATGAAAAAGAAAAAAAAAAAAAAGTTTGCTTTACTTATAGTTGACAGCTGAATCTCATACATACCCATCAACATTTTTCAACTGAACATTTGGGACGGTGTTAAACTTATGCTTCTTAAAGTATACTTCCTGCACAGAAAAAAAAGAGAATGTTAAAATATGCATAATCACTCAATTTCTAGCTTTAATTGAATTTGTCTTCCAAAAAAAAAAACCCAATAAAATGGCAATATTTGAATTAGGACTGCAGCAATTAATTGCCAAAATAGCTAAACGGAATCTAATCTTCTTTATAGATTAGGATCGATTAGCTCATAATTAGTTAAACTTCTTTGTTAACCTAACATCACTGATCAATATTGACAAACACCACAATGTCTTTTTTTTTATTATTTATTTTTTACATGTAATATATTTTGTAATGCTTCTTGTGTCATGAAGTCACTATCATGCTTTTGGTTTACATCAAAGGTGCTGGGAGTCAATCCCAGAGTCGATTCCCTGATTCAAAGCATTGAAAACAGAGTCAAAAGCTCAAAGCTTTGGAGTCAGATCCACAAACCAAAAATTAATCACGGCATGCAAACACGGCAAATATGCGAATGCTAAATTAATTTTGCTTGCTAAGTGCGTCAGTTAGTGAGACAGCCAGTAGATACTGTGCTTTATCTTTAATTTGACAGGTTGGATTTGGTACAAATCAGGGCCCGAAATGCAGCTCAGACCCAGTCCCAGCAATTCAGACCATATTGGTCACACTGACATACGGTATAATTGAAAAAAGTGCATGGAACCAGCAAAATAAATAAATAAATAAATAAATAAATGAAGTGAATTTCATTTCATTACATTAGTTTGGGTGTTTGATTTGAAAGACTGATCTACTAAATACTTACTAATATTCTCATGCCATGACAGGTTGTTTGATAAAAGAGCTGCAATATTGTTTTGTCGTTAGTGACCTGTTAGTTAATTTCCGCTGAAGGAACTCGTTACGGATTTAGAAAGCATACAGAAAAGATGTTGCCGAATTACTGGAGCTCCCTCTACACGTTTTCAGACCTTGGAGGAGAGAAGAGATGAAGCAGCATGCAGAGAGTTTTAAACGACATCTGCAAGAACCAACCGGTCCATTGCATGTATGGACTGCATAACAAAAGGGACATTAGCATTAGCATTGCTACTAGCAGGACAGCTAGACATCAGAAGTCATTTTTTGGCAAGGGCATACAAGCTGTATATTACTTAAAAAGGTATGTTATATTGCATTGTACCTTGTACTGTATATTGCATTTGTTGTTGTTGGAATAAGATGTCACTGTCCCAGGAGTAAGTTGTAATGCAGCATGTATTTTATGTGTGCCTTGCTATGTATACAAATTGCTTGCAGTAATAATAAACTTTCACTTAAGCCTAGATTAGAAATAGAAATGCTAGAAAGAAAGATATTTATTTTTCAACAAAATATATTTTGATATTCATCATATTTTCAAAATAACTCAACTATTAAAACTATATAGAGAGAGATTATTAACTATTATCAAAATAATAGTTAGTTGCAGCCCTAACTCTAAGTGCAGGTTCTGTAGATGATCATCAACCTACTAGCGATGACCAAAATTGTTACTCACATGGAAGTAACCGTTCATGTTGAGGCCAACGATGCCAAAGTGATAGGAGCGGGAGACATCGGGAATTATGCACTCTCTTCCCTTCCTCTGCTCTGGCATGCGCATCCACATATCCCAGTCCCACAACTACCAGAAAGGAATCACACATGGACATGAAGAGTGTGTGAAATGAGCATGTCTCTTGGTAGGCGTATTGTGTAGCAGGATTTATTCACCTCTATACCTAAAACAAAATCAAGAAAATTTATGGTCTAAATGTAGCATTCGGACCTTCTCAGGAGTGGGCCATTTGGGTTCTAGTTCATCCTTGTAGAGGCTCTTTTTGAGCACCCAGCCCAGGCCGGGCATACTCTCCACCCTGTAAAGCAGTGACGGGTCCTCTGCTGTGTGCTCATAACCCTAAAAACAAAGAGATCAAACACACTGCTTTAGTACAGTATTAAAACATCATGTTTTAGTAACAATCGTATGAATTCTAATCTTGACCATGCGTTGTACAATAATAGCTGTTCCACTGGACAGTGGGGTATGGCATGGAGCAGTGATAAATACATGATCCCACATTGTGTTTTTCTTTCAAATGCCAAGTGAGCCATACAGTAAATAAGAATCTGTCCTGAATTTGGTTAGCCTTCTTACTAAGGTACCAAAAGCACTGAATATGAAGAATTGTGTATAACTATCCATAACAGTGCTGCTAAAGGGAGTCAATCACATAAGACTCAATCCTGATGAGAACAGTGGATCTGTTCTTGGACTGTTAGATCTTTCTGCTGATCATTCTATGCTACTTGACAGACTTGAGAAAGTGGGTTGGACTGTCAGAGAATGTCCTTAAATGGTTTTGTTGTTACTCGTTGTGTAATTCGTGTAACTCTCTGCGATCGTGTTTCTAAAAAAAAAAACCCGCATTATTCTGTATAGTTTTTCCACACTTATCCATAATCTGTCCTGTTGTTTGCTGGCACGGGGTGAAATCATGAAGAAATATGGTGTACAGGCCGCAGCAGGCAGAATTGCAGCAGGTACATGCAAAAGAGTACATATTACACCAATCCTGGGGACATTATATTGGCTCCAAGTCTCTTTTAGCATAGATTATGAAGTACTGCTACTAGATTTTAAAGCTCTATCATACATTATGGCTTGTCTGTCTCTATATGTTCCAAACTGTTCACCAAGATATAGTACTGCAGGCTTGCTCAGTGCACGCAAAGTCAACAAACTAAATGTGACAAAGAAGCCTTCTGCTTTTATGTCCCTAAATTTTTTTTATTATTTACCGAGATCAGAATGAATGGAATTAATGCATTACTTTAAAATTCAGCTAGAGACACTTTTTATACTTTATATTTAAACTTTACATTTTACACATAAAATTTTACATACACTCTTTTTTTTCTTTCTCTATTTTCATGACTCATTCTGTTTTTATTTCCTCTTATTCTCGTTTTGCTCCTGTAGTGTCTGATAACATAACCGTCAAATGTAAAGAAAACAGAAAGTCCTTGCTGTCTTGTTTTTAAATAAATCTAAATACAGATGCATTTGAAGAAGAAGAAGAAGAAGAAGAAGAAGAAGCCTTTGTCAGTCACGTATACAATGTGTACATATGAAATTCTTTTCTCTGCATATCCCAGCTTGGTAGGAAGCTGGAGTCAGAGCACAGCCATGATACGGCGCCCTTGGAGCACCGGATCCTAACCCTAACCCTAGGGTTAAGGGCCTTGCTCAAGGGGCCAGCAGTGGTAGCTTGGCGATGCTGGGGCTTGAACATCTGATCAGTAACCCAGAGCGTTATCCGTTGAACCACCACTGCTGAGTTGTAATATTTATCCACTCACATTATTCTCATGTCATTATGAGATGGGGAAACAGGTTCAGATAGTACAGGGTACAAATAATTCTGAATTTAGACTAATACAGCACTGTATGTTTACCACACTGTCCAGTAAAAAGTGCTATTATTGCTCTTGTACACAATATATTATAAAGACCAGACTATTACTGTAATACTCACCTGATCGTTCCAAGCCGATATGCAATAAATGCTCTCATCTTCATTAAGCAAATGAATGGTCTGACTGAGAAAGCTACAGAAAAATTGACGGTTACAAACAATTGCCACTTAAAACAACTACAATAAATATGCCAACAATTGACAAGGCATAGTTTTGATCATTAGATGTTTATCGTTTCTTCTCTGCGAGTATAAATACTTAAACAAATTCCTATCTGCAATCATGGCTGTAACTCTTTCTGTTGGAGCTTGCTGCCCTCTAGTGAACATGACCATGTGCTGCAAACATTATTATGCTTACAAACCTGTAGAAATCGATGGAAATATCCAGATCTTCCTCCAGGACAATGGCAAAGTTTGCATCCTAAAAATCAACAAGGATTTGTCAAAGCAATAAACATGCAAACTGTTCTAACAGATGTCATGGTTTTAAATCCTACTCACCGGATGGAGATTGAAAGTTGCAGTTAAACTGGCTTTGTAGTGCTATGACAAAAGTCAATTGTGAATAAATTATTGCTCTGCAATATCCATCAAGACTTCTTTCATTCTGTTATTCTGTTATAGGATATAAAACAGTACAGGTCTGATAAATCACCTGGGACACACGGGCATTTTTAATGCTAATGGGTGTGTGCTGAACTCCTTTAAGCCCGAACAGCTCCACCACATCCATAGGCTCCTATATAATAAAGAATTAGGGAAAATCAGAGTTTGAAAAAACCTTTATAAAAAGATACAGTCTTTATTAAATCTTAAAGAGATTAAGAATAACAAAGTACAATACATTTTATTTATTTTTTTTTACTGTATTTAAGTAGTTTTCCCTTTACGTAATACATTTCAAAAGAAACATTTCTACTTTCTACTCACTACATTTTCAAATACTACATCACAATATTTCTGTAATCATATATCTGTAAAGTCATAAGGTGACTTAAGATCTGAAAGGTTCACGGAGTCGATCTAAATTCCGAACAAATCTCAATTTTAACAGAAGTGACAACAAGAATGAGACGTATCACAGTAATCTGTCCGGTGCTGTACATAATTTGTATTTACTTTTTCTTTCTTTCTTTATTATATTTTCATACTAGCTAACATTTGAGAGAATATTAGCTAATGTTTCCTCATGTTCCTTGGTGAAAGAGCCATATCACACTGCAGCTGTAATCTGGTTTCCCACTAAAGTTAAGCCTGGCCACTACCTGGATGGAAGACCTCCTGGGGAAAACTAAGGTTGCTGATGGAAGTGGTGTTAGGGAGGCCTTGTGGTCTGTGTTGGCCTACTGCCCCGGTATAGTGACAGTACCGTCTTTCGGATGAGACGTTAAACCGAGGTCGTGACTCTCTGTGGTCATTAAAAATCCCAGGATGCTTTTGTTAAAAGAGTAGGGGTATAACCCCGGTGTCCTGGCAAAATTCCTCCATTGGCCCTTTTCTATCATGGCCCCCTAATAATCCCCATCTCTGAATTGGCTACATCACTCTCTCCTCTCCACTAACAGCTTGTGTGTGGTGGGCGTTCTGGTGCACTATGGCTGCCGTCGCATCATCCAGATGGATGCTACACACTGGTGGTGGTTGAGGAGATCCCCCCACCCCAATGTAAAGCATTACCATCAGTAACTGAAATCATTGCATGATATGAGGCAGACATTGTCTTTTGTGACTCTTTCTTCAGGTTTTGCTTTAATACTAGAACTTATGTAATGGTTAGCACTCTGGACTTTGACCGCATTTTTTTCTTTCTCTAATTTCCCCTTGGGATCAATAACGCGTCATCTTATCTTTTCTGTTTTCATTTGACAAATGAATTTGAAGCTGTCCCCATTCAGTTATGACTTTGGACTTCTACGCAAGTACTTTTCCTTAATCTGACCTCAATTCATTTAAGCGCGAAGGGATGAAATGAAGAAAGGCAAATGTAGAGAAGACAAGCGAAAGCGTACCTCATAATAACCATCAATAAAAACAGTGATCATTTGTGGGTTCACACCATGGGAGGACAGGAGGGAGCGCAGCATTCTGCAGATAAAAACAGTGCAGCTTATTTCTCAGAAATACTGCACCTTGCATTAGGAAAACAGGACTGTATTCACTACTAACCTGTAGAGATAGTTTGGTCTATTCCCTGCGATGACAGCAACTGGGATGTTGTAGACATTATTGTTGGGAAGCTAAACAAAATAACAAAAAAGAAAAAAGCACTTAAACTCATCATATTCCGTTGTTTGTGTATACACAATAAATCAATGCATAATACAGTATATATTAATTCTCCAAACAAAATAAAATGTGAATATATATATACACTCAAATAAATATATATATATATATATATATATATATATATATATATATATATATATATAAACCATTCACATGGTGAAATTAGGATTTACTATACATAATTTTTTTTCTTAAATTCCTATAATCCAAATAAGACACTGAACAATGCAGTATGTTCTTACTGGCTCTGGGTTGAACTCTATTGGCGCTGGATCCTTGCAACTGCAGATGCTGCCATAACCCTCCACTTTACTGCAGAAGAGTTTCCTCCTTCGGTTCAGCTCTGTGTCTGCCCAGTGGCACTCTGCCTCTGTATAATGACACAGACAGACGTGCTGATAAAGTACTGGGATAAATGTTGCGGGCTGACCATCATCGTGTTTACTCTCTTCACCAACATGCAGCTCAAAGACAGCTAAGACACAAAATAACCTGTCCAGTGGCTGAACCTTTAAACTTGGCCATGATGTTCAGGTACTGTACGTTACCAAACCCTAATAGAAGTGGCACTAATGATTAGCACTGAAAGACAAGAAACACGGAATCAGACAAATGAGGCATGTCTGTACCTTCAGCTGCTGTGAGCTGAACCTCCGTCTTCAGCAGCACAGGATCTCCCCAGGTGGAGAGAGCAGGTGATTTTGAGTGTTTCTCCCCATACACCTGACCTAAGAACACAGTTTCAACATGTTGCGACTCCGAACGCTTCAGTAAAAAATGAAAGCATGTGTAATACTCCTAACACAGTGGGCATGATCCTTTTCACATTAACGTTGCGTACATAATAGTCCAAGGTTTTGTTTTAGCGCCCCTGACAAAAAGCCACCGAGTCATTGGACAACTTTTTAGGTATGAGATGAGTTCTGTCTTCACATCGAACGTTAAAAAAGAAAGATATTTCTCAAATCATTCAAAAGGTATGGGTTTTGTATTAAACAGCCTTTGATAAATTGATATATGGTCAGGAAAATTTCCTAAACATTAATACTTGAAATTTTTTGATAATAGATTCAAAACACTTGGATGTGAATTAAATAAAGTAATGATAAAGCCCAAAGCACCGTGTTGTGTTTGAGTGTTACAAATGATGCATTCCTACCTCCTTTTTTCACAACCAGAGTCCACATGTCTCTCCAGCTAAGAGTAGCAGCCACTTGACTGCCCAGTCCCTTCAACAAGTTCTTGGCAGCATCTTTCAAATGGAAGGTTCCCTCATCCTGAGTACAGCACACGGGACACATCAATCAGCGATCAAACTACCACACATATTATATATCCAAGAGGGGAAAAAAATGAATGTTTGAGGTTGACCTTGATGGTGAAGATTAGGACTCTGCCACGAGTGACCATGTTGAGAAAGAGGATCATAGCTTCATCCTCATGGGGTGAGTAGGTATCAAACACTCGCTTAGCCATTACATGGCCCTGTGCAGGGAAGACAAGACATTACTTGTTTCTATCATATATAGGTACATCTCAAAAAATTTTAATATTGTGGAAAAGTTCATTTTTTTCCGTAATTTAATTCAAAAAGTGGAACTTTCATATATTGTACATTGCACATGATTCATTACACATAAAGTGAAATATCTCAAGCCTTTTTTTTTGTTTTAATCTTGATGATTACTGCTTACAGCTCATGGAAATCAAAAATCCAGTATCTATTTGGAAATCAAGGTCCCAGAGTCTGGAGGAAGAGTGGAGAGGCACAGAATCCAAGTTGCTTGAAGTCCAGTGTGAAGTTTCCACAGTCAGTGATGATTTGGGAGCCATGTCATCTGCTGGTGTTGGTCCACTGTGTTTTCTCAAGTCGAGAGTCGATGCAGCGTCTAACAGGAGATTTTAGAGAATTTCATGCTTCCATCTGCTGACAAGCTTTATGGAGATGCTGATTTCCTTTTCCAGCAGGACTTGGCACCTGCCCACAGTGCCAAAACGACTAGTAACTGGTTTCCTGACCATGGTATTACTGTGCGTATGTGTGTATGATTAGCCAGCCGACTCGCCTGACCCGAACCCCATAGAGAATCTATGAAACACCAGACCCGACAATACAGACGATCTGAAGGCCTCCATCAAAGCAACCTGCGCTTCCATAACAAACACCTCAGCAGCTCCACAGACTGACTGCCTCCATGTCCCATGTCCATGTCATTGTCTCCACGCCGCATTGATGCAGTAATTCATGCAAAAGTATTAAAGCCCTGACCAAGTATTCAGTGCATAAATTAACATACTTTTCAGAAGGTCGACATTTCTGTATTATAAATTCTTTATTCTAATATGTTTCGATACTGGATTTTTGATTTAGATCTAGAATATATGAAACTTCCACTTTTTGAATTAAATTACGGAAAAATTTTAACTTTTCCACGATATTCAAATTTTTTGAGATGCGCCTGTATATATAATATCGGTATATTCAGGACACACAGGAATCACTATATAGTAACTGTAAAGATGCACCGATTTAATACTGAGTACTGGGATTGGGCTCGATACTATACAAGCGCTAGAATTTTTCATGTTTTAGACTAGTTTTAATTATTTACCCAAAGTAACCTTCCCTTGTGAGTAATATTTAGCTCCTCAGTTCCTTTAATCTTCAACTTTTCTTGTTTATGTCTCAAATGCCTTCTTCAACTGAGTCACTGAACGTACTCACTACATAGGGTCTAACATGCTATTTCCATTGAATATCACTTATAGAACAGAGATCTTGAGAGATGAGGAAAGTGATGCATGATTCCAAAGACACTTGAACATAAAATGACAAGTATTTATATTTGTACAACAAGCAGCTAAAAGTCATTAAAGCCTTGGAAATATAATAGGCTTAACAGGAGTCCTGTGTGCTGCTATGGTTTGACATTTTAATGTAAAGTACGCGACTGGACTGTTTTTCTGGCAGGTTAAAGAAAGTCTTAAGCTCTACTTACAGTAGCCTGATTAAGCACGATGACGTGTATGCCTCTTCCCTGCTCCCGCATCTCGTCCTCCAATACCTGAAGAAAGCAGCCCAAAATAATCCGATTATTGCCGTAAAAGTACATTTGTACATCACAGTAACATTTTTCATCAAGCCCAAAAATCGCTAATAGATTATCTGAAGTTAAACAAACACGTCTGGGAAAAATGACCGATCCACTTAAACTACTGTCACAAATTGTGGGCTCTTACAAACGCCCAGCGTAGATGTAACAGAATTTGGGGTAGTAGCATGTGAACTGAATCTTAGCTGACAAGCACAAGAAAAAAAAAAAACTATTTCAGGATGAAAAGAACTGTCAGGAAACAACAACAACAACAAAAAAAGAGTAGAAAGGGTTCAACAGGAAGAATTACTCACTGTGGTACCGTCCACTGCCACGTACACCTTTGAGCGACTGGAGTACACCTCGATGTCCAACACCTTGCGTCCGCTGGCCGGTCTTCGCGGCGTTTCCATGTTGGCCAAGGCATCATCTGAGTAATAAATGATAAGTATAGCATTCTGTTTAAGAAATATGATCAGGAGAGTTTATGTGTCACAGGAAGCTGACAAAAACACTGAAATCTACACTGCCTGAAACCTAACTCAGTCCTTTATCTAACAAATTTTACTTGACCTGATGAAATAACAGCATGACCCTCAAGATGGCCAAGAAGGTTTAACCATGGCGAAAGTGGAAAGAGGGATTTATAAGTGGTATTGGAACACAGCCAAGGAAATAGTGATCCATTAGTGACAAACACATTTTAAGTAACGTACTGTTATATTGGATTACTATCCACTATACACCACTAAATAAATACTCTGAGCATTTTCAACCTAATCGCTACCTACTGCATCTGTAGCATGTCTGCGATTACCACAGGTAAGAAACTGAACACAGTTCCTGCTCCGAAAAAAAGAACAGAAAACCTCTTTACTCAAAACTCATTTTAATGGACGTCTAATAGACAATGCTGAATTACGCTGGAAAAACCATCCATCCATCCATCCATCCATCTTCTATACTGCTTATCCTTACTGGGTCGCGGGGAACCTGGAGCCTATCCCAGGGAGCATCGGGCACAAGGCAGGGTATGGATGGGGTGCCAATCCATCGCAGGGCACAATCACATACACCCATTCATAGACTACGGACACTTTGGACATGCCAATCAGACTACCATGCATGTCTTTGGACTGGGGGAGGAAACCGGAGTACCCGGAGGAAAACCCCCACAGCACGGGGAGAACATGCAAACTCCGAGGTGTGAGGCGAACGTGCTAACCACAAAGCCACCGTGCGCCCACACTTGGAAAACATTTATGCAAAACATAAATCGTTCATACAGTCAGCGGTATTTTATTAAGATTTAAATGTGTATCATTCATCCTTTCAGAAATAGGATTAGGTTTTCATAGCGAAGTGCGTGTGTGTTTATCAGTGGAGTTCTGTTACCAACCCGAAGATGATTATTTTCCTAGAACGGAATGTGACAAAAGTATTTATTAGTCATTTGCCAGGGCGCATGGTGGCTTAGTGGTTAGGACGTTCGCCTCACACCTCCAGGGTCCGAGTCCCGCCGGGGCCATGTGTGTGCGGAGTTTGCATGTCCTCCCCGTGCTGCAGGGGGTTTCCTCCGGGTACTCCAGTTTCCTCCCCCAGTCCAAAGACATGCATGGTAGGCTGATTGGCATTTCCAAAAAGTGTCCGTAGTCTATGAATGGGTGTATGTGATTGTGCCCTGCGATGGATTGGCACCCCATCCATACCCTACCTTATCTCGGTTCAAGCAAGCGTGTCAAAATCATTGTCTGTGGTTATCGCATTTACTACAGATGTGCTACAGATGTTGATACACCCTGGAGTATTCATTTGAGTGTCAAGCCTGACCCAAAAGTAGTCCACCCTGAAGAGTACCGTAATCTGGAGCAGGATCTTCTTCACTCGCTGCTCTCCTTGTTTCCAGAATAAGTTTGATGTTCACAATTACAGTAATGAACAAGAATAGGACTGCACCGCCCTGAGGACACAGAAATCACAAAAACTCACCCCAAAATCACACTGCAACAGTGCTAAATGACGCATTCATGTTAAACATTATACATGTTACTGATGGAAGCGAAGGAGGTTACCTGGCAAATTCGGCGGAGAGCTCGTTTGTTGGTGAACTTGTATTTCCAGGTAAGGTAGAGGCTGCGCTGCTGTCGAGGGATGAAGGGCTTGGCTCGGGGGTTCGGGGTCCAGGAGTCCATTATCCCCGAAACTCACTGCCCACTGCTGCTGCTACTGAGGGCCAAAAGGACACCAGAGAAACTATTATTTATGTACGCATTAATTCACTTTCTCATGAATTAGCAGTCATCCAGCTTTAACACAGCTGATAATCAGGGATCTGAGAATTTGACTCAAGTGGTGTTTAAAGGTGAAATGGGAACCTCTGCAGCGCTATGACCGTTTAAGTGTATATATGTACAAAATAATAGACATAAAAGGCATGCTGCTATAGAAGAATAATCAATGAATGGAGTGTGGCGTTATTGTTACCACCCCGAAGATCATTTTCCAATAACAGCAGGTCCTGTGTTGTGTTTTATTCCTCTTATACCGCAGAAAATTTGCCAGCGATTAAAACTCATATTTATTAAAAGGATGATACATCAGATTTCTCATTCATTTGTAGTTACATTTAATGCTGCAGAAGCAAGTTAGTTCCTGTTATCACGTACGTTATCGCAGCTATAAATCGTCATTGCTTCTCTTTAAAGTCCCCGTGAAGTGCCTTGAAACACGCAGCGTTATTCAATGTGTTCACATAATTGCCACTCAGTACGTTTACACACACAACAATAATACGATATTAACCCGATTAAGACGATACTCTGATTAAGAAACTAGCATGTAAACAGCGATTTCTGATGACCTTAATCCGACTAAAGTCACACTCGAAGTAAACACAAATCGAATTAAGATGTGTGGAGTATTCTTGTTATAATCGCATTATAGACATGTACACACCTTAATCACACTATTAACGTCGTGTGAGTGTTTTCACCGGATTTTGTGACAGGACACATACACACATGGCAGTGCTCAACTGTTTGACGGTAAACAAGAGAGCACGGCTGCGGCGGAAACCGCGTACTTACCTACTATATAGTAGGAGAAATACATGTGTATATGGTAGGAGAAATACATGCATTTCAGCTACTATACAGTAGGTAAGTACGCGGTTTGGGACGCAGCCCACGGCTTCAAGCAGTCATTTAACCAATTCAAGTCAATTAACCGCACTTGAAGTGTTCGTAAAATTAAAAATAAAAACGCCCAAAACTGTTTACAGAACCATAACGAAGATGAACTGTATGATGATACGTGAAATTCTGGAGGGAACGTCAGACGGCATGGCGCGGTGACGTAATGACGTGTGCCGTTAATTGCTCTATGTTCTATAACATGTAAAACAGGAACATGAAAGGGATATTCTAAAAGCGACTCATGTAAACACCTTAATCAGAATAAGGTCAATAATTAGATTATTGCTGTCCATGTAAACGTAGTCACTGAGACAAGAAGTCAGGGCAGGACAAAGTGAGTGGCTCACTCAGTGAGCTGAGTGTTAGAAAGCAGTGACACTGGAGACTCCTTCCAAAAATTCTAAATAAACGCCTCCTCGTCGAGAACTTCCCATATCAGCGCTTACACACACTTTTAATCGGTTTATGCAAAGCAACCGCTATCGGAATAAAAACAGATCTGAATGAGCGGATTAATATACCCCTGTGATTCGCCTTGGAGCCGGAACACCTTCTGACCAATCAGAATCGAGAATTCAACAGCGCTGTGTTAGAAAGCGATAACTCAAGTTCCTAACATTCCTGAACTGTTACCTGCATTTCACTGAACTTTACTTCTCTGTTTGAATGAAATATATAAACAGGCCCAAAGTACATGATGCACAGCTATACAACATTATGCAATTATACGATTTTATAGCACAAAAACAAAGACTTTCTTTCGGTGTAGCTAACTGTTGTAGTAAAGGTAACGTTAACGAGCTTTCCACCGTTACACAACGGCTAAGTAAACATTAATAATGGTGTATGTTATACTGAAAGCGTTTACCTTTTCTGCAGGTTATGTGTCAGCCATGTTCAGACAGACTGTTTTATATTACATTTCATAACCCTTGCCGTTAGCAGCTAAACGCTGGATGTACAAGAATGAAGACAGCAAATGTTATTAAAGCTACAATGGCGGCTGCGTGTACTGTTTCCATAATAAAAGTCCTGAGTTTCGAGCTTGGAGTTTGTAATTATATATATATATATATATATATATATATATATATATATATATATATATATATATATATATATATATATATAATTTAAATGTTAAATGACGTAAAGACAAATGCACTAAAGGTATTATACACTTTTATATTATCCCCTCCCTCACTTTACATAGGTGAAATATTTTCTTTGCAAATATAAAATATAAAAATATCCCTAAATCAGTAAGAGCTCAGTTCAGTTTGAGAGTGGAACTGTGATCCAACCATCTTCTATACCGCTTTATCCTTTTCAGGGCCAAAGTGACCCTGGAACCTATCCCAGGGAGCATGGGGCACAAGGCGGGGTACACCCTGGACAGGGTGCACAATCACATACACACTCACACACCCATTCATACACTACGGACACTTTGGACATGCCAATCAGCCTACCATGCGTGTCTTTGGGCTGGGGAAGGAAACCGGAGTACTCGGAGGAAACCCCTGCAGCACGCGAAGGGAGAACACAGGGCCACGGTGGGAATCGAACCCTGGAGGTGTGAGGCGAACGTGCTAACCACTAAGCCACCGTACGTCCTGGAACTGTGATATTTAAAGATAAAATCTACCTAGATAAAAACTTGCCAATGTAGTCAGTACCCATGGTTAGATTATTTTCGGCTCATTCAAGCATTTCCCTCCCTACTTAAAAATTCTGCTTGGTCTAACCTGCTACTAAAACACAGGCCGAGCTAATGATACTAATGCTGCATCATAGAAAACTTATTTAGTCAGAAAATAACACAACAGTGAAGCAGTGAGCAAATCTCAAATATTTATTAATGCAATTTGAAAACATATTCATCATAATTTCATCTTCAGGAAGCACTTTATCCTCATCAGGGTTGGTCTGAAGTCCATCCCAAGAACACATTGTGTACGGGACACCAGTCTATCACTGGGCACCACGCACATTCACTAATCCATCTATTGGCATGTTTTTGGGAGGTGGGATGAAACTAAAGAACACAGAGGAAACCCACACAAGAAGCACATTTAAAGCACCATACAGACAGTAATCCCAGCTCAAAATTGAACTGTGGACAAAACATACTATATCACCAAGAAAATTGTCTATAGGACTATCTTAGACTTGCATACATACATATTATACTTGTATACATGTTGAGTGTAGTACTTTTTTTTTGTACTTTCTGTTTCATGTTAGTTGTATGTACTCCAGGAAAAAAAAAAAAAGGTCTGATGTTCCTTTTGGATTAGAAGCATTTACCTTGACGATTCAGTGAGCAGAATGACTGTTATGCACTGGTAGTGGGTTAAAATCAGTTTCTAAAAAGCTTCTAAGCCTGGAGCTATTATAAAAAAATTAAAAAGCAACATTGTTTGAAAAAAGTGATATTTTAAAATATTGCCATACAGTGGCTCTGGCTAGCTCCTTCATTACAGGCTTCTGTTTACGGCCTCTGTCCTGGAAACAAGCATCCAGCTAGAACAGAGCTACTTTTCCTGAAAAGGCAACTTAGTTATTAAATCAAAGATCAGTGATGTTGTAGATGCATTGCTGGAGTGGTTTGGGTTTATTCGTATCATTAAGATACGAGACAGGGTCAAATGTGGGTGCAGGTGAGGATTTTTAATCTGTTCATTGCAGTTGCAATTCACCTTGCAAACAGCAGAGGGCATTATAAATTACAAACGGTAACCGAAAGAAAAAAAGAAACTACAATTGAATGTATTCCCCACCCACACTGTATTTGCTACTTTACTGTTGCATGAAGCAACTGATGAACAATATGAACAATGGTTTATTTAAACTGATTCATAATTGCCAAATAGATAAACCTGATCAACATTGGACTGTTGGAACAGAATTAAACTGTTTGACGATGATAAAAAGTACAAATGAATCAAATAAAAGGTCAGACAGAATCAAAATCATTTGTGAATTTAATGGGCTAATGAGAAAATTCACAACATGAAATTTTACATTACTGACCGAATCAATAATAAAAGTGAATTTTATTAAAAAAAAAAACAAAACAAAAACACCACAACTCCCATGACATTCATTTCCTCTTCGACTTGTGACTCTTCTTCGAGCGACTGCGGATAAAAGAAAAAACCATGACATGTTAAACATATAAAGAAAAGCTCACAATTAGAAACAAACTGTGCCACACAGATGCATCTTACTGTAAATGAATACCGAGATAATGTCTAATAGAGTTGTTACCTCTCTGGTGATTTTGAGTGACTGCGGTGCCTGTGGCTCCTGTGATGACCTGTGGAACAAAAAAAACAAAAACAAATTCTCAAGCAGTGACAACAATGACAACTCTTAACCTATCCATGTCATTAACTGCAATAAAATCTAGCATATATTCTTTTAATTAGTTTATGAAATTGAGTTCATGTAGTATTTACATGCCACTAAATATACAGTGCTCTCTACAATAAGTAGCACCTTCATAAAAATGAGGAAAGATGGTGCTGTATTAGAAACCTTATGAATGTTTCATTTAAACACTAGAAGAATCTAAAGACAGACAGAACCTGTCTTCTGAGCAGACTGTTGTGAGCTGTAGCGTACCTGGAGATTTGGAGCGGTGCCTCCTGTCTCTGGATCTGCTGCGGTGTCTGCGTGGACTCTTACTGCGGTGACGATCGCGCTCTCGCTCACGTCTGGGAGAAGGACTACAGGAGAAGGAAAAGATGTCAACATGCCCAAGTTTCACTCTTGGTTCAGTGGATAAGCTCATTCCTGGACTCTTATATCCAATGTACTCCTACTGAACATAATTTAAACACACTTAGTACTGTTTGTCTTAAATCATTACAGTATACAGGTGTAGAAGAAAAAGAAAAAGAATCATCCCACTATCCGGTGTCATCTAGAAGAAGATCGGTTCCCGCAAGGTCTCCTCAGGTTTTTCCCTGCCATTACTTCTTCCCTTTACAATAATACTAATCAATAATAAGAGTCATCCAAATGATTAAATATCACATATGGAATAACCTAGTTACCAAAATCAAGCGCCTTTTTAATCCTGTTAATTCATATTCTTACAATTCATCACCATCAGATCACTTACAATGACCTCTCAAGCATCTGATTCTGACCATATATTACCCATTAATGTCACATTTTACCCGTTTGTAAAACTTTAAAAAGCATCACATTATGCACAAGCACTGCCATTAAAACAACTCGAATATTATTAGTCTTAAAAAATCTTAATCGGCTTCGACAGCAGCTCTGTGCACTCTCATACTTTAAACAGCTCTCAAACGGCTCCAAAACCTCTCTATCAAAATGTGTTTAGATCACATAAACGTCATGGCCAATCAGGTGTTTTCACGCACTGTGTTTATGAAGAATGGGGAGGAGTTGTATAAAAACAAGGAGACTGATAACGCTTCTGCAAACGTGTACCTTCGTCTCTTCGGTGATCTGCTTCGTCTGTAAACGTAATAAGAAAAAGAAAAGGATCATTAGAAATCAAACAGCCTGTTCAGACACGTGACAAACCTTTATGTATGTACTGGTGGAGTGTATCTCATTATGCTCAAATCATCTGGTTTGTGTAGAGTAGAAACATTTCTCACTGAAGTACACAACGCAAGAACGCTCATAAAACATTACATTTACGGCGTTTGGCAGACACCCTTATCCAGAGTGACTTACATTGTCGGAATTACCGTAATTACTAGATGACAACCTGGACTTTCTACTCGGAGCTGTTCATGGAATTACATGAACCCGTGTGAGATGATAATGTTGACAGCTGCAAAATTACATTAAACTGTATTGTATGTCTTTCATTTATTTTCAGATTAATATTGCATATTAAGACGTTAGTAAAAGTCAATTATACAAATTATTATATGGAAATATTACGAGATAACTACTTAACTACATTTTACCGCTGAAGCCGCCACCGTTTTGTGTGTTTCCGCATGACGTTGCAGCGATCAGGTGGTACAAGTAGGGCTGCACGATTATGGCCAAAATGATAATCCGATTATTTTGATCAATGTTGAGATCTCGATTATTAAATGCTTTTAGGGACAACATATTTTTATTGCACTTTCACATTTAAATAAACAGACCGCTGCTTTCAGCTCCATGTTTTGCTACATTCATGCTCATGTACAAATCTTTGCATCAAATTAGACTGGTCCTTCAAGTGAATCATCTCGTAGAAGCAAATTATAAATAAAATTGTACCCAAATCATATAGGATGTGATTGGGTGAGTTCATTTACCCGCCAGATGAAAAGTGCTTTAGTGTAATGGTGTTCATTAGGGATGCACCGATCAGGATTTTTACAGCCGATACTGATCCAGATACCGATCTTTTTTTTTTGCTTAAACTTTAATCAGGAGGTCTGTTAAACAGTTAAATGAAAGCTCTCTGCTCATGGTCACTGTTAATTGAGTTAAAATAATAGCAATGATGAATACTCTTGGTTAATTGATAAATAAGCAAGCATAATATACTTATTTTTAAATATTTTAAACAATAAAGAGCCCCAATTAAAAGTAGACTAACACAAGCATGATCCATATTAGGAAAAAGGCTAATAGCCTTCTAAGGAAATAACGAACTAAGCTTAATATCAAACTGATATTAAATGCAACCCATAGTAATTAAACATTATTTAATTTCTCATTTTATTTATATTTTATGAAGTTATTATAATCTATTTTTTTAAATATTAAATTATTTATTTATAACTAAGCACATTTTCTGTCTTTACATTTTAGTGGTTTTATTTTTGTTATCAGTTTTACATGGGTTCCCCCAGTACAGTGTCCATGTCTGCTGATAATATTGTGTTTTTTTTGGGAAAAAAAACAAAACATGGAAATTGGAGTTGACTTTTCTAGTGATATCTGGCAACCCAAATGAAGTTTGAAATGAGTTTAAATGACGTAAATGCGCTGTGAGTTGATTTAGAAGGAGAGCAGTGTAGATGTATTTTGTGTTGCGCGGTGTAGATGTATTTTGAACTTCCTGTAGTTTTTATTTATTGTATTATAAAACTCTGACAAGTCACATGCACCGGTGCGTATAAATATTTATTAATTAAATTTGTACATTTCAGTCACAAACACAAATGAAATGGTCACACTGTAGAGCCCTGAGTTTAATGTTTAATGTCCCCGACAACCTCTGTAGTACAATTTAGCAACATGTTAATGTCATGATTTGCCCTCGCGCAGAGCGCTGGAGATCAAAGCGAAGCTGGCAGATCGAGCGCTAAAATGCTAACGCAGTTTCCGGGTTTTGGCATTACAAAATGACGTCATCCCTGCATTGCTCTATGGTGATTGGCTGTAAGTTTAGGAAGCGCTTGATTTGATCTGCAGTGGAGTTTTCTGACAAACTTTAAACGTCAATATTGCAGTCAATCATGTACATATAATCGTGGGCAGTCAAAATCGTAATCGCGATCGATATTCGATTAATTGTGCAGCCCTAGGTACAAGTTGGCGCTCTCAGAAAATACATAGCTTATAAGTTACAAGTTTTATGAGGACGTGAAATGGGAATCTCATAATTACGGTAATTACGACATGGCATAAACGCAGCTTTAAGCATTGAGCTACCATGGCCCCTTTAGAATAACTTCTTGAATTTATTCACTATATAGTTGATTTCATCGTATACGGCAGTTACTGACCTTCTGGGCGAGCGGCTTCGTTTGTAGCGAGGAGATGGAGATCTGCGTGGTCTATCCAAATCTCTGTAACTGCGTCTGTGTGGCTCTGGCGCCTGTACTCGCTCCGGCTAAACACCATCAGAAGAGAGAAAGAAGTTACACGAAATGTTCAGAAGCTATTTATACACCTTGTATTCGCCAAAGGTCTCTTTAATTTTCATATTACGAGTTTCAACACAAATCAATATTAATGAGTGAAGCATCCAATCAGACACACGTGCAAGTTCCAATTCATTTGTGAACACACGCAATTTGTTTTAAAACGTTCCTTTATAATTAAAATCAAAATGTTTAAAAAAAATTTACAGACAAAAAAATACAAATTTCTCACCTCATCAATTTCCAATTAATTTGTGCATTTTTTTTTTTTTTTTTTTTACGTATGCTGTGCAATCTTGGCTTTAAAATGTTCAATATATAATGTTCATGTTTAATATTTTATTTTTAATTAATTATTTTTACGTTATCAATTTCCAATTCATTTGTGCATTCTTTTTTAATATATGCATTGCAAAAACAACACTAAAACTAAAAAAAAATAAACTTTGGTATTTTATAGTATATTTATCCTTAAATTTCAAATATTGTATCAACAACAGTTGTGCTTTAATAATTTTTTTTTTTTTTTAAGACCATCCGTTTATCGGTGTCGTAAAAGTACTGAACAAAAACCAGGCCTCCTGTAAGAACGCATAAATATATTAGCCATCAGATCTCTACCTTCTCTTCCTCCTCCTCCTCTTCTTCTTCACTGGACTCCACCTCATCCAGGTCTTCTTCCAGGGCACTGATACGTGTATCGAGCAGCTCAGCCTCCTCCAGAACCTGCCTCTTCTACAAACATCCCATCCATTAACACAGACTCGTACTTGTGCACAGATGCTCACCGTAACGTCATTTTGAACTAAAAAAAAAAAAACCAAAACACTAAAACATTTAGTCAACAAACCTGAAGCCTCGGGAGGATGATGTCACACACGCGCTCGCCATGAAGCAGCTCGTCTATGAACTCGTCCACGTGCATCAGTTCAAACTCTGAGGAAACACCCGTTCAGAGACTCCTCCTCTATGTGAAAATAATCTGTTTTTTTGACTACAGGGGTGAACAAATCACAAGCCCAGGTGCTAAAGACAAGCAGATTATATGTCTGCGCGATTAGGGTTTTTTTTCCTCCCATAGGACAAGGCGGCTCAGTAGTCCCCAGTTTTTTTTTTCTTCTTCTCTCATTCAGCATCCAGATAAAGAAACACCCTACTTGCTACTAAATTTCACAAGGGATAAAAACTATAGCACACCCATATGCTGTGACCTGTATAGTTGTCTGTGTCTTCCTCAATGCACTTAAGTAGCTAACTAGTGCTACATACTTTGTAATGTGTTACATTACATTAGCTACCACTTTTTAACCTACTCACACAGGTATCTAGGCAACCAAAGCAAAGGACTGGACAACAAACTGGAGTTTACACTTGCCTGGTGGACTAGCTAATAGACTGGTGATTAGTCCACCCCTGGACTACATGTTCCTTACCTCCATTTCTGTTCTGGCTTTTAATCTTTCTGTAATCGTTGTAGAGTGGTTCCAGATACTTATAGCAGTCCACTGAGGTGCCGGTCAAGCGCATATACATGGCTCCAAGCAGGCGGACATATCTGAAGAGAAAGCAAGACAAACGCTCAATTCGGTATCCAATATATATGGATATAGATGGGATACTCGTATGTTGAAATGAGTATCCCAGAAGTACCCAGATGGTCTACTATTTCCTGTAGATTTTCAAAGTGTGGACACTTTATCCAGCTAATATTTCTCACAACTACTTGCGTGAGGGAGGAGGAGGAGTTTTCTGACGGTTCGTTTCGCCGAACTCAAGGAGGTGTAAATGAAATGTGGAGAAATAAATGAAGGGAATGGTAAATTTAATTGTTTAGCATAAATTATATAAAGAATAATGAATGAAGAAAAGCTGAAATGCACTGAGGAGTTTGTTTACGGTGACGGTGTGCGTATCCATAAAGACTGTGTGGATTAACAGACAGTGTTTATGGATCATGTTCAGGTATCATGAAGCCCACTGTCAAAGCAAATCTCTATCCGGGACACAAACGGCAAACAAAGGGCTGGGCGAAATACACTACTGGTCAAAAGTTTAGACACGCTCATTCTTTATTTTTATTTTCCACATTTTAGAATAATAAAGTCATCAAAATTCTGGAGTAACACAAATGGAACTATGGGAATTATGTTCAAAATAAATCCAAAAAATTGTATATTTTAACACTTATCAGGTTGATATTCTCTTCCTGAGGCACCCAACCGGGCACAAAGTAGACGCCCTTTTTGCCTAGAATTTCCAGAAATGTATTCTTGGCGTTTTATCAACTGATTTCTTGAGGAATTTCCCTGAGATGCTTTTTAAAGGAGTTCACACCTACGCTGGACACTTATCGGCTGCTTTTCGAAATATTTCACTCCGATTCATCCGTTTAAAATAATGTTTTTGTAAATAACATGTTAGTTTTCTAATGAAAGAAATGAATGTTGGCACAATTATGTTTTTGTCTACAACACCGATTTCAAACATTTAATCACACACCTTCAGATCAAAATGTTTTTAAGATCATGAGAAATATGATTCTCAGTCAAATGTCCCCAAACTTTTGACCAGTAGTGTGCAAGTGTATGTATGTATGTATGCATGTATGCATGCATGCATGAATATATATATAAATAAGCATTCGATACAATATGAATATCGTGATAAATGATTATGCAATACAATTTTCTGAGATATCGTTGGTATGGTGATGTATTTTTAAAAACGTTTTTAATAACTATAAATTCAGTGGTACTAAATGAATGTCGTTGATTTACTGTAATTAAAAAAACCAACAACTTAATCTTCTTTGTAGGCATTAAATAAAAGCATCGGCAAAGTCGGTTGAACTTTTTTCGTTTGTTTTACTTCTGTTTTGCGGACATATTTTAGCTAAATTGTATGTCATGATACTTGAGTGCATTTCTACGATGCGTATCGTGATATGATATTTTCGTCATATCGCCCAGCCCTAATCGAACGTCAGCTTAACGTCACCAAACGAAACTGATCTCCATACTTGAAATCTTCGTTCTTGATGAATTCTACAATGATGTCTTTTTCTGGCTGAATCTGGAGCATCTTCAGGGTGAGACATAAGAAGGGGGTGGGTTTGATGTTGCCTCCGTACACACCGCCGATGAATTTCAGCTCCATCGCTTTGTCCACGACCAGCTCGGCTTCAGGTGGAGAAAGCAGCAACCGTTTGGGAGAAGAATGAAAAGAGATAGAGAAAAAAAAAAAACACAGAAAATAGTTTAGTACGTATTCACATAATCGTAGAGGCGAGTGCAGACGTTTGCACACCTTCATGTAATCCATTTCGCAGATGTTGTAGAAAAAGTAGCATAAGTGGTTGAAACATGTACGCTAACATTAGTATTTTGGAGGACGACTGATATTTTTAATGAACAAACGAGGTTGTAACAATATTGAGTCGAATGATATTATTGAATGCGATATAACTGCGGACGTTTATTCCTTTTTGGTCATGTCCTTGCATCCATATTTCTTCCACATCTAAATGAAGGTTTTCACTGTTTTTATTCCCGCACTTATTTTTTCCTTTTGCTCCTTTCTTTCAGCGCAGCAACAACAAAAAAAATCTTTATTTTCTGCTTGCTGTCCATAACAATTTTACAGTAAACTGTTTTAAATGGACTGTATTGAGACACTTCAGTAAGGCAAATCCCAATAAATTATCTCGAACATGTGAACACCCTGCTGAAAAAAAATATATATCAGAAATTCTAATGGTTTCAGGTACAAATACCATTACAAACCATCAGCTGCTAACCATTAAGACCATTACCAAATTACCAAGGTGTTCTATTGAGCCTTAATCCCTGCTACAAACAAACAAAAACAATAGAAACCCTCACAGACATTCTAATGGCTTTAATGGAAACTGTAATAGTTTCAATGGAAGCTGTAATGGTCCCTGTGGGCCTGTACTGGTAATTTGTGGCCGTCTATTGGTGGCATGTTATGTCTAGTGAATACCACTAAGGACCAATAATGGTTGTAATGGTTTGTAATGGAAACCATTAGAATTTCTGTGATGGTTTCCATTGTTTTTCTATTTTATTTTATTTTATTTTCAGCAGGGATGGTATCCATTAGACATAACCATGCCATCAAATAGAAGGCAACAAATTACCAGTTCAAACCCACAGGGACCATTCCAGCTTCCGTTAAAACCAATACAATTCCCAATTAAAACCATTACAGATTCTATGTTTTGCTTTTATTATATTCTACAGCAGGGTAAACATGCAGCTCACTGCAGACTCACTTTGGACTCCTGTAATAAACACTGTTTTATAACACTTATATTGTAGAGAAAACCTCAGGTTTAACTTAGTTAATTAGTGATGAAAGCCATGACTTGAGATATTATAGCTTTAATGATAAAACACTGCATATTCCCTGTATCTATACACACACACACGGCACACTCCCTGTATCTATACACACACACTGCACATTCCCTGTATCCATACACTGTATAGTCTGTGTATATACACCCTGCACATTCCCCGTGTATATACACACACTGCATATTCTCCGTGTATATCCACACAGTATATTCTCTGTGTATATCCACACAGTATATTCTCTGTGTATATCCACACAGTATATTCTCTGTGTATATCCACACAGTATATTCTCTGTGTATATCCACACAGTATATTCTCTGTGTATATCCACACAGTATATTCTCTGTGTATATCCACACAGTATATTCTCTGTGTATATCCACACAGTATATTCTCTGTGTATATCCACACAGTATATTCTCTGTGTATATCCACACAGTATATTCTCTGTGTATATCCACACAGTATATTCTCTGTGTATATCCACACAGTATATTCTCTGTGTATATCCACACAGTATATTCTCTGTGTATATCCACACAGTATATTCTCTGTGTATAGCCACACAGTATATTCTCTGAATATATGCACACTGTATATTCTCTGAATATATGCACACTATATATTCTCTGTGTATATACACACTGCATATTCTCTGTGTATATACACACTGTATATTCTCTGTGTATATACACAATGCATATTCTCTGTGTATATACACACTGCATATTCTCTGTGTATATACACACTGCATATTCTCTGAATATATACACACTACATATTCTCCAGGAACAGGCAAAAAAAATCTTTAAATAATTCCTGTAATGCTCTTCTATCTCGCTGTGGCTACATCCCGGCTAGCACCATTAGCGCCATTAGCGCCATCTTTAGCCTCTTTATAGCACACCTGTAAGCCCGAAACATTCTTCTTTCCAGTATTTAGACTCGTAGATTCGCGTCCGAATGATTTTCTCCACCAGATATTGCGGATTAGTTCCGTGTATGCTGTTGGCATCTTTAACTGTTCTGTTCGCCATGGCCTAAAGAACAACTCCAAACGCGCTCATGTAGTCCGGCGGAAACACAGTCAACGGCCGCGTCCCAAATACCTCAGAACAGCACGCAGAGTGCACTACATAGGCGGTAGAATCCATTACTTCACTCCCTACGTAGTGCACACATATTATAAACAATACAGGGCGTTGTTTGGGCTACAATCAATGGCTAAAAACTTCCGGGTGCGAATGGCTGCGTTGCAAAAAGCTCCCAGGCTGCACGTTCTGTGATGGAGAAGAGACAATTGTACATCTTTTTTTGTGAATGTGTTTATGTTAAAGCTTTTTGGAATGAGTTATGTACCTGTTTCTCATTTAAAAAACAAAACAAAACAAAAAACAACAACAAATGTCACACTTATCACAACTCAAATTCTCATATTTAGTACATTGTTAATCTGTTCATGATACTTGGCAAACTTTTTATTCACAAATTCAAATTTTTGAGTGAGATCCCGCTACTGTCAATTTTTTTTTTTGGTAGACTATAATTCCTATGTTTTATCTTTGATCAAGTCAAAGATTGCTTTCAGTGTTTAACCTTGTATAATTGTATTTATTTATTTTTCTTCCCTTCTGGCTCTTGTTTATTTTATTTGTATTGTTTTCGTGACATATGTCTTGGTTATTATTATTATTATTATTATTATTATTTGTTCCTGATGTTATGATTTTAAAAAAGAGTGGTGACGATGACGTCATTTGTATGCCAAAACCCGGAAACGAATTAGCATTTCGTCCCGAAGACAATTTGTGGTTTTTTTTTTTTTGTAATGGGATTTTGGTGAAAAGCCTAAAATAAGGACTGTGGTGAACACAAGCTCAAAATATCTTCACAGTTTCTTCTACGACATAAAATACACAAGTAATACCCGACTCGTATTTTTTTTAAAAGCTTTTACGTTTATTGAAAAAGGCGGTTACTAACATGTAGCTAAATGGGATTACAGACGTTGTCGAGGACATTAAACATCATCACGCCGAACAGGGAAAAACTTTTCAGATAAACTGGTTCAGGTGTGCTGTGCACAATTTCCGAATAAAACGTGGATGAAGATTCCTCCACAGAGTAAATCTGTATTATGGAAAATGTTTTAAATAAAGTTTGGAAAAGTTCTCGGAAACTTGGTGATGGTGACGTTAAAATCGAGCGACAGTGGTGTAGTTCGTTTATAGCGTACGGTTAGCTATTTATTTCTGGTGATTGTATTTAGGCTTCAAACTTCATACAAGTCGTGTTAATTTGTGAAAATTATCTTGATAGACAAAACGTGTTAGTATTATAAACTTTAGTTGATCACAGAGCTTATTTTTTGCGATAATCCAAAAGCCTATGTGAGAATCCTATTGGGTTTTTGTCGAGGGAACCGGTGTGATGCTTTGATATTTGTTAAAAATATCATTGGGTGTGTATATTTTCGCCGCAAATAGCTCATTATTCAAACATATCCAAGTGCACTAAAGATCTAGAAGCCATTTCTTCACACCCAACCTAGCTCACTCGGTTTTATTTGAGATTACGCCAATGATTAAATGCTTCCGGGTGAGAATGGCTGCGTTGCAAATAGCTAATTACCGAACGTATAGGGCACTGAGGGTCTAGAAGCCATTTCCTACTTAGTGCACTAATATAGAAAGTTTTTTTTAATTGCAAGAAAAGAAAAACAACACTGCATTGAAATACAATAACAAAAGAAAAAGGAAGAAAAAATAAACAATAGCACCTCAATCAGTAAGAACAATATGATCATAATTCTTCAGAAACTTGTTATTGTTATTAACGAGTATAAGAGATTTTACAATGAGAGAAATCTCAGCAAGAAAGACATCAAATCTAGGCAGAAATTTGTTTTTGCGAATAAAAATGATTTACAATGCAATACAAAGAAATTAATAACAAGATCAATAGCATGGAAAATAAATACAGAAAGTTTTGTTTGATATTTTATTTTACGATGATTGAATGAACTTCCAGGTGTGAAGTATTTAACACTCTACGTAATGTACTCATAGGTTTGGTTTCGCCTATGATTAACAGCTTCCGGGTGTGATACTAACCACTTCCGCGGTCAAGTAGGCGTGGACAGTAACAAAACGTCATTTACGCGCGAAAAAAACTGGTCTTGACTTGATGTAACGGAGGGTTGTTAAGGTTTATAGTTGTGTTACTTGTAGATTTGGGTTTTTAAAACATTTTAGATCGAGTTTTCAGCGAGTTATATTATTTATATCCGGTCAATGTGCACGCGAGCAATCGGATTAACACGTGTTAATAGAATATAAAGGAGCTTTTAAAGGTAAGGAGGTGTGTGTGTGGTGCGGGTAGAGACGTGATGATGAAAGGCCGAATCACAAATGGTTTCTTGCTCCCTATAGAAGTGCACTGCAACAGCTGTGAAAGAATGGCTTGTAAACTTTTATATGGTGTATCATACATTAAATCGTGACTAATCATTTGAGATTCAGCCTAATGCATGGCTCAATACTTTGATCAGTAGGGTGTGTGTGTGTATTTATATGTAACTGTAATGCAGTTTAGGGCTTCTTCTGTATCTTTTCAGGAAAATGAGTCGCTACTTCACAAGACTGCGTGTGAGAAGAACTTACACGTGGCCTGGAAAGCCGATCAGTAAAGACAGAAAGTTGAAGAGACTGTATCACGAGTAAGTGTAAAGCTGAATCAGAGAATATGAGCTTAGGACTCGGACATCTTTATTCCCATTTCTGACCACTGGACTTCATCTGGAAATTGAAAAGCGACTCTGTAACTCAGATCTTGGTGTGAAGTCGTTTAGTTTCTATCGTGGCGGTTTATAAAATGTATGAAATGCTCCGCAGGTCTTTGGCGATATCTGTGGAAGGAAGACCGGACGATGTAGTGGTGTCTGTAGGTCAGTACATTCTGATTGAGGGAGATGACGACGACAACCCGTATGTCGCACAGCTCCTCGAGCTTTTCTCTCATGGTAAGTAGTGCTGTGTATTTCCACGCTTTCACATTACTGATGTTTTCTTCTTTTAGGCTACGCTCACATTGCCAGGTTGAAGGGACACACGGCTGATTTTCTGCCTTTTTGTGACGCATATCTGTGACACTCAGATTTAAAAAAAAAATTTGAATATTGTGGAAAAGTTCTCTTTTTTCCTGTAATTTGATTCAAAAAGTGGAACTTTCATATAATCTAGATTCTTTACACACAAAGTGAAATATTTCAATACTTTAAATCATGCACTGAACACTTGGTCGGGGCTTTAATCCTTTTGAATGAATTACTGCATCAATGCGGCGTGGAGACATGGACATGGGACATGGAGGCAATCAGCCTGGGGCACTGCTGAGGTGTTCTGGAAGCCCAGGTTGCTTTGATAGTGGCCTTCAGCTCGTCCGTATTGTCGGGTCTGGTGTCTCTCATAGATTCTCTATGGGGTTCAGGTCAGGCGAGTCGGCTGGCCAATCAAGCACAGTAATACCATGGTCAGTAAAGCAGTTACTAGTAGTTTTGGCACTGTGGGCAGGTGCAGAGTCCTGCTGGAAAAGGAAATCAGCATCTCCATAAAGCTTGTCAGCAGATGGAAGCATGAAGTGATCTAAAATCTCCTGGTAGATGCTGCATCGACTCTCGACTTGAGAAAACACAGTGGACCAACACCAGCAGATGACATGGCAACCCAAATCATCACTGACTGTGGAAACTTCACACTGGACTTCAAGCAACTTGGATTCTGTGCCTCTCCACTCTTCCTCCAGACTCTGGGACCTTGATTTCCAAATGAAATGCAACATTTCATGAATGAAACCTTCACACGTCTTTTGAGTTAATTCACTGATTTAGAGCTCTTCTCAGGTCGACATTTCTGTATTATAAATTCTTTATTAGAATATTTTGAGATATGGGAAATTAATGTGTATATGCTGGGTATTTTGGAGAACAAGTGCATTCTCGTTAAAGATAGATATGTATGGGTCACGTATGTATATATGTTGTACAAATGTGAATCCTCAAAATGTACAGATTCGGTCTGAGCAAAAATAAATAAATATCAGAATTGTGCAAAGAAGCTTGTAATGTGAACGTAGTGGCTCAGGTCGGATTTGAAAACATTGGATTTTTGCATCTACACAGTCCTAAAAGATCAGACTTATCAATTCAGCCTAGTAACATAGACTTTGTGCTTGTGCATGGTTTTAATAACCTGTGAATGTCTGTTAGATATGGATAAGCAGAAGAGGGCGGTGGTGCAGTGGTTTGTGCGGATGTGTGAAATACCCAATAGCAAAAGGAAGTTACTGGGCCGGGAAGCCGATCCACAAGAAATCTTTTACTACAAGGATCCCTCCTGTGATAACGAGGTGGATGCTCAGACCATCCTAGGAACAGTTCAGGTATGTGTGTGTGTCTGTTTATCCATCCATTTTCCATACCACTTATCCTACACAGGGTCGCTGGGACCCAATCCCAGAGGACTCGGCACACAAGGCGCGCGACACCCTGGATGTGGTGCCAACCCATCGCAGGGCACAATCACACACACTTTTTGTCTTTTATAATACAGAGCACATGCTCACACACCCATTCACACACTACAGACAATTTGGAAATGCCAAACAGCCTACAGTGCATGTATTTGGACTAAGAGAGGAAACCGCCGAAGCATGGGGAGAACATGCAAACTACTCGCATACAGGGCAGAGGCGTGATTCAAACCCCCAACCCCGGCGGCAAACATGCTAACCGCTAAGCTGCCGAATGTCTTTCTTATAGAAAGTCTATGATGCTGCAAAAAATGCTTTCATAATGTTTTAAGTTTTTTTTTATGAAAACATTAAACAAAGTTTGAAATTACTTAAACGTGTTGTAAATACCGAGGTGCATAGTCCTCGCTTTGCCTTTATTTTGTCTTTATCATACAGATTTGTGTTTCCCTTTCTCATGTAGATTAAACACGTTCCTGTTGAGACTCCTTTCCCAGACGACAAAAGCAAAGACACTCTGTTTGTTAAATTTATGTGGGACACTAAGACATTCCAAGTCATGGATCCTGAGTTGATGAAGCCCCCTCAAAGACCCAAATCTCCACCCCCGTCCCAGCATCCACCACGACTCCGTGCTCTCCCCACCCCGGACCTCAGCGTGATGAAGCGTGCCATGTCCGGCATAAACACCCCCAGAAGCATGAGCACCGGCAAGATGGGTTCCACCGAGGCCGAATCGGCTCACTCCGCCTCCAAGCTGTCCGCCGCCAAACTGCTGAACGTGAAGCGGAGAGACCGAGTCTCGTCCAACCCAAACATCCGCAAGAAACTCGACCTGTGCAGTGAGTGCTGGTGGAGCGTCCTAATCCGTGCTTTCAAACCCTTTGACTGAGTTTGTCGACTCTTATTTTATGTCTGGCATTTTATTCTGCTTATTTCACGGGGGTGACCTGTAAATGGAAAAACGTAGTAACAAAGTAAAAATGCAAAAAGAAAAACATAGTGAAAAACTCAGGAACTCATTAAGCGTAAGTCCTTATTGAACATCACATGCTTGTTGCTGATTGGACGTGGCTTGTGTCTATAAAAAAAAAAACAAGCATTGCACGTTTTCAGCGTGTTATCTAGTTAGCCTACAGAAGACTGCTTTCTTTTAGGCAGTTTTTCAGCATTCTCATCATACTGTTATTGTTATTATTATTATTATTATTATTATTATTATTATTATTATTAATGCAGGTCAAATTTGACCACGTATCTAGACTGAAGTTATCTTCGACTGACAGGCGCTGTAGCCAATCAGCAGCGAGCATGTGATGTAAGGGTCTTTCTGCTTTGAGTTAATGCTATATGCTATATATTTTTCCAGATTTTGCTGTTGTGGTTTTGTTTTTTTAATGTGTTCTGTACTTATGGCTCATCACATTAGTTAGCTTTGTGTTTAGTCTTGGCTTGAGCTAGTGGAAGTCTCCAGAGGGACTCGGATGTGCCTCCATGCAGCCGACTGTAATTTTACTTTATATTCCAACGATTTTCACAAAATTTGCTTTATTGCCGCTGGCATAAACTTTAGGTGCAGTTGTCTTTCAGTCAATCATTTAATAATTGATGATGATTCAATTCAAAGGCCAGGCTTGACCCAATAAGGCATCAACCATTTCATATACTACTGATATAAACCCAGTGCATTCGCCTGGCTAGTTCAACATGTATGTACAGCAAAATAAGGCACAAATAATGATTTCGGATTCCAACCCCCTCCCCACACCTTAGGTCCGGCGAAGAAGCTGACTAGTGACGATGTTCTCGGGGAGATATTGAATGATGTCCAGGAGACTGAGGAAGTGCTGGCCAGCGAACTGGGTGCTTCTCCACCTCGTCGCATCGCCATCTCCATCTGCCTGACCCCACTCAAAGACCCAGTCTTTAACAAAACATCCACTGAGGAGAAGAATCTGTCCATCCAGCCTCCGCAAAGCCCCAATAAACCCGATCACTCTGCTTGTGATAACACCTCCACCAGGTCAGTTTTAATCTACAGCAGGGGTGTCCAGTGTTATTCGGAAAGGGCCAGTGTGGGTGCAGGTTTTCATTCCAACCAAGCAGATTCCACACCTGAGGCTATTCAAAGCCAAGATCAACTGATTAAACAAGTGGAATCAGTTGTGGCTCGTGCTTGATTGGACTGAAAACCTGCACCCACACCGGCCCTTTCTGGATAACATTGGACACCCCTGGTTTAGAGATATGATGTGGGCAGATGTACATAGTTTTATTTTTTAAAAGCATTACCTGTTAAACTTTTTTGTACCTTTCTAACTGTGGACTTTTCATGAAAACAAGTTGGTTCCTGAATATTGATTGTTATAGCAGCTATAACAGTCATTCCTTTAACAACTTTACCCCTGACTGTTACAAAGTAGCTGCCTCTTGAGACTCCTTCCAAAATGTTCTTTACAAATGTCTCCTAAAAAAAAAAACCCCACAAAACCTCGCCATATCAATAGTTACACATTTATATGGAGCATCATTTTACTATAGAAACGATAACGAATTAAAAGTACCGTAATAAACCTTGCGGCTCTATTGTCTTTCTGTTGGATCAGATTTGAAAATTCAACAGTGCTGTGGTATTATAGGATCTAGTACACTGCTGTATTCAGCAGAAGACCAAGTCTAATTAATGATTAATGTAAAGAAAAGCCTTCTTCAAAGCTTACAAAGCTTACTTGCTCAGAGTCGAGCCTCTGGAAGACGATGTGTTCGAGTCAGAGCTACTCCTCAGTAAAGGCAGGACGCCTCGTAGGAGAGAAGCCACGCCCAGGAGAGCTGGTCTGAGTGGGCACAAGTAAGTTCGACTCCCCTGTGAATTCTGGCTAAAACGGTTGGGGGTTGAGTTAAGGTGATGTTTTGCCAAGTCACAAAACCTCATTTCAACTTGTTTTTCTTTGGTACCACTGATCTGGTTTCTGATCAGTTTTACTCGGATTGTGGTTCTTCTGCAGTAGTTCTTCCGACTACTTCACACAAAAACACTGATATTGGTGAAGGTTCAAAGTGTTTGTTTGGTTTTGGATGCTGGAAAGCACACCGCACCTTAGCATCTATGTTTTGTTTTGGAATATGATTGGTTGTGTATGGACGTAATATCATTTTGCAGCACATAGAAAACGCACCTATCTAGAGCTCTATGTTCATCTGTTGGAAATCTGTTTCACCGAGCATGTCAACGCTGGGAGGAACGTGGATGAGTGTCTCTACGTAATGGCGTTAGTAACTCATGTGTCTTTTAACGTTGGCAGCGCAAGAACTCCATCCAGGATGAGAGAGTCGGTTACAGTCCGAGAGCCTGCTCTTGCTGTGCTGTAAGTATATAGAGATATAGTAGGGTTTGGAGGGGGGGGTATTTTAGCAACTAATCTATGTTCTCTGTTGGGCCGAAATATTTGCGCACTCGCCCAGATCGAATAGACTTTCCGGTAGCATCGACACTATATGACGGTCCTTGGATTAAAGGCAAAGTTTGTGCACGTTTGCATTGAGGGAAATCTCTGCATGTAAACACTACTTGTTTGTGTGATCGTTCTGCTCTCAGGGCTGAAGAAGAACACGAAGACTCGCCTACGCAAACTACTGAAACTCCACGCTCCAAGAGGAAATCTGCCCAGCTTGTGTCCTCTCGCATTCAAAAGCAGCTGTGAGTTCTCAGGTTGGAAACTTGTGCCATCTTGTCTCTTATTTATCTCCTGGTGATGTAGGTGTATTGTATTGTTTGTATCGTAGGAACGTCCTGAGTAGCCACGATGACCTGCAGTCTGATGGTGAAAACGCTGATGACGACGGCTGTTTCGTGCCCTCTAAGCTCGATCTGGAGAACAGCAGCGAAGAGGAAGAGGAGGCGAAAATGGACAGTGAAGACGAGCTAGTGGTGAAGAGGAGTAGGCGCTCGGCAGGTCCGAGAACGCCGTCGGCTGAAAAGACCCACACTTCTGCGAGAACTCCTCGCGAAACTCCAAACAGGAAGGTACAGCAAGACAAAGCAGTGAAATGTAGCAGAGTGATTAAATTTATTTTTACATTCATAATAATTCATTTGGCATATTTGCAAATAAGACTGGATTAAACTAATACATTTTGGGTTTAAGGGCTTTACCCAATGGGCCAATCTCAATCTTCAGTCTCCTTGATCACTAGCTCAGAGTCTTAACCTGATGATAATCTGATTAAATAATCAGGTTAAACAAAAAGCAATAAATATGAACGTTTTCCCCCCACAACATATTTATGCTTTTAGGAGGAAAGTTCGATAAATCTTTATGATCATTTTTATGAGGGGAAAACCTTGGAGACATTATTCACAACACATGTAGTCAAATACTGTAGGTTAAGATATTAATAGTGAGAAGAGCAAAATTATATCGGTCACGCAGTGCCGCAAACGTCTGCGTATCCTGTGAGCAGTGTATGGGTTTTCCATTCATCATGAAGGATGCAAACATTTTGCACTCACCTGTATTTTTCATATAGCCTGTATAGATGAGAGATGCATTGAAATTACTTCTCTGTTCCAACTGGAAACCACAGAGCATTCGATCAATGTGCATTCAGCATGTCTAATTAATTACATTTTAAACCTAGTTTGTTTCTCCCCCCCCCCCCCCGCCTATGGCTGTAGTCTGCTCCTCCCACTCCCCGTACGCCTCGACATACCACGCCAAGCATTCCCAGCCGAAATCTGCCAGCCAGGAAGCCTGGGAATGTATTGGAGGAAGCAAGGGCAAGGTAATACAGTGTTATAACTCTTTCTGTAGACTTGCGTTTCCTAATTTCTGGAGAGCATTTTACAAAGCAGTGTTTCCTAGGGTGTATAGATATAATTATCGAACCCTTTATTTAGCGCTGGCTCCGTGGTCTCTATGCTTGAGTGATTTGTGCGAGTTCTACATGCACATGGCAAAGATTTGTTTACATTTCTCTGTCTCCATTGTTTTTCTTTATTTATTTTGTTTTTAGTTTTATGTGGACATTTTTAGCCCTACTTGCCGCTTAACCATTTTTGGGTTCCTTATCAACTTGAATCTTATTTCGCGCTTATTCAGACTGAGCAAATGGACTGATGGATGTGAAAGTACATTTAAACTACCCGGATAACAACAAAGTGGTGCCACATCAGTAATATTAGTCTACGTGAAATCTCTAACCTTGGTGTGCACTTTAAATATTGTCCACATTTCTTGTCTAATAGAGTATTTATGCTATTCCACATCACTGCTGCTTCAATCCAATCCAATCTTATCTGTATCAGCATGCATATATCACTGCACACATACATATATCGCTGCAGAACTCAAAATATTTTACTCAACACTTTGAAATTGACTCCAGAAGTGTGTGTATGTATGTATGTGTATTTATATACGTGCGAAACCTAACACACTCGCACACACTCACAGCTGTAATAAATTCTACAATAGATTTCTTTGTGGCTCAGTCTGTGTTAATATAATGTGTTTATGCTCAAAACACCTTTAGGCCAGATGGAATAACCTTTCTAGTAGCATCGACACTATATGACGGTCCTTGGATTAAAGTTGAAGTGTATGTACTGTAATTAGGGTGCTGCCAGGGTGCAGAGTTTGTGTATGTTTGCACTGAGGGAAATCTCCACATGTAAACACTACTTGTGTTTGTGATCGTTCTGCTCTCAGGGCTGAAGAAGAGCACGAAGACTCGCCTAGGCAGACTACTGAAACTCCACGCTCCAAGAGGAAATCTGCCCAGCTTGTGTCCTCTCTCATTCGAAAGCAGATGTGAGTTCTCAGGCTGGAAACTTGTGCCATCTTGTCTCTTATTTATCTCCTGGTGATGTTGGTGTATTGTATTGATTGTATCGTAGGAACGTCCTGAGTAGCCACGATGACCTGCAGTCTGATGGTGAAGACGCTGATGACGACGGCTGTTTCGTGCCCTCTAAGCTCGATCTGGAGAACAGCAGCGAAGAGGAAGAGGAGGCGAAAATGGACAGTGAAGACGAGCTAGTGGTGAAGAGGAGTAGGCGCTCGGCAGGTCCGAGAATGCCGTCGACTGAAAAGACCCGCGCTTCTGCGAGAACCCCTCGCGAAACTCCAAACAGGAAGGTACAGCAAGACAAAGCAGTGAAATGTAGCAGAGTGACTAAATACTTTTAGTATTTATGTTCATACTAATTCATTTGGCATATTTGCAAATAAGACAGGATTAAATTCATACATTTTTGGTTTAAAGGCTTTGTTCAATGGGCCAGTCTCAATCTTCAGTCTCCTTGATCACTAGCTCAGAGTCTTAACCTGATGATAATCTGATTATTTAATCAGGTTAAACAAAAAGAAATAAATATGAACATTTTCCCCACATAACATTTATGTTTTTAGGAGGAAAGTTTGATGAAAGTCTTTGTTCATTTTTATGAAGGAAAACCTTGGAGATATTAATCATGAGAAGAGTGAAATTATATCATTCACATCATATGATGTGACTTAAACGTCCGCGTATCCTCTGAGCAGTGTATGGATTCTCCATTCATCATAAAGGATGTTAACGCTTTGCACTCACCTGTATAGTTTTCATATAGCCTGTATAGCTGGGAAATGCATTCAAATTATTGCTCTATTCCAACTGGAAGCCACAGAGCATTCGATTACTGTACATTCAGCATGTCTAATTAATTACATTTCAAATCTATTTTATGTTTGTTTTTTGTTTTTTTTTCCCCCGCTAATGGATGTAGTCTGCTCCTCCCACTCCCCGTACGCCTCGACACGCCACTCCAAGCATTCCCAGCCGAAATCTACCAGCCAGGAAGCCTGGGAATGTATTGGAGGAAGCAAGGGCAAGGTAATAATGTCATAACTCTTTCTGTAGACTTGTTTCCTAATTTCTGGATAGCATTTTACAAAGCAGTGTTTCCTAGGGTGTATAGATATAATTATCAAACCATTTATTTAGTGCCACATTTCCTGTCTAAATGGTAAATGGTGCACTTGTATAGCACTTCTATCCAAAGCGCTTTACACTATGTCTCACTCACCCATTCTCACACACACTAAAGGTAGTAGAACTGCCATGCAAGGCGCTAGCTTGCCATCGGGAGCAACTTGGGGTTCAGTGTCTTGCCATCAGTGTGGCATCACGTGGGCCGGGAATCGAACCGCCAACCCTACAATTAGTGGACAGCCCGCTCTACCACCTGAGCCACAGCCGTTAATAGTCTTTATGCTATTCCACATCACCGCTGCTTCAATCCAATTGTATCCTATCTGTATCAGCAGAAAACCTACATGTATTGCTGCAGAACTATATATATATATATATATATATATGTGTGTGTGTGTGTGTATGTGTATATATATATATATATATATATATATATATATATATATATATATATATATATATATATATATATATATATATATATATATATATATAATATATTTGTATGTATGTATATACGTGTGTGTGTATGTATATACGGGTTTTTTTTTTTTTTTTCTTCTTCCACGTCTTTAAATCATTTTCTTTCCCCAATAGGTTGCATGTATCTTCAGTCCCTGAGTCTCTGCCATGTCGAGAGCAGGAGTTCCAAGACATCTACAACTTTGTGGAGAGCAAGATCATGGATGGCACTGGAGGGTGTGTCCAGCTGTGTTGTGCACAACATTTCCCAACTCAGTCCTGCTCATTTGGATAAAAAGTGGTGTTTAATTGCATGCTGTCTGTTTGATGTTCTACAGGTGTATGTATATCTCAGGCGTTCCTGGCACAGGGAAGACTGCCACAGTGCAGGAGGTGATCAGGTCTCTGCAGCAGGCAGCAGAGCAGGAGGAGATCCCACCGTTCCGTTTCATAGACATCAACGGCATGAAGATGACCGACCCACACCAGGCATATGTCCAGATTCTGCAGGTGTGTACTATGGCTGTGTTTACTCCTTCAGCATTCTCCTTTCTTTCTGTCTTTTTTACTATGCATTCTGTGTTTTTTTTTTTTATTATTTATTTATTTATTTATTTATTTATTTATTTATTTTATGATGTATTATAGAAACTGACTGATCAGAAAGCCACGGCGGACCATGCTGCTGCCCTGCTGGAGAAACGCTTCAGTACACCAGCACCAAAGAAAGAGACTACAGTGCTGCTGGTGGATGAGGTGAGTTCCCAGAACCGTTACAAGACATCTGTGGGATGTTAAAAATGTGAGCATAAAAATTTGCACAGTAAATCAGATTTGTTTTATAAAATCCCTAAATTAATTTTTAAATTCTGAATTGTGATACTATATAAAATAGTTTTTATTCTAGCAATTAACCAAAGGATTAGTCTGAATTTAAATGCAGCATACAGTTATGTGGAAAAAATAAGTACACCCCATGGAAATTGGCTTTTTTGACACATTTGGACAAGCAAACATTTGATCCTCTTTGAATCAGTGCCTATTAATAAAGTTGATGCACTCTATAATACATAATTACTATACGTTTTGTAGTAATTTTCACAATTTAAATTAACAAAAAAAAAACAGATCAGTCATATGAAAAATTAAGTACACCCTAACATTTATCACGCCTTCAAATGCACCAAATTAGAATCAGGTGTTCAAGATTGCATGCCAGTGATAAGAGCCTGCTTATTTATACCCCTCTCATATCTAGTGTCTGGTGTTCCCTTTGTTATTGAGGTGTGTGGTGTCATCATGCCAAGAGCTAAAGAGTTCTGTAAGGCCCTTAGGAAAACAAGGTTGTGGATTCCTATGAGTCTGGCAAGGGATTTAAAAAGATCTCCAAGTTATTTGAAATACATCATTCTACTGTAAGGAAAGTCATCTACAAGTGGTGCAGATTTCAAACGACTGGCAGTTTGTCCAGGACTGGCCGTCCCAGCAAATTCAGCCAAAGCGCAGACTGTCTGATGCAAAAAGTCTCCAAGAACCCCAAAATTTAATCACGGGATCTGTTAGGAAGTCCTGCAACTCTTGGTGACAAAATGCATGCTGATACAATCCGAAAGAGATTGCATAAATTTGACCTGCATGGGAGGCGTGGCAGGAAAAAGCTTTTTGTTGTCTAAAAAGAACATTAAAACAAGACTACAGTTTGAAAATGAACATATAGGCAAAGGCCAGGCCCTTTGAAATAATGTACTCTGGACAGACGAATCAAAGATGGAGTTGTTTGGCCGCAGTAACAGCAGTTATGTTTGGCGCAGACCAAAGACAGCTTTTCAGTGGTGACAGTGGTGGAAATGGTATGGTTTGGGGTTGCTTTGCTTCTTTAGGGACTGGACAGCTTGCATTCATTGATTCAACTATGAATTCTGCATCATATGAAAGAATGCTTGAAGATAATGTGAGGTCATCTGTCCCGAAAGCTGAACTGAAATTTAACCTTTCAGCAGGATAATGATCCTAAGCACACTAGGAATGGCTCAAAAAGAAGAAATGGAGGGTTATGGAATTGCCTAGTCAAAGCCTGGATTTGAATTCCATTGAAATGTTATGGGGGGATTTGAAATGGGCAGTACATGCAAGAAAACCCTCAAACATCTTGCAACTGAAAGAATATTGTATAGAAGAGTGGTAAAAAATTCCAGCAAGCCTCGTGGACAATGATGCAAAACGCCTACAAGAAGTTATTTCTGCTAAAGGGTGAAATACTAGCTTCAGAGGCAAAGGGTGTACTTACTTTTTCCACAGAGGAATATCACATCTATTGATATTTCTGTTGAATAATTGATTTAAAAAGCTCATTTTCCTTGTGGTTTTGTTCAAGTATATCAACTTCATTAATAAGCACGGTCAATATGTCAAAAAAGCCAACGGTTTCCATGGGGTGTACTTATTTTTTCCACATGACTGTAGATGTTCAGTACAGGTTTACTTTGTGTTTACTTCACTCCTATTATTATGTTCTGATAAATCTAATGGCTCTACATTGCTAAAATGGCTAAGAAACTGTTTACAAAAAGAGAGTGCTAGCTCAAGAAAGTGTTAAATGGTCTGAACATCTCTATACCTTAACCTCATTAAAAAAAATTAAAAATCCACTCCCTGTGAATATTTGTTATATGCAAGGTTAAAAAACTTCATGTGCCCCTGTTATACCAAACACCCAGCTAGCTAGGTAACTGAATTTTAGCATCTGTACGACCAGTCACTGGAAATATCTCACCATCTTGCCTCGAGTAGTGAAACGTTTTAATATACAACACAAAAAAAAGTTCAGTTGTCACTCAAGTAAAGCGCCTTCAGGTTTTTCCTACACAAATCAGCTCATTAGCATATTCTAGCCTGTTTTTATGACCTCATTAATTAAATGTATACGTAACACACTCCCCTTGGCAAACATGTTTTAAACTGATAAGCATATACATTATATGTGCAGTGTACTGTAGATACACATTATCTAGATGAGATGAATAAAGTTATATACATTTTCCAGCTGGACCTTTTATGGACCAGGAAGCAGAACGTCATGTATAATTTATTCGACTGGCCAACGAGACGGCATGCACGTCTGGTGGTCCTGACTATCGCTAACACCATGGACCTGCCCGAGAGAATCATGATCAACCGTGTGGCCAGTCGCCTGGTAAGACTCCCATCAATAAGATTTTACATTTAACTGCAATGTGTCTTATGAGTTATGAAATGGAGTATTAGTGTTAATGACACGGAATTATTAGTCAAATATGTTTATGACCAATATGCGTGTTTGGCTTTCTCAGGGGCTGACGCGCATGTCCTTCCAACCGTACACTTTTAAGCAGTTACAGCAAATTATAACATCTCGACTGAACAGACTAAAAGCTTTCGAGGAAGACGCTCTTCAGCTAGTCTCTAGAAAGGTAATAAGTTTTGAATTAATTTTTCTAGTGCCTTTCCTGGTCCTTAATAGTTTTGGTGTTTAACATAATTCCCCTTTAGGCCTCATGACCAATAAAGCACGATGCAGGATTCTACCATAGAAGTAACGTTTCTAGAAGACCACATTGATTATACGTCCTTGAGTAGTCCCCATCAAAACTGCTCTAAATGTACTGATTGTCTGGCTGCTTCTCTGATTGTGACTGTCATGTTGCACCCCCCAGGTTGCAGCTCTGTCTGGTGATGCACGTCGCTGTCTAGACATCTGCAGACGCGCCACTGAGATCTGTGAGCACTCTGGTCCGAAGGGTGCCGTCGGGTTGGTTGGAATGAGTCATGTGATGGAAGCCTTAGACGAAATGTTCTCTTCCTCCTACATCACAGCTATCAGGTGTGTTGGAGAGTGTTTAGTTTAATTGAGTTTAATTGTGATTAAACTATTACAAATTGTATGTGTACATTTATGCACAATGCCAAAAAAACAGCTGTTCATAGCATTATATATATATATATATATATATATATATATATATATATATATATATATATATATATATATATATATTTATTATATATATATATTATATATATATATATATATATTATATATATATATATATATTATATATTCTAATCTTTTAAATCAACTGAAATTTTGTTCCTCATTTAACTGAATAATCCTAATAATTAAGAATAAGTTTCACTCATGGTTATGTTTGTATCATGCAATCCCGCTCCTAGTACTTAATACGGGTCCTGTTTATTTCAGGTGTGCCTCTCTACAGGAGCAGCTCTTCTTGAGGGCTGTGATTGCAGAGTTTCGCAGGCTGGGTCTTGAAGAGGCCACCTTTCAGCAGGTAGTGTCTGATTTGATGTGTGGCTGTAAGTTTATGATGCATGCACACGTGAATATGCTGTTTATTGTTAATTCAAAACATCCAAAAAAAATCATCCTTGCATCGTCTATTGACTAAAACCAAATTCAGAACAGTTTTAGAATGTGCGCAGTTAAATTTCACTGAAGGTTATATTTTAGAAACACATTACAGGTGCTTTAATACGGTGGTCCATAGTGCACAACACAATGAAATTTAAAAAGCAAACATAAGTTAACACAACGGAAATGCTCCTGACCACTAGGGGGCAGTATTGTCCTTGAAAAACAAGATGGATAAATCCATTGTTTTCAACTTGGACAATTTTGCTCTGCTTTTGTTTAATGAATTGTCCCATTAAGATTTAGTTGACTTTAGTTTAGTTGACCAATTACATACATTAACTGGAACAGAGAATCTCTTGTCATGTCCCAAATTCTAATAGTCATGAAATAACACCAGGAATCTTTTTTTTTTTTTTTTTTTTCCCATGCTGACACTGCCCCCTAGTGGCCAGGAGCATTTGTGTGGCGATGTGGCTTGATTTCTTTGTAACGTTAACTTGTTTGCTTTTTAAATTTCGTTGTGTTGTGCACTACTGGGCCACCGTACTTTAAATCGTGGTTAGAACGGATGGTTAGGGAAAAAAAACATTGTAAGATTTTGAAGTTTTTCCAAATATCTTATTTTTAAAAATACCAACTACAGTCATTTAAGTGTGGGATTTTTTTTATTTTATTTATTTTTATCAGTGTGTTAAGTAAGGAATAAAGCACGAATGGGTGGTGAGAAGTTGATTCTTCTCCTATCACAGCATATCCCAAAGTGTTTTATTCCTCTTGTACCACAGCAGTTTGCCAGTACTAACAACTTTTTATTTATTAAAGAACAACACACCATACTTCCTTTCAGTTAATAGTTAGATTTACGCATAGCTTATACCAGCTGTAAACAAACGTTCCCTCACCAATCAAACCCCCCCCCCCCCCCTCTCTTGAACCAATAACACCCAAGAAAAAGTGCATCTGGTCATGTTCCCAAGAAACCGCAAAGCCCTGAAAAGCTGTCCTGAAGACCTTCCTGTTGTTTAAAAACTTTGGTTTCAGCTTTAAATTCTTAAAAAGCTGTAGAAAGACGGCACTGGAGACTCCTTCTACAATAATGGATAAATGTCTCCTCACAGAAAACTACAAAATGGAAAAATCCATTTATGTAGAGCGTATGGCATACTGTTCTCAGAGCTGCACTTAGAACTTTAATCAACATTCTGAACAATCTGATTCGAGAATCCAACAGCACTGTGGTTTAGTTATTTCTGGAGAAATGGGTTACATTTTGAACAACCTTTCCACATCTTTCTCACACCCTGAGCAATATATTACAAGCAATATGGTTGACCTGTGAATATGGTCAGTTGGAGCTAAATAAAGTTTCTCAATGCCTGTTTCCCCAGGTGTTTTTACAGCACCAGGCCTTGTGTCGGGTAGAAGGGCTGCAGCCAGTGAGCGTGTCTGAGAGCCTGGCTGTGTGTCAGAGGTTAGGAGCTTGTCGGCTGCTCCTGCTTGAGCCCAGTCGCCTGGATCTTCTCCTCCGTGTTCGCCTCAATCTCAGCCAGGATGACGTGCTGTACGCCCTGAAGGCAGACTGAGTGTGTGTGTGTGTGTGAGTGAGATGCTAACTAACTCAGAAAGGTTTAATGAAAACCTCAGTAAAGCTGAAATGGAGAACATGGTTGTATTTATACCCTTGGACCGATTGATATTAGCTGGTACTGCTTGACCTGGAAGTATTAGACTGTCTGATACCTTTAGCGGTTAACAGAAGTAGTGCATTTTCGTTCAATGCACATGTGATACAAGATCCCTCAAAGGAAAATTTTTTTTTTCCCTCTCTCTAAATAAGATTTTAGTCTCAGACGCTGGCATTTTTTTGGCTAGTGGCATTGAGCACGTAATGTTTTGCATGTAAAATAACCTTTTTTTTTTTTTTTTTTTTGTTTTGTTTTGTTTTGTTTTTTTTTTTTTACATCGAATTGGACTTCTCAGTTAGGTGATTCATTGGTGTTGAGCACAAAATAGACTGATTTACAAGAAAAGAATCGTTTCATTTTTAACATTGGAGAGCAAGCCTCCCCTCATTCTGTGTTCCACTTATCGTCCAGTAAGGTCTGTCTCAATGTGTGTGTGGGATGAATTTTGTAGTGCTTTCATGAGCCAAATAATATTTTATAATCTTTATCTTTTTATGTGTAATATTCCTGAACTCTAAATAAAGCTATTGAAAATCGTTGTGAGGGTTTTTTTTTCTTGTGATCTGCTGACTCGTTACTTTCTGATCATGTAGAAGTGGTCAAACCAAAGCTTGAGTAAATAACTGCAAACAAAGACCAGCTTTGTAACGACAAAAATGCTCACTGTTGTGCGAGTTATTGCTATAACAATGGCTTCAAGTCATTTACTGCTGGTTTGTGTGGTACAAGTTTAGTCTAAATAGCAAAAATGCAACAGTAATATGCTACGGTGCTCAAATTAATGCCGCTTAAACACATTCTCCAAAAAGCCATAGCAGTATTTGATGGTTAACCCTCCTTTAAGGATTGGAAGTACAAGAAGTTACAGTTTAGCTAGAATGTTTTAATTAAATTGTGGTAGGTATGTTTAAAAACAAACAAACAAACAAAAAAAAAAAACCCAAAGAAACAAACTTTTTGAAAATAGATTGAGAAAATAATGCAGAAATTAATCCAGTTTTAAATAACGTACATAAAATTGCTAAATATACATAATACATCTGCAAGTTATTTAGTTATATTGTATATATTCATATATAATAGCTACTTCAAAATGAGCTTCAAATACATGTTATAGTGACTGCACACTGACTAAGTGTAATAGTTTGCAACACTGTGAACTTATTTCTCCTCTAATAAAAAGATACAACTGAAAGATGCAATGAAAGTTTGTTTCAAAGATGAATTCTTTTTCCAATAAGAAAGGTATGGCAGATTTTAACTTCTTATGCATCAAGGTTTTTATGTTCCATCTAAATTTATGTGCCTAAAAATATGATCCTCAATTGGAATGGGAGTGCTAGCTCTTCAGCTGTCTTAAACATTGCAAGTGATGACGGTGAGAAATATTACCACCAGTGGTTTCTTGGAATGCCAGAAACTACAACAACTGTTGGGTAATTTTGAAGTTTCTTAAATTTAGTTAAAACACTGGCAGAGTTTTGGGCTTTGTTTTTCCTCTAATTGGAATGACTTGCACTTTGAGAATAATTCCTTCAGAGACTTTTCATACTGTACAACTTCTAGCCTTCAGATAGGAAGCAACAAATCATATTTTCACTACTCTGAGATGCATGAGCTTTCAAACCTGACCAGTTTTTCATATTGCATGTGGGTTAAACCCCAGAAGGTTTTGCCCTGCTTTTACTACACTAAGCCTTCTGGAAGATCAATCTGCCTCTTCCTTAGCTGTTGCTACTGATTTTCCAGATTGGTGTAATGGCTAGTTATGGTGCTGAGGCTTCCAACCTCAGCCTGCAAATAGGAATGGTTGAGGATGGTGGTGGTGGTGGAGGATGAAAAAGTGTCAGAAAAGAGAGAAGAATAACAGCAGATGTTTCCCTCAAGCGGATCTGATAAGGCATTCAGTCCATACACGTAATCATTCCCAGTCAGGCTTGAGATGTCATGGCTGGACTTTAAGATTACATACTCTCGGATCATCTCCAGGCCCGGCACTGCGTACTCCATGTTGTTATCCATAGCCAACTGGTATTGTGGGAAATGTGTGCAGTTAGGTGGCCAGGAAGGTTTCTTCATGACTTGAGCCTCCTTTTCGGACATGATCTCCACCACAGAAGCAGGGGTGTCATCATCACTCTGCTTGATGCTGCCATTGAGCTCCTAGAGTATTAACGCAATAATATTACTTCTAGTAAATTAAATAAATATGGAATTAGTAACACCAGTACCATGGCTCACATATTAGACATTTATTGCAAATACAAGTGCATATAATTAGTGAATATAGCAGTTATTTGGCAACATTATGTGCACTTATTAGCTATGGGTTAATAACATGTGACACCCTGCAACCCACCCCCAAACACACACAAAATAGTTTTTTATTTGAGAAAATCTACCTATTTGCTCTCCTAAAAATCGTATAATTATAGAACAAATGCAAATGGATGACTCTTAAGTAAATTCTAAAAAAAATTTCTAATCCTAAATAATTCCCATTCAAGACAACTAGTAGGCAGCTTGCAGAATTGTGTTATTAATATGCCAAGATGTAATTTACCCAGTGTTGTCCCTCGATATCTTTCAGGAAATTGTCCAGCACATCATTCAGGTTTGGAACTGGTGGCCAGAGAACCTTCTTGATCTTACTAAAGAACAACGATTGTAAACAAAACATGAATCGCACACTCAATGCATGTTTGCCTCTTTAGAATTTTGTATAATGTTAATATGGTTGATGTTTAAACTGACCTAACATATCTGGAGGAGGAGGAGAACAATACCACAGAAATGATGAGCAATCCAAAAGGCACAAGTACAATAAACAGCAACCCTGTATCCGGGTAGAAACACTGGTGAACATCTCATTAATTCAAATAATTAATTTGTGTTTCTTGGATTGTGTATGTGAAGGCTTCAGTACCTGCTTTCGAAGTCAGCTGTTTTGTGAAAGGTTTAGACCAAGCACTCCAGTTCCCACTATAGAAAGATCCATTGGGGCTAGCTTGTATTTGGATGGTGTACTGGCCACTTGCTTGCACATCCAGACAGATACTGGTACTAGAATTGTGCACTGTGAAATACTGGCACAGTATACAGTTTTATTTATAACCAGAGTTAATCTATGAAATGAACATTTCTTCTATCTAATCATATTCCTTTCTTTTTTAGTTATACTTTGTTCAGTAGTTTTATTGCTTGTGTATTTGCTTGTTCCTTACTTTCCACTTGCTCTCTTCTTGTAGCTGGTAGCGAACCTGATACATTAAATGGTCAGATATTTGTGGAAGAGGACAGATCCATCTCAGACAAAGCCTTTCTCCAATGAGCTCTCCAATAAGTCCTCCTGGGGGCTCGGTTTTGACTAATCATGGAAAAAAAATGCCTTGGTGCAAATTAAGGATATCACAATAAATAAAGCATTTCCCTTTGAAAACATTGGTTTAAATGTATTTATACCACAACACTGCTAACTGCTGGATTCTGATCAGGTTCACGCCAAGTGAATGTAAAAGGGTGACATTGGGCCTCATTTATCAATCTGGATACAGAACAGATTTATTTGTAAATCATTTATAGGATATTTAGTATTCATTAAAATCCCGTAAATTCAGGGAAAAAATGTTTGTATTCTATCATGGTCCTGAGTGTGTTTAAATTTACGCATAAGAAGACTAATTCATGTAAACTTTGTTTGGTTTCATATCATATAAATTGAGATGAGTTACCGCATTTTTATATACACATTACACTGTCATGCTTAAGTATTTCAATTACACACAGAAAACTAGTCATTTCATATTAAAGGCTTTAACTAGAGAAATATTAAATATGAAAAAATAAAAAAAATTTAAGCAAATATAAACTTGTAAATTCACACAACTAAGACCAGTCATTCAACCTTTAGAATGTTCTATATTTCTGCATCAATGCGACCATAATCAGAAGTCCTAAAAGTAGATAAAGAGAACCCAATTAAACAAATGTGACAAAAATCTTATACTTGGTCATTTATTTATTGAGGCAAATTATCCAATATTACATATCTGTGAGGGGCAAAAGTATGTGAACGTTCAGTATCAGGTGTGACCCCCTTGTGCAGCAATAACTGCAACTAATCGTGTCCGGTAACTGTTGATCAGTCCTGCACATCGGCTTGGAGGAATTTCAGTACAGAACAGCTTCAACTCTGGGATTTTCTTGGGTTTCCTCACATGAACTGCTTGCTTCAGGTTCTTCCACAACATTTCTATTGGATTAAGATCAGGACTTTGACTTGGCCGTTCCAAAACATTAACTTTATCCTTCTTTAACCGTTCTTTGGTAGAATGACTTGTGTGCTTAGCGTCAATGTCTTGCTGCATGACCCACTTTCTCTTGAGATTCAGTTCATGGACAGATGTCCTGATATTTTCCTTTAGAATTCACTGGTATACTTCTGAATTCATTGTTCCAGTAGTGATGGAAAGCCGTCCTGGCCCAGATGCAGCAAAACAGGCTCAAACCATGATACTACCACCAGCATGTTTCACATATGGAATAAGGTTCTTATGCTGGAATGCAGTGTTTTCCTTTCTCCAAACATAACGCTTCTCATTTAAACCAGAACTTTCTATATTGATTTCATCCGTCCACAAATAATATTTTCAATAGCCTTCTGGCTTGTCCACGTGATCTTTGAGCTGCAGAAGGGCAGCAGTGTTCTGTTTTCTTTCTCCTTGCAACCCTGCCATGCACATGTACATCAGCGAATATGAGAGAGGCCTTTAGCTGCTTAGTATTTACCCTGGGTCCTTTGTGACCTCCATTTGTACACAATCTGTCTGACTGTGGATTGGTGGAGTCCAAACTCTTTAGAGATGGTTTTGTAACCTTTTCCAGCCTGATGAGTGTTAACAACTCTTTTTCTGAGGTCCTCAGAAATCTCCTTTGTTCATGCCATGATACACTTCCAAAACATGTGTTGTGAAGGTTGGACTTTGATAGATCCCTGTTCTTCAAATAAAGCAGGACGTTCACTCACACCTGATTGCCATCCCAATGATTGAAAACACCTGACTCTAATTTCACCTTCAAATGAGCTACTAATGCTAAGAGGTTCAGATACGTTTGGCACTCACAGATAGGTAATATTGGAACATTTTCCAGAGAAAATGACCAGTTACCGAGACACGCTGCTTTGAATAAAAAAATAAAGTGGTTTCTCTGTGTGATGTGCTTGGTGTTCACCATCACCTGGGTACAGTAGATACCCAGATTTTGGTAGTTGTTATTCTGTTAAATAATAGACATTATATTGGCATAGAGGTGAGTCAAAATAAGTTTCAGAGAGTCTTTTTTTGTCATTTACTTGTCATGCCTGTGCACCAGCCTAGTCATTTTCGGTGACTGGTATTCATCAACATACGCATGCTAGTATGAAGAAAATCAGCCTTTCCAAAACGTTTGTGAATCTGCTGGAAATGATTTGTTCAGTTGGGCTTACACAAACATTTATACACAGCTTTACTAAAATATTGATAAATCGGGTCCATTGTGGTTTTTATGCACAGCGTAGTGACTTAGGAAAGCTGCTTAGGAAGACTGCAGAGGGAACGACTGTTTATGGCGGCTATAATATAATTAATAACAGTACTAACCTTGTATTGAGGATGTTCCACAAAATTAAATGTAACTATAAACTGATAACATTATGACCTGTCATTGTTTAATAAATAACAACAATTAGAATTGACAATGCATATTCTGTACTTGAAACACAAATGTGTATATTAAGAAAGTTAAAATGTATTAAAAAAAATAGCTTACTGCTGTTGTTCATCCTGAACACGTCCATGTAAAAGGTTTGGTTAAGGAGCCCGAATGTAGCCGTAAGATAAACCTGAAACATGGTGCATTCGTCCCCACAGAGAACACACTGACTTGCAGAAGCATTATTGTTCTCACAGGTCTTCCAGTTCCCCCAAATATTTCTGAAACAAATGACACACTATACTCAACCAAAGATTTATTTTATTACGAATAACTGAGGCTAGAGTGTATATTGCAGAGTGTGAAAAGACAGTGTTACCTGTCGGTTTGTCGGTAATGTAGGCTCGCATAACCATATCTCTCCTTGTTCCACTGACATCGGACTTGGCGCAGATCAGAAGTGTGGCACATTAATTCAATGTCAGCTGCAACAAAAACAAGGGGAGTTTAGCTTTAAAGCCACAATTAATTCATTAATGTGCTGCACTGAATAAATGTCATGTTTGTGATACTTTATCAGATTTCATTTTGGCTTTTTTGGGGGTTTTTTTATCCTCAGTGTAGTCATGGCCAATTCTCTTCCCTATCACTGATAGTACCAACCAGGGAGGATTCCTCCAAGACACATGAAGCCAGCCAATCACATCTTTTCAAACTTTTGCTCATGAAACATCAGGGGATGCTGTAACACACTCAAAGGAAAGCACTATCCACACCCTTTTGCATGCATGAGCTCAGAGACACCCATGATTGGCTAGTGTCGGTGTGTCCCTTCCCTCGCTGAGAACACGGCCAATTTTGATCTCTTGGGCTCCTGGCTTCAGATGTGGCTTCAAACTTGAATCTCCCTGGATGATAGGGAATCTCCGGATGATAGGGACTCTCCAGATGATAGGGAAAATGCTTTTCTGTTGCACCACCTGGGTGCCCTGTTTATCCGATTTCTACAGTAAGTGTTACAGTTAACCCAAATACGGGGTAATTTTGAACATTTCACCTTTATCACTTTCGGTTCAATAATGAAATAAGATGCAAAGTAGGTAACCTTCAAATAAAGTGTTACTTAAAGGGGTTGTGAACATCTACAAGCACCTTTTTCTTGGATTTGGAAATCTGATGAAAGGAATAAATCCAAATTCACATATGTAAATATTTGTAATAAATAAATTATATATATATATATATATATATATATATATATATATATATATATATATATATATGCCATATTTCTACATTTTATTTTAAGTACATATTTCAGAGCATGGCAAATATTGTAACGCGAAATATTTGCACTAAATATATATCATTTTAACATTATCATGATGTAAAATAAATATTTGCAATAAGTATAAATATTTTATTGAACTAAATAAATAAGATAAGATAAGCTAACATTTACTGATCCCCCACTGGGGAAATTCTGTCGTTACAGCAGCTCAATTACACAAAAAACAGATAGGAAAGAATACACATTAAATAGGAATAGAATTGAAATAAAGTATCTAAAAATATATATACACAATAGGAATAGAAAAATAAGAATTAGAGTAGTAAATATATAATAATAATGGTAATATGTACACTATGGACACCTCAATGTATGTACAGATGAACACATTTTTGAATATATACAGATGTGTAACACCTTGTTTATATACATGAGTGGATAAATGGATTATTGCGCAGTTAACAACAGAGGGGTGAGCAACAAATAATAATAATGTATGGGTAGTTGATGCAAAAAACAGCTAGCAGTGCTTCATTATGTTATTGTTGCATTAAAGAGTCTGACTGCTGTAGGGGTGAAGGACCTGCGGTAGCACTCTTTCTTGCACTGAGGGTGCAGCAGTCTGCTGCTGAAAGAGTTGCTCAGGGACCCCAATATCTAATACAGGGGGTGAAAGGAATTGCTCATGATAGACGCCATCTTAGCTAACATCCTCCTCTCCCCCACCACCTCTATGCTGTCCAGAGAGTAGACCAGGACAGAACTAGCCCTCTTAAGCAGTTTGCTATAAGGCTCACAATTGAATATATAACATATATAACAATTTAAACAATCACATTAAAATATTTAATTTAACGTGTGATTCATTAAAAGCACTTTAAATGTCAAATATTTGTGTCAGATGTTCAGATTAAATATTTAAGCATGTTTAAATACAGCATGTCAAATGTTTTATATATATATATATATATATATATATATATATATATATATATATATATATATATATATATAAATATCATATCTGATATATAAACTAAATATTTCATTTATCCTGAAATACTATATCATGCATCTTTCATTTACAAATAAGTTTTCATTTATATATTTGTTTATAATCCTAAATTTGTTATTTCAACTAAATATATAGCATGTGCATGGATTTGGGAATCTCTCCAGATAACTACAGTATATACCGATTGAAGGCACCAATGATAAAACGATCAGAGTCACATTGTGCTTGAATTCCAGAATTTGTATTTAAAAGTTCAGAACCTTCTTATGTCATAATAGTTGAGAACAGAGAAAATCTTGATGATATGTTCACTAGGCCCATTCATAGTGTTTATGAAGACAGCAAAAGTTTATTGTTTACACTATGTTAATTGAAGCATGGAAAAATGCTTGCGCGGACTCTGATCTTGCTTTCGTGGGTATTCACAATAATACAGTGATGAACTTATACTAATTTATTCAACTGAGCATCATCATCACTTAAATACTGAAAACTCACAGAATATACATTATACATCAATCTCAACTTGAATATGATGAATTATTAATTATTAATATTATTATTGTATTATTATATTAATATTAGAGCAATTACTAATGAGATATATTGAAGAAATTTCACTGTAAGTTAACAATGAAATTCACTCAACTGGGCGTCCGCCATTACTCAAAGCCTATTGGCTGATTTCGGTCATGTGACTGGACTGTGATCATTTTTCCATAGCATGGCTTTATTTTAAATGGAAAATTCTGTGACCCCGATCTTTCTATCATCCAAGTACATTTATGAGATCATTCTTCACTGCTCAATCAACAGCCGTGGATGCACAACTCCAAAAATACAGTTTTGTGACTCTGATCGTTTTTTCATTGTGTTCTTCAATTGCCTGATATTTAAAACATCTTTCAGTACCTATGAAAACATATAATGGTGTGTTACCTAGCTCATTACCAATATAATTACAGAGTCGGGGGAAATCTTATGGTTTTACGATTTTTGAAAAATGTTGAACAGCGTCTGTGAGCAATCTACAGAACAGTTGCGACTACTGACTATTGACTAATTTATTTTTTATTGCTGAGCTCTCTCACCTGCTGTCTGAGGCACCGTGACTGTAACTGAAGGTGTCCAGTCACTCCAATGGCCTCCAGTATCAGCAAAACTGAACTTACTCCTGATCTGCACTGTACATGGCTGCCCTGGGACCAGGGAGAGCAATGTATGCTCACAGCTGGAGCCTTTCTTCTACAAAAAGATAACAATTATTATAATAATAATAATAATAATAATAATAATAATAATAATAATAATAATAATAAATTACAAAACATTTTCATAGAAGTGTGCTTATGAACTTGAACTTGTCTGCTTGAAACTCACCAGTTTAACTGTATCCTGTAATGCCTTAGAGGTGTAACGTAGCTCATACTGAACATGATCTTTGTGTTCTGTAGGTGCTGGCCACTTAACCAGAATTTGCCCTGCCTTTCCAGTATAGTCAAGAAATACATTTGACGGAGGATTAAACAGGCCTGGAGAGAGGAAATGCTTATTAATAACTCATTCACAGACACCAGCTCTGCTTAATGTGCACATCATTCTTACAGTTGTCCTCTACATGAAGGGTGCGATTGTAGACAGTTGTGTTGGAGTCTTTATCCACCACTCTGACTTGTGTGTAGGCGAATATATGGACATCAGTGTCTGGGAAGACGCAGACATGGAGGATTTTTCCTTCCGCACTGTCTTGCTGACTTATATTACATCTGCTCTCTGCACTGTGATTGAATAACAATTACTCATTAGGACATATCCACACACACACACACACACACACACACACACACACACACACACACACACACACACACACACACACACACACAGAAACTATACAAAACAATATTACAATGAAAAAAAAAACCCCACCACAAACACCACAATACTAAATACACCTGCATAAGTATAAATTAAATTGCAGTATGTTACTAAATGTTGAGTGTCAAAAAGGCTCAGGTCTCTGGGTGTTAATTTACCCCACACTGCAGCCTCACTTGTGAATTTTGGTGATTAACCACAAGCAATGTATTAATTAAGACAAAGGTTCCCAGTCCTGGTCCTGGAGTGCCCCTTGTCCTACTACACATATTAGTGTTTTTAACAGATCAGCTAATTAACAGCCTTTCCTGAGCTTTTATTAACAATACAAAAATATATACTTTGCCACATATTTTCTTTATTGTGTTGTATTATGGGTTTTTATAAATAAGTATTTTCATATACTACTCACTCATCCTCTATTTGATAAAGGAAGTCATAGGATTTTCCCACAGGTGCGTCCCAGAAGCAAGTGAAGTCTGAAAATGTTCTAGTGAAGCACGCTGGGTATGGCTCCGCAGCCAGCAATGACACATCTGAAAACAGAAACATGAGGAATGCTGTGGTGTAAGTAAGGAACAAAGCAGGGAATGGTGTTCTGTTAGCATCCTGAGGATTATTTTCCTATTACAGTACTTCCTAAAGTGTTCCTCTTACACCACAGCAATTTGCCAGAGATTGCATTTTTTTAAATTAATGAAATAATGACATACAATACTTTCTTATACTTTACACAGTGCTGTGAAAAAGTATTGCTGCCATCCTGATGTCTTCTGTTTTTGTGTATATCTCATACTAAATTGTATTCAGAAATGAAAACAAAATCTACGATAAAACAAAGGCAACCTGAGTAAACACGAAATACAGTTTTTAAATGATAATGTTATGCATTGAAGCAAAAAAAAAGTTATGCAATATAAACTGGGTTTGTGTGAAAATGTATTTGCCCCCGTAGTTATTAATTCCCCAAATCTATGAAACTGCATTGATAATGGGGTTCAGCTGGACTTGACGTGACCAGGCCTGATTACTGCAAACCCTGTTCAAGCAAATCAACACTTAAATGGAACTTTTTCAACTGTTGGTTAAAAGATCTTATCCAGTAACACACAATTCCAAAATTGAAAGAAATTGCAGAAATGATGAGGAAGAAGTTGATTGAAATACATCAGTCTAGGAAGGGTTACAAAGCTATTTCAAAGGCTCTGGGACTCCAAAGAACCACAGCGAGAGTCATTATCTCCAAATGGAAAAACTCGGCACAGTAGTGAACCTTCCCAGAAGCGGCTGACCTTCTAAAATTTTCAATAGTTCCATTTAGTTTTTCACATGGGTGATAGGCGTTGGATAACTTTTTTTGCTTCAATAAAAACTCTATTATGTGTTTACTCAGGTTGCCTTTGTTTTATGTTGTAAGAGCTAAAACTATTTAGTATGAGATACACACAAAAACAGAAGAAATCAGGATGGCATCAAATACTTTTTCACAGCACTGTCGCTACATCTGCAAAACCACTTCCTGTTATCATTTACGTTACAGCAGCTATAAACTCTCCTGAAGTTGGTGGAAAACTTCACCCTTATGGCTGTTACCACGTCCTGACACTGGAGACTCCTTTAGAAAATGCTAACGAAACATCTTTACATGGAAAGCCTCACCATACCAATGAATGTACATTTCCATTGTTAAACAGCATTGTGTTTTTTAAATGTGTATTTTAGGCTTAGATTATGTGGAGCATCCACTATACAGGTCCCTGAATATCAACCTGTGATTTGTCTCACACAGAAGGTCTTCTGGTCTTCTGACCAAACAGTTTCATAAATTCAACAGCACTGTGGTATCAAGTTATACAATACATGTGACAAGAATGAAAGATCAAATATTCATCAGTAAGTAATCAAATTGAATGAAAAAAAAAATAACAACAAAAACCCTGTGGTTAAAGGCTCTGGGTTACTGATCAGAAGGTCAGGAATTCAAGCCCCAGCACTGCCAAGCTACGACTGTTCGGCCCTTGAGCAAGGCCCTTAATCCTCAATTGCTCAGTTGTATAATTGAGATAAATGTAAGTCACGCTGGATAAAGCCGACTGCCAAATTCCATAAATGTAATGTAATGTACGGAGAAAGTATGCACTGTTGAAACTGGATTAAACATGTCAACTTGTTTAAGTACACAAATCTTGACAGTCATAACATTTTAAGTCTGTAATTTGATAGTACCTTCGTACTATTAACACAGGAACAATTGATTAAAGCTATGCCTTAAAATAAGTGTGTTAAATTATTACAATAAGAAAAAAAACAACACTGTTTTTCTCCCTACCTTGTTTTGACAGATGAGGGTTGCAATTCACCTGCACAGTCAGACAGAAGAACAAGATTGAATAGGTTATCTGTAGATCCATTGTCTGTGCAGGTTCTCGTTTAACCCATGACTATTCAGAACTGTGAGAGTTAATCATCTTGGTACATGTGGGTATTTGTTCAGAACAAGTAAAGGAACACATTTGTGTTGGGTGTTGGGTATATTGTGACTGTGGTGGGCGGCTCTAATGTGCAAGACCTTGACAAAGTAGGAAGTCACACAAACAGTCTTCATACACACTCTCTCTCTCGAACACACAATCACACATTTTCACACATTTACAGAAAAGTTATCACAAAGCTCTAACAAATCGTTACACAGAGGATGAAAACTGACAAATAAATTAGGATGTCTAGTTTCACTTCTAGTAACTCAGTTACAAAGGAATTCATATTCTAAAAGCATAAAATCCAGCATATCTGAATACAGTGGATGTAAAATGTCTACACACGTTTGTATCAGAATGCTGGAGACAGGGCTGGAAAACCCACTCTGAGCCTACTGAAGTTGGTTGCCAAGGCTTTGTGGGCCATTCTTTCTTTGCCAAAAACTTTCAGGAGGCCTTTGAAAAACTCCTCACAGTGGCCATGGATCAACATTGGGGACTCTTGAATGCTTGTTAAATGAAGAAGAAAAGGAAGGAGTGAAGCCACTGGGTGCACCTTTAAAATCCAAATCACTGTGGGCCGAGCGAGCAGCAAGCTAGCCAGCCAGCTGATGGGCGATCAGTGAATGTGGATTCTTTGGGATCTATTTCCGTCAACGGGGCAACCCCCCCCCCCCCCCCAAAAAGTACTAAAAAAAATTTGTTCATATTGTGTCTGAATTGTCAGTTATTTAGTTATTTCATCTTCTGTTTATGAAACTGTAAAATCACACTCGCCATCCACAGATATCTCCAAATATCAATCTATTTTTGTTAGGCCACTTTTAGACAGCTGAAGACACAGACCAGTTTCCCTTTACAGGGTACTGAACATTCTAAAGACATACAGTTCCTTGTATAGAGTCTACACCTATGATACTAAAGTTATTATTTAGACTAGACAGGTAATGTGTTATAAATTGATCTAAATACACATACTTATAGGAGGTGAACTATACTTTTTTCTTTTTTCTTTTTTTTAAAAAAAAAAAAAATAGAAACATTGCACAGTGGGTCTTTCCAGTGTTTTGCAGTGTATCCGAATACAGATAGAGATATGAATATCTGGCGCGCTAAACAGAAATTGTGGCATTGTGTTACACCTCAACTGGACATACTTGAGAAAAAGCAAGAAAATATCAAGCTATTGTCATGTGGCTTGACAACTATTGCTGTGCAAACACCTCTTAAGCTGGCAGATCAATAAGCAAAAATCTCTTATGTTAAGAATAGCAATGATTAAATAAAAAAGGCATGAGTAAAATGAACTGTTTGCAGAATGATTACTTGTTGACACTACTAATGTGTGCACATAAGCGTGTTTATGTTTAAGCAAGAGTTTGAGAAAGTGTGCTAGTGGGAAGGAAACTGAGTGTCCTCAACATGACAAGTCCAGTGCCTGTGGCTCACTTAGAGAGGAAACCATCTGACAGATCACTGAGCTGCAGAATGCGAGAGGCCCAACCTCAATACCTCTACTGACAGACAGAGAAAGAGAGGGGGGGGGAGGGGGGGGTGTGTTATGCGTAGAAAATATAGTCTTTGTTCCATGCTGTAACTAAAACATCCAGATAATCAGACATAATGTATTTGTGTAACAAGTCCTTTCTGTATAAATGCTTTATTTATAAAAATTAAAATGAAATTTATGGAAATTCCAGTTATTTTTTTTTTTTTTAAAACTGTACATGTAGTATATGCAGACAGATACACAAATTTATGTAGCTGCTATCACTGCTAATAAATGCATAGAAAAGGGATTTGATAAGGTGTTTTCTAAACAAACAGTATGACTTAAATATTCATACGACTACATAACACCTACATAAGAGCTTCTAAACAACTTAAACATTTATAAAGGCTTATTACAACAGAAGAAGCTGTCATAAAGACTACCTAAATTAAAAACTGGCACAATGGGACAACAAAACGGGTGTTAAATTGGAAGAATGAATAAACATCAGCACGTCTAACACTGACATGAAACCCTGCTGTATAACACTGCTGCATAGGGAAGGTTTTAGCAGTGACAATACTTCACCATAAAGCTGCTGTGTGCTATTATATACTGTAATATATACAAACAAAATTGAATTGAATTACACTCTAAAAGCGTAATAGAGAAATGTATGTTCTCTCTGGATTTTTAAAGTGAGTTTCATATTTCTGTTTATAAGATTTTTAGGAATCCTTATGGCAAACTTATGACACTGTAATGTCAGAGTTATGTATTATTCCTCTGTTCCTAAACTGTCAACTTTGCGTCTGATGTTTGTCATCCAGCATCATCAGCATTATGTGACTCGTACATACCCGTTTACAGAGATACAAAGTCAGTTATCAAGACATTCTAAAGTAACCCAGGGTGGGTGAGGATCCAGGAACCATATATTATATGGCTATAGTTATATGTTATAACATAATTTTATGTGATCTAAATTCTGTAAGTTACGTAACTCACGTTGTTTATTAAATTGACATCAAATTTGATAAAAGCTGTTTTCGGTAGCTGACACGTGCCAGAATAAGCCTTTAGTTTAAGTAAGTTAAGTGAGCTTTATAAACACTGTCTTTACAAGCATATACGATAAGCCAAGGTCAAATATACAGTATACATATTGTGCTGAAATGACTACGGTACACTTGGTTTTCTGTCATTATATTAAGTGCTACATAGAACGATGTCCAGCTGTATGAATTACATTCATACGTTTTTTTCCCCCATTGCAACAATGTTACAAGGCGCCTCATAATAGAGAACAAAATATTCACAGAGTTGTCAAAATCCCCACAGATCCCAGCAGGTACAGGGACAGCACAAATGTGATCTCTTTTAGATGCCCTTTTTTGTTGAGCATTCAAACACTGATATATCATCAAGCTGACCAGTGTATAACAATGATCTGAGATCATCCACAGTTTAACGGAAGAGAGTAGGAGCCCTACAAGTGTCCTTTCACAGTCTTTCCTCTACAGCCCATGGTCCCGGGCGAGTGTCTCTTCTTTGAGCGATGGAACCGAACAACAGGGGGTTGGCAGTAACGTATCGCCCTGCTGTGTTGAGCCTCCCTCGGACTGTGGAACCTGCCGGAATCTGGGGGGGCGAGTAGTCAGGCTTCTTCGGCGGTGGCATCTATTCCAGCGTAGGTAAAGTTCTCAAACAGTGCCATGTTTACGTAGGCCTGTACGAAAAACATAGAGGAGTTATGTGAGAGTGATGTACAGATGCATGGACAGTTAAACGGCACTAGTTGGACTGCATGTATGTATCTCCCAGTGTTAGAGAGTAGCTATCTACTTATGGCGACGTTACTAAATTAAATACATTTTTAGTAGCATGGAAGTAGCTGAGCTGTTTTCAAAATGCAGCTAAAAGCTACAGTGAATGTATTCTTCCAGTGATGAAAACAAGACTATCGAACATCCATGGAAACGTTATTATTATTAATGTGTATGAGGGTGAAAGATTCACATGGCAAAGGGCTTACTTTATCAAATTGGCAGTGTGGCTGTAGCTTAGCTATTTTCAATCATGAGTAGCTTGGAGTTTGTTGAGTAACAAGTGCAAAGTAGATTCCCCAACACTGAGAGCTACATTACTGGTCCTTACCTTCCTTGCCTCTTGCATCCTGTTCAGCTGAACAGATATCTGAGAAAATGGTGGCCTTTCATAAGGCCTGTCCCTCCAACACTGTCTCATCATATCATACCTGGAAAGAAAAGTTACATATAACAGCTAGGAATCACTGGCTTTGTCTTAGTAGTTTCTGTTACTAATGGATGGCACTTCAAAAAAAACCTTCAACTTGGCAAATAACGCCATTCTTTGTGCAAGAAGCACGGACACTTAAAGAGCTTAATCCTTACACTTCATCATCACAGTTTCTAGGCTTCTCCATCCTGTAGCCCTGAGGAAGCTTCTCGTACAGCTCAGCGCAGGTCATCCCACAGTAAGGAGTGCCTCCTGTTGTAAAATAACCTTTAGTTCGTTGCTTAGGTCTTGTATGCCAACAAAACCTATGGTCTAAAATGTCAGAATACACTACTCTTTATCAATTATTTTAACATATATCAAAGCATTGTTGAATATTGAATTCTGATTGGTCGGAAGGTGCTGATAAATTTTCTATACAGCAGCTCTTAGTAGTGCTGGCTGCAAGACAAATCACAAGTTTATATTAATGCACTTGTTCTAATATGCTATTATTTCTACTGTAACAACAACAGAGGGGTTTACATGCCGGACAATCTATCAATAGGTTTAAAGAAAAAAAAACTGTATTTGTTGATATTAAGTTTTCTGTGAGGTGTTTATTTAGCATTTTTGGGAGGAGTCAGCACTTTGTCACAGTCAGAGATAAAACTGAAACTTTTTTTGTTTGTTTGTTTGTTTTTGTTTTCAGTTTTCTCTGAAGAGAAAGTCTTCAGCACAGAGGAATTTGTGCTTTCTGATTTCCCGCGAACATAAAAAGCTGTTTTTATTTTGCCTTATTAACTTCAAGACAGAGAACAATAGAGAGGCTGGTGACCGAATGATAGCGGTTGTATTGTAAGTTAGATGTAACTATACATGGATAAAATGTATAATGTGTAATTCTTTAGTGAATAAATAATTGTTGGGAAATTGCTGTGGTATACGAGGAATAAAACACTTCTGGATGTGCTGTTAATGGAAAATAAGTCCTAGTTGTTAACAGTTCCTCACACTGACTAGTTTTTCATTATTTACAAACTTTAACATCTGATTTGGTTAATCAAGGGTCAGGTGCACATGTTCAGGGTTGCAATAAAACCATGTTAAATTCATAATGCAAAAAAACAAATTGAATAATCAGTCTGTTGTACATTACCGATGCAGACATTTAGTCAGATAATTTTGTTCTTTGTTAGCCATATTAACTAACATTTACTTAATATTAGTATTGTCACACTATGAATTATGCATTAATGTCCCAACTGCTTTTAGTAATTCATAGCCATCTTGTTTCCCCTTATACAAGTGGTAAATAATGCCCTTTTCTCTGAGAATCTTTCTGATTAATTTATAATAATATTTGATCATTGGTATACCTACTTATACACAAAACATATGTGTATCTATTTTTAATTTGCTTATAATTGCTTAATGTGGCAGAAAACAATTCACCGTCTATTTATCCAACACCAACACTCACCTGGTTGGTTTGGGGATGAGGAATACATTTCCTGCAAACCATGAAATTTAAGTGTGTTTCTGTGTGTTAAACTGTGTTCGATCTTGTTGCTCAAGTTCGTCTCTGTCTGTTGCTATTATGGAGGATTTTTATGGAGGCTGTAGTGATTATACAAACTGGATACAAACTGGATACAAACTTACCTAAGCTTACAATCTCCCACAGGAGCACCCCAAAAGACCAGCTGAAAGTTAAAGAGAAAGTGTAAGACAGAGACGGGATCAAAATCAAGCGTTTATGTCTTTCATGTCCTTCGTAGACCTGGGAATTTTAATCATTGAAAAGTTACTTAAGAGATTTTAAAGCGTCTTTCTGCTTTATCCTTATTTAGAAGACATAGAAAACACTCAAATGCACCTTGTACTTCAACATCCTATGTACACAGACTCTACTATGCACACAAGATACTATGTACACATCGTATCAAATACTATTTACACAGACATCATCCTATCTACACAAATTACTACATTCAAGTGATTTTTATGGCTTGTGAGAAAAGAATTAAATCATCGAGCAGGGGCTGTCAAGTGGTGGACTGTAGTCTGGATGCTGAAGTGTATTTCAGCAGACCGAACTGAGTACTTGAAAAAAAAACAACAACACTGTAACCGAGCTGACAAACGTATGAAGCAAAACTGGCTGTAGTTTTGCTCGGCTTCTGTAGCAGATCCTCTGTTGCACTTTATCCAATGCATTTATGTAAATTATTTAGCTGAATGCAACTCAATGGGAAGAATTTCAAAGACTTTCATAGATTTTCCATTTCATTTACCCTCTCTGGACTGATTAGTGAACTGACAGCATGACTTCTATCCATCCATCCATACATCCATCCATCCATTTTCCACTCTGATTATCCTACACAGGGTCGCAGGGAGCCTGGAGCCTATCCCAGGGAGCTTGGGCCACCCTGGATGGTCATTGCAGGGCACAATCGCACACACACTCACAAACCAATTCACACACTACAGACAATTTGGAAATGCCAATCAGCCTACAGTGTATGTCTTTGGACCGAAGGAGGAAAGCAGAGTACGCGGAGGAAAAACCTGAAGCACGGGGAGATCATGCAAACTCCAAGCACACAGGGCAGAGGCGTGAGTTGAACCCTATAACCCGGGCAGTGTAAGGCAAACGTGCTAACCACTAAGTTCCTCAACAGCATGGCTTGTTTAAAAAAAAAAAGTTGACATTGAAAAGAGAATGGACAGAGAAATATGTCTTTACTCTCTCCCTCATCAAATTCAAAACACATCTCATCTGTTTTAGTCAAAATGAGTAATGTGAAGCTCCACTACAAAACAAAACACAACCACTTCAAATCGTCTTAGTTATAGCCATAATCACTAATGGTTAAGCATTTAAAGGTAACTTTTGCCGCCATTCTGTCTTGTCTATCATGTCACTTATTTGGACCTTTGTAAGGGAAGAAAACTGGAGTTTCATAAATTTGAGTTGAATAGCCCTGATTTAAAAGGTTATAGCTGCACGTGTCCTGCAAACGCTATTTTTATTTTGCAACCATTACAGTACATTACCAACTTTAATGTAAGTGCAGAAAACAACCAGTACTTTCTTTGTTTTTCATCTTGTCAGTACAGCAAGTTCTTTAGTGGCTAAAAATAAGGTTTTAACACAGTCGTTGTGGCCTAGGAGCACTAGCTGCTTTGTAGTTTCCTGCCTTGTTATCAGTTCCTCCCTTCATATTTATCAGTTGCCCAGTGACCAATGGGAAAGGGACACAGACAGGATGATCGCAGAATGATTTGTTGTTTTGCACTGAAACCACAGCATGATGTGACACACTTTATACTGTAGTAACTGATACAGTGTTCTCAAGAATATACTTAAAATAAAAAAAAAACTGAGAAAACAGCTAGACCAAATGGCGAATAATATAGAGTAGAAAGTTGAAAGTTTGGGATGCAGAATTTTCGATATTTCTGCTTGAATATGAACATCTAAAACATCATCAGATTTTCACACAAGTCCTACAATTAGATAAAGAGAACCCAATTAAACAAATGCGACAAAAATGTTATACTTGGTCATTTATTTATTGAGGCAAATTATCCATCCAATATTACATATCTGTGAGTGGCAAAAGTATGTGAACCTTTGCTTTCAGTATCTGGTGTGACCCTCTTGTGCAGCAATAACTGCAACTCAATGTTTACGGTAACTGCTGATCAGTCCTGCACATCGGCTTGGAGGAATTTTAGCCCATTTCTCAGTACAGAACAACTTCAACTCTGGGATGTTTGTGGGTTTCCTCACATGAACTGCTTGCTTCAGGTCCTTCCACAACATTTCTATTGGATTAAGATCAGGAATTTGACTTGGCCATTCCAAAACAATAACTTTATTCTTCTTTAACCGTTCTTTGGTAGAATGACTTGTGTGCTTAGGATCATTGTCTTGCTGCATGACCCACTTTCTCTTGAGATTTTCTCTTGAGAGTTCATGTGCCAGATGTCCTGACATTTCCCTTTAGAATTTGTTGGTATACTTCAGAATTCATTGTTCCATCAATGATGACATGCCGTCCTGGCCCAGATGCAGCAAACCATGATACTACCACAATCATGTTTCACAGATGGGATAAGGTTCTTATGCTGGAATGCAGTGTTTTCTTTTCTCCAAACATCTCACTTAAACCAAAAAGTTCTATTTTGGTCTCTCTGTCTACAAAACATTTTTCCAGTAGCCTTCTGGTTTGTCCATGTGATTGTTAGCAAACTGCAGAAGGGCAGCAATGTTCTTTTTGGAGAGCCGTGGCTTTCTCCTTGCAACCCTGCCATGCACACCATTGTTGTTCAGTGTTCTCCTGATGGTGGACTCATGAACATTAACATTAGCCAATGTGAGAGAGGCCTTTAGCTGCCTAGAAGTTACCCTGGGTTACTTTGTGACCTCATGGACTATTGCACGTCTTGCTCTTGGTGTGATCTTTGTTGCTCAACCACTCCTGGGAAGGGTAACAATGGTCTTGATTTTCCTCCATTTGTACACAATCTGTCTGACTGTGGATTGGTGGAGTCCAGACTCTTTAGAGATTTAGAGAGGTTTTGTAACCTTTTCCAGCCTGATGAGCTTCAACAACTCTTTTTCTGAGGTCCTCAGAAATCTCCTTTGTTCGTGCCATGATACACTTCCACAAACATGTGTTGTGAAGATCAGACTTTGATAGATCCCTGTTCTTTAAATAAAACAGGACGCTCACTCCTGATTATCATCCCAATGATTGAAATCACCTGACTCTAATTTCACCTTCAAATTAACTGCTAGTCCTAGAGGTTCACATACTTTTGCCACTCACAGATATGTACTCTTGAATCATTTTCCTTAATGAATAAATGACCAAGTATAATATTTTTGTCTCATTTGTTTCACTGGGGTCTCTTTATCTACTTTTAGGACTTGTGGGAAAATCTGACGATATTTTAGGTCATATTTATGCAGATATATAGAACATTCTGCACCACAAACGTTCAAGCACCACACTATTCATATAGTATTCCTTGAAATTTTATTTTCACTACACACTTTCTATGGGCTTAACCACAAAAAATACTCACAGGGATAAGGTTGAACCATTTTAACCTGTTTTGTTTAATTAGTTTAAAGTACTGAAGAGATGAACTCAGGATGAATTATTGGCACACACATTTGTAAAAGATACTTACACATCACTCTTTGTGGTGTAGACACTGTAATTGAGGGATTCAATGGCCATCCATCGTACAGGAAGTCTTCCCTGAGGGAAGATGAGTTGATTCGTGATTAAATTTAGTACTTTAATAACTCTAAAGTCATTTTGAGCTCAGTGGGCCATTTTATGTTTGAAATTATTCTAAACCTAATGTATAATGTAAACATTCAATGTAATATGTTGTACATGAAGTAACAGCATGCAAGATTTAAGGTTAATCAGGAGAATCTGATGATGTTTTTTCCTACCATTCGACTGTGTATGTTATTTTAGATAATATACTGCGCTAATATGTAAATCCGGTGCATGTATGCATGTGAGGTTTATGACAGTGCTAAAATGTGAGATATGCCAACACTGCAAACAAGACAACTGTAACAAGCAGAGAGAGAGAGAGAGAGAGAGAGAGAGAGAGAGAGAGAGAGAGAGAAAGAGAGAGAGAGAGAGAGAGAGAGAGAAAAGAATTTTAACATATAATCCCTAGACAATATTGGAGCTGTTACAAAATTAACATTAACATGTCTGGTTCACAGTCTGCATCTTATTTTTTAAGATACGTTCCAAACAGTAAGAAAACAGTTTCTTTTTGTAACACCATTTTTGCTTGTATGTGCAGTGCAGCTTGTTATGTCTAGCATGAACTGTAGGAGAAGCCCCTACAGTAACCAAAGTGACCACAATCCTGTCTTCTTCTATTCTATTGGCTCATAAGTCCAAGGTTTACAAATTTGCAGGTACAAAGTCAGCATAAAATGTAACTAACCAGTACCAGAAGCACTAAAAACACAATATTTTTCACACCCACTTCACACACACTTTTCACTTCACTGAATTATTTTTCTCCCCCTCATCGTCAAATTTTATTTGTGTGTGCTCTGACTGCAAATTTTAGTTGAAAACCGCAGAAAAGACTAGTTTGCAGGTGTCTCCTGTATTGCTGTAGCAAGCAGTCAAAAATCGATAAATGCTACAACTAAACTGTATCTATTAACACCTCAGACACCTCAAATTATTTTGGCATTTTTTTAAAGTGTGATTCACATGCACATTTGGTATTCACAGCATATCTAACACTTTATTATGGTTCTGTCAGTTAGTATTTCTGGCTGTTGAGAGACCATTCCGTCGGTCACGTTCTCACGTTTCTCACGAATTTCTTATTCACTTGCACAATTCAAAATACTTTACTCACCATGGTCTTTTTGACATACACCTCCTCTCCACGTGAGAGTCCAAAATCAGCAATTTTCGCCACCAGATTTTCTCCAACCAGTACGTTTCTGGCTGCCAGATCTCTGTGAATAAACTGGGAGAGCATAATAAATAAATGTAAAAAAAAAAAAAAAATGGTGTTACTAATTGATGACAATATTTACAGAACATTATTATGAGATCATTATAGATTAGAAAAAGTACAATGTCAGTGCTACAGGACATTACTACTATGTAAAAGAGCACTGCAAATCTGTTCATTGCTAAGAATGATCACTTTCAGTAGTATGTATATGTATATGTGTATAGTGGTTATCTGCTTACCTGTTTGTCACTAAGGTAATGCATGCCTGTTGCCACATCTGCGGCGAACTGCAGGAGCTGCTGGGAAGTAAGCGTGGATGCAGTGCCATGTTCTTTAGCAAACGCTGGATCTGTCTCCAGAACTCGGCTCTTTCTCAGGAAATCCAGAAGATTTCCATAGGGAGCGTACTCAATAGCAATGTATAAGTAACCTGCGGATCAAAAGTGACAAACAAAAACAAGAAAAAGAAGCATCGGGATTAAAAAAGGTTAAAAAAAAAAAGTGCAAATTTTGTCTTGAAAATCTACTTGCTTGCTTTTTTAATTTATTTTTACAATCACTGAGGCAAATTATAAGATAATATTACTCTGTTTTTCAAAACAAAACAAAACAAAAAAAAGTCTGTAAAATGCAAAATCGTCCATTAATATGAATATTTATCGATTTCTAGGGTAGAATTCACTCAATAGCTGATTTACTGTAATCCTGCATATTATTTAGTAAAAGGGCTAAGCCCTTTCTATGCTGATCAAAGTGTTAGAAGGACTGTGATCAGCCATAACATTAAAACCACCTGCTAAATATTGTGTAGGTCCCCATTGTGTTGCCAAAACAGCTCTGACCCATTGAGGCATGGACTCCACAAGACCACTGAAGGTGTGCTGTGGTATCTGGCACCAAAACGTTAGCAGCAGATCCTTTAAGTGCCGTACGTTGTGAGGTGGGGCTGCCATGGATCGGACTTGTTTGTTCAGATGCTCAATCGGATCGAGACCTGGGGAATTCGGAGGCCGAGTCAACTCCTTGAACTCTTTGTCATGTTCCTCAAACCATTCGTGAACAATTTTTGCAGCATGGCAGGGAGCATTATCCTGCTGAAAGAGGCCACTGCCATTATGGAATACAGTTGCTGTGAAGGGGCGTACTTGGTCTGTAACAATGTTAAGGTAGGTGGTGCGTGTCAAAGTACTGTAACAGCCACATGAATGCCAGGACCCAAGGTTTCCCTGCAGAATATTGCCCAGAGTATCACACTGTCTTTGCTGGTTTGCCTTCTTCCCATAGTGCATCCCTGGTGCCATCTCTTCCCCAGGTAAGCAACACACATGCACCCGGCTGTCCACATGAAGTAAAACAAAACGTGATTCATCAGACCAGGCCACCTTCTTCCATTGCTCCATGGTCCAATTCTGATGTTCACATGCCCATTGTAGGTGCCTTGGGTGGTGGACAGGGGTCAGTATGGGAAATCTGTCGTGTCTGTGGCTACGACGCCCCATATGCAGCAAGCTGCAATGCACTGTGTGTTCTGACACCTTTCTATCTTAGCCAACATAAGCATGAAGCCAGCATGAAGGCTAGTCTTCGCTCCCCACATGCATCAGTGAGCCTTGGGCACCAATGACCCTGTCCACAATGGACTATTGACATTTGCTCCTCGCATTAAGTTGTACAAAATTACATGTACAGCAGTAAGAGATCTGACTAAAACTAAGAAGATAGGTCACATTAGACCATATTTGGCTATTTTAGCAACCTTGCAGTGGTTTTCAGTTAAATTTTGCATCAACTGCAAAATGTTATTGCTAAAACAATATATGGCTTAGCACCCTAATTTTTTAACATAGTTTAAAGTGATATAGTTTTATCCTATAATCCTCTTCATTCATTAAGGTCACAGGATGCAGGCCTGTATGTGGTATCAAAAATAAAGTCAAAAATAAATTGCTTTTCGGTGTCTCCAAATTATCTGTCAATGTTCACTTTTTCCACATTTTGTTATGTTACAGCCTTATTCCAAAATGGATTCAATTCAATATTTTCCTCAAAATTCTACAAACAATACCCCATAATGACACCGTGAAAGAAGTTTGTTTTAAATCTTTGCAAATTTATTAAAAATAAAAAACAAAAAAGCACATGTACATAAGTATTCACAGCCTTTGCTCAATACTTTGTTGAAGCACCTTTGGCACCAATTACAGCCTCAAGTCTTTTTGAGTATGATGCTAGAAGCTTGGCACACCTATTTTTGGGGCAGTTTCTCCCATTCTTCTTTGCAGGATCTCTCTAGCTCCATCAGGTTGGATGGGGAGCGTCGGTGCACAGCCATTTTCAGATCTCTCCAGAGATGTTCAATCGGGTGCAAGTCTGGGCTCTGGCTGGGCCACTCAAGGACATTCACAGAGTTGTCCTGTAGCCACTCCTTTGTTATCTTGGCTGTGTGCTTAGGGTCGTTGTCCTGTTGGAAGATAAACCTTCGCCCCAGTCTGAGGTCCAGAGCGCTCTGGAGCAGGTTTTCATTAAGGATGTCTCTGTACATTGCTGCATTCATCTTTCCCTCGATCCTGACTAGTCTCCCAGTTCCTGCCGCTGAAACACATCCCCACAGCATGATGCTGCCACCACCATGCTTCACTGTAGGGATGGTATTGGCCAGGTGAGGAGTGGTGCCTGGTTTCCTCCAGACATGACGCTTGCCATTCAGGCCAAAGAGTTCAATCTTTGTCTTGGTCTTGGTCTGAGAGTCCTTCAGGTGCCTTTTGGCAAACTCCAGGTGGGCTGTCATGTTCCTTTTACTGAGGCGTGGCTTCTGTCTGGCCACTCTACCATACAGGCCTGATTGGTGCAGTGATGCAGAGATGGTTGTTCTTCTAGAAGGTTCTCCTCTCTCCACAGAGAAGGTTCTCCTCTCTCCACAGAGACATGCTGGAGCTTTGTCAGAGTGCCCATCAGGTTTTTGGTCACCTCCCTGACTAAGGCCCTTCTCCCCCGATTGCTCAGTTTGGCTGGGCGGCCAGCTCTAGGAAGAGTCCGGCTGGTTCCAAACTTCTTCCATTTACGGATGAAGGAGGCCACTGTGCTCATTGGGACCTTCAATGCTGCAGAAATGTTTCTGTACCCTTCCCCAGATCTGTGCCTCGATACAATCCTGTCTCAGAGGTCTACAGACAATTCCTTGGACTTCATGGCTTGGTTTGTGCTCTGACATGCATTGTTAACTGTGGGACCTTATATAGACAGGTGTGTGCCTTTCCAAATCATGTCCAATCAAATGAATTTACTACAGGTTGACTCCAATGAAGTTGTAGAAACATCTCAAGGATGATCAGTGGAAACAGCATGCACCTGAGCTCAATTTTGAGTGTCATGGCAAAGGCTGTGAATGCTTATGTAAATGTGCTTTTTTTTTGTTTTTTATTTTTAATAAATTTGCAAAGATTTAAAATAAACTTCTTTCATGTTGTCATTATGGGGTATTGTTTGTAGAATTTTGAGGAAAATCATGAATTTAATCCATTTTTGAATAAGGCTGTAACATAACAAAATGTGGAAAAAGTGAAGTGCTGTGAATACTTTCCGGATGCACTGTATTTCAGTTTTAAAATTCCTTCTGTTCAATTCATTGTTGTTCACTTCAACAATGACATGTGAACCACTTGTCAAGTCAACAAAAATAAATTCATGTTTCCTTTCACATAGGCCTGCCATTGATTAATAAAGACTGAAATTGATAACCTGCAAACATAAACTACTATATCTTTGCCTTTAAAAGTGCTGGCATTAATTTAGCCTGAATTCTCCAGGTTAACTAGACATAAATTAGACATAGCCTAAGTGATCAAAAGTAGCTGCTTAGTTTACAGTAAATGAGTAGCCTGCATGACCAATAGGTGGCACTCTCACCTTTGTTTTCACAAGCTCCTAGAAGGTTAATAATGTTGGGATGCTGGCCCAGCTTGCACAGCACCTCCAGTTCCCCAGCAAAGTCACGGTGGTCATTTTCTGAGGCAAACTCTGCACAAACAAATAATAAAAAATAAATGCTTATCGTATCTCTATTAATTTTGCAGTGCATGGTAGTTTGAAATGTGAGCCTCACCTTTAAGCATTTTGACTGCTGCACTCATTTTGGTCCCATCCTTTTTGATCATGGCTTTAATGACTTGCCCAAAATTCCCTTCACCAATGACATCCTCAAACTTGATGTCCTCCCATTCCAGAATAGGGTAGGTTAGGGGTTCTGGGGTGGGCTTCGGTCTGCGAGTCAGTGTGAGAGTCCCCGAGTTGAACTGCAGGATGGTCTCTTCTCCCTTTGCAGGTATAAGTGTGTTTAGGTAGTGATTGGGGTGTAATAGTGTTCAGAAATATTATTAGAGAAACTATTCTAATTTGAAAATAGCCACAAATCAGATGTCTAATATGTAAAAATATGTACACTCACAGATCCAGACTGGTAGGTGAAAGTGCGTCTGCGTTTGACAATGGATCTGCGTATGTAGAAGAGGACCAGTAGCGCTAGCAGGATGGTGACACAGGTGATTGCCACTGAGCCAATCACAGCCCAGAGCAGCTGATACTCCTCCTTCCTAGGCCTTCCAACCCCCTGAGTGGTTGGAATGAAGCTGGCAGTACCTGATGGACACATTATCCTTGAACATCAACTACTGAACATAAAGCAATAATAATATTCTGTGCTAAATAAAAATATCACAGTACAAGACATGTTCTTCCTACATGTATTAAATGCATGAGTTATTCTACACAAAAGTGTGCCCCAGCCTTTATTTATTTCCTCTAATATCATACCATCTCCTTGGGTTTTGGCTTGCACAAACTTGCTCCACTCTCCGGGCACCTTTGAGAAAGCCCGTACACGAAACTGGTATAAGGTGCTGCCATTTAATGCTGTTACATCCTTGGTGGTCTTGTTCCCATCATCAGTGTCCACCCATGGGTGTAAGTTGTCTTGTCCCACTGGCTGGTATTCAATGATGTATTTCACAATGCCTCCATTGGGATCCACAGGAGGGTCCCAGCGAACCTGAACAGTGCTGATGGACAAGGGGTTAGCCTCGACATTCCGTGGGGAAGAGGGACCTTGAGTGGGTGAGAGAAAATGTGCAAATTAGCGTAGCATGTTAATATATAGCTAAAAATTTGAGTATTCCTCTTTCTACTTTTTTGTGGACTGCGAAATTCTCAAAAACATCCTATATTTTCCCCTATTTTGAGTTCAACTTTAATAACAACTATTTCAAGGAAGGATTAAAGAGCACAAAGAAGGTGCTCACATTAAGGCCACAAACACAAACTTACAATTCTTGCTAACTCTTCTGTAATCCTTTTTTTCTCAGAAACACCATGAAACAACCCAGATCCTAGTTAGTACAATCATTCTACAAGACATCGAACCCATTAGAGAACATCTATCACTATCCACTATTTATGAGTGCCACTTAGTGGCTAGAAAGAGTTGCTTTACCCTGGCTGTTGAGGTGCATGGGATATGGCTTTGAGGCAGGCTGAAAGCTACCACAGCTGATTAGCTTGTAATTGTTTGACCTGTAGAGCTGTGCTAAAAATCCACTGGCCTCACCTGGACCACCTGACAGGCACTAATTCACCGTGGCGTTTCACCCCTCTTGAGAGCTGAAATCAATCTCCAGCCTGGCTGTGGCCTCTAATGGCATAATACGCAGTCAGAACCTGTCTGCTGCACCTCACGGACCAGCCCAGACTTTGGAGCCCGTTCAAAATCTGCAGCAGACTAAGCCTGAAATACATTCTAGCCAAAAGAGATCTGACTCACAAAAAAGTCAAGACCTTGACTTCAGACCCTTCTTCCTTTTAGTCACAACCGCCAGAATAAAATTTAAAGCTCTGCCTTTTAAGGAACTAGAGGAGCACCAATAGAAGTTATGGCACTGTCTATTCATACATTACTTCATTATTCTGAAACTTTCCTGTATACTCTTTTCAGATCACATTTGATTGCTTCCACATGTCGTTGTCATGGTGTCATAATGCACTCACCTGGACAGTCAGTCTCCATGATAGCCTCTGGACCCGAAGGCCCCTCTCCTCCATCTCCTGGCCGAGTAAGCTGCACCCGAACCTTATATCTGGTCGTGGGCTTCAAGTTCATTAGTGTAATTGGTTCATTACCGTACACTGAAAATGAGAAAAACAAAAACAAAAAACAAACACAAAACAAAACAAGAAAAAGCGTTTAGTATCATTTAGCATGTGGAGTGATTTATTGATTTCTATTAAATTGAGTAACAAAATAAGCATTTCCCACCTATAATAGAAGACCAGGGGTGTTCTGACTCCATGGGCTTATAGCTGATCTTTTTAGACAAAATGGGCCCATCACCTTTGAAGCTCTCTACAGGCTTTACAATGAGCTGTTTGCTGCTCTTCTCGATCAGTTTTGGAGGAGTGGTTGGACAGGGGGGCACTTGTTAAAGATTTATGAAAATATGAGTCATTCCATCAGTCAGCAATCTCAGTATTATAAGGTTTTATATGAAATTTGGTTCAAAAATGAGTTAACTACATAAAGTCATTTTTGAACACAGAGCACGTAATCAACTCCTCTCTCTCTCTCTCTCTCTCTCTCTCGCTCTGTGTTATACCATTTATTAATTATTTAGTTATTAATTAGATATTATTTAGTTATTAGTTATTAGTTATTAAAGAATGCTGAATAAGAAATAGACAGATAGAATCTTAAAAAACAAACAGTATTAGAGCTTACAGAATAATAAGGTTCTACTTGTGTTTGGCCCATGTAGTAAAAAGCTACTTACTAAATGCTTCTCACTTTTAATAATATTCATTTGAAATCATGTTAAAGTGTAAGTCTTTCTGAGCTGTAAATGTAAATCACAGTAATTTACAGTTTCACAATTGGGAGTCTCAAAACTTTGATGTCCTATATCTTAAGATGGCTTTTTTTTTTGTCAAATAACCAGAAAAGTATACACGTATGCCTCACCTTTAACAGTCAGGTTGAACTTACAGAAGTCCTGGCCTCCCTTAGTCGAGACCCGACATTCCCAGAGCCCCCCATGCTCAGCAGTCAAGCGTGGAATCTCAAACTGAGCTGTGCTCTTATTTGAGTCCATTGTGGTGTGGGAGGCCTGTTGAACCAAAAAATCAGAGTTTTTGGATTGCCTTTAAACAAACATTTTACATAGTATACAAACTGTAGTATAGAATGTCCATGTCATCTTAAATAAGATGGCTAAATCAATTTACTAAATCAGCATTCATAGTACAACCCCAATTCCGAAAAAGCTGAGACAGTATGGAAAATGTGAATAAAAACAAAGAGTGAGTAAATGTACTTTATATGTTTTTTGTTTAAATACAAGTCAAAGACAAGGTATTTTGTGTTTTACTTAATCAACTGCAAACGTTCCATTTGAAATTGATGCATGCAACACGTTCTAAAAAAGTTGGGACAGGGGCAATTTAGGACTAATAGCAATGTGACAAGTTGAAATAAGAAGGTGATGTGAAACAGGTGAGGCAATCATCTAATCATAGTATATAAGGAGCCTCCAAAAAAGGCCTAGTCCTTCAAGAGCAAGGATGGGTGGAGGCTCGCCAATCTGCCAACACATGCATCAGTGAATAATCTAACACTTTGAGAACAAGATTCCCCAAAGACATATCAGTAGGATTTTGGGCATTTCACTTTCCTCAGTGCACAATATAATTACAAGAATCAAGGAATCCGGTCAAATCTCATTGCGTAAAGGGCAAGGCCAAAAACCACAGATGCAAGTGAAGGCTTTACTATGCAAAGCAGAAGCCATACATCAACACTGTCCAGAAGCGCCACCGACTTCTCTGGGCTCAGTCTCATCTGAGATGGACAGTAGCACAGTGGAATCGTGTTTTGTGGTCCGAGGAGTCGACGTTTCAAATAGTTTTTGGACAAAACAGCCGTCGTATTCTCCGGGCCAAAGAGGAAAAGGACCATCCAAGCTGTTATCAGCGTCAGGTCCAAAAGCCAGCGTCTGTCATGGTATCGGGGTGTGTCAGTGCACATGGCATGGGTAACTTGCACATCTGTGAGGGCAGCATTAATGCAGAAAGATATGTACACATTTTGGAGCAGCATATACTGCCACCCAGAGCAGGACAACGCCAAACCTCATTCTGCCCGGATTACAAGCGCATGGTTGCGTAAGCAGAGAGTGCGGGTGCTAGCATGGCCTGCCTGCAGTCCTGACCTGTCTCTGATTGAGAATGTGTGGTGCGTTATGAAGCACAAAATAAGACAACGAAGGCCTCGTACAGTTGCACAGCTGAAGAAATGGATAATGGATAAATGGGGGAAAATTCCACTTGCTAAACTTAACCAACTGGTGTCTTCACTCAGCGCCCAAACACTTAATAAGTGTTATTAAAAGAAAAGGTGATGTTACACAGTGGTAAACAATCGACTGTCCCAACTTTTTTGGCGTGTGTTGCAGTCATCAGATTTGAAATTCACAAAGTAAAACATCAAATAATGTGTTAATAATGTGTTCTCAATATAGTACAGGGTGAATTGAATTTTCAAATGACTCTTTTTGTTTGTTGTTTTGCATTTTCCATACTGTCCCAACTTTTTCGAAATTGGGGTTGTACAACAGGAATTATGCTTTTCCAGAAGCATACATTACTATCAGCATAATATGTTTTTTACCTTAAGAACTGTGCTGTCCAGTTTGCGTAGCTCAAAGCTGTTGTGGCTGGGAAGAGGATTGCCTGTGGCAGAGCATAAGATTTTTGGGCTGGAGTTCAGGTTCCACTCCAGGTTCCTCGGCATGCCAAGGATTTGGGGAGCATGATCTGAAGGAAAATATTAAAACAGATAAATCGTTACATAAAGAACAAGTAAACTCCATTGTACAGGTGCAGGTCAATAGGATAAAAACACAGTAAAGGCTAACCTAGTTTCTCACAGTGTTGTCCTCTCCAACCAGTAGGACATTGGCAGCCACTGAAGCGACTACATTTGCCCTTGTTTTTACAATTGCAGCTCAGACGGCAGTCAGCTCCATACATTCCCTCCGGACAGGCTAAAGAACAAGATGAAGATTAGCAAGAACCATTCACTATCTATTGATGTTAACATACCGCCCATGAAGTTTCATGTCTATAACTTTTTTTATCTGAAATTAAATTGGGTTTATTTTGAGGAAGAGATTTGAAAATAAATAAAAAAATAATAAAAACTTTTGGAGCCTTTGTAAATCTGCTTTTACCTGAAAACAGTACTTATTTTCTACTATTACAGAATATTTCTAGTGTTCATGGTCATTGTACATACAGCGTATTGAATAGTGACATTTTTGAGCCATTTAAATACTGCAACTTTAAGGCTGATATTTACTCCACAGGACAGTTTTACCAGTTATACTGTTAGTTTACTACCATCAATAATGTTTTTGCATATTGCACTACTACTAGATCTTTTCAGACCAGTCAGCATCTCACAGGGGGTAAGCTTGCCAGTAAGGTTATAGAGTTGTTTTTGGGACAGTCCTGCAAAAACCCTTATCTTACAGAGATCCTATTTCAGTCATATCCCGAACATAATATTTATCATCTTCATCTTTATTAGTATTGTTTTTATTTAATTTCTCAGTAGGGAAATTGTTTTGTCATTACCCTAAGCCTAACAGTTATTTTTTGGTAGTCCTGGGATTTGAATTCTCAAGATTTCCATCAAGCCCAGAACCTCAGTCACTGAGCGACTACTTCTAAAATTCCACCAACTGTGTTTACTAAATGTAACCCGTCAAACCTACGTTTGTTGCAGTGATGTCCATGCCAGCCACTTGCACAGGAGCAGCCATAAGGCTCAACAAGGCAGAAGGTCTGGCCCTGGCATCCATTTTCTGCCTTACAGGATTCCTGGCAGTTTCGTCCAAACATGCCCTCTCGACATGCTACAAGCCACATAAACACAAAGGGTATTTAATACACTGACCTGTTAAACCTGTCAGAGGAGGTGTTCCTAATTAATTAGCTAAATATCTCTAGAGAAAATAACTGATCATTGGCTTACAACCTGAGCCAGTGACCTGATTTCTGTGTCTCTAATGGCACATTACCTGTCTCACAGCGTGTCCCCATGAAGCCAGGAGGACAAACACAGTCTCCATCTTTGTCATGACAAACACCACCATTAAGACACTCAGGACATTCCTTGTCACAGGATGTGCCCCATTTGTTCTTTGGACAATCTAGGTAAACAAAAATTACAAAATTATGTAAGGAATAACAAACACGTACAAATTTTGAATGTACATATATAGTCCCCTCCACTAATATTGGCACCCTTGGTGAATATGAGCAAAGAAGGCTGTGAAAAGTTATCTTTATTGTTTAACCTTTTCATCTTTTGTTCAAAAAATGAACAAAAATACTCTGTTGTCATTGATATCAAACAATTGCAGACAAAACACAGGTTTATATAAAATAAATAATAAATAATAATAAAGACCTTGAGTCTTCTCCTATAATGCCTGATGAGGTTGGAGAATCCATGGTAAGGGATCTGAGACCATTCCCCCATACAGAATCTCTCCAGATCCTTCAAATTACAAGGTCCACGCTGGTGGACTCTCCTCTTCAGTTCACCCCACAGGTTCTCTATGGGTTTCAAGTCAGGGGACTGGGATGGCCATGGCAGGACCTTGATTTTGTGGTCAGTAATCCATTTTTGTGTTGGTTTTGATGTATGTTTTGGATCATTGTCCTGCTGGAAGATCCAACCACGGCCCTTTTTAAGCTTTCTGGCAGAGGCAGTCAGGTTTACATTTAATATCTGCTGATATTTGAGTCCATGATGTCATGTATCCTAACAAAATGTCCAGGTCCTCTGGCAGAAAAAGAGCCACAAAACATTAAAGAGCCACCTCCATATTTAACCGTGGGCATGAGGTACTTTTCCATATGGCTACCTCTCTGTGTGCGCCAAAACCACCTCTGGTGCTTATTACCAAAAAGCTCTATTTTGGTTTCATCTGACCATAGAACCCGATCCCATTTGAAGTTCCAGTAGTGTCTGGCAAACTGAAGACGCTAAAGTTTGTATTTGGATGAGAGTAGAGGCTTTTTTCTTGAAACCCTTCCAAACAACTTGTGGTGATGTAGGTGACTTCGGATTGTAGTTTTGGAGACTTTCTGACCCCAAGACGCAACTAAATTCTGCAATTCTCCAGCTGTGATCCTTGGAGATTTTTTGGCCACTCGAACCATCCTCTTCAGAGTGTGTTGAAACGATATAGACACACGTCCAATTCCAAGTTGATTCATAACATTTATTAACTTTATAACTTCTTAATTATTGCCCTGATGGTGGAAATGGGCATTTTAAATGCTTCTGCTATTTTCTTATAGCCACTTCCCAGTTGTGTGAAGCTTAGCAACCTTTTGCTGCACACCACAGCTATATTTCTTGGTCTTACCCATTGTTATGAATGACATAGGAAATTTGGCCTATTTGTTACCTCATATGTATACCCCTGTGAAACAGGAAGTCATGGTTGAACATTTCCTGTTCCTAGTCACCCAGGTATACATTTTTTTTTTTTTTTTTTAAATATCAATGGGAATATACTTTAAATATATTTTTCTTATATGAATTCATAGGGGTGCCCATAATTGCTGCACACCTATATTTAACAAAGATTTTTTTTAAAAAATAAACCTGTGTTGTGTTTGCAATTGTTTGATATCCAGGGGAGCAGAATATTTTTTAAGCAAAAGATGAAAAGGTTAAACAATAATGACAATTTTTCACAGCCTTCTTTGCTCATATTTACCAAGGGTGCCAATATTAGTGGAGGGCACTGTACACTTTGGATTAAACACCAAATACTCAGACATGACTACAATACCGCGAACAATTAGATGCATCCAGGCTCCGTAGATGGGGCTGTCTCCTACATAGCTTGCACTGTATATCCCTGCATTGGTCTGCATAACATTATAAATGGTGTGGACTGCAGTCCGATTTTCAACATCTCCCCAGTTGGTCATGTAGTGATAATTCCCTGGAACACACAGTAATTCATTCATTCATTCATTCATTCATTCATAACCATTTTATCCTGGTCAGGGTTGCCGTGGATCAGAGAAAACACTAGGAGAGAGGCAGGAATACACCCTGGATGGGATTCCAGTCTAACGCAGGGCACCATGCACACACACATCCACACACTCATTCAGACCTAGTGCCAATTTAACACAGCCAATCCACCTACTAACATGTTTTTTGGAGGTGGTAGGAAACCACAGAACTCTGAGGTAACCCATTTGTTGTTGGGAGTAATTATTGAAGAATGTGATAAAATTTCTAATTGTAAAATGTATCTAGACCTACCATGATATATCTAGACCTACCATGTTAAGGCTAATTGCATCAAGAACTGCAACCATCTGCAATTGTGAATCCCTTACCGTTAAATTTCCATGTGACATCTCTTTGCTCCTTGCCCACAACTTCCATTGCCAGATGTACCGTGTCTCCTTTATTACTCACAAGGGAGAGCCTCTGTGGTCTGAATTGACCTTAAAGAAAATAAACAATATGAGCAGATATAACCTCTTCTCTTGAACTTCTTACCAAGCTTCAAAAACCTGTGAAAACACTTACCTTTATTGTAGTTGCTGATGAGAGTGACAGTGGTCTGGTGATTTGAGCCCTGCTTCAAATGGCAGTAAAAGATGCCTTTGTGCTCCATGCCACTGAAACCAGAAGCCAGCACTTCTGTAGAGCGAAGCTTTTGCACAGTGAAACGAGGCATGTTTGTCATACGCATTATGCTGTTGTCTTTTTTAATGCTAAGCTCTAATCCATCAGTGTTGCGCTCCCCTGTGATGCAGGAGAGGGCAAAGTTCTGTGAAGAATTTCTCCCATTTGACCTCATGGTGAGATCCATGACTGCATCTGGAGAGGGTATACACACATTATAGTATACACATATTTACCTCTGAACATCCATGGACTAAAGATCTACTGCAAGAGGCAGCCTTTTGGACCATTATGTCTTTATAACAAAAAATTACCCCCAAGATATCAATATTTGATATCTTATTATAAGACTTAATTACAGTTACACAAACTTCATATGTGAATTTTACACATGTGGCTTTTAGACAATTCTCATGTTATGCTTCATACATTTTTCACATATAATGGACTTTTCACATGTAGTACGTGTGTTCTCATTTTCACATGAATTTTTTGTTTTATATGATTCATTTCTCCTCACTTTTTTTCTCTTCAGTCTTTTCAGTCATATGGTATTCAGATGCGATTTTCTCACATGAGCACTTCTTTTCTCATGTTATCACATATTGTTCACATTATGTGGACATGTAGGTATGCACTTTCAGCAGATTCTCAACAACATGTCAAATGTTATGTATGGTTGTTGCCGCTTGGCCCTTTTTCCTTCAATGAATTTGGATAGTCCAGTTCATGGTTAGTGATTTTAGTAGACTGCTACTAATACACTAATGACTCTCAGATTATCAAAACAATACAGTAAGTGTTACCTTGCAACTGTCAGTGTATAAGGTACATCAGCAGTAGGGGCACAGTTATTTAATTATTTAGGAAGACTAGAACAGATTTAATTATAAACCAATACCACATGAATTCAAACAATGTGAACTCTTATCACAGGTCTACTCATCCACATCCTGCCATTCCACCACATTCCCTGTCTGCATGGCAAGAACAATACCAGGAAGCAAGGATGAGCCATAGGTGCCCACAACAGAGATAGTATAGTAAATTAAAAGTAACCAAAAAACAGTGAAGTGAAGGGACGCATGAATAAATAAATAAATGTCATTAAAACTAATAGACATAGTGTGAAATCGTTAAATAGCATATTTAGGAAACATAGTAAAAATTATGAAAATATAAAACAATGTTGAAACTTCTTCAAAGTAAAACCGATTCATATGTATATGTATACATTTTATACACACACACACACACATATATATATATATATATATATATATATATATATATATATATATATATATATATATATATATATAATTTACACAATACATGTTTAGAAATTATATATATATATATATATATATATATATATATATATATATATATATATATATATATATATATATATAATGACACTTGATATATGTTTACATAAAATACAAATTATATGTCATAAATATAATAATGTTTTAAAAATATATAAACCAAAATGTAAACAACCATTTAAAGCGGGCTAAATTACTAAATTGAATGGAAAACCACAATATAACCATAATAACCCTGATCTACAAGGCACAGTGACTAAAGGCTCAGCTATATTTTATTGCACCATGTCAGAGTATGTTCATAAAGAAGCAGACAAGAGTTTAGCACACTCCAGCTCCAGATAAAGAGAAATTCTTAGGCTTATTGTAGAAATCTAGAAGCGTGTTTCTATGTTCATGATAGAAGCCTTTCATAAAGCTCGGGCTATTATTACTCTACCCCAGCCCCAATTGCTTTTACGATATTGTCAATATCCTTGCAGTGTTAGCATGGAATTTAATAAAAATTATAAAATGTTTAGTGGGTGAAAATTTTGTAGTTTTGATCAACTTACCTGACATGCTGATGAAACACAAAAGGTAGATGAGGTAAATCATTACTTAAATCCTGCTTTTCTATTTGGAAATCCAAGCAAAATTATCCAAGTGTTGTAGGCATCAGAAATAAACACATTCCATTGGGGTTTTCCAGTTTTGCAGGTGGCAGTGCACAGTATTACACATTTCCAAAGGCAGTTTGGAACTTGAAGTAAAGGAACTTGAAGTCAAATTCTCTGTCCCAAGAACTGTCCTTTCTGACTGAGTGTTCACATTTCACACACACCAAATCCGAAATCTATTCTTTCAGCTCACTGACCACTCCACTCTATTCGACTCAGGGTGGGAAGGGAAGGAAAAGGCGGGGAGAGAGAGAGAGAGAGAGAGAGAGAGAGCGAGAGAGAGAGAGTTATAAATTGGTCATCAGACATTCAACCGCATTACTATAACACTAAATATTAGCAAGCAATTAAAAACTCTAATCAAACTATCAGGCCAGCAACTACTGTTATTTCTTTTGTCACTTCTAGGTGGCTGTAAGATGTTTTAAATGAAAGCAGCATGAAGAAAGCAGGTTTACAGTTTCATATTTTTAAAAATATGTCGTTCTTGTTCATATATTCATATTATTTTTTATATTTTAAAAAATGTGTTGGATGTACAAATAAGCAACCACAGCAAGTTTTTATTCTTTATTTATTTATTCATTTATTTTTTATAAACATTCATTAATGCTTAAATTATGAATAACTAATGATTTGGTCATGGTTATTAAATTATTTGTTAATCATTTGTAGGCACATTAACGCACAGTAAACCACCATTGATAAACATTCATTAATGATCATAAAACTAATGATTTCTTAATGTCTGTTGTTGTTGTTCCAATGAAAGGTATTATAATGACGGGATTATAATGAAAGTGTTATCTAATAGTTAGTGTTCCTTCTGTTTGAAGCGTGTGCACACACAGTATGAAGACATAAACAAGTATTTGTGTTTGCTAAATTATTTATTTAACATATCGATATAATACATCCATCCATCCATCTTCTATACCGCTTACTTCTTCTTCAGGGTCACGGGGAACCTGGAGCCTATCCCAGGGAGCATCGGGCACAAGGCGGGGTACACTCGGGACAGGATGCCAATCCATCGCAGGGCACACTCACATACACATTCACACACTATGGACACTTTAGACATGCCAATCGGCCTACCATGCATTTCTTTGGACTGGGGGAGGAAACCGGAGTACCCAGAGGAAAGCCCCGCAGCACGGGCAAAGAACATGCAAACTCCGCACACACATAATGGGAATCGAACCCCCGACCCTGGAGGTGTGAGGCGAATGTGCTAACCACTAAGCCACCATGTGCCAATATAATACACTTGAATACAGTTGAATGCCTACTCATATGCAGTCTCTTTAATGCTGACTCAGCTTTGCCGAGCTTTCAGTTTCTGAAAATCTGACACTAAAACCAGCTTTTCTCGTGTCCTGTATATTCAGCTTTACTATATATTCCCCAGAAGGAAACAGAGCAGAATTAAATGGCTCAGGACGCCTCTGACCAGTCTGTCAATGTGGCAGTCCGAGTCAGGAAAAGCAGGAACAATTTGAGTCTGCATGTTGTGTCTGAATGCTCACTCAAAACAACGTTCATTGTGAGAAAAACAGCCAAAGCTGTACGTTTGCATAATCATTTGTCTTATTCCTGTGCACATTTCTCTAATTTGAGCATGGGTGGGCACTGAAATAAGTGATTTTCTGTTTTTTTTAATGATTTCTGGTAACCTCAGATAATCAAAGCCAAGTCAGACGACATTGTTTTGTGTTTCCTGTTTTCCAGTTCAAGCATGATTAATAAAACAGAGGTTATATATACGATTGATGCATTTTGTTTTAGTGTACTATGGGTTAATTCTAATTTTTTTTTTTTTTGTAACACTTACTCAAATGGACATGAGTTGCAGAATGATAGAGATGTTCTGTGGGAAGATTAGGAAATATATTGCATCTTGTTATCAGGGCAGCTGCAGGAGGTGTGCTGCAGAAATTTAAAGATAGCAAGCCAACCCTCCTTAGGCTTTTGTTTGCAGTGTTGCATATCAGACCCATGAACCTGACACAGTGGCAAATAGCAAATCACCTTCTGGAGTCATTCCTGTTTACTGTGTGTGTAGCTACAGGATAAAAACAGTACTTTCATGTATTATTATTCCCAAGAGTATTTAACCCAGATCGTTTCTAATGAAACGTTTTAGATCTGGCACTTTTTTATAGCCAGAAAATGATTATTGTTATCGTATGTTGTCAGGAAAGTTGTCATATGTTGAGTCTCAAAGCTTGATTTCAATTCAATTTCAGTTGTATTTCTATAGCGCTTTTAATAACAGACATTGTCGCAAAGCAGCTTTACAGTAATCCAGATGGAGATGCTGAATGAACAAGTCAGAGATGACAGTGCGAAGGACCAATCTCAAAAGGGAGCCCATTATGGAAGTACAATAGTGCCAAATGGCCTCAAGGCAAAATGACATGTTGAATTACATAAATTGAATAAAAACATATCGCAATGAGAATACTTGAATTTTTCTGCCCAGCAATTTGACACAAATATCAATATCAATGCTTGAATTAGTTTCCTCTGCAATTCATTGGGTTTGTATATTTTGATTGAAAACAAAATTCCAGCATTCAAAATTCAAAGCACACATATTCACCTTCCTAAAATACGGTTCCAAAATATTCAGTTATTAAAATACCATCTTCATTATTCATCAGATAGTATTTGAAGACATTATTTTTCAACCTCACAATGTGGTGTCTCTTCTGGGTGACAGGGAATAGTGAGAAAATAAATCATTTCTCTTCTACAACAGTATACTATAAATTCAAACAATATAAATGGTATTGAAATAATATTCAGTAAGAGCAAATTGTAAATAAGAGTCTTGGGATGAGCACAGTAGGGGACAGGATTTATGATTACAGCAGCAGTTCATAGGTACATGTCTATAGGATAGGATATATGTCTATATCTAGGTGAGATTATCCATGAAGCAAGGGTTAGATATAAACATAAGCTGTTACTCTGGGAGTGCAGATCTTTAGGGTATCCATGTGACCATTCAAAAGACTCTGTCCATGAGAGAGTTAAATAAAAACTGCTAACTAAAATGTTTAGCTATTTCAAATTTGTTTTTCTGGCCTTTGTCCTTGTAATATCCTGCTGCAGTTGTTTTATGTGACTGTAGTTTGGACTTGTGTGTGTGTGTGTGTGTGTGTGTGCGTGTCTGTGTGTGTGCGCGTGTGTGTGTTTGCATACAGAGATACAAAAGCTGATACAGAGTAGTGAATATTTGCAGCAGGAAGCCATAAGGGAAAGCATTGGATGCTGTGTCAATACAGACTCTGGGTGCTTTGAGACAGGGTGGGTGTTTCTGTATAATAAAGGGGGAAAGGGGAGGAGATCTGGCCTCCATAACTTTCCTCAGACTGTCACCCATTGTCCTCTAGCCTTTGTTGTTTTTTCTGTATTATTGCAATTATCTCTCACTGTTGTTATGACTTGATGATGGCTGATTTTTTTTTCTCAGACAAAGCTGCATTGGCCTGTTTATGCTTACGGCCTCTGCACAATGAGGTTATAAGATCCATCCATTTTCTGTACCACTTATCGTACACAGGTTCATGGGGCATAAGACGGAAGACACCCTGGACAATTTGGATATGCCAATCAGCCTACAACAAGCATGTCTTTGGACTGGGGGAGGAAAGCAAAATGCCTTGAGGAAACCCTCGAAGCATGGAGAGGACATGCAAACTCCACACACAGAGGGCAGAGGTGGGATTCGAACCCCCAACCCTGGAGGTGTGAGGCAAACGTGCTAACCTCCATGCCCATGGTCATAAGATCATAACTCTATTTAATTACTTGTAGCATAAAACACTATACGTACAGTATTTAAAAGTTGATATTAAGCCTATGATAAAGCAATGTTCTCTTGTGTTAAAATCTCTGAAGCAGTTCCATGAGAACTGTCCTGTATATTAACACTTTAGGGGAAATCTTCTGAGTGGAAAAAGGGGAATGTTGCTATATTTACAATTTAAAAATGACAAAAAATTTACACGGGAACGTAAGTATCGTTGCTGTAATGTTTTCTCACAGGTTATAAGTAACACACTGATGACAGGTGAAGAAGTGTGACAGATATAGTGTATACATAGTGTCATAAATGGACATTTGATTATCAATTATGTGTGAGGGCATTAAAATCATTCCTGTGGCTAACACACTGTATGCTCTTCGTAAGTACGAACGGTAATTTCACAATACTTCATGAATGCACTGTTAGTAAAGACAAAATATTATCTTCCAAATAAATTACAGACATAACAATCTCAAACAGTTGAGCCATAAAGGAAAAACGATGGCACTTCTCCCTTCTTTCTTTAATGTAAAGAAATGTACTTTATAAAATGTTTATGTCAGCGCAAAAGGTTTTATTATAATCTTTGCATTAACCCTTGAGAATTTCTTTACAAAATATTTGTGTGTGTGTTTACAATGTGATTTGAAGTAGCTGTGGGAAAAAAAAAAAAAACAGTGAGAAAGTTTGTATTAAATTCCCATTTCCACCCATTGTAGTGAGAGCTGGCAGGTTTCCACACGCACCAACACACATCTTGTGCAGCTTGGGATGTTAGAGAAAGAGTGAGAGATTGAGACACAGTGTCAGACTCCAGGGTCACCACTCTGCTGAGCAAGCTCAACATGGGACCCCAGGAATCTGTGGGTACTCTGATAGCCCCTGAAGAGTTTACAGGAAATCCTCCAATGATAACAGTGCACGATATATCACAAATGTGCATGTAAACTTCATTCAAGCCTCTCAAGAAAATCTATCATCTCCTCACAACATATTGAGGACTGTTTACATGCATGCATGACACAGACTTGAATAGCACTTGGTGAAAGCTCACACAAGTCCAGCTTCACTATAAATTTCCCACCGGAACAAATCTGTCAATTTACTGCAACTAGCCCAGATGATTTTCCCAACCAAACATCTGTGGAATAATAAATGCAGCAGTGGACAGGAAAAAGACGATGTCTTTAAGTTTCTACTTAGTGAAATGTTTACAGATTGCCAGAGACGGGAGGATCTCTGGCAGAAAGGAGACAGAGAGGAAACAGGGTGAAGTTCTGGAGAGAGAAAGACAGCAACAACAAAAAAACTTCATTTAGTGACCGTTTGAACATTGAAACATACCCTGCTTGAACATACCATAGAAACAGTCTTGTGTCAGTGTTGGATTCTAGTTCATTTCTACTGCTTCAGGGGCAAGACATCAAATAATGACATTGATTTGGACTTGCCACACTGCCATATTGTTTTTCATATAAACAAGCAGTTTTTAAGGAAGGACTTAACATTGTCGCATATTTTATGTAATGGAGGTTAGGACGGATGCAAGTGCAGTTAAAGACTTTTATCTGAGAGAGAGACATGGCAGATAAATCCGAATCATGAGACAACAGTGTGGTCGAAATAACAGGCAATGGGTCAGGCGATCTAAAAACAGGCATAAACTGGGCAAGGCTAGAATCAAGAACGAGAACTGAGAAACAAGGTCAATGACCATGAATCAAAACGAGAAACAAGGAACAAAAGATTAATAAGGAGATAACACTCAATGCTATGCAAAGTCATAGTGTTCAAAAAGTCTGTCTTATAGTGTGGAATGAGTGTGAGATTGGCAACAGGTGTGTGTGATTAGAATTCCGAAGAAAGTGAACATGCGCATGTGTGTGGGAAGTGTAGTCCATGGCGGCCTTGTTTGTAGGCCGCAGTGCAAGATGGGAAATGTAGTCACTGTTTTGCTGTGATATATCAAACTTGAACCTCTGGATAGTGTTGAGTAAAACTAAAGAAACACAATTTAAATAATACATCAATTACATAGACAGAATTATCTCTGATTGGCACGTTTTCCTTATTTGTCTGATGCTTTTATCCAAAGCATCTTACGATTGAGAGAGGATATACTGTAACTGAGTCAGTGGGGGTTAAGGGTTTTGCTCAAGGGCCCAACAGTGTCAACCTGGTGGTGCTGGGTTCTTGAACTCACAACCTTCTAACCAGTAGCACAATGTCTTCACCAATGAGCCTCCATGGCAATAATGTACTGTAAATTGAGTACTAAAGAAGTAAGGATGGCAGTTATCATTATCCTGTTTCGCTTGCTCTAGCTCCTGTAACACACATTCTTTACTCAGAACAGTGGTGTTCATTTCAGAGGTATCATTTGCTGCAGTGAAATCTGTACAGTCTTGACATATAACAAATCTATGTCTGTATTTACCAAAACAAGACTCTGACCTCTTGATCACAAACCTCATAAAGTCTCCAGTCCAAAGTGGTGGGTGCCATTATAGTAATGGACTTAGCTTTTACAACAGATTATGTAAATTAAACAGTGGTTGGCTTTCATTGTTGGATCAGGGCACGGCGGTGGTAGTCAGGTGGAAATCCTTGTTCCGAGCACAGCATGGCTTCTCAGCATGAGTGCAGCATGCTGCCATACATCCAGTGCTTTTCCTAAGAATGGAAAGACTTTTTTTGAGCATTGATAGCCATAGTAGGATTTTTTTTCTGATAGTGATGCTGATGCAAGGGCCACCAAATCTCACTGTTCTGCACTTTTCCACCACAAAAGATTCCATATGTTTCCAGAAGTGAACCATAGAATGTATCCACTAGAAGCATTAAGCAACCTTTAATGCCAGGAGACTGTGGGTATAATTGTTTATAGCAATGTGAGTTGTGAGGTGAGTGCAGCTCTCAAACTAGGTTTATTCCGTTGTCTCAAGACAAAATAAAATCACAGGAAGTGTAAATTCACCCACTCATCACCAAATGCTGGTCAGTAACTAATCTCCAACATGTTTAACATATTTCAATGTTCTAATTTTTTATTTTTTAATGGCATTTGGCAGACGCTCTTATCCAGAGTGACTTACGTTTATCTCATTTATACAACTGAGCAGTTGAGGGTTGAGGGCCTTGCTCAAGGTCCCCACAGTGGTAGCTTGGCAGCGCTGGGGCTTGAACTCCTGACCTTCTGATCAGTAACCCAGAGCCTTTAACCACTGAGCCACCACTGCCTAATTATTTGCATTTTTTAGCTGTTTTAAAAATCTTGGTCAACTTTTACCCATATAAATGTCTTAAACAGCATCTTTCGCCAACCTTACTTACAAACTTCTCTTATGTTATCATTTAGCTCTTAAACCATTGGAAGCATAGGCTGGTTATTACAAAGCTTCTTTGGTTCCTTGGCTCAGCATTAGCTCTGCCACCACTGAGTGAGAGGACGACTACAGGGCAGGCTCAGGAAGGCCCAGTGCCTGTTACCAATTAACACGGGCAGTGTCTCTAGTTAAATGATCCTTTAACTAAACCACTGATTGATCTATTGTATAAAAATGATCTTAGAGATCCTGAGGCAATGGCAGCAATGTGATTCTGTATTGCCATTAAAGAAAAACATGGCTCCATGTTGACCTGCAAGATAGTTTATGCAGGACATGCAGGTTATATAAATGAACCCGTGTGAGGCATACATGTCTGACCCAGCTTCCTCAATCAGAACCCCTGCACAGCTTTACCTATTTAATGCTGGAAAATGTGTGGAAGTATTAATCATAACATAACCGATGTGCTTTTGTGTTTTCAGCAGCTGCAATGGCTTTTTAATAATTGAACTTGTTTCTCAACCTTACATGACACTTCTACTGGTAATTGTCTAGATACTGTATAAGGCACATACTGTCTAACATATGATTAGAAAAGTTCTTACAAACTGTAAAGTTCAATTTGAGATTCATTTTCTATAAGTGTATTAACCAGGTCAGGGTTATGGTGGCTCTGAGGTCTAGACACAAGCTAATATACATGAGCTGAGAAAAATATTGTATCTCCAAACAGTTGGTTATTTCAGAAACAGGGAGGGAGAGTAAAAATAATTATAATATCTTACCACAGTAATAATGTCTTATCATTGCTGAGCAGGTTTGGGAGGGTTACTTTAAAAATGTATTCTGTTACAGTGACAAATTACTTCATAAAAAATGTCATCAGTAACGTAATCCAAGTTTCACAATATGAAAGTAACGTAATCTGATTATTTTTGGATTACATGTGATCTAATATAATTTTATTTAGAGCCTTTTTTTTAGAGCTTAAAAACATGTTCAGTGATTGGATTTGTTTTAATTAATTAATTAATTAAATGAATAAATAAAAGATCACTGTCCCTATTGCGGGTAACATTACAACACAAAAGCTAGGGTGACCATATTCTGGTTTTCCACAAAAAGGACACTTTTTTTAAAAATTTCTTTTGGTGTGGGGGGCAGGGGGGCCTTAATAGCATTCAAAACAGTGTTACTATGAATGCAGACTTTAATACACTGAAAAAGACACACTATTAGCGTCACTTAAATCTATATAACTAAAATTGGTTTCACTCTGCCCATGTTTTACATTTTTTCCTACATTCTTCCATGGAATAAAATAAAAATATTAGATGCCATGAGTGTACCTTCTGCCATCTTTTACACATGTGAATGACCATGCAATACGAAGCAATGTGATAACATAAAATTAAAAATGACTTTATATGGCCATGGGCATTGTTTTGACTTTGGACAGCTGTCATTTGCTGTTACAGTATGTTGATGCCGTACACAACAGTGCTTCACCTGGGTCACCTGTGAGTCAGGTGGTAGAGTGGGGTGTCCACTAATCATAGGGTTGGCGGTTTGATTCCCAGCCCACATGACTCCACATACCAAAGTGTCCTTGGGCAAGACACTGAACCCCATGTTGCTCCTGATGGCAAGTTAGCGCCTTGCATGGCAGCTCTTCTACCATTGGTGTGTGAGCGTGTGTGTGAATGTGTTAATGAGATACAGTGTAAAGCGCTTTGGATAAAAGCGCTATATAAGGTGAATGGTACCATTCACCCACACACGTTTGTTGAGAGTTGTCCAATAGTTGCCATAAGCCTTTTATAATCGACCAATTGGTGTGAGAGAAGGCGGGAATTACAGAGAGGGGTTAAAGTAATGCAAACATGCGCACACATGTTGCAGTATTAGACCATAAGCAGATCATAATGAAACTAAACATTTCCGGACATTTCCTACCAAATAAACTTTGCACAAAATTTATTTGCGCATGCACCAGGAGGTTGCTCACGTGAGTCCCGAACTATAATCAGGCAGCTGTCTATATTGTATGTCATGTCAAAAGATTAATTTCTTTGGTTTTAAATGTAAAAAATTGTAATCCTGATAGTATTCCCTTTTTTTTTTATTTTTTTTTTACAAAATGTACCTGTAATCTGATTAATTTTTTTATTTGACGTAACTGTAACAGATTACAGCTACCAGTTATTTTTTTGTATCCTGCCGTTACAGGAATTCCGTTACTCCCCAAGCCTATCGCTGTCTTTGTGTTTTCAAGCTAAAAAGTAGTGAGGACTCATTCCAGAATGATTCAACTTTTTGCTCAGCCCTAATGAGAAACATCTCATTAACTGGGCATGGGGTAAATGTTGGGAGCTGACTCACACATCAAATAAATACAGCTAAAGCAAAATCCTGTATTTCAATACAAAATACAGCTGGTGTTTAATGGATTTAAGTGGGTACTTATGTTTGTTGAGGAAGTCATTTTGTTCAGTGGGCAGAAACAAGCAGAAGACCACCAGAACTGCAATGGCTTAAATTTGATTGAACTGGACGTTCTTGCCTTAAAGCTGTAGACCATTTCCACAGCTATGTAATAGTAAACGTTTCTACTGGATTTCATACCATTATTTCAGGAGGAATTCAAACCATTTTCTTCAGGAATTTTCTCTAGAGGAAAGATAGCGGTTGAAAATCTTTCAAATGCATTTTTGCTGGATTAATCTTGCAGTAAGGCCTGTGGGAGATTTGTTTGAGATATAAAAATGCTTTCGAAAATGTAGTAAAAGTCAAAGAGGACAGAAGTTGAATATTTCCCAAGCAAAAAAGGATTTATAATATGTTACTAGACACCAATGAATATTGCGATAATTATAAAGGTTTCCCCTTGAGATCTATTAAGTATTCTTCTATTCTACTTGTTAAACATTTCTTGATGTCTGTGCCACAAATATATTATGAAAACCAATTAGTGATGACAAAGACTTTACAGTAACAGTTCTGTGGATGTGAACAAGGGGAAAAAAATGAGAACTGTATATGCAATATGCTACAAATAGCCTTCAACCTTGAATGTGCCTTCCTGTTTTCATGTGGCCACGTGTTCATTATCCTCTCTCCTGTTGCTTCTTTAATTTAAACCCCATTGTCTGTACAGATGATTTCATTTCACTGTCACTGCTAATAAGACAGTTTAGTGCATTATGGACCCAGAACTGTGATTAAACACACACACACAAACACAAAACACATTGGTGCAGGGTGTTAATAATTTTACTTTCCTCAGTGGGAGAGGTTTTGTCCTCAGGAACATTAAGACCCATACACGCACATGTCAATACACAAAAATGAGAGGGAGATATAAACTAAGACAGATATACTGCACTTGAAAACGAGAGCTGTGGAGAAAAGCAGCTGTAGCGAGAGTGCTGTGGAGACTTTGTACAGGAAGCAGTGCCGCTGGACCTGATATGTGACCAGGAAGCAGGCCAATCAGGAATCAAACAGCAGGCGAGGAGAAACAGGAAAAGCCGCTGGTCTCCTGTCTGCTAAGAGTGTTTGCTCAGCCAGCTACCTCTCTTTCCCATGAGATTCTGCTGGATCACAGCTGAGCTGGTGGATACTTACCCTTTGCTGAACCAGGATTCAAACACAGGAGGGAAAAACTTTGTTTTGTTAGCGAACAACAAAATAACAAACGTAGGTTTTGTTGTCAAGTTCGCTTGGACAACCTGATGACCTGCAAGCAGCATGGCATAAATACAACCCAATCATAACTGTCTAAATGATATGTTTGGTTTCATTATCCTATATACTTACTTTCTGTACACATTACGATAATATATATGGAATCTGTCGCTTAGTAACAGAAAGTGATGCACCAAAACCATGTAGGATTGTGTTTACTAGCATGTCTTCGACTCCCCAGAGTTTGAACACAGTTTCAGGTTCTTTGTTGGTTCTTTGCCTGTGTGTTCACACACTCAGCACGGCCAAGCCAAACATTCTGCTGATAAAAATCACTGATTAACATATCATTTGGGCAAATCACTTCTCTTTTGCTCAGGAACCAGACTTGGCAATTCCCACTGCAAAAGGAAATGAGAGTTTTTTGAACACTTGAAGTGAGCCAAAATAACAAAACTAGTCAGTAAAATAAGACCACCTAAGGGAGCGTGGACATGTAAGAAAGTGCTGTGGGAATGTAGTACCATGCAAATGGATATGTTTAAATATGGATTTTTGCATATGTGATAAAAGAAATGTATATATTTGTTTCAAAAATGATCAAATGTTTCTAAATGTATAAATATAGAGTATGTTAAAGAACAAAACTATAAAGAGCAGTAAACAGTAAAAAAAAAAAAAAAATACTACATCAAATCAACATTTGGCATGACCAATCCTCAATCGGATGAACTGTGTTGAAGGAAATTGGCCGAGATTGTTCCAAGAATCTCTTCTGCATACTTTTATTTTCTCCCCAGTTGCTCATAGTTGTGCAGGTTAAGGACCAGCTTTCATAATGTTCAGATTAGTCTCTGAAGATCTGTAGCTACTGTACTACTGTAAATGTAGCTACTGAATGTGAATCAGACAGTTAACATGTACGTCATTTCACTGATGCTGTTCTGTAGAGATGTAAATTGTATAATGTAGAATGTAGGAAATTTAATGTCCTCACAGCCCCTGAGTCCCCAGTTCAATCCTGATCTCAGGTAACTGTTTGTGCATACTTTCTCATGTTCTCCCCGTGTCCACATGGGCTTTCTCTGGGTCATCCTGTTTCCTCTCACCTCCCTAAAACAGAGGTTTGACTATGCCAAATTGCCTCTAGGTGTGAATAAATGTGCAAAATGTGTGTGTGTGTGTGTGTGTGTGTGTATGCATGGTGTCCTGTGATGGTGTGCTCCTTCTTAAGTTAATATCATTCTATTTAAAAAATAATAATAATAAAAAAATTAAAAAAGAAAGAAAGAAAAAAGAAAAGAAAAGCAAAATACATTTCCTCATTCAATTTTCTTCTTCTTCTTTTTTTTTTTTAAACAACACTGATGTTATTGTCAGCAAATTAACTGCTTCATGTGGGTTTGGGGCTTTTTTTTTTTTTTTTTAAAGATTAATTTAGATCAAAAACCTAAGGAGCCAAAAGTCTGTGTGTGTGTGAGTGTGTGTGTGTGTGTGTGTGTGTGTGTGCAATAAAGAAGGCTGCAGATGCAACAGCAGTGTAGGTGCCAAACATGAATTCCTTGACCAGTTCATCTGCATCTGTCGTAAGACAAATTGTCCATTGTTTCGTCCTCGTGTTGTTTTTTCCCTTTGAGGACAGTGAAGCCACTGCAGATGTTCCAGGGTTTCTTTCTCCTTCCTCTTATTCCATTTTTTTCCTAAACACACACACACACACACACACACACACAAAACAGAGCTAAAGTGTTACAGACATATCTCCAGCGTGATCTGGAGGCACCTTAATGGCGCCAAAACATTAAGAGTTGTACAGGAAATGACCCTATTGTTTTCACAGTCCCTTCTGATCCTCCGCTCCTTTTACTCAATACAGACAGCACTTATAGCAGAAGTGTTGCTATAATAGATGCACACCATGACTGTAAAAAGTCTACACACCTCTGTTAAAATGGCAGGTCTGTGATGTAAAAAATGAAACCAGCATAAATCAGATCTTTTTTTCCCACCTTTTTTGTGGTATTGAATCCAACAAAAAGGCTGGGGGGCGGAGGGGGGGGGGTGTGACAGGGGCTGGGGGGGGTCAGAGTGTAAATTCACCCACTCATCACTCCTAATCGAATGCTGGTCAGCAAATAATCTCCAACATGTGTAACATGTGTAACATGATTTAATGTTCTAATTATTTGTATTTTTGTTAGCTGTTTTAAATATATTGGTCATTTTTGGCCATCTCTTAAACAGCATCTGGAGCCAACCTTAATTAATATAACGGGAGGAATAACTCAGTTGCATAAGTGTGGCATGTGATTGTGCTCAGAATGAACCAATCTCATTCAAAATTATGTTCAAAAGTAATTATCTTACACCTGTCATCAATGAAGTGGTTCTGATTAACCGTAAATAAAGATAAGCTGTTTCTGTAGGTTTTTTCTTGACTTCTTCTTGGTTTCATCTGCCATGGTCTGCAAAGAGTATACAAAGCATTAGAGGGACATTACCAAGAACAGGATGTCCATCCAAAATTGACGTGAGGACAAGAGGAAAATATATCAGGGAAGCTGCCAAGAGAACTGAGGTACCATTAAAGGAGCTGTAGGAATATATCCCTAGTACTGGTCACTCCATTCATGTGATGGCTTTGGCTCAGGTGGTAGAGTGGGGTGTCCACTAATCGTAGGGTTGGCTGTTCGATTCCCGGCTCACATAACTCCACATACCGAAGTGTCCTTGGGCAAGACACTGAACCCCAAGTTGTTCCCGATGGCAAGCTAGTGCCTTGCATGGCAGCTCTGCTATCATTGGTGTGTGAGTGTGTGTGTGGGTGAATGAGAACCAGTGTAAAGCACTTTGGATAAAAGCGCTATATAAGTGCAGACCATTTACCATTACCATGCATGTGACAATAATCTCTCGTGCTGTATTCTTTACATGTCTAGGCCATGGGGTAGGGTAGCTACATAGAAGCCATTTCTCAATAATAATATATAAAAAAAAAACATTTGATGAGTCCAAGGTAGAATTTTTTGGCCTAATTCTAAAACATTTACACTTATGGCATTTGCCCTAATCCAGAGTGATTGACATTTATCTCATTTATACAACTGAGCAATTGAGGGTTGAGGGCCTTGCTCAAGGGCCCAGCAGCAGCAGATTGCCAACGCTGGGATTTGAACTTACAACCTTCCAATCAGTAGACCAACATTTTAACAACTGAGCTACCAGAGAATCAATAAAGCTGTAGGTTGGCTCAGGTGGGAGAGCAGGTTGTCCATTAATCAATCGTAGGGTTGGTGGTTCGATTCCTGGCCCACATGCCTCCACATGCTGAAGTGTCCTTGGGAAAGAACCCCAAGTTGCTCCCGAGGGCAAACAAGCGCTTTTGTGTGTGTGTGTGAATGAGAAACAGTGCTTTGTTAAACTGCTATGGTTAGAGGGCGCTATATAAGTACAGACCATTTAACATATGTTTGTTGCACAAATAAAGCAGTTTATCACCTAAAGAACACCATAACCATGAAGCATGGTGGTGGCAGCATCATGCTATGGGGCTGCTTCTCTTCAGCTGGAAGTCAAGATAGAGGGATAGATAGCTCCAAATACTAATCTGTTTTGTCAGAAAACCTGCAGGGCTTTGTAAGCAGCTCAAGATGAAAAAAATAAATCTTCAAGCACAATAATGACACAAAGCACAAATCCAGGTCAACAAAGGAATGGCTTCAGAAGAAGAAAATGAATGTTCTGGAATGGCCCAGCCAGAGCCCAGATCTATAGTTGTTCTTGAAAGTTTGTGAATCCTTTAGAATTTTCTATATATCTGCATAAATATGACCTAAAACATCATCAGATTTTCATACAAGTCCTAAAAGTAGACAAAGAGAACCCAATTAAACAAATGAGACAAAAATATTATACTTGGCCATTTATTTATTGAGGAAAATTATCCAATATTTTATATATTCAAGTGGAAAAAGTATGTGAACCTCTAGGATTAGCAGTTAATTTGAAGGTAAAATTAGAATCAGGTGTTTTCAGACAATGGGATGATAATCAGGTGTGTGTGAGCACCTTGTTTTATTTAAAGAACAGGGATCTATCAATGTCTGATCTTCACAACACATGTTTGTGGAAGTGTATCATGGCATGAACAAAGGAGATTTCTGAGGACCTCAGAAAAAGAGTTGTTGATGCTCATCAGGCTGGAAAAGGTTACAAAACCATCTCTATAGTGTTTGGACTCCAATCCACAGTCAGACAGATTGTGTACAAATGGAGGAAATTCAAGACCATTGTTACCCTCCCCAGAAGTGGTTGAGCAAAAAGATCACTCCAAGAGCCAGACGTGTAATAGTCAGCAAGGTCACAAAGGAACCCAGGGTAATGTCTAAGCAACTAAAGGCCTCTCTCATCTTGGTTAAGTGGTATAAATGATTGTTTCACTAAGATAACTCACAACATATAATTTTCTGTTTGTGGCAGTGTTTACATCAGCTAATTTCTTTTTCTGTGGTTACAGTAAATTTGGCCAATCTTGCATCTGTCCAAAAGTTGAAGTTGAACCGAAAACGGACCTTTCAACGAGATAATGATCCTAAGCACAATAGCAAATCCACAAAAGAATGGCTCAAAAAGAAGAAATGGAGGGTTATGGAATGGCCTAGTCAAAGCCTAGATTTGAATCCCATTGAAATGTTATGGGGGTATTTGAAACAGGCAGTACATGTTAAAAAAAAAAAAAAAAAAAAAAAAAAAAAAAACCCTTAAATATCTTACAGCTGAAAGAATATTGCATGGAAGTGTGGTCCAAAATTCCAGCAAGCCTCGTGGACAACTATACAAAATGCCTACAAAAAGTTATTTCTGCTAAAGGGGGCAATACTAGCTTCTGAAGCCAATGGTGTACCTACTTTTTCCACAGAAGAATATCAAATTGAAAAAGTTTTTTCCTTGTGGTTTTGTTCAAGTATATCAACTTCATTAATAGGCACTGTTTCAAAGATGATCAAATGTTTGTTTTTCCAAATAATGTCAAGACAGCCAGCAATTTCCATGGGGTGTACTTTTTTTTTCACATGACTGTACAGTATGTGGGGAAAACTATTACACGGGCAGACAGACACACACATACACACGTACACACTTACACATTTAAAGCAGATTGGCAAATGCATTCATGATTTCTAATCCCATTTCTAATTCCTACACTTACAGTTCTGTCATCGGTCCTTTTGTGTAATTTGTACTTTGGACAAATTTTGTGCTTACTCTTTAAATTTCTCGACCTAATGCATGGAGGAGCAAAATTGATAGAGTAAATAATCCACCTCATTCTGTTAATGGTCAGGTGTCCCTGTGTCAATGAAGCAGGTTGAAAAATATCATGCTAAACAGAGATCAAATCTAGGGGGTGTTTCATTCTGTGGAATCACCTGACATGACTGCCACTAATGAATCTGAATGAACAGCTAAAACAAATCAGCCCAAGCCTTGCTTCTTCATACAAGTCCAAAATGATACACCTTAAGACATATATTAACAGCAAATCGTATGATATTGATGGCAACAATTATGATGTCTTTTTGTTTTTGCCACCCCTGAGTATTTATTTAGTATTTAGGCAAAGTAACCTAACAGGGTACATTCACAAATCCTAGATGTAAGAAATGCGACCAGACTTTTAAGGCAAAGTTTAGAATGTCGCACAACTTGTAGTATACCACTTCATCCATATCAGAGCAGGTGTAATAATTTCTAACCATGAAAACAGGTACCGAACAGGAAGAGTAAAGAACAATTCAGCCAAATGACTGTAGCAATAAACCACCATTATAGCACCCATGTTTACACCTTGAGAAAAATTCATGTAATACAAAGTCTTTAATCACACTTTAATCTATTTAGCATAACACTTTCATCTATTATTAAAAAGTGAATGGGGGTTTACATTCATGAGCTTAAAATTACATTTGCAGAGTTGCAGCATTAAATACAGTGTGGTGTCTAACATATGAATGCTTCTTTGAGGGGCCGGAAATCCATGTAGAGCTGAATGTGGTTATCTTGTTACTCATTAACAAGTTAAAGGCACACCTCGAGCAACCTTTGCACAACATGTCTCCATTTTATTCCTTTGGAAACATCTGGCTAAATAGATTTGTCTGAGTGCTAAAATGTGATTATTGAAGATTTCCCTCTCTGTTATATTTAGAGAGACTGAAGGACCAACACTCAGGTAGGTCGCTACTTTATGTGATAGTATTTAGTTGTCAAATCACTATATACATAAAGAGTGTTATGTTCAGTATTTAAATATGTATCCTTTACATATTACTAAACTGTCTTTTCCTTTTATTAACTACTATTCATTTTGTGTCTGAATTAAATGAATGCAAACTTGCATGTAGTATTAAAGATTAAGAAAGATAATCAGTTTTTTACTCATAACCCTGACAGTATGGTACAGGATCTCAGTGAATATTCTCACTGATATTAACCTGCTCAACTGTGACTTGATAAAGCTGCTGAAACAGATAGAAGTGACGGTATCATGTGTCTCACTGTATGCTGTTATTACTCACAATGTGTTAACTATAAACACGATATGCTTAGTTACACCCAATGACTCTTCATCTTCTATCACAACAAGACAAGCACTAGGAAAGCTGGACTCTAACCTGAAGTTTAACCACAGAGATATGGAAGCGGGTTTAGACTTATTCTACTGGGCTTATGGATAGAAATGGTATTTCCTGTCATATGATATTATAAGCTGTGTACAGCAGAGGTGGTGAAAGGTAGGGGTCATGATTATTTTTCACCTGTATTGTTGCTTTGTGGTAAACATGATGATTGGATTAAACGTGTATTGTTAACAGGTTTTCTATCTCCTTGCTTGATTCATGCAGTGTTTTCAAAGACTCTTTAGGAGATGTCGCTAACTTGACCAAGTGACGATAAGAATGCAAAGTCCCCATGACAATGTAATCACTATGGAGTGACTATTGATTGGAGCAAAGAAAGCAGGAGTTTCACTTGGGGGAAGGGCGATAAACTTGTTGAGTGCTGTTGAGGAGGTCAAGTGAAGGACTTTTTCATATCTCTGTATGTTGCATGATTTAAGACGTGTGTAAAAAGCACTACCAGTTTGTTCTGTAGAGGATATATTGAGATAAAGTAGCTACATGATTAAGAAAGGGTTTGGCATTTTCAATGTGTTCAACCACAGGCAAACCACAGTCAAATCCTAGCGTTCCTCCTTCCTGATCATCACCTAAAGACCTGCCAAGTGTATTTATGGCAATTTGAATTATGATACCTATGTCCTAATCAGACACAAATGCAAAAACAAAACAAACAAACAAAAAAACCCTCACAACCCTTCACACACGGTGGTGTTTTGGACCAAGAGCATTTGTTGTGTTGAGGAAATCTTAAGGGAGGAAGATAAAAGTGAGCTCCTGACAAGTGTTTACAGCCAACATGCTGACATTGAATAGTGAGAGAAAGAGAGAGAGGAAAGGCCCTAAGAACACAAGCAGAGATTGTGAACAATGGCTCCATGGCTAAGAGAAGAAAGGGAGGAAAAAACATTTAAAAAAAAATAAAAATACTCTGGTGTGGACTCCTATATTACTCTCAAAAGCTTTATGATTTTTCCCCATAGTGCACTGCACATAATATACAGAATACATAATATGCAGTTGACGTGACTAATCAGACTACCATTTACATTACAACAGTGCACTCAACAAATACAGAAATTCAGATATACATGCTTATTTAAATAAAGATGTCCATTATTGAGCCTGACATAAATTAGCCCAAAAATTATTCATAAAATGCTATTTGTATCCCATTGATATTTCACTGAAAAATATGTACACGTTTTAGGCATATTGGTACAGTGTCAAACTACTGTATGTGCATATTTAGCACAACATTCGCTCAACAGTGTTACCTGAACACATTTACCCCTATGAAATATTTGGAATATTCCATATATCACCTGTTCAGGAAGTTGCATCATCCAAATTTCCTGAAGATTATGGGAAGAAGAAAATGATATGCTCTCATTCTTTTTTCCTTATCGTCAATGATATTTTAATATCATTATCAATATGGCCGACAAGACCACTTTGAACGTACAGCCCTCTTACCCAAATTATATATTTAAGTATATTAAGTAAACTATTAATTGACATGGATTACAAAAAGGCAATCATTACAATGTTCTTAATGTTGTCATGTCATTAGCATGGATGCTAGTTAACAACATTTTGTGTTTTTACTAATTCTATTCTAAAAACACAACTCGTTACTCGTTTAAATGCAAATTGCCAGCAAAACCGTGTAATAAAAAAAAACAACAAAACAAAACCAACAACAACTATACTGTTGCGTGATATGGGATGAAACATTGCTTTGGATGGCAAAATGCATGTTTCATTATTGAAAATGATAAAATGACCAAACTAGTCTAGGAAAACAGCTCCTTATAGATATCTCTCTAATCAGCTTTAAAGATCTCATATTGCTGTTTTACTTTGACAGGAAACAGTAGAGGATGTGCTCTGTAGGTTATACTCTGTGTATGCTCTTCAGTCTCTGGAACTCAGGTTTATGCCACACACTTGTAAATGTGGGACCCTGTGTGGGTGATACGCAGAAGGTGAGTGAGAAACAGCTTCCCAACTCCACTTATTCACAGTCCATGAAGAAACATCCTGTTTGCATTCATGCGTTTCCTGTTTTTAACAACGGGCATTAGCTGTAGAGTGTACAGCTGATGAAACGTTTATGTGTAGTTTTTTAATGATAATGTAATGATAGACCTGTCTGTTAACAGTCTGTTATTAAAATGAGTAGTCATGAGTAAAACTGTTAGAGTCTGACCAACCTTTAGACAGTATAATAATTGATCTCTTGAAGTATTGAAATTATTGGTTTGCAAACCCAAATCTCATTTCAAGTTGTCCTGTCGGTTTGTTCTGTTAGTTGGTTGGTACTGTATGTTCATTATGTCCATGAGAAGGTAGCAGTTGTCTGGGGAACACTGCTAGCACAGATGGTGTTTAATCGGAGAAACTTTTTCAACAATCTCCAAACTTACGTGATGACAGTCAGATTTTCCAGCAACATTTTATATGAATGACAAATCTAATATAGAAGAAGTAGAGACAGTACACGTTGAACTCAAAGTCCCAGAATAATATGCAACTATACAACACAGTTTAGTTACTGAAGAGACTCAGCTATTTAATGATCTATGAGATGATGAGCATGATGGTGTTGATGACGGTATTAGCATGCAAGTTGAAGCTTTGGAAGCTGATCTGTTTGAGCTGAGTGCACAGATGAGGAGATGAGAGAACTTGAAGGACTGAATGAATAACACTTTGGTCCATCAGTCAGTTTAGGTAGAGATGAAGCAAGGGATAAATCTCACTGACACCACTATCAGCAAGTAGTTAAACAGCATTTTGGGTCATGTAGGAGATTGAAAATAGACCAACTTGATAATGAAAGAAATTCAACATTTAAAATTTTAATTTGAATTATTACAAAAATCTTTTGAACATAATTTTTAGAAATACTGATATGCTAGACATATGTCTCAGGGAGGATTTTCCCTCTAATTACATTTTTTATGATTTTTTGCAGTACAAGCCATAACCCAGCCCTATAACCAATCTTAATTCACAGTGTTACTTTCTCAGGCTACCTTTGATTGCAGCAGACGTAACCTAACGTCTGTACCCCAGCAAATATGGCCAAATGTGACTGAGCTGGACTTATCGGAGAACCACCTAAATTTATTACACACTAAAGCCCTGAAGAAGTTGAGGCACTGTGATGATTTGATCAATCTCAATTTATCAGGAAATTACCTCCCCCTGCTGGTAAAGCAGCACTTCTACCACTTCCCCTCTCTGGAAATACTGGACCTCAGTGGATGCAAGTTGGCTGCAATTGAGCCTGGGGCTTTGCTCAGCTTCCCCAGACTGCAAAAGCTGTTTCTAGGTAACAATGAGCTACAAACCCCAATGTCTGCTGTACTTCGAGGTCATGGATGGGTTGAGGTTGTAGATCACACCAGTAATCTTCAAACGAGTGACAGAACCAAAGAGGTGGTGCAAGTTGGTGCCAATATTTGTCAGAAGGAGAGACATTCTGGTGGTGGTATGTTGTTGTTATTGTTGTTTTTTGGGTTTGTTTTTTTTTTGCAATAGCTAGTGCAGATCTTCTGCAAATCTTATGCTGTTTATTATTAATCTGCTCTTCAGATAATTTCAGAGTTATTAGGTAAAATTGTAAATACTTTTGTCATTCTATTGCCACAGCCTTCAACATGGCCACCCACAGTCTGTTCCTACGTAAACTACTGGCAGAAAGTTCGGCGGCCATAACACCAAACAACACAACAGGTTCGACTTATAATATTATAGTCATTTTTCCATAATTGTTCTGGAAAGAACTACAGAATAACCTCCTTTTTCACTTTGTCCTCATTGTCCTCTGTAACCACAGATGGCAATGAAAAAACCTCTTCAGATAGCTGGAAGTACCTGGTGGCAGCTCTGGTGACAGCCATCAGTGTCTCCATTCTCATTGCCATTGGGGCAAAGTGTAAACTTCTCCATCGGTATTTGGCCAGCTACAGACACTCCAGGCTCAGTGAGGGGGATGGGGCAAGTCAGTGTGACCCTGCAAGTTTTGAGGTGGGATTCTCCAACCAAGGCAACATCCCAAATCCAGACAGGGTAAATGGAGGGAACATGGAGGAATATGATGATGGATTCATTGAAGACAATTACATTCAAGCAAGTGAGAGGGAAAGAGCAGCACGAGAGGCCGAACACTGGGAGGAGGAGGATGAGGATGAGGATATGGAAGAGTTCAGCATCAGATAAACAAAACATGAGCTGAGTGGGAGGTGTGCGTGGGACTGTTATTTTTAATCCTATTCCTGCCCGCTCCTAAAGGAATTCTGACTAATTCTGCCTGCTCCCACAGTTAATATTGTTTGTACTTATTAAAGTTAAAATATAAACAAATAAGTAATCGAAGCCATTATGACGCTGACCAGGATAAACCAGTTACTGATGATGAATGAACGAAAGCAGAAAATATCATAAAGCGCTGCGCAAGCACCACACATACACTGTATATGATCTCATGGTAATGCTAATGAGCCTTTTTGTGTCCCATGATCTTCATATTTGACTGCCCGCTCCCACCTACAACAAAGTAAAAACGTTTGTTGGGTGCCGCAGGAGCCCAGTCCCAATGCACCCCTTTAGTGTGAGGTTTTCTACTACAAAATGGAGGATGATAACTTGCAGCAGGACTTGACAAGCCTACAAATGACCTTAAAAAAACATCTAGTTTAATGATTTTCATACTTTAACATTAATATTTTGTGTAATGATTTAATGGTCTACACTCCATATCTTTATGTTTTGTTAGGCTTTTTAGTCTAAATTAATAAAAGCCATTTTTGACATATTGACCTCAGAGTGTATTGTCTAAATCAGTTGTTCTGAAAGTGGGGTCTGGTCCTCGAACATAGCCAGGGAGTCTGTGATTTTTGTAATTTATTTTAATTTTGTTACAGACATCACAACTTCCATTATCAAACTTATTATAGTTATTGAGCTTTTATCGTTATTAGCCTGTTTGACTGGTTGCTTAAATTGAATGGCTTTAATCTAAACCTCAATAATATCAAATTAATAATGAAATAATATCTAATGTGTTCTGTCAGTGGAAAGCCTCTGTGGCTCTAATACATTGCCACAATATTATTATACACCTTTATATTATGAGCATAATATCTGAACAGTTGGATTGTGCTCAGATGGGGTCAGTGGAATTTTTATTTTTTTATTTTTTTTTACAGTTAAAGCTGTGCTTTTACAAAATGTTTGAAAACCCCTGGTCCAAGCAGTAGGCTACAAACAGCCTAGCTAAATTAGCTTAGCACAAAGTTTTATGAATGTTGCTACCCTTAGAAAATTGGGCACTACGAATGTTGAATCTGTCAGTTTTTCTGTTGTTCTACACTTATATATATATCTATATATCTATATATCTATATATATATATATATATATATATATATATATATATATATATATATATATATATATATATAAACTGATTTTTTGGCAAAACATTTAGATAGAACTTTATCATTCTTATAAATCTTATAGTTCTCGAGCTATCGTAAACCCATGATATGTCTTTAATATGTTGTTCATATGTCATAACAGTTAATACTAACACTGCTTTTACAATTTTTATTAAACTAGGCTATATTTACATTTATGGCTTATGGCAGACATTTGTTTTGAAATGTTTTGGTAGTTAATTACATTATTACATATTACTTCATTGTAATTTGCAACATAGTGATACATAGATTTTAAATAAATAAATAAATAAAATATGTGTACATGCAATATGTACATGGAGGGCATGATGTCCTAGTGGTTAACATGGTTGCCTCACACGTCCAGGGTTGGGGTTCGATTCCCACCTCCACCCTGCGTGCATGTTCTCCCTCTGCCTCTGGTTTCCTCCCCCAGTCCAAAGGCATGAGATGTAGGCTGATTGGCATCTGGAAAATGAATGGATGGATAGAATATGAACATATGCAGATGTTACACCTTTCAAATCCCTTTATTTCCATTAATTGTTCCTTTAACCCCTTAGTCTGCATTTCATTCTATCAATTAAATATTCTATAAATCGCATTATTGCCATTAATATATAGTAATTCTACACTCAAATCTATAGGTGCATTGTAGAAACAAACAAACAAAAAAAAAGACAACAGTCAGAACTTTCGTCTCGTGCGTGAATCGCGAGTCGATTCTCCCGACTCGTTTAGATGACTCGCTCAAAGAGAAACAAATCGCTCGCGACTCGCCCATCACACCTTCGTCACGTTTCGCTTCAGTATTTTGAGATTCACAGTCGCGCTTCTTTTTTTTTTTTTAGACTACGTAACCCTGCTTTAAAAGAACTTCTCTGCGTATAAACTTCGCGTGATGACACGTTGAAATATTATAACAAAAACAACAGCATAAAAAAAACAAACAAAAAACAAAAACAACTGAACCGACAGCAGCCACCATTCATAAAGCTGCCAAACCGGTTTGACGGCTCGAGACCCCGGAAGCCCGAGAGAGCAAGCGAGGGATGGACGTGTTTCATATGTCTCCTAGTGCTTTACGATAAAATCTTACATTTGTGGTGATTTGTTTATCCATTTAAACCGAGCAGAATGGCAGCGTCTGCTATCTTCATCCTGGACCTGAAGGGAAAGGTAAAGTGTTTAAATCATCTACCAAAAAGTCAGAAGTGAGTTGCACCTGTCAGAGGAGGAGGATGGCTCACATAGACTGTAATGTGTCTTCATAGCTTACATACAAAATATTAACTACAGATTAATAAACAAGCAGTTACTAAGTAGCGAAAGTGTACTTGAAGCTAGTTTGTAAAGCAGTGACAGTGAAGGAGCTTGACATGTGAAGTAGGAGTAATTGAAAAGCAGTCTCAGAAAAATAAATAAATAAATAAATAACTACTAAACTAAAATATACCTTTCCTTGTCACTGCATAGTATCTTCAATAGTACCTTTAGTATGGCTCTTTCACATGGAAACCTGGATATAGTACACCTTTTAAAATGGACTTGAATGAGTTTTTTTGGGGAAAAATAGGCTACACTACATACAGGTTTCTAGGTGAAAATAAACAGGCCTACATACTACACAAGGTACAAAACCTGTACACTTTAGGGTTCCACCCAAACAAGGATAGGTATGCTTTTTAGTACCTTTTTTTTCAGACTAGTACATGCTGCACTTCATAGTCTAACTTCATTAAAGTGCTGGTCATTAAAAGCAGAAGTTTAGATCGTAGATTACATGATAATATCCTGGTGTTCCTCATGATTTCATTTCATTTCAACTGAAACTAGGTTGTGATGAAAAGCCAGTTACAGAGGATCCTCTATTTAGATAGATAGATAGATACATAGATAGATAGATAAATAGATAGATAGGCTCAGACCCAGTTTTGGACAAGGGTCGATTCAGCACTACTGATAGAGTGTGAGTCAAATATTCAATGACCTCTAACAGCATTCATATTAAACAAATCATCTTGGATGAACTTGAATTTAGAAAGAAACATATTTTATTTTTATTCAAAAGCCTTTACACAGATGTCAGATAGTGATTAAAACATTCTGGAAATAAAAATAAAACGGTCTACTAGTTGTGGCATTGAATATAATGAGGATGTGTGTTAAAACATAGGGCCTTTGCTAAGCCATTCAATCTGTACATAAAAATTCATAAACATTAGATGTGTATTAAATATTAATAGTAGAAATCATGTGATACAAAACATTTTTATGCAGCGTGGTTTGTTTTGTTTGTGTTTATAGACACTGCACATTATGACTTAATCTGTTAGCCATAGTTTTTTAAAAAAAATTAATTAATTAATTTGAACACCAAACACTTGTTGGTTGATGAGCTACATTTGGGGAACACATTTCAACAATATACAGTTTGTATTATAATATTTAGGTTTGCTAAATGCCAGCAAAACCACAGTGAACTGAAACAACAACAACAACAACAACAAAAATTATATGTTTGCTGCTTTCATGTAATGTATACAAAACTTTCCTATTTAACAGGAAAAGGATGGAAAAGAAAGCTTTCTGTATAACATATTTTAAAATTAGTACTGATGGTACCCTCAATATCTCTGTAAAATATATTAGGATTATTTTATCATCATATCAGCCATGCCTACCACGAGCACGTGCTTATTAAAGGCAATACTTTACCTAATTTTCCATCTCTTTTCTTTTTTAAAGCTTATTTTATCTCAGTTTTGTATCGATCATGTTATCTGAAAAACAGTTTTCTGAAAGAGAGCGAGAGCGAGAGAGAGAGAGAGTGTAAGATAACTATACGTGAAGACTATTATCATACACACTTCCTCCAAACACTTCATTTATTTACTCTCACATTCTTCTCTTCCTTTTAGTCTATTTTTGTCTGAGTCTTTAGTCATGATGAATGGCCAGTGTCTGAATTTGGTATAACTCATCTTCTGTTAGTAAGGAATAATTATCTTCTGAGAGACAGAAAGACAAAGAGAGAGAGAGAGAGAGCGAGAGAGAGAGAGAGAGAGAGTCAAATGAAGGCCAAGAAGTAGTGTGTGTAGCCGGAGGGCTTTGGTTGGATGTATTAATCTATGATATGGCTGGGTCTCTAACAGGAGTGATGAAAGATTTCCTTCTGTGCCCTTCAGCAATCCAATACGTTAAGGCATTCCACATAAGATTGGCACACATGCTTTGATTTCCTTTACACATTTTTTTTTTACTCAAATTTATACTAGGTTTTTAACACAAATACAACACATTATAATTGCATAATAAAATTAATCATCCAGCCTGGGCAAAAAAAAAAAAAAAAATCAATTTTATATGCTAAATACCTTTTATATCACCCGTGTGTGGTATGTCTTCTGTGCCTGTAGAGCACTCAGGCAGAAGTCACACCCATCAATAACGGAAATATGTAATATTAGGAAAATATTTTACTGGATTAAAATATATATTAAAGACGCTTGAATCACTGAATTCACTTGCTGTTTAGTGCACTGAATTGAATTAAAGCTACAATAGTCAGTTTTTCATTCCTTATTTGTACAAATAACCTAGAAAATGTGTAGAACATGACAAAAAAAAGGCAATTGCATCAGCAATGGCATTCAGGCTGTGTGACATTTTCTTTCCTTTAAGCAATGCAATATGTGACTGAAAAAACGTGTTGGAAAACCATGGCCCATGACGGCCTGCTTGTCTGAGTTTACACGGCGCTCTTTCAGTCAATTTGTAGACACTCTACAGATCCTATCTCAGTCTGTTCAGAAAGAAAAAACGTGGTAGAAACTGGTAGGCACCCAGTACAACCAAATAACTCTCCGGTTAGCTAAAAAAAACACACATTGTGCTTTCAAAAACCTTAATGACAAGAAACATGTAAAAACTAGACTAGACATTGGTATAGGGCTGCACCTAATGGTAATTTTTGATAGATTAATCTGTCGATTATTCCTTCGATTAATCGATTAGTTGGATTAAAAGGCCCATTTTTATTTTCGGTATTTTTTTCTCTCGAACGTTATTTCACATTCTGCCCGATGTTGTCCTCCAAACATTGTGCAAATTGAAGGCTATGACAAAGGTATTAAATGTGTCTATGTGTGCTATGCTGTACATTTGGCGAAGGATTTTAAAAAAAATATTAACATTATATTTTGAGAACAAAAAAAAAACAACTGATTGTCTGCAAGCTTTAAATCAGAAGTAAAATCACTATGTTAAAATGCCAAAGAAAAAAAACCAAAAGCACAAACTAAGTGTTAAGTGGTAAGAGGCTGAATGTTCTGCAGTAACACACACATTCACTCATCTGAACACAGTAACATTTTCCTTTATTCTGTAAATGTATCACACTTCCTACATTTATATGCAATTACATGTTATAACCCCATTGCAGTTACTTCTTTCATAAACACACAATTACATTTGTTTCTAGATATCGTTAAATATAGCATCAACAACATATTTGATCAAAATGAATATTTTAGTAAGAGTTATTGCGCTTCCTTTCTATCGCGCGCTGTTTGATTGACACGCAGGCGTGGACTCGCGCTCATTCAGTGAAGATTAACCTAGACTCACTCGCTGTCAGGACGAGTCTTTATGTAAAATGGAAATACTGGGGTTATCCACAGTGACGTCACAGACCCGACTAATCCATAAGGAAATTCGTTGTTGATTATTTTAATGATCGATTATTAGCCATTTTATCGATTAGTTGTTGCAACCCTATATTAGTAGAACTTTTTCCATGATGGAGAAACGTTTTATTGTCAAAGGGGATGAAGCTGGATACGAATTTGTATAAACGATTTGAATGGCTGATTTTACATAAATCAAGTAGATATGTTGTTGTTGTTTTTTTTAATCACTTAGGGCTCTATATAAAGCAGTAGTTTAGATGAACTACCTTCATAGAACTGTATGTAATGCTAGCTAGCTATGCTAACTAGCTAACACCAGTGGTGACAGTCAGCTGAAAAACTCATGAGAGCTCATTACAAAGAAGAAAAACAGGACACTGAAGGCACCCTTGATCATTTTCATGAATTTCAAGCAGTTGACTGGCCTAGTGAGCAACACCATAGGTCAAGTTAAAATGCTGACAACAGGAGACACAGGAGTTTGCACTTGGGTAACAGGATAAGACAATGAGTTGCTCTGAATAAGTAAAATATCATAAGGTTATGGCATGTTATAAATTGGCAAGTGCATTAAATGGACATCTGGCAAGGGGAGAACAGTGTAGTGTAGCCATCTGTTGATCCTAATAAACTAGTCGACAACAATGCTATTCAATGTTACTTAACCACTTGACTAATTTTGATTACTCTTGTCCATTGCTCCTTGCTCACAATAGCTCACGCAACAACTCAATTCCTTATAATGAGGAAAAAAGCCCATTTATTCAGAATTTCCTCTCTCATTAAATGCAGCAGATCAACAGATAGTAACATACGCAACTAGTAATCTGTCTAGTAATTAGTGGAATGCAAACTACATGCTGAACACAGTATGTGACACATATACACATGCACTATGATGCGGTGTTCTCTATAAAAATGAGCAGAACCACATTGCATAGCTGGAAACTACACTAGAAGATCTGAACCACATGACCTTTAATATTAGTATTTAAATTTTGCTCAACACAAGAATGTATTTTGAGACACGCAGTTCCTCTGTGGGGTTTTTTTTGTTTGTTTTGTTTCTTTGATTATTTCTGTATCCCTTTCTGACCAATGTGCGAATTCTTTCATATAAATGATCGAAAGTTTATTCGTAAAATCCAGGACCTTGCAAGTAGATTTGTTTATTATATTTGCTGTAGGTCGGTGAATATTTGACTCACTCACTCACTCCCTCACTCACTCATGATGAATCAGCAATTTCCGTACGATCAAATAAAACTGAAACTAATATAATCTACTGCAGCATCTGAATGAGGTTTTTATAACATTTCCAGTATACCACTTAGATGGAGAAGAAAAAAAAAGTATTGCATAAGCTGGGTGCATAAATTGTGTAGCTGCTTGTTAGATATTTATGTGCCAAATATATAATATAATACAATACTTCTGGTGTACTATGGAGTTTACTGTCAACCTTGTAGGTGCTTATATGCCGGAACTACATGGGCAATGTTAACATGAGTGAGATCGACCACCTCATGCCTATCATGTTGAAGAGGGAGGAAGAAGCAGAATTATCACCTCTACTGAGCCATGGCTCCACTCACTTCCTGTACATCAAACACAACAACCTCTACCGTATCCTCCACTACTCTGCTGTTTTGTGTTTTTTTTTTTTGGGGGGGGGAGGTTTGCATATTAAGATTTTTATATGCTTTAAAGTATTTTTTTCTGAATGCCTAAATAAATAAATGTTCAAGACAAACTGAAAGATCGTTAACAGTTACATGCCAGTGGTAGCAATGACTAAGAAGAATACAAATGCTGCTCTTGTGTACTCCTTCCTGTACAAGATAGTGGAGGTGAGTATGCATTCCACACACTCCTGCCTGCTCAGAAAGTTTTAATGGCTCACGTTGAAGTGTATGTATTAAGAAGGAGAGCCTGGGTAATTGCTATGTACAGAATAAAACAGTGGGTGCATGGCGTTATAGTAAAATGATCAACGACGTGGTGGTGTGATGCACCGTTACCACGCTGAAGTTGATTATTTTCCTCTAATATTATGTTCTGTAGTGTTTTATTCCTCTAACAGTTTTTATTTATTAATAAATGGCACGTTGCACTTTTTATCCGTTTATACATATAACAACACATAATGTTGAGGAACGTCGGCAGAAGTTATGTCCTGTTATCTCTTACGTTATAGCAGCTATAAACAATCTTTTTTTCCTAAACCGAAATATGTGGCTTACAAATTACAGCTTTATCTCGGACTGTTACAAAGTGCTGACACTGGAGACTCTTTCCAAAAATGCTAAATAAACATCTGCTTACAGAAAACTTCACCATGTCAACAATTACACCTTTTTTTTTTCTTTCAACTTTGTTTATTTGTAGCATCCATATAAGTACCAGCTTGCACTGTTGCCAGCTCTTGTTATAGAAAAGCAAGCTTCTTCTGACTAATCACATTCAAGAATTCAACAGCTCTCTGGTATAATTGGATATCGTTGAACTCAAATTGTTTTATTTATTTATTTATTTATTTATTTATACAAAAACTCATTCGAACCCAGTGAATTTCTTTTTTTTTCAGTATTAAGAAACAGACTGTGCTCGTGTGTTACAGGTTTTCACAGAGTATTTTAAGGTTCTGGAGGAGGAGAGCATACGCGACAACTTTGTGACCGTCTATGAGCTAATGGATGAGCTCATGGATTTTGGTTTCCCTCAGACCACAGACAGCAAGATCTTACTGGAGTGAGTACTGGCAGAATCGCTGTTTATTCATTATTAGTCATTCAATCCAGCACCGTCCTCCATTTACTAGTCACAGCTGTGCATCCACACACTGCCCGTGCAATATTCGTGCTCTATGAGATGGATAGTATTTTACATGCAGAGGTTTACTTCATGTGGCAGGCACACAGAAGCACTAGCAGATATGTGAGATATTCCTGCTTTCAAGAGTTATGAACTGTAAGTGTAATTACTCTGATAAAAGGGCAGCTGACCTTTTCTTTTAACTTCATATTTTGTTATATTTCACATTAAGACTTTTCCTTATTGTGTGTCTTTTTACTCTTTTGACCTTTTCTAAAGTAATGCGACCATGCATAATCCAGATGTGTATTTAGATTTATGCTTTTGTTTGGTTTGTTATGCTCTCTCATACTAATTATTAATACTGCGGACATGCCATCTCATATCCACATATGTCCTCTTAATAATGAGTCGAGATCATTTCTATTGTCCATGAAGTCGAAGTCCATGAAATACTTCAAAGTCCATGGATTTGTATGAGCCTTAATGTATGCATCATGGCCATGTAGGTGACATAAATAGATGAACAACAGGTTGTTTGTGTGCCCGTGTGTCTCTGTGGATGTCCTGTTCATCCCAGGAGTCTCCAGCTGCACCGGCACACACACTAACAGCAGAGCTTTGTTTACTTAGTACAGTGCCTTTATTGCAGTTTGCTTTTACATAATCGATACCCTTTGCATTAGAACCAATTAAATAGTTTACTTTTTTAATTTGAGACACTCAAAGTGATGTTTAGGCTTTTATTTTTAGTGCCCTTCTCTTTTTTCAGTACCTCTGGCTGTATATTTGTAAGGTTACAGAAGATATGAATAGTCATGCTGGGATCCCTTTTTAGTTGCTACCATAAATCATCCTATCACAGTTATCACCTAATCAGCTAATTGTATTATTTGAGCATTTAAGCTGGTCATCATCATTTACAGTATTATTACAGAGCTGAGCTGTTAAATTTTCAAATCTCGTTAGAAGGTGTTGATTAATTTTCTGTAACAGCAGTTCTGACAGTCATACTAGCTATAATTCAAATCACAGGTTTATATTACCGCGCACATTCACGTTATCACGTCTACAGTATCAGCTAAGGCACAGGGATTTGCATGGAGTGCACTTTACATAATCAAAGCCTAATAATAAATAGATTTGTTATTTAACAAAGACATTTATAGCTGCTGTAATGTATATAATAACAGGAAATAACTTGTTTGGCAGATGTTCCACATAATTAATGTATCTATGAATGGATAAAAAGTATGTAACGCATGTAAAGTATGTAAGTAACAAATTGTCATTCGCATTATTATTGGCTGTGATATAATGAATACAACACTTCAGGATGTGCTGGTTTTGGGAACACCGCCTCATCATTTTCCTATGAAAGTATGCCGTGTCCTGTTGTATTCCTGACCCGGTTAACACAATGCTTACGCTTGTGTCATAAGTGTGTCATAAGAATTGTTTCCATGTGGTTTCCTTTATTTAAATACCCTCTCAGATCTATCTTATACCTCATCCCAATTTTAATTAGTTAGTTAATTTGGTTGGTGTTTACAGGTACATCACCCAGCACGGGCATAAACTGGAGGTGGGTGCACCACGCCCTCCGGCAACCGTTACCAACGCTGTGTCCTGGAGGTCCGAGGGCATCAAATACAGGAAGAATGAAGTGTTCATGGACGTCATTGAGTCTGTCAACTTACTGGTGAGAACATCAAATAATATGTTTGTAATATATCATTCATAATACATAATTCATGTCTAATAGTGGTAGTAAGGCTTGGTGACTGGACAATTTAAACAATGTCACAATGTCACAAACACAATGTGCTACATCAAAGCCTTTATCAGGAGAGGATAGGGACTATGGCTGCACAATTGTCCCCAGTTTGCCTAGTCAGTGAGGAGCTTCCCCTTGCCTATTGGGCTAGCTAATGAATATATCACTTATCCACCCCTGTACTTGTCCTTGGACTCATTGTTTGTTGGAGCTATGGTTAGTTGGCACCATTTTCTTTCCAGTTGTTTGGGCTTGTTGTCTGGTGTGTCTTCTCGAGTGAAGATATGGTAGTCAAATGGGGTGATTTGTTCAGTGCTAGTTTTCATATCCTCGTCTTCGGTTTTAGACCAGGTGTCATACGCATACCTAAGCCAATGGTTTGGACCTCCATGTCTACCACAGGCTACCATAGGGTATCTCATAATGTGTCTGATAATGCTTCTGTCTACAGCTATCTTTGTATATGCAGTAGTTTAACCATACAGTAGTTCCAGTAAGAGACACTGTTTTGATCTGATTGCCCAGGGTGCCATCCTGTTTGCAAGTTGCTCAGCATCTGGTATGTGCTGTGCAGTGTTTCGCACTAATCCAGGAAGGATGCTAGATATTGGTGATCAATATTTGGTCAGAGAGATGGTGCAGCTGACAGTATTTCTGAAAGAGGCTTTTTTCTTGTGTCGTACGTCGATATAAGCCTGGAACTGTCTTCCGTGGAGTAAATTGAGCGGCACAGACCCTGATTGTACCAAGTTTTTGTGAGCAGTCAATGAGCCTTTTTTTGTGGCTGTTGGTGGGATGAAACAGTGATGGAGCAACAGGAGCAGAACAAACTGATTACACACACTCCAGTGCAGGCAGAAATGTACAGATTTATATATTAAAACATTACTCCGCTTTATCAGCGCATGTCCCAGCACAGTGGGGCAAATTTCTGAGGTAAGGAGTCAGATATCTTCTTAAACCTGAAGAACAAAGGAGTCTTTTTTTTTGAGGACAATGTACACATTCTCAACAGAGACTTTCAGAGGGTTGTCAGAGGAGTAAAGGAGGTCATCCGTGTCAAACTGGAACCAGCCATCTATAAATGAGTGGGAGGTCTGTGGCACAACCTATCACCCACTTAGACACTTTCGGTTTTTATTCTTAGTACCCTGGACAATATCAGCACAACTTAACCAGCAGTGGAGCTTTGTGTCATTCACACGTGTAGACTTCAAACTCTTTTAGCAAGATGCAAGTATCATTTGCCATTAAACAAGTCCCATTCCCTATCATGTGATGTATAACAAATCCAACATACAATGGATTTGGTGGAATTGATGTTTCAGTGGGGTTGTGCGGTTTTGTTTACCACCTGAATCTTCTCTCTTTTATGGCACATTCTCAAAGTTTGATGGCAATTTACTCATTATTTTCCACAATAATGTAGAGTAGAATTGATGAAGCAAAACATGATCATGTCCAGTCAGAAAGACTTGATATATTACTAGTCATCCTTTTGCTGCATGCTGTTAATCTAAATAAGACTATGGAATTTGCAGTGCTGTCTACAGTATCCATGTGGCCTTTGTGCAATCAGCAATCATGCCTGGATGATTGGAAGGATGTGTAACCACTCTTCCTGTTATTCGTGGTAAAGAAGGTGTGTTTTTTATGTAAGAAGTGGTGTCGCCTCTGTGAAAGATGTGTAGCCTCTGCGCCTGTTGCTTGCAGTTGAGGAGTTGTGCACTGTGTACTGGTTAGTCCCAGTGAAAGAGGCGTGGTTTCTGTGCCTGTCAGTCTAGTGCAGCATACATTCCCTCCAGGAAGGAGGCATGGCTTCTGTCTCAGTTATTCCTAATTTAGGATGTGTTGCGTCAGAGTAGGAAGATGCCTGGCGTCTGTGCTCGTCAGTCCTGTCAGTGTAGCCATTTTGCCAGTTAGTTGCAGGTTTGGCCTTTGTGCCTATTTGCCCCACTGAAGAAGGTAAATGGTAAATGGCGCACTTATATACCACTTTTATCCAAAGCGCTTTACACTGTATCTCATTAACCCATTCACACACGCACTCACACACCAATGGTAGCAGAGCTGCCATGCAAGGAACAGCTTGCCATTACTTGCCATCGGGAGCAACTTGGGGTTCAGTGTCTCGCCCAAAGACACTTCAGCATGGCATGTGGGCCGGGAATCGAACCGCCAACCCTACGATTAGTGGACAACCCTCTCTATCACCTGAGCCACAGCCGCCCAAGGTGTGGCTGCTGTGCCTATTTGCCCCAGTGAAGAAGGTGTGGCTGCTGTGCCTGTTAGTCCCAGTGAAGGAGGGGTTATATCTGTGCATGTGACTCCCAGTGATATACGTGTGGCGTCTGTGCCTTTTATTCCCACTGAATAAGGTGTTGGTTCTGTTAATCCAAGTGAAAGCGGTGTGAAAGAGGCTCCTTCACATTTATGTCTATAGGCAAAGCCAAGATATCCAGACCTCCCTGCAGTGAGTCATAAAGGACAGTATGAGTGTTTACTTTCGCTGTGGGTCTGGTCTCTGCCTTGTCCTAGGCTGAATGCTCTGCTGCCCTTCAGGCTCACAGTCTGAGAGGCAGCCCACAGCAGCTCTTAAGAGCACCATTTCACAAGACCCACATCTCATTGCTTTCTAATGGGGCATTACTATCCACCCATGCAGCTTTCCCTGTTTGACTTTTTCTCTGTTGCTGCTGGAAATTCTATCTGATTGGGTTTTCATTTGGAATCCTTGTCTTTGTCTATATTGTTCTATATATTTTTATTTTATTTCCACATGAAAATAATGATCATGATGATGATTATCGCGCACTTTCATTTTCTCCCTTCTATGATTGTCCTCTGTTTCCCTCAGGTCAGTGCTACAGGCAGCGTCCTGTGCAGTGAGATTGTGGGCTGCATCAAACTGAAGGTTGTTCTCTCTGGAATGCCTGAGCTGAGGCTAGGCCTCAACGACAAAGTGCTCTTCGAAATCACAGGCAGTGAGTGCACATATTTATTAACTTTTTAAAGGGGATATAGTAAACAAAACTGCATTTTTCCAGTCATTACCCATATAAGTTACGTGTCATTTTACCCAGTAGTGATATATGAGTGAAATATTACATGTTGAGATTACATTCCATAGACACTTTTTTGACTGTTCTCCATTTATTTACATATGATTAAAGGAAAATCCTAAATTAATGAGGGAAGAAGCTTAAAGAGGGCAGAGTACTGTATGATGCAGTTAAGGAACTAGCATCCGGCTAAGCTTTGTGCGATGTTTAAAAATGATTAGCAGGCCCAGTTTACCTCGTTTGTGGATCAGGAAGGCAGGAAGACATGATATACAGCCAGGCCCATACATTTTTAAAAAATCTATTATATTGGAGTTCATATTAAATAATGAATGTGAGCTCAAAGTGCAGACTTAATGCTTTAATTGTGGTATTTACAACCAAATCGGGTGAGCACGGTAGGACTTTTTCATGCGGTCCCCGACTTTTTAAGGTTCGAAAGTAATTGGACAAATGGTTGCTCAGCGATTTCATGGGCAGGTATGTGTTATTCCCTTATTATACTGTACATTTAGAAGTATAGCAGATAATACAACCCCAATTCCAAAAAAGTTGGGACACGGTGTAAAATGTAAATAAAAACAGAATGCAATGATTTGCAAATCTCATAAACCCATATGTTATTCACAACAGAACATAGAAAACATATCAAATGTTTAAACTGAGGAAATGTACCATTTTAAGAAACAAATAAAGTCATTTTGAATTTGATGGCTGCAACAACTCGAAAAAGTTGGGACAGGGGCAACAAAAGGCTGGAAAAGTAAGTGTTATAGTATCGGTTCAGATTCAGCCAAATGCTTCACAGTGCTGATGGACAGTGACCCAAAGCATACTTCGATACCAAGACTTTTTTTAAGACAAAGTATTGGAATGTTCTGCAGGGGCCAAGTCAATCATCAATGCATTTCTCTTGCTGAAGGCAAAACTGAAGGCAAAACTGAAGGCAAAATGTCAGAACAACAAGCAAGAAGTGAAAACAGCTGCAGTAAAACCTGGCAGCAACCAACAGGGAAGAAACCCAGCGTCTTGTGATCTCTATGGGTTTCAGACTTCATGCAAGTGTAAAAACATGACACTTAATCAATTTCTGATTATCCAATAATTATTCTAAATGAATGTTATATTAAAGCTGAAAGTCTGCACTTTGAGCTCATATTCATAATTTCATTTCAACTCCAATATACGGTGCTAGACAGTGTGAAATAACAAGAACTTTGTCCAAATATCTATGGACCTGACTGTAAGTGACAGAGGGTTCCTTACCGAGCTAGGAGCTTTAGACACAAAGAAGGCTCCACTTGCTAGTGTATAATCGGACAATGGGACAAGGCTGAGACGAGTCATATAAACATTCATCTTTAAAATTGACTAAATTCAAAAGCTTCGAATAGTGTGATATAATAAGCAGGTATAACATCTTCCATCTGGGTTTCCTCCCACCTCACCTCCCAAAAGCATGCCAGTAGGTGAATTATGCTAAACTGGCCCTAGATGTGAAAGTGTGTGCATGGTGTGTGATGGACTGGTGTCACATCCTGCCTTGCGCCCACTGTTCCCGGGGTATGCGCCGGACCACAGAGACCATGATAAAGTCCTTCCTGAAAATGAATGAGTGACTATTGCTACGCTCTGCACCACAGCTGCGATGCAAACCCTGCCCTCCAGTGAAGCATCCAGTGAGAGCAGACTTCATTTGCATGCAAAATTAAACAGTCAGAAAGACCTGTTCATCAGAGTGGAGGAAATTATTGGAAGAACACATCATGTATATCAAGTATATATATATTTTTTACTTCTCACAGATGTCTTTTAAAGAGCAAAAATAATAAATTGTGAAAAAAAAAACCCCAGTAAAATTTCTCTCTGAGCTTGGAAGAGTCTACTGACAACAGACTGAGTGTGAGTAGGAGGAGATGATTTTAAAAAGGCCTTATTCTCTACCTACTGTATTTGTGTTTCTGTCATAGATACCTTCCCATCTGTTCCTGAATTATCACCGTAGCTGTCAATAACCCCAACGATCCACACCCACTTATGCATTCTTACAGAGTAGGGAGTAAATCCATGTCAAGTGCTACAAATTCTCGATGTCGCAGCATCAAGCGAACAATTATTGAGCCACCGTGTGAACAGGAATAAGCAGAGCACAAACATTCTAGAAAGAAAATGGTCATGTCAGAGTTTGGAGGAAGTGATGAAGGGAGACTGACTTCCTGATTTCCTTCCTTTAATGGCGCTCTAATGCATCACACCACTGCTCCAAACAGATAATATTTCTCTCAAAGTCATCTGACCTCAGATGTGATGGCATTATGAAACCAGTTATGTACGTTCTTTAGATAAGAGGAAACACTGCCCTCTTCAGGACAGGACTGATAAATCAAGTCAAAGTCAAGTCAAGTCAAAGTTTATTTATAGAGCACTTCTAAAAACGGCGTGTTTACCAAAGTGCTGTACGATACATAATCAGAATAAAACAGTAAACACGTACAACAAAACATAAAACAAGAACTAAATCGTAAAAAACAAACAAACAAACAAACAAACAAACAAACAAAAGCTGTCATATTGAGTTAAACGACAAAGAGTAAAAATGAGTTTTAAGTCTAGATTTAAAAGTAGAAAGTTTCTGGGCCTGCCTAACATGTAGAGGAGGATTATTCCAAAGTTAACATGTAGAGGAGGATTATTCCAAAGTTAACATGTAGAGGAGGATTATTCCAAAGTTAACATGTAGAGGAGGATTATTCCAAAGTTAACATGTAGAGGAGGATTATTCCAAAGTTATGGGGCTGCAACCGCAAAAGCACAGTCACCCCTCCTCTTACTCGAGGGACGACCAAAAGTAACTGCTCAGCGGACCTAAGTGCTCTTCATGGAGCATGTGGATGTATTAAATCAGACAGATAATTTGGTGCTAGTTCATTTAACGATTTAAATACTAAAACTAAAACCTTCAAATCAATTCTAAAATGAACAGGAAGCCAGTGAAGCGAGGCCAATATTGGTGTAATATGTTCTCGCTTCTGCATTCCTGTTAACACACGAGCAGCAGCATTCTGTACCATCTGCAAACGTGTTAGGGAGGCTTGGCTATCAGCAGAGGACATGTTCATGGGTAATGCAGAATGACTTTGTCGAATATCAGTGAGGATTTTCTGTGAAGCCAAACAAGATGATAGAGGTCTGTCTAGTTGTGATAGTTTAGGCTCTTAAAGTTTCAGCTTATTCTTCATGATGACATGAGCTGCTAAAAATGATTCAGTAACTGCAGTGAAATTATAGGACAGGTTCGTACGTCTGGACCCACTGATTCAGATACGTACAGATTTCTTAACCATCATTCAAACACCGTTATACAAAACTTGGAAATACAGTATTCAGAGTATTCTGAGAAGCTTCAATAGACAAGTGCTCTGTCTTTCAGAGCACTAATCAGTTTTTCTTACTCTTGCCCCTGGGGAATCAATCAGGAGACACTGGAAATAGAGGCTGCTCCCCCCTGTGTGACCTTTAGGCAGCATGGCTGATGACATCCAAGGTGTTTGAGTATGAGCAATGAGTGTCGGGTCTCAGCAGGCCTCCACCGCTGCTGAGGGAGCACAGAGACTGCTGAGCTCTGCCTTCCAAACTGTCCTCATGGCCCTTTCATGTGCCTCTGTAAATGCCAATAGCCAAGAGACAGAGAGACAGACACATCTGTATAAATCTGTGTGTATAAATGAAAATACACTGGATATGTAGACAAGGACTCCTTGCATACATGCAGTGAGATAGAGTACTCAGCATTCACCTGGCATACCTGTGTAAATGCGTCGTTAAACACTCCATCTATTTATTTTGTTTCTGCGGTCCACCTGGCACACACACACACACACACACACACACACACACACACACACAGTAAGTCCAGTTTTGTACTTTAGTAAATCAGTAGTCTGGAGCTAGTGTACAGTGTTAAGGAAGTACAGAGCTGGTTATATTAATGATAACGATAATGAGTCTTTTTTTATCACATATACATATGCACAGTGAAATTCTTTTCTTCATATACCCTAGCATGTTAGGAAGTTGGGGTCAGAGTGCATGGTCAGCCATGATACAGCGCCCCTGGAGCAGAGAGGGTTAAGGGCCTTGCTCAAGGGTCCAACAGTGACAGTTTGGCAGTGCTGTGATTTGAACTAATGGCCTTCCAATCAGTAGCTTAATCTATTGAAAGTCTTAACCATTGAGTTACAACTCAAATGTATTCATTTAACCCAGGAACACTGGGGATGAGGCAGGAACACACCTTGGATGAGCATACACTCAATCACATCTATGGCAGATTTAGGGTAGCCAACCTCCGAAAGCACGAGGACGCTGGAAAACCCGAAACGATATGCCGCACCACTCAGGACTGAATGAACACTTCCTCTTTAATAGGGTGCCATTTCCTTTGTCCTGATTGAATGGCTTTCTTTCTTTCGAGTCATTTATATGAAATGACTGAGTTTCACGAAATTGTCTCGACATTGTAAACCGTATATAAAATTGCTCATACCGCTTATACCTTTTAAACCTATTAATCAAGGCTCACATTAATATGAGTCTATACATAAATTTACATAAACTCAGGAGCATATCCTGCTTTTGCAGAATATTATTTATTTTCCTGAACTAACTGGACTTTACTTTTTTTTGTTTTGTTTAAATGCTCTGAATTACTTAATTTGTAAACAGCTTGATAAATGAGTCAGCAGAATAGCACAGAGAGTACAGTGCCCTCCACTAATATTGGCACCCTTGGTAAATATGAGCAAAGAAGGTTGTGAACAAAAAAAAGCTCTATTTTGGTATCATCTAACCATAGAACCCGATCCCATTTGAAGTTCTTGAAACCCTTCCAAACAATTTGTGGTGATGTAGGTGACTTCGGATTGTAGTTTTGGAGACTTTCTGACCCCAAGACGCAACTAAATACTGCAATTCTCCAGCTGTGATCCTTGGAGATTTTTTGGCCACTCGAACCGTCCTCTTCACAGTGCGTTGAGACGATATAGACACACGTCCAATTCCAAGTTGATTCATAACATGTCCAGTTGACTGGAACTTCTTAATTATTGCCCTGATGATGGAAATGGGCATTTTCAATGCTTGTGCTATTTTCTTATAGCCACTTCCCATTTTGTGAAGCTCAACAACCTTTTGCTGCACATCACCGCTATATTCCTTGGTCTAACCCACTGTTATGAATGACTAAGGGAGTTTGGCCTCTGTGTTACCTCATATTTATACCCCTGTGAAACAGGAAGTCATGATTGAACAATTTTCTGTTCCTAGTCACCCAGCTGTACTAAAAAATGTAAAATATCAACGGGAATATACGTATGTGTATAATATATATATATTTTTTTTCCTCAAATGAATTCATAGGGGTGACAATAATTGTTGCACACCTATATTTAACAAAGCTATTTTTTTGGATAAACTTGCGTTGTGTTTGTAATTGTTCGATATCCATGAGAGCAGAGTATTTTTGTAAATTTTTTTAAACAAAAGATCACAAGGTTAAACAATAAAGACAATCTTTCACAGCGTTCTTTGCTCATATTTACCAAGGGTGCCAATATTAGTGGAGGGCACTGTATGTTGTATTGGCAAAACACATGGTTAGCAGGTTGAACGAGCTGTGGTAACAACATATGATATTTTCCTGCATGATATTTCTTCCTCATCCTACCATCACTAGAAGAAAAAGGAAAATTGTTGGCAGGAGGTGAACCTTGAAAATTTATATTTTTTAGAAGAAGAAAGGCTGTTATATTTCACATATTCACCGATGAGTGAAAATATTATGACCTTTCACAGTATGATGTTGTTTATCTCATAACAGGGGTGCATGTCAAGGTCTGGAAGATGGTTTCATAGTCAATGTGTTGGATGTGTAAGCTGGCAAAAAACTCTGATGTTCAAGTTATTTTAAAACTGATTATCTACTCTTCGGTGACTACTTTAATTTTTTTTGCTTTATCTCTGTGTGCATGTGTGACTTCTAAACCCCAGGGGAGAAGAGCAAGTCTGTGGAGTTAGAGGATGTGAAGTTTCATCAGTGTGTGCGGCTGTCCCGCTTTGAGAACGACCGAACCATCTCCTTCATTCCCCCTGATGGAGAGAGTGAACTCATGTCTTACCGGCTTAATACCACCGTGAGCATCTGCATCAGGCTCTATCACTTTATGCCTTGCCTTATGTCCTTATGCCTTATGCTAATCTAATCTTTATTGTGCTTGCTACAGGTGAAGCCCCTCATATGGATTGAAAGTGTGATTGAGAAATTTTCCCATAGCCGAGTAGAGATCAAAGTTAAGGTACTAGAGTACACACACACACACTTACTCTCCACTCTTCCCTCCTATTACAATACATCAATTTGTTTCATTAAAACTCTCAGGACTGTAACTGTACCTTTTAGGACACCGATGCTTGTCAGTGAGGTTGAACCCTCAAGGGTACTTTTGTCTTTTGGACCTTTACTTTACCTGGGAAAGTACATTTAGTGCCAAGACAGCTAAGTCTGCGGTCCGATTTTGGTTTCTTTAGTTTTGCACTGAAGCTGCAAGCTTCAATAACACGAGCATTCACATGAATATAACTTTGTTAACAAGAACACCTTGTAGATCTTACATCTTTGGATAGATAATCTTAAAGCTAATAATATTGTGTCTTTGTGAAGTCCTATTCATACTATATAGCTTTGCTGGTGTTGTGGCTGTTGTATGTTTACTTCAGTGTGGTGTACGGTGTCCTGCAGGCCCGTAGCCAGTTTAAGAGCCGCTCGACTGCCAATAACGTGGTTATCCTGGTGCCCGTGCCTAGTGACGCTGACTCGCCCAAATTTAAGACCAGCACAGGCAGTGCCAAGTGGGTACCTGAGAAGAGTGCCGTAGAGTGGACCATCAAATCCTTCCCAGTGAGTGACACTTTTACCTCACTTTAACCATCTTATTCTGTTCAGTACTTAATAATGTGTGCATTGTTCGCCCAGGGCATGATTTAAAAATAACAACACTTTTTAATATTTACAATGACCATTCGCTTTTCACACTCATTTTGTCTTGCTATTCTAAGCAAAATGACTGGAACATAATCTCTGGAATGTACAGTAAACGTATTTTTAAAAGCTGAAATTTTTGCGAGAAAACCTTTTTTTTTTTTTTTTTTTTTTTTTAGCTGACAATCATCTCTCATTCAGGGTTCGTACGGTCATGAAAACCCTGGAAAAGTCATGGAATTTTAAAATAGCAATTTCCAGGCCTGGAGAAATTATGGGAAAATAAATAAACCCAGAGAGTTTTGGAAAAGTCATGGAAATTTGCTTCACAAATACCTGTATAATAGAATATATGTTTAATGGTTAATATTAGTTAAACAATACTTACTGTTCGGGCGATCAGTCACGTAACGTTACGTTCTCCACGTAGGGTAACGTCTGACACAGTTGCAGCTTGTATCTTGAGTCAGGGCCGTAACCACCATAGACACTGAGGGGGACACGTCGCCCCCCCCATATCAGATATGGCCAAATTGACCCCCCAGTACTCTTTTGATGCTGCCCTGTTGCATTCTATTATGCACCACTATGTATGTTGTTAGGGTGACTAAATGTGACATGATTAGGGTGGTCTGCCTCGGCAGTCTCGCAGCGCTCGTCAATGTCAAAATGTTTGAGACGGCCAGTCAAATCAAAAAAGGCGGGGCTTTACTGTTCACAGAAGCTGCGCAATGCTTCAATTCAAACAGAAAAGGAGTGCGAGGTAAGATGTACGATTCATTTAATGTAATGCGTTATTGTCAGTGTAACAACAAGAAACATGAACCGAGCCGTTTTCAGTATATTAGGCAGATGAAGATGAAGAATGAATGTGTGCATATGCACACATTATAATTTAATGAAGTGGTTACCTGGCTTTCCTGATAGCCTTTTAGTAAATTCTCTTATCTATTGTAAGAAAATGATTCATAAAACTCAAAGTGGGAGAGTTATCATCCTCAGATTTCAAGCAGAACATGGTAAAATATGTAGCTTTGACTCAAGTGTGATTTTAGGTTGTGGTTAGGACAGAGTCATTTATTAAAATAAAAGATTATATGCAATCTAGTTCTTTAACTATTTTTCTTTTATTCCTTTAACTCTCTTTTTTAGACAATAAACCCCCAGATGTAACCTGTGCAACCATTGTATTTTGATACTAGTCTGTATTTCCTTACTTACTCTTATGTTATTACAAACCCAAATACTGTTCACTTTCATAACATAAAAGAGTATATTTTACCACTCTTTTCCCCTCTAATACAGCTCTGTTACATAAGATGGCAGAAGATAGTGATCCTGAGCTTTAAAGGTGCATCATAAAAACTATACTCGAAGTGGTCATACTAGAGCTTTGTGTCATATGGACTGCTTTTATAGTATAGCTGTGTAAACATTTTTCAATACACACTGACCTTACTGTAGTTATGTAGTTTGGTTTCGGTTTAATTTTAGTTATGATATTTTTACATGTATAATGTTTCAGGGAATGTATGGTCATGAAAATTTGCCTCAGAGTCATGGAAAAGTCATGGAAATTTATAGGTAAAAATGTTTATGAACCCTGCTCACTGCTGAATCGAAGTGACACCAACCTCACGTATACAGAAGAGGGCAAGTATTGCTCACCTCCAAAAGTGTTCAGCTACTGCATGATGTTGCATCAGTAACTCTTTGAAAATGGCTGGCTTCCTGTTTCTTGGTGGAAATACCTCAGCCTTAGCCATAAGAGACTGGCAGCTTTTGTGTGATAACGGAGATTCAGCTAACGTCGAAAAATTAACAACAGCTAACCTCTGAGGAATAGGTAGTAATAAATAAATAAAAAGAAAAGGGCATGCAATCAATATTAACAATATATTGGGGAAAATCTTTTGCAGCATTATGTGATTTTTAGTGCAGCAAGTTTTACTGTAATTCATTCAGACTCAAACAGAAAACAAGATATAACCTTAAAAGCACCTGCATAATATTGTGTAGGTCCCCGTTGTGCTGCCAAAACAACTCTGACCCATTCGAGGCATAGAATCCACAAGACCTCTGAAGGTGTGCTGTGGTATGTGGTACCAAGACATTAGCAGCAGTGTCCATGGATTGGACCGGTTTGTCCAGGTCTGGACCACATTACACTCTCTGTCGAATTAAGGAAAAGTTACTGTCCACTACAGCTCACAGATCGAACAACAAAATGACAAAAATGACAAAACTACAGTTTTGCAGAAATATGTCAGGAATAATTGACAACAGGCCGCTGAATTATGAGAAAAATAACGAGCGCCCGAGGTGGCAATGCAGCCACGAGGCGAAGGAGAAGCTTGAGCATTTGATATGCAGTTATGAGAGCGAGAAAATGTGTGATAAGCTGGTGAACAAGTATCAATATTTATTTGTTTGTTGTATTTTCTGCAGTAATAAAAAAATGAAAAACCCTCTAAGTAAGCTTGACGATATTTAGTTATTAATTTGTTCTGTTTTTATATTATCAGCATGAAACAACAAAAAAAAAGCACAACAAAATAAAAACCCATGAACACACTCTATCTCTAATAACGGCATATCAGTGGTTCAAGCCTCTGTTACTAGCTCTCAGTGGGGCAGGGTGGGACAGCGTCCAGCTCTGAGCTCAAATCCTCTCCTAGTCCACTCTATCCTACTGCCCCAAATGTCCCTCCTGTTGGGGAACAGGCTCTTGAGGTATCCCCTTCCCACCTCACCTGAAAAGCCAAAACCCACTCCCATCACAGAGCTGAAGTTCTGCTGCATCCATGAGCGGTTGGAGCATTCTGCCACAAGGGAGAGTCCATGGAGATGGGCGCACATGCGGAACTTCTTTATTGCCAACAGAACACAGGGAAATAGACTCATCTAAACAGATTTGAGGAACAGGAAACACTAGGGAACATTAGGGAACACTAGGGAACCGGGACAACCAGAACTCAGAAAAACTAGAAAAAAAAAACAGAACTAGAAAATACTAAATAAACAAACTGTGCATAAGCCAAACAATAACAAGCATAACAAAACAAGAACCCTAACCTGCTCCGGCAACTGAGGAGAAAAACCAGGGAACTTAAACAGAGCACTACTCAAGCAGGGAAAATTATGGTTACACAGGAAATGTGGGAGACAACAGAAGAAGAAGTTCTACATGGGGAACGAGGGTGTCCTCTAGTGGTCCGGACTGGAACTACCCCTGGGGGGCCATGGCATAATATATCCTGCCCGAGACAGGCGTCAATTTAACGAGATAATCAATGTTATTCACTTCACCTGGCAGTGGTTTTTAATGTTATGGCTGGTCGGTGTAAGTAAAGAAGTACATACACGCTACATACAAAACAGTTTGTACTCTTTTATGTTATTTTTCTTTATATTTATATATTTTATTGTCATTCAGCATTACTTGTATATAGTCGAACATAATGTTGTTTCTTCAGGGCCATGCTTCAACACAACAATACAGCAGGACTACATACACAAGACTACAACTGTAAATACACCACAGTGTAAAACAAGTGCAAAATTACACAATAAATACGCAGGACACTGCACATGAACTGTACAGGGCAGAACAATATTTAGATGGAATATATGGCTGTAGCAGGTGAAGGCGTGGCTTAACGGGAAAGAGCTACAGGTGTAATGACTAACGTCACCTACCTGAGCCCTGTTTTCCCCATGTATAAACATGATGTATGATCTCGCTTTCCATTAGCAGTATGCTGAATGTGTGTGACTGTGAGCAAACCATTGAAAGTGACAGAGTGAGCTGGAAAGCTACCAGGTTCTTTATTGTGAAAAGTTTTACATTACTGACTACTTTGGCACAAGCACAAGCCTAAATAAGTGCAATTTTACCCTGGGTTTGTAGTGTTTCCAAGCGGCGTATTGTCAGTGATGTTACACTAGTGACGAAACCAAGGATCTGTACGGAAAACAGGGCTCAGGTGTGCCACGTTAATCATTATGCTGGCATGACAAAGCCAACATACTGTTCTGCTTTATAAGCTTATTAAACCTGCTGCTCGTTCACCACTCACCATTCTCCTGACGTAGACTCGTGCTTAACCACGCCTCCACCTGTAATACTAGCTCTGCTGAGAAAGAGCCGAACGTGGCTGTGAATTGGAATAAAACACAGCAGTCGTCCATTAATGTGCACAGTACATGGATTGCACTGGAAAAAAGTGTTTCAGTAACAGCAGGACAGGGAAGAAATGTCCCAGTAACAGCAGGACAGGGAAAAAGACTCCCACGTTGATATTAGTATCGTAATGTGGACTGTAATTTTGAAACACATTTTTTTAGTTCCACCTTAATATGACATAAGATTTGGAATGATCATATTAAAGGAATAATGAGCATTATTTGTCAAATGAACACTATTTGGATGCACGTGTTTCTCCCCTAAGCTTATTTCAGTTGAAATGTCTCAAAAATGTGGACATGCTTTTGCCATTCTTGATCCATGCAAGTCCGTGAATGGTATGCAAATGCAAGTCTGATTAGCATTAAACATTCCAGACATATGGTTTTAGTCACACGCTGACGGATCGCCTCTAAATGCCGTGAATAATGATGCGCAAGGGAACAAGCAGGCACCTGCTAGTTAGAGCCTTAGTATATAGTGGAGCAATGAGTTACTCATATTAAACTGTCACATCTTTATGACACTGTGGGGACAAACTGAGAGAAAATGGGAGAGCGATGACGCACCAAGAATGGCAGCTTGTTAAGAAACGGACTTTGTTAGAGTATCCGAGGCAGCCAGAGGTGTTCTTTTATTATATTGTTTTTGTTTTTTTTTAAGGAGGATGTCACAGGCGTAAAGTATTGACATCATTACCTTCCAGTTGTGTGTGGAAGACGCACTATTCATGCAACCTGACTCATCATATCATTAAAGTTGCATAAGATATATTACACTAAGAATGTCAGCCTCTCATATAAAACGTATGGTAATACATATAATACGTATATGTTATAAAACGTATGGTAAAGTAGGGCCACTGTGTGACCGTGGGTAAATAAGTAACGCTTAATCAACAAACGGGACAAAAAGGAAGTAGTGAGTTTTTGACACTGTTTCCTGAAATACATAAAAATGCCAATAATGCTTTTAAAACACCAAATATGAGAAATCAGTGGAAAACAACCACATCAAAGCTGACATTTACATATTTCTCTAAGGTTGTCATGGTTACAGGGTGAACTCAAGGTTTCAACTTACTCTGCATTCCTGCCTATATACTGTCGATAGCGCTTCATAATGAAGCATTACAATTTCTCGATCCCTCCTTGTTCCAGTAAATATGAAATCCCAAGCAATCCATAAACAAAGCCTATGTTCAATGTGACATGTGAACTTGGAGGTTTCAACTAGGCTGTATAGTTAGTCTTTCACTTTTAATGTTGCAGTATATGAGAAATGCCAGTGGTGACGTTTTACAGCGGGAGGTAGTGATCATGTCGTCGGAGTCGTCAGCGACCTTGCTTGTATTTCCTCGTTTGTAAGTCGCTTCGGATAAAAGAGTCTGCTAAATGAATCAGTGTAAATAAATGTAAACCAGTTAACAATGTCTTGCGGTGGTACTCAGCAATCGGAGAATTTCTGTACTGCAATCTGCTACAGAAGCTGTTACAGTCTGTAGGGAATTTCACCCTCGTCTTCAGTGGATAGGGACAACAAGATGTAACAGAAGCTATAACTTATGCTTTATCGTTGATTAAAACATGGATTTACATAACAAGATTTTAGCTCAATTTTAACAAGGGTGGCGTCTTTGTCATCTTCCTGTCCTGAAATAATGAACCATTATTGTGTGTGTGTGTGTGTGTGTGTGTGTATGCAGGGAGGGAAGGAGTACATAATGAGAGCACATTTTGGACTGCCGAGCGTGGAGAGTGATGAACAAGAGGCAAAGAGGCCAATCACAGTGAAGTTTGAGATCCCTTATTTCACAGTGTCTGGTATTCAGGTGAGTCTCACACTGTAATCAACATTGTCACAAATTCACCCTCTCTGCATGTGGCGTGCTACCCAGTGCTCACGAATATTTGTCGTGATTCTCGTCTCGTCTCCAACCCCGTCCTGTTATTGGTGTATGTCCTATTTTTTATCTGGGTGCGTCTTAATCAACTCCCGAGCTCCCTAGGTCGTGAATCAGTAAACCGTGTACACGAGTTCGGACACTGTTAAGGACCCTGGCTCGCTACACGTTGTGTCACTGACGACATGCTGTAAAAAAATGTCACCACTGGCATTTGTCAACAACAGGCAGCGCCGATATCTTTCTGACATTATAGGTTATAGAAATTTGTTCACTTAATCACATGCGTTTCTGTCGTGGTACTTCAAGCTGGACCGTCGGCTAGCTAGTGGACTTTATAAAATCATTCAACACTTCTATAATTACACAAACACGTTTTTCTCGAGCACTTTGCTCTCTTCTAAATGGATTATACAAACTGTTTTTATTTTTGGTCCAAGAATGATCCAGTCAACTAAAATCGAACTGTTTGCTGTTTTTCAACCAAACTCCAGATAGAGTCTTGTACAGGATGCTCAGTTTACAGGCTGGATAAAAACCAAGTGTCATAGTAGTGCGACTCTGGGTATTGGGAGTCAGAACATTGTGTGCATTTATAAACCTCCGAGTGGCTGGTTGTGTGTGTAACGATGTGCGTGATCTCGTATGTTCAGGTCCGATACCTAAAGATCATTGAGAAGAGTGGCTATCAGGCGTTACCATGGGTGCGATATATTACACAGAGTGGAGGTGAGCCAAACACACACACACACACACACACACACACACACAGATTTTAGAACTGTCTCTGCCCGAAGGCAGAGAGAGTGAAGGTGAGACACACACACACGGCATTTAGAAATGTCCCTCTTTGCCTTGGGATCTTTGTATAATATGAGACACCATCACGTTCTCTCTCACACACTGATCAGTTTCCCATTTGCATCAGCAGACACACCAGAGGACAGCGAGACACTCAGACACTTGAATCTTTCATCTCTCTTCAGTTATTTATTACAAATTTGAATTTAGACACATCCCATTTACACACATCTATTCACTGAGCGTGATATTATTTATTACAGTGTTGTTGACATTTTGTTCGATCATATTTGGCAGATTATCAGCTAAGGACAAACTGAAGGGACTTTTCAGGGTGGTGCCGGTTCGCACAGGAAGTACTGACCTTCTGTCTGCTTCTTCTCTGATGAGGAGAGACAAAGCGAGACAGAGACTGGGTGGTGAGGTTCTCACACGAGAGTGAAAAAAAACTATGTGGACAAAACTAACAAAGTAGTCCAACTGATATTAGTCTCATGTGGATTTGAACAGTTTGCTTGGTGTTTTATAATTCTTTGTTAATAAATGTCTGTTACGGTTCCTGTGTAAAGTTGAATTTGTATTATATATAATCTTTATATTTGTTTATATATTTGTTATATATATATATATATATATATATATATATATATATATATATATATATATATATATATATATATATATATATATATCTCTCTCTCTCTCTCTCTCTCTCTCTCTCTATATATATATATATATATATATATATATATATATATATATATATATATATATATATATATATATATATATATATATAATATATATATATAATATATATGCGCATATATATTTATTTACATTATATTACATGACCTATTATCTATTATAATCACAGATACAGAATGACATCACAGTTTTTATTGCTTCTTTTCTACAGAACCCCATTGAGCAATGAAATAAATACCTTGTGCATGAAATCAATGATTAATAAGGCTTTTGGTGGTGTAACTCTATATTCACTGCACTAGCACTGCAGCCTGGAGGTTTTAGTTCACACTCGCAATACAACACACACGCACACACAAGCAAGCAACACATATATACGAAAATACACACATACATAAGCATTCACACACGTACACAAACCATACATATACACAAAGACACAACACATAAAGGAAAAAACAAACACATACACTCAACATAAATATATGCAAACAGGCAATGACACACACACACACACGTACAAACACTACATACACATAGATAAATACACACATGCATACACAAGCACACCTGACACATACATACAGAAAGAAGTAACATATGTACTGTCTATACGAAAATACACACACATGCATTAACATTCACACACATGCACAGACACACAAAACATACATATGCACAAAGACAACACAAAGGAAAAAAACCATACAAACACACTCAACATAGGTATATTAAAACACGCAGACATACACACACACACACACACACACACACACACAACATACATAAACATCCATACACATGGACAACAAACAAACAATACATACATATACACAAAGACAAACATACATGACACACATACACATAAAGGGAAAAAAAGTACACAAAGACAAGACATAAAAGAAAAATAACATACAAACACATGCACTTAACATAGATATACACAAACACTCTCACACACACACACACACATATGCATACATATAAAGGTTAAAAACACATACAAACACACTCAGCATAGATATACACAAACACTCTCTCACACACACACATATGCATACACATAAAGGAAAAAAACATACAAACACACTCAGCATAGATATACACAAATACACAATGACACACACACAAACACACATACAAGAATGCAATACACATTTCAGAAAGCACACACATACACGAAGACACACATGCATACCGTGCATTAAAAGACATACATACACCGACACGCAAATACACAAACACAAATACATACATGAAAATACGTACACATATGCATACACATCATACACAAATACACATACATAATCTTTCTGCTTTGTGCAACACACACACACACACACACAAGCTTTGTGCTTTCTTTTACAACCATAGTAACTGAAAGGATATTTTTTAAATAAAAATTTTACTTAATTTATTAATTTAATAAATTGTTTTGTTTGTGAGGACCAAACGTCCTTGTACTATCCAACAACTCAAGTATATTGTCAAAGAGATTTGGTTCGAACAAAACACACACACACACACACACCGAGAAGTACAGATTTGTCAGGTATTGTAAGAATGAATATTTATCATCCAGAAAACTTTGGTTGTGGAGCTGCAATACTTTTAAAGAAGTTTTTTTTATTACATAACGACAAACTGTTAGTTCAGTTGCAATTGAATTATACAACAGTGAGAAAGAACGAGACTCGATATTATACTTCTTCCTCTGTCTAAACATCTTATGATTATTCATGTCCTTTCTTCCACTGTCACTGAACTGTTATTGCAGAGAAATCAGTAATTCTTCATATTCAGCACTCAGTACATTACTTACAGTATCAGCAAAGCTGGTGGGAGTGTGGAATATTATACGGCACTATTATTCCGCAGAGGCTGCTGAATACATATTACATATACCGTATATATACACCATATAACATATCATACATACAATATAAATAATATATTATTACCCTTCAGAACTAGAGACCAGCGACATGCAACGGATAATTTTATGGCCGGTTACGGACTCGCCCAGTGTTTATTTATTGATAAGAGGTTATAACAGGAAGTAAAAGAGGCCCGTTAGTGTACTTTTGAACAATAAACCTTTAGTTTTATCTACTTCATGCAAAACATGATTTGCTCATGGCTGAAGTGAACATACAGTGCAAGTGAAGATCATAGAAGATGCTATAGATTTGAGACTAGATGCTGTGCTAGTAACCGTTGCTGACGGCTTTCATACATCAACACTTGTGCCTCATTAGCAGAGGAAAGAATCACTCATAAATCAGTGGAAGTCTATGGAGAGATGCAGCTCTACCCGGCTATAACTCTCTTTATGTATCCATCCATTTTCCGTACTGCTTTATCCTACGCAGGGTCGCAGGGAGCCTGGAGCCTATCCCGGGGAACTCGGGGCACAAGGCAGGGGACACACTGGAGGGGGTACCAACCCATCGCAGGGCACTATCGCACATACATTCACACACTACGGACAATTTGGAAATCAGCCTACAACGCATGTCTTTGGACTGGGGGAGGAAAACCCAGACGCACAAACTGTTGAACATGCGAATACCACCCTTCACAAGCTACATAAGATATTTACATGTTTCCCAGAATTAAAATAACAATTTACACCGATCATCCTGTTCAAAAGTTTACACCCCCCTTGCTCTTAATGTATCGTGTTGCCTTCTTGAGCATCAGTGAGCGTTTGCACCTTTTGTAATAGTCGTGTACGAGTCCCTCAGTCGTCCTCAGTGTGAAAAGATGGATCTCAGCATCATATAGCCGCCGATGGAAAGGGATCAGATACGCAGAAGATGCTGGAAAAGTAAAGAATGTGCAGGATCTAGGGGATTTTTCTGAAGAACAGTGGGCAGTTTAAGTGTTCAGGACAAACAGGGGACTCATGAAGAACTATCACAAAACATAAACACATCATGTCGGTGATCATCCAGGTAACAATATACGGTATTAATAATCAAGCGTATGTAAACTTTTGAACAGGTTCATTTGTGTAAATTCAGTTATTACTGTGTAAACATCTGTTATGTGAAATCGCTTATTCAGGGCAGGGCAGGACTAAATAAATAAAAAAAAAAATTCAATTTTTATCATCCCTCTTATTTTCTTTTCTTTAATTTTTTTTTTTTTAAAATACATTTTGCTGATTCTGCAAGGCGTATGTAAACTTATGACAACAACTGTAGAAAAATAATGCACTTTGCATTAGAATGCACCACATTGCCCCAGCTTGAATTATTTTCCCACAACAGCCCTGAAGTGTTTTATTTCTTACATAAACAGCAAACTCAAGTTTATAAAAATATAAAATAAGCCATAAAAAGAATCCACACATATTCTCAGAGCTTTCACATGTCGCAGAGATTCCTTGTTCTCTGAATTCATTTCAAATCAACAGGGTCTGAAAAAGTCTCCGCCCACAAAGAGTTCCATGTGAAATTAAGCTCAGAGTCTCATCTAGGTTTTCTTATATCTATGACGAGCTGGATTTGAAAAACTCTGTATTTGCCCCAATTAACATACAGCTTACTAGCATTCTAAGTAAAAGGCTATGTAGTAAGTTAATACAATTTTCAGTTAGATTAGACTTCTAATCCTCACGGCACAACTTCCAGGACAGGATCACTGAAAACAAGTCAGTACAACCACAAACCGTTTCTGGTTTCATTACGTTAAATAGAGAACCAGCAAATTTGTGTTTCGGTATGAAGTAACATGTTACAAAAGTCTGATTTTAAATCTTAAAAGGTTTAATAAAATAAATAAATAAATAAATAAATAATAAAAAAAACACCTCTCTTCTGTGTGAAGCTAATAAATATTAATGAACATTAGATTTATAAAATGTTAATGACTAGTAAGTGCCAGGAAAACCCAGCTGCGAACAGGAGACTAAAAAAGGGCACTATGGCAATTTATTAAACACATACAGGCATGAAAGTGACTTTAGAAGCGTTTTCTAGACACGTGGGAATCGTTTAAAAAGCCTAAAAATAGTATGTTAAGGACCGTACATGGATACGCTAAAGATTTTCACTTCCCAAAAACAATCGATGCACAATTGCTTCAGTAGGTACTGTAGTATTTTAGCTAAGAACTGCTGCTGGAATCATAAAGCCTGTCCTGTACTCATCCCACGACTCTTATTCACAGTCTGCTCATACAGCACGTCCTTTCAACACCGTCAGTACTGTCTGATTTTAAAGATTTATAATCCCACTATTCAGTGTCACACCAGAAGAGGACAGGTTCACTTTGGAGTCTGGGTTCCTCTCAAAGGATTCTTCCTCAGGTCGTCTCAGAGAAACGTTCTTGTCTGGGTCACCTCTGGTTTGCTAATTAGAGATCTAAATCTAGATCCAGTGCTCCTTTAAAGCTGCTCTGTGACAGTGACATTTGTTAAAAGACCAATGCTAGACAAATTAAATTGAACTGAACTGATGATACAGCAAATATTGTTCGGTATATGATGTGTATTCCATCCATCCTTCCATCCATCCATTACCGCTTACCCTACAGAGTCGTGGGGGAGCCTGGAGTCTATCCCAGGGGACTTGGCAAGGCACGAGACAGGGGATGGGGTGGGGATGGGGATGGGGTGACAAGGGTGCCAACCCATCACAGGGTACAATCGCACACACACACACACACACACCCCAGAGACAATTTAGAGATGCTAATCAGCCTACTACGCATGTCTTTGGACTGGGGGAGGAACCCAGAGGTAATGCCCGAAGCACAGAGAGAACATGCAAATTCCAGACACACAGGGTGGAGGCGTGATTCGAACCCCCAACCCCAGAGGTGTTAGGCAAATGTGCTTACCACTACGAAAAAAAAAATAGGGTTTTACATGTGTTTATGTGAGGTGATACTCAATCTTCAAAATAGATTTGCCTAGGAATAAAAAAAATCCACCATCAGAAAACCAAAGAAATCCTTATTCAGGCCTTGAACTATATGAAATCTAATTTACAGTTCACCGCACTCCTGTACTATTACAGACCAGGTGCATTCGAGAAATACAAAACCGAATCACACGGCTGTGGTTGTGGAAGTATGATTGTGTAGAGATATCTTTTAATCTGCTGGCTGTATACAAGTGTGTAAACATGTGTAGGCTCGTTCCTACAAGCTCTCATTGGTTCCTTGCTCGAGAGGTCAGGGGTTTAAACACAATGGGTCCCAGAAACGGTCTTTGTTCTTTTAGTGACTGAACACAGTTTAAACACAATGGCCTGCCTGTTGAGGATAAGAACCAACATCACCGCAGTCCTGCAACCCCACCCCCCTCGTCCTGTCCCAACCCTCAATCCCTGACCTGCACTGACTCAGCTGGAGGAGCGAGCACACGCACACACACACACACACACAGTAAACAGAGACAGAGGCAGCATATACATATAGCTGTGGCTATTCATTTCTAACAGGACTACAAACATTAAAACACTATTTACACATAATTCATGTTTCCCTAAAGTTTTCATGCTTAGACATTTCCAAAGAAAGTGCAAAGCTCTCACTTTTAGCCGTTTCAACCGTCTCTTGATTGTTATTTTTTTTTTCTTTCCATTTTTAAAGGTAAAACTCACAATAATGTAAACAAATAACTGGATAAAATGAAACAAAATCAAATATCATGCAGTAGTGATCATTTATTACATTATTTGAAGATTTTGGTGGCTATTTTTAAAAGATTCATGCATTTACACACCCATAATATAATAACACTGAAATAAAATAGGCAAAATACACTCACCGTCCACTTTATTAGGAACACCTGTACACCTGCGCATTTATCCAGTCATTCAATCACGTAGCAGCGGGGCAGCGCATAAAATCACGCAGATACAGGTCAAGAGCTTCGGTTAATATTCGCATCAAACATCAGAATGAGGGAAAAGTGTCATCTCTGTGACTTTAACCGTGGCATGGTTGTTGGTGCCAGATGGTCTGGTTTGAGCATTGCAGATGCTGATCTCCTGGAAATCTCACACAGAACAGGCTCTAGTTTACACCGAGATCCCATTTTTCCCCATTCTGATGTTTGATATGAACGTTAGCTGAAGCTCTTGACCTGTATCTGCATGATTGTATGCATTGTGCTGCTGCCAAATGCATGAATGAACAGGTGTCCAGGTGTTCTTATCAAAGTGGACAGTGAGTGTAAGTATTTTTGCTTCATGTACAAGTATTCTATTTGAAATAAATGCTATTTTAACGTGCTATATATGTGGTTTCACTCTTTTTTTTTTTTTTTTTTTACTTCTACTGAAATGTATTTATTTATTTACTTATGTTTATTTTTTTTTTCAACAGCCAACCTTACATTTACAACTATGATAATTACCCATTTATTAAAAAAATTCTTGAGAACTGTTGAGAAGAATAAAATGAATTTATTTTAATAATGCCTAAAGATTCAACACTGTATAATCATATTCATCATAATATTAACATTTAGTACACGTAATTCTTTAGAATTCTTCATATTTAACTACAATTTATGTTTGTTTGTTTTTTTCAAATAAAATGTTTTGGTAAATTTTAATTCGTACTCAATCCCTCTAAATCAAGCCATATGACATAATGACATTCTGATTATGTAATAAAATGTCCCATAATGCAATAGCATATTACATTTTTGGCTTTAAAATAAAAATCTTTGAGAACACTTTTTAATCAGACGTCCATATTTTACTGTAAGAGTTACTGTATGCAATAAAGTTTTACGTTTAGGGTTATAAATGTGCTTATGGTATATGAAACAACGTCGATAATAATAAACAGCTGTAATTTAAGATACAATCAGATACAGTCAGCGTCTTCGCTCTCTTTCTGGGTGGAGAGCTGGTTTTATCTGATCGATAGTGTGTACTGCTCTCGCCGAGCCACAGAGAGGTCACGGTATGAAATCACAAACATGCAAACCGACACGGATGATGCGTTCTAACACACATTAAACAGCTCTGACAAGCAAGGTCCAGATGGATCTCCATTTGGGACACGCCTGTTCGCCCACATAAATAAATGTGTGAAGGACACACAGTCAATTCCCCACAGATGGTGAATTGATGTTTGGTGAAGCTCATTTACATGTTTGGAAGGCGACGGTTGTGCTGTGAGGAGCCAACATGTTTTATCTAAAAAAAAAAAAAAATGATTCATAGTTTCATCGGTCTGTGTAAAACTTGATGGTCCAGAACAAGAGAAGGCTTTGGGTTTGGGAGTAAGGCCGACCCAGCCGTGTTTTCAAAGCACAGTGAGACCAGTACAAGCATGCGCATTAAAACAGATAATACAGTATGTATTTTGTACCATCATTGCTGGAGTTTTATACATTCATCAATCACCTGTGCAAAACGTTCACTAGGGGCTGTGCGTCTTTATCGATCGCCTCTTCTGGAGTGTAGTTTCTGAGGAAAATAAAGATTTAAACATTTCACAGCCCAACTTCATAGATTCTGTACTTTTGCCCAAGCCATATATATAAAATATATAGAATTCCAGTCATATGAGTTGAGCCAGGCTTGACGTTGTATCTCGTCGGATACGCATCTGTCCCGATACAGTGAAAATTCCCAGCATCCTGTCTCTCAAGCTCCTCTCGGGTCTGATCCTCACCAAGTGGAAAACCACAATTGAGTAAATGGTGACAGCCACCACCGTGAACCCTCCACCTGCCAACAACACCACTCCTGATATAAACATATCATTGAGAGCCTGGCCCGGTTTGGGCATGTGGTATCCCAGAGCTACGTTGAGCAGCACAGCTCCGCAGATGAGCAAGGAAAGTCCAGTGAGGAGCACGACCAGTACGTCAGACAATCCTCCGCTTTTCAGGACGTCTACGCGCTGACGGCTGCGCACGCAGTTCATGTCCTGTACGGCTGAGCTGAGCAGCTGCTTGAGCACCACGGCTAATGCCAGCATGCACAGTGCCGTGCCCGTGCCCAGACGCCACTCGCTCGACAGGCTGGTGGTGCTGGACAACAGGCCGACGCCACCCACGCCGCAGCCCACCACCAAGGCCACAGAGGCGCAGTAACACATCAGAGACTTCCGCGGCTCACTGAACCACCACAGCTCCACCTGCTCCTCCAGGATATCCTGCTGAATACGGGACGGATCGGCTTGGTGGAAGCCTTGCGGAGGAGGAGTAGCGTCTAGCTCCGACATGTTGCTTGTAATGAGGGGACTGGAATGCCGCCAATGTCAGGGTAGGGACAGAGAGCAAAATCTGTCATACAGCAAGAAGAGATTGTGTTAGCTTATCTAGATTTATTTATTTGGTAGACACGGTCATGCAAAGCTAGATATAAATCCAATCCAAGCATAGTTCTGAGCAGGGTTAAAGGCTGTGAACTGGGACGCAGGTCGGAATGGAGCCTTAACCACCGAGCTCAACCACTGCATCGCATACAAGTGCCGTTATAGGTGTCATATTTCTACACATATTTAATAAACATATCATTTTACACATCCCTCTTTATTACACATAACTTTATTTATAGACTTTAATGTTGTGAATTCTTTATATTTCCGGATTTCATGAGTTGTCTGGTGAAAATTTCATGTGAATAGCCTCATTGGAAATATATTTACTGAAGAAAAAAAAAAAAAAAACATTAACGCGGCCAATACTTATTTCCCCCGCTGTACCTTACAAAGTCTGATGCACAATATCAGTGGGTGAACTAATCATAAACTTATTAGCTAGGCCACCAATATGCTGCTCATTTCTATGTTTTGGCTAAAAAGAAGTGTCAGCTAGCCTAATGTACCAACGTTTGGCTAGCTAGTGTGCTAATTAAGAGCATGAACACAGACTAAGGTAAATCAACGAGTTCATAACCATTATCGTTTCTATTATAGTTTTTAATGTAGCGGAACATACTGGCTCTCCTATTATTATTATTATTATTATTATTATTACTACTATTACTGTTATTATTATGAGTGAAAATGAGTGGAAGAGTGTATATTATGAGAAGAAATTCCCACATGCTATGTTAATTTGTCCATCAACAGTATGTCCCTTTGGTCTCTGTGATCCTCAAGGCGAGGTTGTGGCACTGACAGCTTTTCATTAAAATCCTGTCAGCAGCTTTAGTGGAGCAGTCAGCAGTCAGCTTCCTGCCAGAATATCACCTCTACTCTCAGAAATAAAGACGCTACAGCACACAGCGGATCTATAAACCAGAGAAAGGCAGGAAAAATACTCCAGTGCTGCAAGACTTGCTCAACCAATACCTTGTGGATTATTTTTCCTGTTCGCTATAATTGTTTTTCATTGGGAGTGCTTGACATCGCTGTGTGGTTCAATGAGAGCATGTGCGATACTGTTAATTAAGTCTCCATAGACTCTTGTCACCAGCGTGCAATGCTTTGAAATAGCTTGCTGTATTTAAAGAAAGCACATGGACTAAGTGGGGAGTGATGATAAATAATGCTAACGGGGAAATGTGTTCACCTAGAAAAATATATGTAATGTCATTGAGGAGAAGATTTATCATAAAAGTAGAGCAGTAGTGCTGTTACGCTGAGTTTCATGCAAGCTGACGTTTTCCAGTGACTAGGATGGAAAAATACACTTCGAGAGCCTTAGAGTGTTTACAGCCATTGAACTGGAACCGAAATGGATTTCATTGGGGTTATAGATCATGAATCTACACAAATTAGCCCATGTTGAAGTGGGGGAGATCAATATAGTATGCAAAAAAAAGATCCATTACAAATCTGTTTATAAATAAATGTGTTTGCTGTGAAACCCCGAAATTAGTTCTAGTAATTGCACCTGTTTTCAGTCAGCCCCAGAGTTTGTTAGAGAACATCCCTGAACAAAAAGCATCAAGAAGACCAAGGAGCTAACAAAACAAAATGTCCGGGACAAAGTTTTGAAAAAGTACTAATCATGATCTGGTTCTGAAAAATAACCTGAGCCTTGATCCAATTCCATGGATCCCCATTAAATCAATCAATATAAAAAATAAAAAAAAGAATATGGCACAATCGTGACTCTGCCTAGAGGAGGCCATCCAAAAGTCAGTGAGGACATTTGTCAGAGAAACAACAAAGAAGAAGGAGCTGGGGAGATCCCCAACTAAGCTGGGAGAAGCTGTTCACAGTACAACCATAGCCTAGATATTCTACAAAGATGGGCTTTATAGAAAAGTGTCAAGAAAGAAAATCATTATTTAAAAAAAAAAAATGCACTATTAATTTCAGCGTTGGAGACACTAATTGCTGAGATTGGCGAAAACCCAACACTGCTCATCACCTTGAGAACAGTATCCCCATAGTAAAGCATGGTGGTGGTAGCTTCATGTTTTGGGGGTTATTTACATTAGCAGAGACTGGGACAATGGTCAGGGTTCAGGGCAAGATGGATGCAGCCAAATCCAGGCAATCTGTCAAAATGTAACAATTGTTCCCCAGTAGTTTCCATCCAATCTGACAGAGTTTAAGCAATTTCAAAGAGGAATGGGCAAAAATATCAGGATCCTGATGTGAGACATATCCCACAGGACTTGGTGCCGTAACTGTAGCAAAAGATGGGTTCTACCCTAACCCAGTATACTTATGCAACCAACAACTGTCTGCTTATTTGTTTAATTAACCTTCACCTCACTATCATATTATATATAAGCTATACATTTTGTGCAAATCAAATGGTAAAAATCCAATTAAAGTCCATTTCAATTAAAATAATTAATTGGGGGAAAATGTAGCACTACAAAATGCAGAAAAGTTAAAGGGGGTGAATATTTATGCAATGCACTGTACATAGCTGTCAGATTCATAATGATTAATTACTATAGACTAAATGGCAGTGCAAACCTTGGACTAAATCTTTGTAATGACTGATGTCAGCTGCAGTAATTCCTCTAAATCAAGACAAGATCGTTGATAATACTGTGTATCTCTTTCCAGGTCACTAATTTACAGAAATTCATTTAAGTGATAACAACAAATGGGTGGACACTGATAAGGGAAAGATCTACATCCAGCTGTAAAGCTAGCTAACGCTCTGTTGAGACACTGAAAACCAGTGTTTAAACAAAAATGCCCGTGTTGGCACAAGATCTGAGCATGAAGTTTTGTTTGACTTTGTTGATGTTTCCTTATGGAAAAATGGTATACATTTCAAATACATGTGTTTGTGTGAGTAATATGAAAAGTGCCTAAAAACCAGATGTGTAACATGCACACATGAATCATGTTCTTACATGTAATCTGTGTGACTGTTCTGTAAGGCTTTACCTGTGCATTCAACCTTGATTAAATATCCTCTTGATTTTCTGAACAGTTAATAAAAATATTGGAAAAAAAGCAAACAGAGCTGCACCCTTCCGGCTTGATTCATGCCAAACATCAAGGCAGCCTGGGTTCACAGTCTGATCCAGAGTAAAGCAGTATTCTTTGGTGTCAGGCTCTGTAATGCTACGGGAGATGTCTCTGAATAGGAAGCATTCACAAAGAACACTTTTTTCTTCACTGTAGTCAGCGAGCAACAGCTGATGCCTTGTTTCTCCCCAGGCTGGTTGCAGGACACAGACCGTGAAGTGAGATTCTGTGTCTTTGTCTAGGCCTGGATGAGGTTAACTTCTCACTGTCCTGAAGAGGAGAAAGAAGAAAAAAAAAAAGAAAAACCCAGACATTGATATTTTGAGGTAGAAGCTGTTGGTTTAAGAGGATACTCAATTTTGCATCCTGTTGAGTTCATTAATACTACTACTACTACTACTACTACTACTAATAATAATAATAATAATAACACTAATAATGCATTCTTTCCTTTGGAAATCATCAAGAGCTATGTAATAAATCCTGAGCAGGGGTGAACGAATCATAAACACAATAGCTAGCCAATCAGGCAAGTTGCTGCTGCACAGTCCCATGTTTTGGTTGCCCAGTCACTTAATTGTCTACAAGTTAACATTAACTGGTAGCTAATATAGAGTAATAAAGTATGGTGAGCAAATAAGCTAGTTAAGTGAAAATACAGACTAAAGAAAAACAAACAAGTATACGTTTATATAGCACATCACGCTACAAAAATCAGCAAGTCATTGGCCAATAATTCTGGCTAGCATCTTATATATATATATTTAACCATGAGGTGATAGTTACTTTTACCAGGAGACTTATATAATGGCTTTGCACTTACAATTGTTTTTGCAAAATCAGCTTGTCATGGTTTTTTACCTGAGCTGTTATCTGAGTAACTATAATGTGAAGAAACAAAAACCTTTGGCTTCTCCTACCTTTACCCCGCATTTCCTGTTTATAAATAAATAACTTAATAAAAAGTTATGACGTACCTGTAATCTAAAAATATGGTAATCATAATGGCTCTTGAGGCACAGGAAGGGTCCAGCTCTGATAAATCCATGCCTCCTAACAGAGCACATCGTGTGCTCTATAATCCAACACGTTTATCAGCCTTCACCCACAGCTCTGGTTACTGTAAGGCATGCGGAGGAGTGAGTAAACTATTTACTATGCACAACTAAACTTAATACATATCTCCTGAGTTCCAGCCTTAATCTGTCTTTATTCCTCTTTTCCATGCTCTCTTACGTCTGCCTCACTAACTCCCTCTCAGTCGAACTATTGGCGTTTTGCTGGCTGGCCAGATTAATGTGATGGAAAATCAAAGGTGGTTCTCCTCCTTTTTCTCGTTCTCTCTCTTGCCGCTCTCCTTTCAACAAACACTACTTTTATTACCCTGCGGTCTAACCGACGGTTACTGTTGTTTAGCACGGTCTCACCTCAGCAGCCAATTTTGTCACCACCTGTCTCTGTTCCTCAAATGTCCACACTATTATGGTCCATATCGTTTCAGCAGAAAACAAACAGAACTAAGATGGATCTTGATATTTTTGATGAATAAAATACACAGTGAACATATGTTGGAGTAAGAGGTGTTTTATTATTATTATTATTATTATTATTATTTTGCATTGCAACTACAATACTATACATCTGGATTAGCTCTTTAGTGTAAGCTCAGGAGTTTTCATTGTCTGACCTGCTGTTATTGAGCACAGCTGCAATATTTAAGAATTAATTAACTCACCAATTAGCATGCATATCCGCCCAGCTCTACACTGCTGACCAAAAGAAAACTGCTTCACTTTTCTCCCCCCATCTCCACCCCCTCAAACGCAGACCAAACCTCTACCTCGACTATCCTCCAGGCAATAAGTGCAACACCCAAGAATCATAACCTGAATCTGACGACGGCAGAGTTCCAGCTTTCCACCTGGCACTGTGCTCCGTTCTCCATTCTGACCTCCATCAGGGTGATCATTATTAGGCAGGGTTAGACAACTGCATCCAGTCCCTCTCTCAAAGCTTCTCAGTCACTGCCTCCCTCTCTTCTCCTTCTCTCTCTCTCACTCTCCCTCTCTGCCACAGAACTTTCTGGAATCTCAGCGACTCTGTGTCTGCCATGTTATAAGACGAATGTCGTCTACGGATCTGGAAACTCGGAGTAGTTGACTTACTTTTTTATTCACTCACTCGCTCAGAGTGCACATACTTTATTAAGTGCTAAACTTTTCTTAAGTGCTCAAATGAATCAGAAGACTAAAATTGTATACATGTTCAGAAAAACAGGGTGCTGAACTGTACCATCCTGTGTACATTTTAGCTAGAAGGGGGCACTATATCACAATATAGTTCACATCTTCACACACTACGGACACTTTGGACATGCCAATCAGCCTACCATGCATGTCTTTGGGCTGGGGGAGGAACCCGGAGTACCCAGAGGAAACCCCTGCAGCACGGGGAGAACATGCAAACTCCACACACACAGGGCCACGGTGGGAATCGAACTCCCGACCCTGAAAGCGTGAGGCAAACGCGCTAACCACTAAGCCACCGTGAGTCCCCAGGAAGCACAGTTCCCCCCATAATCCTGTAGTATGGTGTATAATTGTAGAATATTTCTGAAGTAGGTAGGTACAACCTGTTCCCATGAAATCAATAGACCATGTATCTCATGCATTTTATGGTCAATAATGTTCGTCTAAGGGTGAATGTCTTTTTCATGGTTCGTGTTTATGTATCAGGGCTGTTTCCTGCTTCTCCGACATAAACATATACCACTATTATTGTGAGACAGCCCTGCTGAAAACAAACATGTACATTTATGGCATTTGGCAGACACCCTTATCCAAGGCAATTTATATCTAATTTATACAACTGAGCAGTTGAGGGCCTGGCTCAAGGGCCCAACAGTGGCAGCTTGGTGGTGCTGGGATTTGAACTCATGACTTCTGGTCAGAAGTCCAATGCCACGGAAATTCTAATCTTTTCCACTGCATTCCCCATTACAAACCATCAGCCGCTACCCATTAAATGCATTACCCTTACTGGTCCTTAATGGTATCCACTAGACATAACATGCCACCAATATAAGGCAATAAATGACCATTACGGACCATTCCAATCAAAAACAAAACAATTCCCATTCTCACCATTATAATTTCTATGAGGGTTTCTATTGTTTTTTCAGCAGGGAGTAAACCAAAGTAAACTAGCACAGCAAATATCTTCAGTGTAGTCCAGTTACATAATTAAACAAACATGTCAAAGCAGCCCAGTGTTCACACAAGTCTCACTGAATGTAGCTCAGAACTTTATTAAGCTGTCGGTATAAGGATTATTATACGACAGCAAAGTATAGCTGAAGGCTAAAGTGAAAATGCTTCCGTGTTTCAGTTAAAAGCGGTTTCTTTGAGGTTGGGTACAACTTGGTTTGTTTTATCCCACACCGCCGCTCGGAGGTAAACGCTGCCTCTATCCCGAGTGAACACAGCCCTCGGTTCTTACCTGTAATAACACAGTAGCCTCCATTTCCGCTCCTCAATCACACAACCCCTCTTCAACCCGGCTTCTCCACACCTCCATGGCTTAAAACCGGACAGACCTGAGGAGAAATATCAGCAACTTCTCTCTGCGTCGACACTGAAATAGGTTCTGCTGCTCTCTCTGGGTGAACAGCACGGCAGGTGATTCATTCTCTCTCTCTCGCACTCGCTCTCTTTCTCTCTCTCTCTTTCTCTCTGTGTATCCGAAGTCCGGGTCCAAAGGTAGGCTAGATAAAGGTTTAAAAAAAAAAAAAGCTGCCTTATATCGCACCTTAGAAGTGCCTATGAGTCGATCCACACAAAGACTCGACTCTCCTGTTTCAGGTAGTTGGGATTCGGGAGTCGACTCCAAAGCTAGCTCGAATAGTACAGGTATTTTTCTGGCTCAAATTCACTACCATTGTAGACTGAGGAAGTGTGAGATTCCTGCTGCTATACTAGGAACACCAACCGTCTAGTAGTAACCTATTTTACTTTGGAAAACAAAGTGGAATATAAACATTTAGGCAAAAAAAAAAAAAAAAAAAAAAAAAAAAAGAGCTTAAGGACCTAACAGTCAAGCTCATTTAGATTGCAAAGTTAGTAGCCTATTATTCGCGAATTTTCTATTGTTTTAGTAATAAATGTCAATTTATTGCTTTAGGAATAAACAAGTTTAGCACTACTAAGGGCTACAAATTCATGTTTTTAGGTCAGTAATGACCAGCAATTTAATTTCTAAATCTTTTTATTTTAAAAAACAATTGTAATAACCGTTTTTTATTTTATTTTATTTTATTTTATTTTATTTATTTATTTTAATGCAAAGAGAATACTAAAGCCATTTACCCTGTAATACCAAAAAATTATGACACCAAGTGGCTGGAAAAATAAGTGCTGTCCATTCATCCATCTACAACCCCAATTCGGAAAAAGTTGGGACTGTATGTAAAATGCAAAAAAAAAAAAAAAAAGGATTAATTTGAAAATCCTCTTCACCCTGTACTATATTGAGAACACATTATTAACACATTATTTGATGTTTTACTTAAGTTAAATTAAGTTAAATTTATTTCTGAAAATATACACTCATTTCAAATCTGATGACTGCAACACACTCCAAAAAAGTTGGGACAGTCGATTGTTTACCACTGTGTAACATCAACTATTCTTTTAATAACACTTAAGTGTTTGGGCGCTGAGTGAAGACACCAGTTGGATAAGTTTAGCAAATGGAATTTTCCACCATTTATCCATTATGCATTTCTTCAGCTGTGCAACTGTACGAGGGCTTTGTTGTCTTATTTTGCGCTTCATAATGTGCCACACATTCTCAATCAGAGACAGGTCAGGACTGCAGGCAGGCCATGCTAGCACCCGCACTCTCTGCTTACGCAACCATGCGCTTGTAATCCGGGCAGAATGTGGTTTGGTGTTGTCCTGCTCTGGATGGCAGCATACGTTGCTCCAAAATGTGTACATATCTTTCTGCATTAATGCTGCCCTCACAGATGTTCAAATTACCCATGCCATGTGCACTGACACACCCGATACCATGACAGACGCTGGCTTTTGGACCTGACGCTGATAACAGCTTGGATGGTCCTTTTCCTCCATGTCCCAGAGAACATGATGACTGTTTTATCCAAAAACTAACTGAAATGTTGACTCGTCGGACCACAAAACACGATTCCACTGTTCTACTGTCCATCTCAGATGAGACCGAGCCCAGATTATTTAAACTTTTCACATCACTATTAGTCCTAAATTGCCCCAGTACCCACGTCCTTTTTTTGGAACGTGTTGCATGCATCAATTTCAAAATAAACATTTCTCTTCAAAAATGAAGATGAAATCTACTGGGCATTTCAACTGTCCCTGTACCTATTATATTAATATAATCTTTCTGTTCGAGCATTTGTAACAAGTTCAATAAAGCTCTTATTTATACAGTAGCTAAATGTAGGATAATGCAGGGAACATGGAGTGAAAGCCACACATACAGTTCTGTCACATCTTCTTGATAAAATATACCTTTCAATGCACACAAAGTGTGTCCTACATTTACTTCCATTCATTGTATTACAACCAGAATCTTGTGGCAGATGCTACTTACTGCAAGCTTTGTGGTTGATATTGGGCAGGTTGGATGGAGGAATGAAGGATGAAGGAGAGGTAATAGATGTGCACTGTCAAAAACCAGAGAAAAAGAGAGATATGAAAAGAGACAGGCCTGTACTGACCCATTACTATGAGTGAGAGAGAGAGAGAGAGAGAGTGTCTGAAAACAGGCATGTAAAATGAGTCTTGCATGGAAGTCATGTGTGATTATTTATGAGATCCAGTCTTGCTGCTAGCGCACCACTGAGCAACAAAGACACCTTTGCTTTATCCTGTGGCAGCTCAGTAGAAGTGTAGTTAAATGTCAGACCTTATTCCACCTGTAATGAGTCCATGATTACTGAGGACCACTTGTGGCTGAACTTCAAGTTTATTTTTTTTTTAGCTTACATCTTCCCTCCAATACCACCCTGTTCACACATACCTTGTCTCGAACACTATCATCCTGGATCTCATTATTAGGAGCATGGACCCCCCCCCCCCCGCCCGAAAAAAAAAAAAAAGACACTGAGTCCCATACCTCTTAGCAAACACAAATGAAATTAGAAATACATTCCATGGGAAAATATGTAGTATCCCCAAATCATTTCAGCACTGCATTGACACTGATAAACGAATACATACTAGGGAAGATAAAGTTTTACAAATTATTATTATTATTATTATTAAGAAATTATTTTGGGTGATTCCTTGCTTGGGATGCCACTTAGCCATTATAACTCTTAATCTGAGAAAACATGACAAAACCACCAAAAAAATTTGTTTTTTCCCCTTTGCTGCTACTGGTGTGCTGACTGTGAAAAAATGTCTTTATTGTTTAACCTTTGATCTTTTATTTTTAAAAATTCACAAAAATACTCTGCTCTCATGGATATCAAACAATTGCAAATACTTTTTTTAAAATATAGGTTTGCAACAATTATTGCAACCCCTATGAATTCATATGAGGAAAATATATGTGAAGATTATTCCTATTGATATTTCATATTTATTTTTTTTAGTACATCTGGGTGACTAGGAAATTGTTCACCCATGACTTCCTGTTTCACAGGGGTATAAATATGAGGTAACACATAGGTCAGATTCCCTTAGTCATTCATAACAGTGGGTAAGACCAAGGAATATAGCGGTGGTGTGTAAAAGGTTGCTGAGCTTTACATAATGGGAAGTGGCTATAAGAAAATAGCACAAGCATTGAAAATGCCCATTTCCACCATCAGGGCAATAATTAAGAAGTTCCAGTCAACTGGAAATGTTATGAATCAACCTGGAATTGGACGTGTGTCTATATCGTCTCAACGCACTGTGAAGAGGATGGTTAGAGTGGCCAAAAAATCTCCAAGGATCATAGCTGGAGAATTGCAGGTGTTAGTTGCGTCTTGGGGTCAGAAAATCTCCACAACTACAATCTGAAGTCACCTACATCAGCACAAGTTGTTTGGAAGGGTTTCAAGAAAAAAGCCTCTACTCTCATCCAAATACAAACTCGAGCGTCTTCAGTTTGCCAGACAGTACTGGATCTTCAAATGGGATCGGGTTCTATGGTCAGATGAAACCAAAATAGAGCGTTTTGGTAATAAACACCAGAGGTGGTTTTGGCGTACACAGAGGTAGCCATATGGAAAAGTACCTCATGCCCACGGTTAAATATGGTGGTGGCTCTTTAATGTTTTGGGTCTGTTTTTCTGCCAGAGGACCTGGACATTTTGTTAGAATACATGGCATCATGGACTCTGTCAAATATCAGCAGATATTAAATGAAAACCTGACTGCCTCTGCCAGAAAGCTTCAATGGGCCATGGTTGGATCTTCCAGCAGGACAATGATCCAAAACATACATCAAAATCAACACAAAAATGGATTACTGACCACAAAATCAAGGTCCTGCCATGGCCATCCCAGTCCCCTGACTTGAAACCCATAGAGAACCTGTGGGGTGAACTGAAAAGGAGAGTCCACCAGCATGGACCTCGAGATTTGAAGGATCTGGAGAGAATGTTTGTGTCTTTGTTTGCAATTGTTTGATATCCACGAGAGCAGAGTATTTTCATGAATTTTTTGATCAAAAGATTAAACAATACAATACAAAAAGACAATGTTTCACAGCCTTCTTTGCTCATAACCACCAAGGATGCCAATATTAGCAGAGGGCACTCTACTATCCATGCTAATGCCCTGATGCCATTAAGGATTTCCAAATCATTTACATAAAAATGTATTATTATTATTATTATTATTATTATTATTTTCTTTTCATATTCATAATGACCTTTTTAAATTATAATTTAGCTTACAAGGACAAACCAGTCAGAATCATTATGCCATTTTAAATAAAGAAAAAAGAATCAGAGAACCTACTGTACTTTTCTACTTCCTGTAATATTCAGGAAATGTGAACACGAGAATGTGTTCACGTAACAGGGCTGAGTTAATGTTGTGGAATTAAAATGTGCATTTTCCATAACCTGCAATGGATGATTCATGGAAACAGATGCTTCAATCATGAGCTGTTAAATGGATTCATACATTAATGCAACACTTTCTTAAGGTAAAGTGTAGTCATAGTGATGTAGATAGGTGTTAAAAGTGTAATTTACCTGTATCTTAAATACATACAGTAGGGTCCAAATGTCTGAAACCATTAGTGAATTTGATAAGTTTTTTATCAGCATAACAACTCATGAAAAGTAAAATTTTAGAAATATTTCATCTAATTCTTTTTCTTTAATGACAGAATGCACATGAGCTTAGATGGACTACACATGTTTATGTAAAAACTTGACTATCCATGTCCAATCAAATTAATAAAATATTTAATATTCACAATATTGAAATGTTCAAAATTCTAAAACGTTTTGTTTCCAGCTTAAATAAAAAAAACTAACCCAAGCTTTTCAGTGTGGTCTTAAACATTTGGACCACTGTATGTGCAAATGCAATATCCATAGATACAAATAGCACCCCAGTTCTGGAATCACCATTTGGTATCCTTTGTTATTTGCTTGATTTTATGATCAACAGCATTATTATTAACCTTGTTGTTCAAGTTACCTGTGATATTAGCTTGGGCAATAATTTCTCTCTTGTGCCAGTAAATCTTTGTTGAATACTTGGCTCAGTGATTAAGGCTGATTGGAAGATCGTGAGTTCAAATCCCAGCACTATCAGCCTGCCATTGTTGGGCCCTTGAGCAAGTCCCTTAAGTTGTAGAAAATTAGATAAATGAGATAAAATGTAAATCGCTCTGGATAAGGGCATCTGCCAAATGCCATAAATATAAATGTAGAGAGAGAGAGAGAGAGAGAGAGAGAGAGAACAATAAACAAAAATGTGGCTACGAATGTGATAAATGTGCCAAAGCAAAGTTGCTGTATAAGATAAGATAATATTTTATTAATCCCCAGATGGAGAAATTAGGGATGAACTAATCCAAATTAGGGATGAATATAATCCAGATGAAATAGCCAGGTTTACACTTGATTATTTCATCTGGATTATATCTTCATTGTTGTTTCTGAGCAGCAAAATAAAAATAAATGATTATCCTTGTAGCCAAATGTGTGTGTATTTTTTTTTTTTTTTAAGTTGTTTTATGAATGAGATAGTTGCTAAATCAATGATTGTTCAGTTTTGTGCTATTTTCATTAACATTTTTAAAGGCGACAAGTTCAACATTCATGCCTCCTACATATTGGCGATGTAAGGTACCTTGAAGAGACAGATGCATTTACACCTGAAGTCGTTTGAGTGATTAGATTTAAATCTGATGTAAATGCAATTACACTTTCATTTTTATATAGGCAGTCTCTATCTGGATAAAATCCTGACACTCAGGATGAATGAAACTATCAATTGGAAACAGGGTCAGAGTAATCCTTCATCTCTGTTTGACACAATCCCTCAAATCTATTTATGCCAGAGAATCCCGCTGTGGAGAACCGTTCATATCTCTGTTTATTAAGCAGGCCATATGGTGCTTTGATTAACCATAATCATGATCTAGAGTATATCTGGGGCAGAAGAAACTGCTGAGTCTCTGTGTCCTTAAAGCAAAAAGGTCTTCAGACATATTACAAAGCATATCTCTATTATAAGGGCCATTTCTAGTTAATGATGAACTCTCACAGGCAGAATCTACAGAACATGCTGACATTTTTTTCATGACCTCCTTGTTTTTTGGGGTTTTTTTTTTTTTTTTTTTTTTTTTTTGAGTTTGCAGTGTTTGCACTTCCCTTTCATTTGTCGTCCATCTGTAGATTTAAAATTGCCCTTTTTTTGTTAATGACACCATTCTAGCACTATTCTTTAGTCTTGCAGATTCTCTGCATCACTGCACACTCGTCTGTTTGCACATTTTGTGAGTTTCTCTGGTCAAAAATGTCTAGCAAATGATTAAATGTAAATTTAATAGATAAGTTCACATGCATATCTCCTGCATTTCTGTATCTGAATCCTCCCCTATCTGCTTCATCAGCCCCTCAATACTTTGTGTGTGTTGAAATAGGGAACGATAAAAGAGTAAAACAAAGCACATGGATAAGAAGAATATTAACTGGTCCAAGTGAACAAAAAGGTAAAAGAAGTATAACTTTTGGAGGCCGAGAGAGAAGATCAAATCCAGCAGACAATAAGCAGAAAGGAAGAGTGTAATAAAAAGAGATAAACCCAATTATTAAGGTCAACAGGAAAATACTCATTCTCTCCCGCTGTTCTGAATTGATGGAGGCCAACGTCGCTGTTCCTTCACCATGGCAGTGCTGTCCTCGGCCACATGCCAGCGCCCCTTTTGATGAATCTGTCTCCTCTCTTCTAATCACTGTCCCGGCAGGAGAGAGCCGCCATGTGTTTTAAACGCCATGCCTTCACACTCTGATTTGGAGTTGCTTTATTAGACTGATCTCCCACAGACACTCAAATATAAACATACATTTACAATCTGACACACTCAATTAGGAATGTTATCAAACTGCTGGCCCAGATGAACCATATTCTTACATTATTATTTTTTTTTTTTACATGCATAATGTATAAGGCAAATCTTCTTCTTACTCCTGCATCTTGTGATGTAGCGTGACTCTTTTAACCACCATGTCTTTAAAAACCCTCTTATGTTCCACACACCAAGAAGAATCATGATGGCTTGGATGGCTCCAGATGCTGTTCTGGCTACTCCTTTAAGACTTTGTTGTTTTTTTTAATACTCTGGAGGAGACAGAGAAAACACAAAGAGAAGCACTCAGGTGTGCAAAACTTAAAGCACTCCATCCACCTCTGCCCAGCATACTGCTTGTCAGTGTACAGTTCATAGAAAACCTGCTTGATCGCATCAGGCAAGTATCTTTCCAATGTGACATGAGAAACCGCGATATCCTTTGTTCCACCAAAACATGGCTTACTCCCCAAGTACAAGACCAGTCCATTCAACCTGCTCTATTTTCTATGTAGACAGAATGGAGGAGTCCAGAATATCCAAAGGAGGGGGAGTCTGTTTTATGACCAGTAACAACTGGTGTGATGCTAGGAGCATTGCTGTTCTCTCCCATTCTTTTACACCAAACCTGGAACACCCAACGAACAAATGCCACCCCTTCTACCTGCCTTGAGAGTTCACTTCGGTCATCATCACAGCCGTTTTCATCCCACCTTATGAAGACGTGCACATTGCCTGATCTGCAATTCTTGATACACTCAACAGCCTTTAGAACAAACATCCATATGATGCCGTTATCATAACCAGGGACTTAAAAACATGTCATGCCAAACTTCTACCAATAGATCATGTGCTCCACTATGTATGTAAACACAATGGACATAATTCAAGGGTTACAAGGCCACTTCTGTGCCTGTTTTTAATCAATCTGACCATGTTGCGGTCTTTCTTATACTCAAATATAAAAAAAGTATGTTGCAGGAAGCTGTGTATGAAGATGAGATGTGAATGAGGCTTCCCATAGAGTTCATCATTAATTACCAATTTTGCCTGCTCTTGTTTTGTGAAGAAAGATGAGAGGAGGGTCAAAGTGATAAATTAATACACACATTGATTCAAGCACATCTAAATCCCTGGTGGAAGAAACTGTGCACTGTTATAGTGTTTTTAAAGAGTGTTCCCCATGCTCCCTCAAATCTTATATCTCCAGCTTTCTCATGATTTACTGATGGAGCTCTGATTTGTCTTTCTTTGTCTATAGACCCTAGTGGTGGAAGGACAGAATAAGGGATACCGCTTGATATTATATTGTAAGTCAGATGCCCAACTTATAAATTACTCTGTGCGGCCTGGCAAAAAATATAGAAATAGCAGTACAAATACAAGAGAGTTTGCTTGTAGTTTTAAAGAGCTTTAGTATCATGCACCTGTGCAGCTCAGGGATCAAACTACAATTTCCCTTTAGGGACCTATCTGAAGAGGTGAGGCAAGTGTTGCTTTTACATGAATGCGCTGATGACAAAGTAAAACCAGGAGGAATAATGGCTTCATCACAGTGGCATCGTCAGGATGGCAGAGCGACGTCCTCATCAGCCGACCAGGAAGGCGGCGCGACGTCCTCATCAGCCGAGCAGGAAGGCGGAGCGACGTCCATAGAGAAGCCTGGCGTAGGGACGTCCGAGGCAGAGTATGGAAGCAAAGCAGAGCACCTGGCTGCAATGGGAGGTGTAAAAACATCCTCTGCTGAACAGGGAGCCTGGGCGGCATCCTCAGTTGGATAGGGATGCTGAACGGCATAGGGATGCTGAGTGGCCGTGTCAGCGGCCTCAGGTGTCTGCAGAGCTTGGTTGGCCACCTCATTGACCTCTGACAGGAACATGGCATGGAAAGCCATGCCTTCGACCTCACACAGATACCTGGCTTGGGAGACAGTGCCCTGTCATTCCTGACTGGAACATGTCTTGGGAGGTCATCTTGTTGCCTACAGACAGGAACAGGGTTTGGGAGGCCGTCTCATTGATTTTTAGCAGCAACATGTGTTGGGAGGTTGTCTCATTGGATCCAACTGGAACATGTCTTGGGGGGGGGGGGGGGGTCACCTCCTTGACTTCTAGCAGGAACTTGACTTGGAAAACCATCTCATCAACCTCAGATGGGAACTTGGCATGGGCGGTCACCTCGTTGACCTCTAGCAGGGACAGGACCAGTGAGCTGGGACAACATGAATCCCAGCCACTGCTCTTCTGTGGGCTTGGGGACCTCCAGGCTTGCAAAATAAAACTGCCATTGCAGGAGATAACATTGAGGATATACCTTCATTGGAAAGCCAACGAAGGAAGCCGAAACATCCAGGTGGTACCACTGGGGAAAACGCACAGAATCAAACGGCATGACGCTTTCCTCGCTCTACTGCTGCATCCATGGTGTGGACAAAGTAATCTGTCACGTAATGACGGTTTCAACAGATGCAATCACAGTTAAGAGCTTTACTGAAGAGCATATAATCCAGAGGATAAGGCAAAAACAACGACAAAGACAGGAGGTGAGGCAATCAGGTAAACAGTCTATAGTAGGTAAGGCATAAATCAAGGTTGAGGTTAAGGCAGAATCATAACCAGAGTACAAACACAATCACAAGGCTGGTAAACAACAAAAACAACAAAAACAACAAAAACAACAAAAACAACAAAAACAACAAAAACAACAAAAACTATGCATATTACTTCTCAAAGACGGAGTGACTGAACAATCTCTTATATAGTGTGGTGTGATTGCGATGTGATTAGGAACAGGTGTGTCAGATTAGTCCTGTGTTACATTGGGAGTTGTAGTCGCCGGCCATGTTTGTAGTTTGCAGTGCATTCTGGGAAATGGAGTCACTAGTTTGGTGACATGACACTTTAGATTAAAAAAAAAATGGTGCACTCAAATTACATTAGAATCAGACATGAACAGTAACTTTGCTATTTGTGTTTTTTGTGGATACTTCACACAAGATCTGTGAAAAACTTACATAAATACTAACAGTTACTAACACTAATATTGTTGTAAAGATTCAGTAACCCCTGTGAAGCTGAATCATGTTCAGTCAAATTACTATGTTCATAGCTTACACCCAAATGATTCCTTACTTTCCTTAAGTTCAGTATAGAGAGTAGTACAGTACTCTTAGTGCACTACACATCCAACAGGGAATTGAGATTAGAATTTAACTTTCCAATCAATATTATTTATTTCCCTATATAATTTATTTAGGTAATATTTAACCAATTGCCTGTTACTGTAACTGTTTTGGCCTGCAGGATGAGGAGTTTCAGAGGACTTCATGTCTTCAGAGTGTTTTATAAGTAGATGTTTGTTTTTATGTAATATAACAGGGTTTCCTCCCCCCCCCCCAAAAATAAAGTTAATTAACACACCTAAAATAAGTAATACATAATAACCCACTCCAAATTGTGCAGAAGAGTACAATTGCACTGCAAAATGAAATGCTACTACCTTCTCTGATATAAAAAAAATATATATATATAAAAAAATTTAAAAAAAAATTAAAAACTACAGACCTGTTAACTTTTAATTCAACTATAATCAAAAATTTTTCTTTTCATTTTACTTCACTGTATAACATTTTGGACAATGTTTTGAAGTTTTCATGTTTTATAGCATGTTTGCCAATGTTTATGCATTTGAAATTATTGTCAGTATTATGAGGGAGAATATTTGGAATTAGGAAGTCATTAGGAAAGTGGATGGGTTTCAATTAACTCATGCACCAAACCCTAGAAGATAGAGTCTGTTGAGGGAATTGTATTTGTTTATTGTTTATTGTATGTTTATTGCTGTTATACCATAAGTAATAACCTTGCTTTGTGGATGTTCCACAACATTAAACCATTTTTTTTATGTGAGATGCTTTAATTAATAAACAAAATAATTGCTGGAAAATTGCCGTATTATAAGAGATATACAACACTTCAGGACATGCTGTTATTGGAAAAGAATCAACTTTAGGGTGGTAACAGTAACTTCTGCTTTATCACACCAGCCTGTTGTTGATTATATTTTATTCCTCATTTATCTACTCTTTACCTACTTCAGCATATTAATTAGGAGCTGCCTTGTAGAAATAAACTATTAATAAACAGCATATACAGTGGGGGAAATAAGTATTGGGCACGTCAACATTTTTTTCAGTAAATATTTTTCCAGTGAGCCTACTCACATGAAATTTTCACCAGACATGAGTAATAACTCAAGAAATCCGGAAATATAAAGAATCCACGACATTAAAGCCCATTAATTGTTTCCAGTGTCTACATGGGTTTCCTCTAGGTTCTCCGGTTTCCTCCCACCTTCCAAAAACATACCTGTAGATGGATTGGCTATGCTAAATTGCCCCATGTGTGAATGAGTGTGTGCATCAGATCCAGGGTATATCCCTGCCTTGAGCCCAGTGTTCCTGGATAGGCTCCAGATCTACCACAAACCAGACCAGGATGATGTTCTTACTGAAGATGAATGATGGAATAAATTTCAGTCATTTATTCCATAGATACTTAACTTTAGTTATTGTGATGTGGTGATCTATAGTGACAATAGCATGGCTAGGCCTCGTCTAAGAGAAGTAATCTTTATTCAGGCAGTTACAGAAAAAAAGACAAAAATGTGTCAAGGTTCATCAACGGTTCTGATTTTTTTCCTTCAGACGCCAGGCAGCTTCCATGTGTTTGGTGATTTCAGATTTGTGCCGTCGGAAGTTCAGTCTTCTATCTTTGTGATCTGCAGCAATCTGAAATGTAAAGTGCTGTGAGGTTGGTGTCTTAATGTCTATATACAACATATTCTCACATTCTCTGCCACATTCTACAGTGTTAGATGACGTACACTAGCTCACTTTATTTTCTAAATTAACAACAAGATATCTTGTTATTACACTATGTTTCAATGCCTTACAGCCCTACCAGAGGATTGGAAATCCATCCAATTTCTTGAGACGTGGTCATTGGACGAGTGTACTTCTTTCTTGGTTCTGACTGTGCTTCATGAAAGCGCTTCAGGAAAGTAGCTGCCATAAAAATAACATTACACCATTACATTCAACATTAAAATGATAACATTCCAAGGTAATTATGTACATAATCCAGATTTTTTCCTTTCTAGTAGGGTAAAACAGAAAGGCTAATTAAAGTTAAATTAAGTGTAAGTTTAGTAAGGGAAGTCTAGAAACGTAGAACTTGTGTACTTATGGCTAGACTATGAACTTCTGGGTTCTCGAAAGAACCATGTCAGGCAATAACATAACATTTAAAAATAAATCAAACACTGTGACAGAAGCTAAGAAAAAGAACACTACAGTTACAAATCACAGTTTCCAGTCACATCATGATACAGAAATAATCAACTCTTCAGGTCAAATATTATGTCTTACTACATCACTTCTAATTTCAAAGGAGGTATGTATAAAGTGCCATGATGAGGTAGTAACATGAAGGTTTCACCATTTGTGCTACATTCAGACAATGCTTCATTACCCAGTTACTGTTACTGCTGAATTTCCCCCATTAATTGTTATGTTTATTGAAGAAATCAACTGCTTCAACTCATCCGAGCTTTCTTGTGTAACTTGTAGTTGACACAAATTACATATCTACAGGGTGTCCCAAAAGTCTCCATACATAGGAGAAATGAACACTGGCAAGAACATCAAACACAACACTTATTGCCAGAGCCATATCGCCATATCTTCAGTTCTCACCTGGTTTCCCATTGAAGCTAAGCAGGTTGAGCCTGGCTAGTACCTGGATGGGAGACCTCCTGGGGAAAACTAAGGTTGCTGCTGGAAGTGGTATTAGGGAGGCCAGAAGGGGGTGCTTATGCCCCAGTATAGTGACAGGGACACTATACTGTAGAAACAGCACGGTCTTTCAGATGAAACGTTAAACCCAGGTCCTGACTCTCTGTGTTCATTAAAAATCTCAGGACACGTATCTTAAAAAAAGAGTAGGGGTATAACCCTTCTGTCCTGGTGAAATTCCCCCATTGGCCCTTCTCTATCATGGCCCACTAATAATCTCCAGCCCTGAATTGGTTACATCACTCTCCTCTCCTCTCCACCAATAGCTGGTGTGTGGTGGGGGTTCTGGTGCACTATGGCTGCCGTCGCATCATCCAGGTGGATGTGGTTGAGGAGATTTCCCACCATACAATGTAAACCGCTTTGAGTGTCTAGAAATGTAACTGTAACTAACAAGCCAAACTTATTAACACATTCATAAAGACAAAGTGTTGCGGACCAACCGAGAAATGGACGTCCAAGAACATCCACTGAGGAAGGCACGGCTGACGTGATGCTGGCAAACATAGTATGTATATCCCCTATGTATGGAGACTTCTGGGACACTCTGTATATTACTTAAAGCAAGTTCAAGTTTAGTTTTCAATTTAATACCCATTTAAAACAATCTTGCTAAACTTTCCATCTCTTCATTAAACGTTTGTAGCTTTATGACTGCTAATCTGTAAACAAAATGCTACCAGATACAGATGTGTGAATGTAAATTCTATAAAGATGTACATACGATCCTCCTCAACCTCTTCATGCATTTTTCTTGACATGGGTCCATCAGGTAAAATATGCACTGAAAGAAAGTGTAGAACATCGTTATTAATACTTGTAATCATTTTGCAGTATCATAAACACTTCACAACTATTAGGCAGTTTTCACAGCAAAAAGTGTAGAATTAATGCGTACAAAAATAAACAGTAAAGCTGTTAATTCAACATTTATTCAGCACTGAAGCTGTCGACTCAACATTGCATATTTTAATGTGTACTTCTCCAGACCTCTTTTCACGTTGACATCTGTAGAATATCCTCCATTATACGTCCAAACCTGTGGTCACAGCCACGGTCTGTGATTATTATTTTTTTTTGTAAGTTTAGCTACAGTATTGGAAATCACAAGCCACCATTATAAAAGTTATTATATTTATTATTGAGCTCTTATAGTAACTTGTTGACATTATTTATAGGCCAGGTTGTTTTTGGGTTCAGGTGACCTGTCAACAGGTTACTATAAGAGCCAACAGGTTACTATAACAGTCAACAGGTTACTAAAAGAGTCAACAGGTTACTATGAGTTAACAGGTTACTATAAGAGCCAACAGGTTACTATAAGAGTCAACATGTTACTATAACAGTCAACAGGTTACTAAGAGCCAACAGGTTACTATAAGAGTCAACATGTTACTATAACAGTCAACAGGTTACTATAAGAGCCAACAGGTTACTATAACAGTCAACAGGTTACTATAACAGTCAACAGGTTACTATAAGAGCCAACAGGTTACTATAAGAGCCAACAGGTTACTATAACAGTCAACAGGTTACTATAAGAGCCAACAGGTTACTATAAGAGCCAACAGGTTACTATAAGAGTCAACAGGTTACTATAAGAGCCAACAGGTTACTATAACAGTCAACAGGTTACTATAACAGTCAACAGGTTACTATAAGAGCCAACAGGTTACTATAAGAGTCAACAGGTTACTATAAGAGTCAACAGGTTACTCGAAGACTTAACAGGTTACTCGAAGAGCCAACAGATTACTATAAGAATCTAATGACAAATTTAATAAAACATGTTCTTTGAGTAGAAAGGTCGGGAATAAGAAGCTATATTAATCTAATAAATAGCTAAATAATATCTTTAAAAATTATTTTCAAAAATGGGACACTGACTGCAAAATGTTTTAGAAACACTGACCTAAATATTGGGGAAATGAATCGTGCAATTCAGGCCTCTTTTGAGAAATGGACTGAAAAATTAAAGTTACACATCTTCACAGACCTAGTCAAAATGTATAATACATATAAAAGTATAATATTGATTCTATCTTTTAAATTCAGCAGTATTCAAACCTTTTTTAGTCAAGTACCCCTTGCATAACTGTAAAATAAATTTTGTCTGAAGATAATGTATCGCTTATCCTACACAGCGTCACGGGGAGCCTGGAGCCTATCCCAGGGAACTCTGGGCAAAAGGTGGGGCACACCCTGGACATAAATTTAACATCACAGCCCTGGCACAATCGCAACACATGTCCTTGGTGGAAGACATTTGGGAAGGAAACCCCCAAAACACTGGGAAAACTTGCAAACCCTGAACCCCAGAGGTGCTAGGCAAATGTGCTAAGACATCTCAGAAAACATTCGTGATGTGGTATGGCTAATTAGTGTAGGTAGGCTAGCTGTTCGGTGTGTGGATAAATGGAGCTGTTTTGTTACCACAAAAGTATGTCCTGTCAATAACTGTAATGAGGATGAAACCATTGATCACCTGTTAACGCACTGCGCACGCTCAGCGCTATGGCAAAAAAATTAAAAACATAGGATTGGATATAAACACGTGTGAGAAAACCACAAGGTACGGAATTTTTGATCAAATCTCTGCAAAAAAAAAAAGTCAAAGAATTTTACTGGTTCGTTATATGCATGGTTAATTACAAAATCTGGAAAACGAGGCGTAAAATGGTTATTAATCAGTGCTATATCCCTGCTGAGACGGTTTTCAAACAGATTGTAAAATAAACACCCGTGGGCTTTACTGAGTATTTGACGAGGTGTGAAGTGTAAATTTGCTGTAAATTGATATGAATGTATATGTGTGAATTAATTGCATTGAACTTCTGAGATATGTATATTTACATTTTGCAAATGTAAACAATGATTTATAAAGTACTGTATAACTGTAAATAATGGATCATAATGTATTTTGCAAACGTACTGTAAATAAGTGTTTGTAATCAGTTGTGCAATCACTAGGCCATGTTTTTAGTGAAAGTTGTTTTATAATGACTTTGATAATGGTGGATTGTCATTTTCTGTAAGAACATTTTGAAAAATCATGGATCCCTTGGCAATTTACGGAAACCCAAAGCGGCCATGCATTGATAATTTTTTTTTTAATAGCCTAGCATTGGATTTTTACTTCTGGCGATTGTATCTAGGCTTCAAAATCTTATGAATCTTACCTTAATGAACGAAACATGTAAGAATCATAAACTTTGGCTGGTCGCGGAGTTTATTTTCTCCAATAATCCAAAAGCTAATGGAAAAACCCGATTGGATTTTTGTCAAGGGAACAAGGGTGATGCTAACTTCGGGGTTGTCCTACAAAAATACGTCATCCCTGCAGGATTGACCACTTCTACATTAAGGGGACATCGCTCTCTCTTAATGAGGACATGAAGTCCATCTCTACAGAGGGCGATTACTACATTTATGATGGCGAAGATGCCAACCTGCATGTAACACCAGTTCCGTTCACAAACTATACGTTTACATGGACAACAATAATCCGATATTTACCCGATTAAGACAATACTCTGATTAAGAAACTACCATGTAAACACCTTAATCACAATATTGTCTTAATCGGGTAAATATCGGATTATTGTTGTCCATGTAAACGTAGTCAAAGCAGGATAAAATTACGCAATAAAATCACGTTGTAAGAAAATTAAGTCGAGAAAACAACAGAAAAGAAATTAATAACGCATGACCGCTTAGGGCTTCCGTAGCAACTCTTCACAGAGAACCATTATTTTAATTAACCTAAAACCACAACAACAACAACAACAACAACATTAGCACTCAGTTAACGACCAAAAAATAAATCCACTCACACTTTTTGAAAGGATTGATGGTGAACTCGGTATAAAGCTTCTCACACCGCTTTTCCTTCTGGATTGTCTCCACATGAATAGCGTTTTGGTGAACGATATCCACGGGCTCTTTCTCTTTCGCTTTAGTTTTCGCTGCCATTGTTGTTTCTGCTTGTTGTCTTCTTTTCATTCTCGTAGCTTTCTTATTAATACTCCTTTAGTTCTTGCACTTGTACTGATTCTGATTCCGAGCTTTCCACTCTTATCAACAGTCTTTTATTTCTTGTACTTATACTGATTCTGATTTCGAGTTTGCAGTTGCCTGGCAACCACAAACGTGGTTATGACGTTTATGCTCCACTAGAGTTCGCGCGAGACATACGTAACATTAGTCGAGCTTCTACACTTACTCACGTGACCAAGATACTGAGCATGAATGAATGGAAGGACGTTTTGTAGCTGACTCAGAACAATCAGACATAAAATAATGTTTGAAAGACCCTTAACCTACACTTACAAATGACTTAATTAACCTAAATAATGACTTAAACTTCAATGCTACTACTACTACTACTAATAATAATAACAACAACAACAATAATACCACTAACACCAATTTACAGATGTGCTTACTCAAAATCCACTTTAAGTAGAAGTTAAAAACAATGAATGTTGCCAGTTATTAATTGATGCTATCTAAAGGTATAGTAAACTATAAATGTAGTTAATAAATCAGTGCAAATTATATGTTTTAGTCTGTTTGGGATTGTTTAACTGCTTCCTGATACTGTATGAAACATTTACTCTCTATATAAATGGACGAAAGGACATCGCAGCACTAAAAACCCTGAGTAAATGCCACCTTGAAAGCACATTACTGCATTGTAAGTAATTTGGATGATCGTTTCTTATTCAAATATATTAAAAAAAAAAAAAAAGTAGATACCTTTAGTACACCTTAGAAAAGGTAAGGTGTCTACTTCTTATAGGACCATTTGAATGCTCAGTTCATTTGTTTTAAAACGATGAAGAAGCCCCTTTCTAATACGGCTTCTTAATTATGAAGAACATATGCCATTCAAAATTCCCTCAAACTGAATTGCTCGAATTCCAATTTACAGTTAGAGTTACACTCTTATGAAGTGCTATGTGTAACTTGTGTACCTATAAATTTCTCAAAATTTTGTGAAGGTGCTTGGGGGTATCACCCTGCTGTTCTCGCCTGGTTTGCCACTGAAGCTAAGCAGGGTTGAGCCTGCTCATTACCTGGATGAGAGACCTCCTGGGGAAAACTAAGGTTGCTGCTGGAAGTGGTGAGGCCAGCAGGGGTCCTAATACCCCAGCATAGTGATGGGAACACTTATACTGTAAAAACAGAACCTTCTTTCAGATGACACTTCTCATAAAAGAGTGGAGTATAACCCTGGTATCCTGCCGAAATTCCCCCATTGGCCCTTCTCTATCATGACCCCCTAATAATCTCCATCTCTGAATTGGCTACATCACTCTCCCCTCTCCACTAATCACTGGTGTGTGGAGGGTGTTCTGGTGCACTATGGCTGCTGTCGCATCATCCAGGTGGATGTTACACACTGGTGGTGGTTGAGGAGACACCCCCCCCCCCCCCCACCCCCAGTACTATGTAAAGTGCTTTGAGTTTCTAGAAAAGAGCTATGTAATTATGACTAACTTTTGACTTCGACTGCTAAGCTACATTAGGCTTGTAGCTCCTGTTCAAAATGAACAAATAATACTTTGGACATGAAACATTTTGGGGTAAATGGAAAATTGTTTTATTTTTCTTTTACTTATTGTTTTAAACACGCCCATTTGTCTCAGTAGTTTAAATAAATAAATAAATAAATAAATTTATATTAAGTTTATTTATTATATTTATTTTATATAAATATAATATTTATATAATAATAAAATAAAATATTATAATATAAATAAAAATAAAATATTATATTTATATAAATATAATATTTATATAAAACTATTTTATTCATATTAAATAAAGGTGTTTCCTGAATTGTGTTTCAGAGAAAAATAGCTAACTACAAAGCCTTGTTAAATACTTTCTTTCCTATTTATTTAGTTTACCCTTCATCCAATTCCAATCTAATTCCCCACTAGTCTTACCCAGTTTCACAACCTTCTGTATTTCCAATCTTGTCTTTCTAAAGCAATAGTTTTGTGTCCCCAGGATTTACTGGAGCAGATTTGTTCATTAGTCACCTGTTTTTGAAGGGAAAACAAACATCAGAATAAGGTTTTATTGAGATTTTATTATTTTATCATTACAGAGGAAGACAAAATAACAGAATAAGAAGAAATCTCCCAGAGTTATGTATTAAGAAAAGATTATTCTCACAAATGGTATCTACATGGTATCTACACCCTCAAGTACTGTATCTCTTGACTGGCGGCTGTTTGTGAAGTTGTATCTATTTTATCTGTACACTTATGTAGCGCTTTTAACTATAGACATTGTCACAAAGCAGCTTTGTCGAAATTTGGATGTAGATTTTGATCTCTAATGAAGAAGCCAGAAGTGACTGTGGCGAGAAAAAAAAACTTCCTGAGATGATGTGAGGAAGAAACCTTGGGAGGAACCAGACTCAAGGGACCTGTCATCTTCTGGGTGACACTGAACAGTGGGATTATAAATCATTGTTGTTTTACAACGATCCTATAAAGACAAACAGTACGAAGTGTGTTGAAAGGATGTTCAGTATAAAAGGATGTGACAGCAGCACTTCTTAGGTTACAAATCTACAGTATACAGGTGAGAAAATCCACTGAAACAAGGGTGAGAGTTGAGCATAAGCTGCTTTGGGGAAGTGCTAATCTTTAGGGTATCCATGTGGGACCATCAACAACAGAAAGTGACTCACATGGGCATAAAGCTTCAAGCAATATGAGTGGAGGTTTGTCTTCTGTTGGCTGAGGCTGTCCAGATGTTTCCAGATGTTAAAATCACAGCAGGAATTTTTAAATAGTTATGCTGTTGGTTATATAGTCTTTGTATTCAAATAATTATCACACACACACACGCACACGCACACACACACACACTAATGTTAATTAGACACATAATTTGGGTGTTTTTATTTAGAAATAATGGGAGCTATTTAATCTTGTTATATTCATGTATTTGTGGTTAATTCATAAAAATAAAAAAAAAATGCTGTGTGTTGTACAGTGCCTAAAGTCAGATGTATGTTAATAGAGATGAACTATTACTGAAAAATTTAGTTAAGATGTATTAGGTTAATAATAGTTTAAACCACACACTTTTCTTTATGAGTGTAATTAGAAACTGGTTCTTTTCACCACTTTAAAACATGTTGTTTATGAGTTATAATGGAAATGTAATGGAAACATGAGAACAATTATTGAGTATTTTAATTATTGGATTAGCTTCTGATTAATTATTTAGATTTAAGAATGTATTATAAATAAAATAAAGAGAAATTGTAGGTTTTTGTCATGTAAAGCTGGGAAGCTAAATCATATCAGACATTTTTGCATCTTCAACGTGGCTTTGAAACCAACAAAATTTAAGAGAAAGACAAATAACTGAAAAAAATTAATAAAAATAATAATAATAATAATAATAATAATAATAATAATAATAATAATAATGTTGATGATGAGGATGATGATGATAATAAAAAATAAATAACAACAACAACAACAACAACAATAATAATAATAATAATAATAATAATAATAATAATAATTAACTGGTACCTTAAGTGTGCACATGCTTTTATAATGGACTCATTTATTTCTAAAATCGTGTTCGAAAGTAATCAATAGATTTTATTGCTAAGGGTGCATTTGTTATTCTAATTTTGCTCTAGGCATTGTACTGTCATTACATAGCTGCATGATATAGGTGACTATAACATCATGATTAATAATTATTTACATTTTAAAGCACATGCCATGTTCATAATCATTTAGAACACATGTGGTATCACTCTTGCAGTACTAAGACTGCGAGAAAATATTCAGCAAGTCTGGAACCCCCACTGTGTCTGTGACAAGCAGTCATCCAAAACCACAATCTGTTCTCAAATCCAAACACATGGTGCCTATTGACCTGTTGTCTCCACACACAACATGCACGTCACTATCTCATACACAAAGAAGCCTGTGAGTCTATGAGCATGTGTGTCTTCAGATAAATGCCCCTGTTATCAAATGTACAGCATTTGCCCACTTTGAGGGTGATTCTACCACCATAGCACTCCCCCACAGACACAGCTGTTGAAGGATAGAAAAATCTGGTAGACAAATTTGTTAGATAAAACCCAGTCATACTGATAACAATGATAATTCCGAGTACACTCACCGGGGTCCAGTACACATGCCACCTAGTCATGGGAAAGTGTTCCTGATGCGTCCTTTGAGTTCCTGAGGCAGGAACAGTTTATCAACACTGTCTACATCGTATTCATAATGAGTAGGAAGGTGATATAAATGGACTTTGTGAATGCATCTGCATTTATGTATTTGTATACACAGTCATGTGAAAAAATAAGTACACCCCATGGAAATTGTTTTTCCATGTTTGATATTATTTGGACAAGCAAACATTTTTATCCTCTTTGAGGTTCAGTGCCTATTAATGAAGTTGATATACTTGTACAAAACCACAAGGAAAATTAGTTTTTTCAATCATATATTCAACAGAAATATCAATAGATGTGATATTCTTCTGTGGAAAATGTACGTACACCCTTGGCCTCAGAAGCTAGCATTGCCGCCCTTAGCAGAAATAACTTATTGTAGGCATTTTGCATAATTGTCCACGAGGCTTGCTGGAATTTTTGACCACTCTTCCATGAAATATTCTTTCAGTTGTAAGATGTTTGAGATTGTTCTTGCATGTACTGCCTGTTTCAAATCCTCACACAACATTTCAATGGAATTCAAATCCAGGCTTTGACTAGGCCATTCCATAACCTTCCATTTCTGTCCATTTTCAGACAGATGGCCTCATATTATCTTAAAGCAGTCTTCGATATGATGCAGAATTCAGAGTTGAATCAATGGATGCAAGCTGTCCAGTCGCCGAGGAAGCAAAGCAACCCCAAACCATAACATTTCCACCACAGTGCTTCACAGTTGGTATGAGGTGCTTCTCCTGAAAAGCTGTCTTTGGTCAGCGCCAAACATGTCTGCTGTTACTGTGGCCAAACAACTATGTCCTTGATTCATCTGTCCAGAGCACATTATTCCAAAAGGCCTGCTCTTTGCCTATATGCTCATTGGCAAACTGTAGTCCTGATTTTTCATGGCTTTTTTCTGGCACACCTCACATGCAGGTCAAATTTGTGTGATCTCTTTCTGATTGTAGAAGCACTTTGAGCTCAACAGTTGCAAGACTTACTAGCAGATCCTGTGATGAAATTTTGGGGATCTTGGAGACTTCTTTGTGAATTTGACGGTCTGCTCTTGGGCTGAATTTGCTGAGACGGCCAGTCCTGGACAAAATGTCAGTCGTTTGAAATCTTTCCACTTGTAGATGACTTTCCTTACAGTGGAATGATGTATTTCAAATCATTTCCAGATCTTTTTAAATCCCTTGCCAGACTCAAAGGCATCCACAACTTTTTTTTCTGAAGCCCTTATCTTTAGATCTTGGCGTTATGACACCACACACCTCGATAGCAAAGGGAACACCAGACACTAGATATGAGAGGGGTATAAATAAGACCAGTTTCACTTGCACTCCATAAGCAGGTTCTAATCACTGGCACCCAATCCTGAACACTGATTCTAATTTGATGGATTTGAAGATGTGATAAACTTAGGGGTGTGCTTACTTTTTCCATGTGACTGTTCTGTTTTTTTTCTGTTAATTTAAATTGTGAAAATTACTGCAAAATGTCAATTATATGTGTCATTTTATAGAGGGTATCAGCTTTATTAATAGACTCTGTTTCAAAGAGGATCAAATGTTTGCTTGTCCAAATACGTTTTAAAAAAAAAAAAAAAAAAAAAAGCCTCATTTTTTCACATGACTCTATAATACTTTGGCCCATATTATTCTTATTATGCCATTAAAGAAACCTTATGACATAATGCATTGCACAACCCTAAAAGTTTTATTGTCCAGCTAGTGATAAATATTACATATTAGCCTCACATCTAACATCACACTCAGTCATCATTAATAACAAGTAAGATATAATATTACAAACATTAAACAGTGGGATATTATACAGATGCTGATTATCACATATTTAAAAAAATCTGTGTTTAGGTTTTACTGCTACAGCTTGAAGTTCTCAGTAGCCTCTGAAATCAGAATACTGAAGTTAATTTCTTAAAGCTTGGCACTCGCCTGATCTTATCACTGACTTATTAACATCTAATGATAATGCCATGATAGAATAATCTTACTAGCTATTCTTTAGCCTTATAATCGTGTATTTTCTTATTGATATTTCTACACCACACAGAATACTTTAAGCCACTAGAGGACAGTAGCCAGCAATTATAATCTCTCTCTCTCTCTCCATTCACCTAATTTATTCACAAATAAATGCTGTGGATTAATCATTATATTGTTGCTTTGAGTGAACGAGGAATTGATTATAGTACTGGCACATTAGTAAGGATGATTAGCCAAATGTGTGTGGGCAATAAAACGAGATGCCCTTATAGCCTAAGATGTCCGTTTGGACATTCATTGATGTACTTCTGCTGAAAATGAGTGAATGATGCTCTCTTTTTGCATAAGTTATAAATATCTTGTCATCCCCATAAGCAGTGAGTAGAATTCTGTGTGAAACATTTTCTCGAGTCCTATTTTCCATATAATCGTGTCATCTTTTAGCACTCGCCTCCAGCTGAGAATAAAACAATGTAATTTCACAAAACTATTCATTAATGCTGCATGTGGCAAGAAGAGAAAACATAATTGCGACTGTTGTTATTGTCCTATAAATGGTTTCGTTTTCAGTAACTGTGTGTCCTCAAGGGTTTTCAAGCCTTCGATTTGTTTAGAAGAACATTAGTCAAATGAATTCACATTCAGAACAGGTCAGTTCAGGCAAAGCCCAGGTCATTTTCATTTTACACACTTCTTCAGTAAGGTTGTTAACTTGAGAACTATACCACATGAAATCGATGTAGCATCAGGCAATCTCTTTTTTATCTTTTTCGTTTTACTTTCATGTGTGTTATTATTATTATTATTATTATTTTTACCAGACCTTTAGCATTCTGAGCTGCTAAGAGAAAACTTATTAAATGCCTCTTCTGTATTCTCTTTCATTCTGTATGTGAAGTGTATTTTTTATTAAAGAAAGATACTGTGCTTTTATTAAATAAGGTATAGTGGACATGTCTAAAGCTGAATACTGGGCTAAAGGAGTGATAACTTGATTTCAGACTGAGAAATTCGTACGGCTTCAAACAAACCAGGGTGATGTGATTGAAATTTCAATCTTTTGATAATGTACAAATGGTGCTAACCCTTAACCTTAATCTTATTCTTTTTATAGTCTTTATATTCACATTGTATTTAGTATAGAGTGCTCGAAACAGTGGTGCTCAACTCTAGGGCCCCGGATCAATCCAGAGCTAGGCTTACTGACTGTTTCCTTTTGGTTCCTGTCACCATCGCCATTCAGTTGAGCAGTGATGACTTTGGACTGCTTTGTACTGTAAAATAGATCTGTATACTGGACACATACCTAAGAGCAGCCATTTATGAGGTAGGTCTTGTGTTGAGACAATGAATTGAAATGTGAGTGAGATTGAGGTTTGAGAGTGTAACAATCGTTTTGTTAATTACTACATAGCCTGCACATTTCCTGAAACACTAGTTATTAATGAGAAGCAGGTAACACCTACCAATATAAGGTGAGGACATCTATCCATTTTCTATACCGCTTATCCAACAGGGTCACAGGGAACCTGGAGGCTATCCCAGGAAGCATGGGGCACAAGGCGGGGTACACCCTGAACGGGGCGCCAATCCATCACAGGGAACAATCACATACACATTCACATACCCATTCATACATACACTATGGACACTTTGGGCACGCCAATCAGCTTACCATGCATGTCTTTGAACTGATGGAAGAAACCAGAGTACCCGGAGGAAACCCCCACAGCATGGGGAGAACATGCAAACTCCCCGGGAATTGAACCCCCAACCCTGGAGGTGTGAGAACATTAAATACATAATGTAAATACATAAATACATAATAGCACTAACAGACTGTTGCCAAATAACTGCTGTATTCACAACTTATAATATTTTCATACTAGTTTGGGTTAAGTAAGGAATAAATTACACAGTAATTTAAATTGTTGTTCCTTCATCATCCTCTCTTCTTTCTCTTTCTTTAAGAAAATAAGACCAAAAACGCAGCTCGTCATTGTCATGTATCAAGAAACTCTGGACTTCACTTCCCATCAGCCACTGCACTGCACTAGCTGTCACATGACCACCTGCACCTGACTCACGTTTCGTTAATGAGCACTCGTGTGTGTGTATATATAGTCCTTGTCTGCACTGTTTGTTTGTCTTTCGTTGTCCTAGACTCTTGTTGTTCATGTCTCAGTGTTTTGTGTCATGCCACCGTGTTATACCGTTGTCTTAGTGTCTTTGTTTCATAGTACGTTTGTTTAAATAAATGTTATTATCTGCACTTGCTTCTGGCTCAACCTCGATTCGTGACAGAACGAAAGACCATTTATCAGAAGCAGCAGATCACCAAGATGGACGAGTATAAGGTATAAGGATATAAGGATGTAAGATATAAGGAGTGGTATAGAGGACTATTGGAGCAGGGAAGAAGGACAGATGAACTACTCGCTCAGAATAACCGCATGCTAGGCCTGCCGCAGCCGGACAGACCATGCACCAGGCCACACCCGGCGTTCATAAAGGACTACGCCATGCCACGCCGACAGGAGGGGGAGTCTGCGGTCGGGGCGGAGACCAACTCCCACCCTCTCTCCCCTATTATGGCTCTCGCTCAGCCTTCATGTTCAGTGGAGAACGTCGCTCTGCCTCCACGTTCCGTGAGAGATGTCGCTCCATCTCCTACCGGACTCAAGAATTCCCCACTGTTCAGCTACCTCAAAGTCGCTCAGCCTCCCTGTTCAGCTGTGGACGTCGCTCAGCCTTCCTGTTCAGCTGAGGTCGTCGCTCAGCCTCCCTGTTCAGCTGTGGACGTCGCTCAGCCTCCCTGTTCAGCTGTGGACGTCGCTCAGCCTCCCTGTTCAGCTGAGGTCGTCGCTCAGCCTCCCTGTTCAGCTGAGGTCGTCGCTCAGCCTCCCTGTTCAGCTGAGGTCGTCGCTCAGCCTCCCTGTTCAGCTGTGGACGTCGCTCAGCCTCCCTGTTCAGCTGAGGTCGTCGCTCTGCCTCCCTGTTCAGCTGAGGTCGTCGCTCAGCCTCCCTGTTCAGCTGTGGACGTCGCTCAGCCTCCCTGTTCAGCTGTGGACGTCGCTCAGCCTCCCTGTTCAGCTGAGGTCGTCGCTCAGCCTCCCTGTTCAGCTGAGGTCGTCGCTCAGCCTCCCTGTTCAGCTGAGGTCGTCGCTCAGCCTCCCTGTTCAGCTGAGGTCGTCGCTCAGCCTCCCTGTTCAGCTGAGGTCGTCGCTCAGCCTCCCTGTTCAGCTGTGGACGTCGCTCAGCCTCCCTGTTCAGCTGAGGTCGTCGCTCAGCCTCCCTGTTCAGCTGAGGTCGTCGCTCAGCCTCCCTGTTCAGCTGAGGTCGTCGCTCAGCCTCCCTGTTCGGCTGTGGTCGTCGCTCTGCCTCCCTGCCCGGCTGAGGTCGTCGCTCTGCCTCCCTGCCCGGCTGAGGTCGTCTCTCTGCCATCCTGCTTCACTGAGGACGTCACTCTGCCTCCATGTTCCGCTAAAGACGTCGCTCCTTTTCTTTGCTGCGCTCAGTATGTCGCTCCCCCTTCCTGCTCCAAGGAGGACATCGTTCCCCCCTCATGCTCCGCAGAGAGCATCGTTCCTCCCTTGGGCCTCACAGGGAACCTCGCTCCTCTCCCTGGCCTCGCGGAGAACCTCGCTCCCCCCTTGAGTCTCATGGAGAACCTCGCTCCCCTCTCCTGTCCCGTGGAGGACGTCGCCCCGCTTTCATGTTCTGGCGAGGACATCGCCCCGCTTTCATGTTCAGCCAAGGAAGTAACTCTGCCTCCTTGTGCCGTTGTGGAAGCCGCTCGGCCTCCTGGTTCTGCTGGGGACATTTTGCCCAGGGGGCCAGGACCACCAGATGGAGGACGTATAATTTTGGGGGCTCCGGGAGTAGCGCCCTTGGGGGAGGGTTCTGTCATGTATCAAGAAACTCTGGAATTCACTTCCCATCAGCCACTGCACTGCACTAGCTGTCACATGACCACCTGCACCTGACTCACGTTTTGTTAATGAGCACTCGTGTGTGTGTGTGTGTGTGTGTGTGTGTGTGTGTGTGTATATATAGTCCTTGTCTGCACTGTTTGTTTGTCTTTCGTTGTCCTAGACTCTTGTTGTTCATGTCTCGGTGTTTTGTGTCATGCCACCGTGTTATACCAAGTTGTCTTAGTGTCTTTGTTTCATAGTACGTTTGTTTAAATAAATGTTATTATCTGCACTTGCTTCTGGCTCAACCTCGATTCGTGACAGTCATGTTACCAATAAATTGCAAGGACTCAGAATTCTCTGTCCTGAAGATTTACCTGTGTCAGAAAACTTAAAGTTAAAGCATTACTTCTGACTTTTGCAACGCTCTGGTACTCGCAACTCCTTCCAAAAATGCTAAATAAACCTCTCCACACAGGAAACTTCACAACATCAACAATTACACTTGCAGAATTTAAATTTAAAAAAAAACTTTACGTGGAGCATCCTCCGTGTAAGGTACTCTAGAAACGATGACATATTAGAACAATTAATTAATAACTTCATTTTGATACAATATACTTAAAATCAAAACTCCAGTGATGCTCACACTCAGTTTCCTTTTAATACAGTTTTGCACATTTTGACTCTATAGTTATTATAATGAGAATCTATTTATAATTCCACTATCTGGTGTCACCCAGAAGAGGACTGGTTCCCTTTTGAGTCTGGTTCCTCTCGAGGTTTCTTCCTTTTGTCATCTCAGGGAGTTTTACCTTGCCACCATCATCTCTGGATTACTCATTAGGGATCAATTTATACATTATAACATTTGGTTAAAATTTTCTATCCAGATTTCTGTAAAGCTGTTTTGTGACATTGTTCATTGGTCAAAGCACTACCCAACCTACTGTTATAGAAAATTAAGCAACACCTTCTGACCAATCAGAAGTGAGAATTCAACTTTGCTGTGTATAATGTATAACATACTGAAGTGATATTGAAGCATTCCTGAGAATCCATATTGTGCACTCTGCAGTAAAAGTGAATACTGCACATTGAACCAAAACATTGAGCTATCAGAAAAATAATATACATTAGGATTAAAATGTCAGGCTTTGTTAGTTGTGGGTACACTGGGATTTTACAGCAAAGAGAATATTTTAGCCCTGCATATGATATGTAGGATTCATTGTTGTTGGAAGTTATTTTCAGCGATTACTTTGACATATGCATAGTTACCTTGATTTGATTTTGGTATTATTCTTCTTTGCAGAAATTTATCTGATTGGCTTTAAATACTGTCTGGACATTACAAACTTGTCAAATATCTCACACTCCTTGAAGAGGTACACACAGAAATACCCCCATGGGTTTCAGAGCAGTTTGTGAACTATAGTAAAAATGGGGATAGAGCAAATTATTTTGTTTCCACTGGCCCCAGAACTAAATAAGTGCCACTATATTAGCTGTCAGTGGTCTATCAGCTGAAGTGGAGTCTGCACTGAGGGAGGAAAGGTTCATTGCTCATGTCACATTCCTCCGTAAAGTGGCTTTTGTTTGGGAAAAGACTTTAACACAGTGAGAGTCACCCAGGAATGAAGTGTGAATGAGGCATGTGTTTGACAGGTGAGAAAAGATATGAGAATGAGAGCTGTTGAAAGTGAAAAGGCCACTGAATCTGCTAGCATGCCATTGACACTCTACTCTGTCTTCTGCTTGGCAGATTTTTACCAGATTTCACTCATGAAGGTCCGCTTATCTGATAGTTCTGCCCTATTGAGTTTTTTATATAGTGGTAAATGTCAATGGACACAGTAAGTGGCATGTCTAACACATCAATGCTCTCAAGTTTATTACTTTTGATACAGTCTTGATACAAGAGAAAAACATATGATAAACTGTACCCTTTATGGAACAAACGCTTGTCACTGGAGTGATCTACTTCAAGAGTGAATTTAGTATGTATCCTACAATTGGGAAAGTCATCATACCTTTAAAACTCATTTTGAAATCCAGTCCCCTCCGAAACTATTAGAACTTCAAGGCCAATTCAGTTGTTTGCACTATACACCAAAGACATTTGGGTTTGAGATGAAAAGATGGACCTGAGACGAGAGTTTAAGATTCCAGCTTTTCTATCCTAGTGTTTACATCGAAATGTGTTGATCAACATGAAACATAGAACCTTTTGTATCAGACAAACCAATTTTTAGGTGAGCAAAAACTATAGGAACAGATAAGTCTTGAAGTAAATAAAAACAAATAACACTTCATTTTCGGTTGCATATTCCCTACTTAACTGGATGAAGCTTGAGACTCACTGACATCACCAAATTGCTGGTTTCTTCTTTTGTGATGTTTTTCCAGGTGGTTGTTGTTTGTTTCAGGGGGTCTCTCCTTTCAGTCTCCTCTTCAGGAGGTGAAACACATGCTCAAATGGGTTAAGATTTCGTGATTGAATAAATAAAACCTTAGACTTTTTCCCCTGATAAAAGCCTTTATTGAGTTGGCAATATGTTTTGGATCATTGTCTTGCTGCATGATAAAGTTCATCCTGATTAATTTGGATGCATTTCTCTGTAAATTGGCAGACAAAATGTTCCTGTAAATTTCTGAATTCAGTCTGTTGCTACCATCGTGATTTTCATCATGATGTCAGGATTAGTGAGCCTGTTCCAGAAGCAGCCATGCAAGCCCTAGCCATGATGCTACCTCCACCATGTTTCACAGATGAGCTTGTATGTTTTGGATCATGAGCAGATCCTTTCTTTACACTTCGGCCTTTCCATCACTTCGGTACAACTTACTCTTGGTTCCAGAACTTTTGTGGCTCATCTCTGTATTTCTTTGTGAATTCCAATCGGGTTTTCTGATTCTTACTGCTGATGAGTGGTTTGCACCTTGTGTTATGACCTCTATATTTCTGCTCTCAGAGTCTACTTCGAATAGTGGATTGTGATACTGTACCTTCACGCCTGCCCTGTGGAGGTTATTGGTGATGTCACTGACTGTTGTTTTGGGGTTTTTCTTCACAGCTCTCACAAATGTTTCTGGCATGGCATCAGCTGCTGTTGTTGTTGTTTTCCTTGGCTGACCCATTCATTGTCTGTTGCTCAGTACACCATTGGTTTCTTTCTTTTTAGGACATGCCAAATTGTTGTATTGGCTATGCCCAATGTTTGTGCAAACCTTGGCTGATTTTCCCTCTTTCCTCAGCTTCAAATGGCTTGCTTTTCTCTTGTAGACAGCGCACTGATCTTCAGGTTCTAATTCTGTGTTACATTCTTCAATAATGTCAGTATCTATGGGGACAAAAATGTCAATTTTGTGTAGCTGTATATACACTCTCTGAATAGAAATGAATACTAAACTATTCCTTGTCATCGCAGTGGTACCCTTATCTTTTGTACCTTTAATATATAACGTTCACTTGGAAACATGGATAAAGTGTACCTTAAAAAAAGTTTCATAATTGGGTAATTACCTGTTACAGTAGACTACATGTACCTTTCTCAGTAAAAGATACACACCAAAGGTCTGTGTAAGATACAGATAAAAGATATGCACCAATCTTACTGATTTTGTTTGTTCTGATTTAATTTGCTTTCAAAACAATCTAACCTATATGCTCATGTACAACATTTAAGTTATTCTTATTAAATATGAAGCCTAATTCATACATAATTCAGATGAAAACAGTTGTCATTTCTGACAATGTTAGCACTAGCGAGGTGTGAATTGTACTCTTTTAAAGCTCATGTATCTGTGATTCATTTCTTTCAAAATGTGGATGAAAACAAGACATGCTACCCCTCCCTGACAGGCTGACAGACTAGCTAAATGTCAGATCTGTCCTCAACTACCACTTATGCTCAGACACAAAAGAGATATTGAGTTACTTCGGAGAAGCCCAGCAATGTTTGTAGAGTATCAATTGGGACTTGGGCCTGCTTGGGCCTTGTTCCAAGAGCTAGAATGAGAGGAAGAGGCATTTAAGTGTGTTAAGAACATGAAGCAAAATGAAGAGAAGGACCTCATCTCCAAAAAATATTCCTCAGTCTACCACAATTGCACAAAAAAGACAAAGCCGAAGGTTATCATTGGTTTCTTGTGCTTGTTGCTGTGCAGTGCCAGAAAATCCATGCGAGAGAAAAACTCAATCAATTGTCAATTATCCATCAAATGTGCAATGTTATTTTCTCTTTCTAGCTTGACTTACCATGGTTTATAAAAGTAGGTTGCATTTCCATTCACTTCAGACACCAAACATTAGATTATTGCACTGCAGAGAAACTAATATTATTTGAGTGTTGTTTACTGCATACATTAAAGACTCGTAGCACAGGAGGAACGGAGCCAACACAGTTATAGTGAAATTGCTGCCAAGGGATCGTAAAATTGAGACTGATGATCTCATTAAGTTCAAACAGAATCAAAGATGGCCCATTAAACCTTTATGATGAGCTGTTCACCTCACAGGCCAAATGAGGTGCAGCTATTCTGTCGAACAAATCATACACTATTTTTCCTTTTATTTATGACTGGCAATTTTTCTCATTATGAGGAGCTTTATGCATTTCAGTTTGCTTAACTGAAGTAGTATTCAGAGGGGATAAGATTTCCAGGCATACAGTGGATGTAAAAAGTCTACATACCCTTGTTAAAATTGCAGCTTTTTGTGATGTAAAAAAAAGAAAAAGAATAAGATAAATCATGTCAGATCTTTTTCCACCTTTAAGGGGATTTAGAACATAACAAAATTTAAGTGAGAAACAATTATAAACATTTTAGGGGAAAAAAAGAAAAAGAGGAAAACTAATATTTAGTTAAAGCACCTTTTACTTGTAATACAGCACTCAATCTTTTTGGGTACGAGTCTACCAACTTAGCACATCTTCATTTGACAATTTTATTCTACTCTTCCTTGCAAAAACTCTCCAGATCTAACGGAGACCTTGAGGTTTTGTGCCAAAGTAGATTGGTATTTGGAGCTATTCATGATTCCCTCTATCTTGATTCGAGTCTCAGTCCCAGCTAAAGAGAAACATTCCCATAGTATGATCCTGCCATCACCATGCTTCAACATGGTTATAGGATTCTTTGGGTGATAAGCTGTCTTGGTTTTGTGCCAAACATATCTTTTTTGAATTATGTGCAAATTTTCTTGTCTTTACGTCAATGTGGGAGGGACATCCTGTTCTTTGCAATGTGACAGCAGTACCCCATTTTCTCCACTTGTTGATGATGGCCATCATGGTTCTCTGTGATACATCTAATGTTTTGGAAATTCTTTTCTACCCTTCTCCTGATTGATACCTTTCGACAATAAGATCCTGTACATGCTTTGTAAGATCTTTGCAGACCATGACTTCAGCACTCGGATGAAACCAAGAAGATATATACTATACTGTATGCATAGTATCCATTCTATACTCTATGCATACTGTAATAATTACTGACAATTGGACAGGACTAAAATCCCAGATGTACTCTAGTAATAATTACATTACCCCACCTCCGCATGTAAAACTAATCCACTCTAAATAAAGCTTAAGATTATGAGTGTATGTGCAATTTAAAAGCTAAAAAAGTGTTATTCATACTTCTCCATGCTGTGAGATTTATTTGGCCTTTTTACTTCTACAGAATGATCCATGATGGCAGTTTTTGTGTAATTTAAATTAAGTCATTTGGAGGCGTTCTCTAAGGTCGTTATTTTGGATATCAGAAGCAAACTGGCTAAATAATCTATAGCTCATCTGTGAAGCTGGCATTAAGTAGGATTGAACATGTCAGCTAGTTGTGTTCATGCAGTGAGCAATTGCTTAAGTAAGACAATTAGCAGACTGCTCTTTAAGTGGGTGATTTTACAATTGTGGGCCCGTTTGGCACTTGTAACTCTTCGAAATAAACTTACATTTTTAAGTGTTTTACAATACTGCATCTAAGAAAATATTCTAAATTGTTTTATTTACAAGGTGGTTTTGCTGGTAATGGCTGCGTTCTCCTCTTAAATCCTGCTTCGTGACAGTGTCTATTATTAAAGGACCTCACAAATAAGCTTGAATTGAGTTTAAACCCAAAAGAAACTAAATTCTACTACTTCCATGTCAGTTTTCTTTGATGTTTCTGCATATGAATTTACAGTCAGGTTCATAAGTGTTTGGACAGTGACACCGTTTTCATACTCTTGCCTCTGTACACCACCATAATGGATTTGAAATGAAGCAATCAAGATGTGATCGAATTGTAGACTTTCAGCTTTAATTCAAGGCATTTAACAAAAATCTTGCATTATCCGTTTAGGAATTACAGCCATTTCCTTGTTGAAGAAAAACCCCTTCACAATATCTAGCCATGTCAACACTCTGGAGGAGGTAGGCATATCATTGTCAAAGTCTACAATCAAGAGGCACCTTCATGAATGTAAATACAGAAGGTTTGCCTCAAGATGCAAACCACTTGTAACATTCAAGAACAGAATTAGACTTGCTAAAAAGCCTCTAAAAAAGCCTGACAATTTTTGATGCAAGATTAACTTGTACTAGAATGATGGGAAGAGAAGAGTATGGAGAAGGGATCATGATCCAAAGCATACCACATCACCTGCCAAACATGTGGAGGATGTGTTAGGGCATGGGCATGTATGGCTGCCAATGGAACTGGGTCACTAGAGATTATTGATGATGTGACTGCTAATAGAAGTAGAAGGATGAATCATGAAGACTATATAGAGCTATACTTTCTCGTCAGCTTCAGTCAAATGCTGCAAAACTGATAGGACAGTGCCTTACCGTACAGATGGATAATGACCAAAAACATACTGCGAAAGCAACCCAAGAGCTTCTTATGGCACAGAAATGAATTGTTCTTAAATGTCTGATGACTTCAACCCAATTGAGCATGCTTTTCACTCATTGAAGACAAACCTGAGGGTAGAAAGACCCACAAACAAGCAGCAACTGAAGGAGGCTGCTGTAAAGGCCTGCCAATGCATCCGAAGGGAAGAAATGCTTATGCTTAAATGCTTATACTCAAAATTGACATTTAACTTTGGATTTATGATCACCTAATCTGTGATCTTGTGTGATATGAGAGATCATTGCGCAGTATGAGCGGTAGTTTGATCGCTCGTTGTCCTCTGTAGGCCCAGAGAAGTTATGAAGTTGATATATTATTATTGGATCAATTTTTCTGAACATTATTTAAAAAACCCTAACCCTGTTGAAATGAAACTTAACATTCTCTGTAGGCTGACATATAACTACAAACATTATGTAAAGGTTAACTGATATCATTTTTTCTTTTATCTATGGTGTGCAGTGATCTACTGTAACATCAGCACGGCAACCTGTAAGAAACGTCCCACAGCAATTCCCATAATACACCCTGCTCCATCTATACTTAGTACCCATCCAAGCATGAGAGGGATGGTGTACAGTATGTGTTAAGCTTTCAGTGGTGCTGATTGTTATTGTTATAGCTCTCTGAGGGAGGTGAAAGAGAGACTGCTAGACAGATCGCAAACTCAGCTGGCGACTCTATGTATATACAGATAAGAACACAAAGGCTCCTCTCCTTCTCCTTATCCAGTTATACGGCGGCCGTATCTGTGGGGCGGAGGATGATGCCAATCACTGGCTTGTCACTCGTGTTAAGCTCAAACAGTGATCAGGTTACGCTGACTGAGGCCCCGCACTTAGCTCAAGAGTCTCTCCTTTGTTCAGACATGCTGTTTCCCCACTTAGACCTCTTAACACAATCTACATGCTGGACGAGTATGCGAATTGGTCATGCCACTACAGGTTTCAAGGTTGGGAAGACATGACAACTGACACGTGCTGGATAAATTATGTTGCAATCTATTTCTGAGAGGACACTTGAGCATTTCATATTTCTTACATTGTGTTTTTATACACTTAGACCATTCTCACACCTATTAGTCCAAATCAGAGCTATTTACTTATACTTTTGGTTCAGTTGCTATTTGGTTTGGTTTCACACCACACATGAGGTTGGAAGGTGTGTATTTCTGAAAATGTACTAGTAAATCTCCAAGTGCGTGTAGAAATGAGAAAAATCACCCGTGTACAAAGCATGGAGTCGAAAATAAATAAACGATTGGATCGTTTTACAAATAACTAGTTCAAATAGTTTGTATATCACCACCACCTTTTGTTTTCTCTTTTTGTTCATCTGCGTAAATATCCTGAACACCTGCCTGAACGAGATGACACGCCAGGAATCAATTCAAATGGACTAAACACTATAAGAAAGCACACTTATACTGTACAGACCACCTAGTACTATTTTAAAGTTTCAGTTCTCTTATTTAGTTTCCTTCTGAGAGCTCCACATACCTCCACAATATAAGGATCTTTGCAGAGTTAGCACCTGAGATTACTCTTAAGGGAAACTTAAATCCAAACTTAAACCACTGCTTGTTGCTGAGGTGGACACAAATGGCTGGAAGGTTTTATCCACTGCCCACTTGCGTAATTCCAGGAGAGACGATGCCAGTTTCCCCCAACAGCTGCAGATCCAAGAGAAAGACAAACACAAGCTCATTAGTTTCCTAGTGTTTTCAACGCCATAGAACATTCTGATGGCCAATTATTACAGTGATATACTGTAATAATATACACATCCCTCGATGTTTTTGTAGTTTTTCTGAACCCATCAATACATAATAGAGTGAAAATGGTTCTTTGCAGACTGAATAATTGTAGCAAATATGGAAATATTCTAGAAATAAAAGTGAAATAGAAGTGCCTAGTCCCAAACAGAACCCGTTAATACAGTGGTGTGATTCGGTCCCAAAGGAAATAAAAAGAAATAAATAAAATGGAAAAGGCTGGATGTCCATTTTAAGAGACTCACACAAACAGGCTGTCAAATAAATAAATAAATAAATAGTTTTTGTCACGTTTACTTTAATTCTAGCATGCTAATTTACTCAGAGATAAGTACACTAAGTATACATAATATGATGTTAATATAAAAGTACATTAGGTGCCAAGTAACCTATTATTTTAATTACAGATCTGCTTCTAGTAATGTAGTTTAAACTAGAAAGATTAATTATAGGTTTTTCAGTGTACTAATCATTCAGGTCTGCTTATATTAAGTCCACATGAAATTATTTATTATGTTTTAATTCAGTATATGCTTTGAAATGTTTCATTCATTTAAAAAAAAATGTTTATCATTTGCAGATTAAGACATACAGTACTGTGCAAAAGTCTTGGTTTTAGTGCAAACTTTGTTATAGATTTTTATTTTATGACTTCTACATTATCGAGTCAGTACAAAAATGTTAGATTCCCAAACATTTTTTTAGTTTTCTAGCACAAAAATGAAATGTCACAGAAAAATGATTGTATGTCAGTAAAGAAAGCAGCATATTAAGTGGTAAGAGACACTTTTCAAACAAAAAAAAAAACACAATGAAGTCTGCTGGATTTTGCTGAAAAAATATGAAGCAGTGAGACAGTCAAAGTCTCCAGAAGAACCGTGTCTGGTTCTGCAAGAGGTTCAATAAAACTTACAGCTCATTTCCTTTTTCCTAATTCTACCTGACACTACTATTTTTTTAAGCAAAGGGTCGTCACATGCAAGAAAACTTTCAGACCTTATCTGAAAATAAAGTCAATATCTATCTATCTATCTATCTATCTATCTAGCTATCTATTAAAATGCTTGTGACAAGGCACACACACAACACGAGAACAACAACTATAACCTAATTTAAACAAGTATGATTAAAATAGAACAACATAAATACAATAATATACAAAATATAATATACAATATGAGTGGAAACACACTGGGCCACATTTATTAAGCTGGTTACAAACTAATTTATTCGTACATCAAATGCAGGAAGTTTTACACAAGAGATGCGGTAGTAATGAACATTCTGTTAGTTCTGACAAATGTATCCTATGCCCCTGGGTTTGTGTACATTTACATATAAGCAGTCTCATAAGCAATCAAAAAGAAGTCAATAAATGAAGACAAATAAGACTGAATATTCAATCAGGACTAAAGAAATGGTGCTTTAAATAAGGAGAAAGATTCAATGTGTGCCTATAGTAGCTGAAGTGCTGCAGTGGCTGAGCTACAGTACTATACGTTTTAGCATACGCCAAGCTCTTTCACTGTTCAGCAGTCATTGTGTCATTTTCAGCTCTCTGTGAGATTTGCTTTGTTTGGCCTATGAAAACATTTCCACATAACTTTATTAAAGAATTGATAAATATCACATAATATGAGTAGTGTAAACAAGACAAAGTAGTTCACTTTGCTGAAGTAGGATGTAAAATGATTTAGTGGAGGAAGGGAATAAGGGAATAAACTGGACTAGAGGCTATTTAAGAACCTGATATCCTGTAGATAAAACTTGGGGGGGGGGGGGGGGGGTTTAGGAGTTAGCCTGGTTTTGTAATTAAAGTTGATTTGACATGACTTATTAAACTATCTAATAAAAAAAGAAGTGCTTTAAAAGACTGTACAGACCGTTTTACAGTGGCACACTAGACCAGTACTCAAACTTTCATAACAGCTAGTGATCCAGTCTCATGTACAATATGTACATATATACTTTCACTATGAAAATATATTATCATTCCATCAAGCAGCTTTGGTTCAGTCGATGCCACGCTGTTCTCTTAAGAGGAAAGTGTACACATTAAATCAGAACTTGGATGTAAGTGAGGGTATAATCAAGATTTATTATTGTAACTAAACCTCCTGCATTTGCACTGCAGTTTGATTCTTAACCAGTATGTAGCTTTAAATAAAGCTGTTTTCCTGTTACATTTCTTTCATGTTCAGAGTTAATACTACAACTATACTACAGTTGTATGTTCTAATATACAGTATACCAGAAGAACATTTCAGATCTTTAGACTTAACAGGAAAAGCCTAAGAATAGGTTCACTTTACTGCATATCGCACACTTCAAACAGTCCTCGTCATGTCATACACGTCTGTCCGTAACATGATGGATTTACTGATTTCACTTTCAAATGCTTTCTTTCTGTTTCTATAAACCATGCAAAAGTTTAAAGGTGATACAGTCAAGCATCTTTTCACTCTACTGTTTCATGGACATATGGTTTTCTTAACACTCTCTGATAGCAATCAGGACAAACCAATGAGTGGAAAGATACTGGAAAAAAAAAAGAGTACATGAGCAAAATTGAGATCCATGTTTAGGGTGTGAGCGTGTCTATGTAGACATCAGACTTACTGTACACAAACACACACGCATACACTGATAATCAGGGTCTCATCAGGTCTATGTGGCTCCTTTGGCTGACACAGACTAAACCTGATAGACACTGGCACAGTCTAAATCCAAGAAACCACAGATAAACAACAGCCAGCTACTGTATTGTGATAGTATTCCTCTCCTGAAGTCTTTAGGTCACATGATTAAATCTAGTCCAAAAAATGTGGTTCTTACTTAATAAAACAATATGAAGCATATTTTTATTCTCAGTTTTTTTTGTCTCTCATGCATCCGTAGATTAGATAAACCAAGATAAGACTTGTTTTTTTATTATTATCAGAAATAAGTTAATAAATATGTTATAAATACGTTTACATGCCATGATTTTTTTTGTTTTTACACCAAACACTTATAAAGTTAAAAGATTGTGTGTGCTTTGAATATTTTAAAGGGTCAACACTTAAATTAGGTAGAAAATGTAGTGCAGTAGGTAACCAGGTTAACTGTATATTTGTCTAATGTTAGTGTAAAGTGTAACATGCATTGATAGATTTTATTTCACATTAATGAACTCAAAACCTCCATTTACCTTGGCAGAAAGTGAGGGCGCTGTGCCGATGAGTCGTTCAAACTGGAAAATCAAGAGGTGTGTCAGTTAAAATTGGATTTCAAGACGCCTGTCTTGAACAATTGAACAATCTTTTTTAGATTCACGTCAATTGGCTCATCTGCTGCTTTTTTATTTGCTTAAAGGTTAGCAGGTCTGTGATGAATTTTCTATTATAGCATCTCTGACGGTAGTATATTATATTATTAGTAGTTCTAATACGTTATCACGTGATTCTATCGTAACAGCTTACGCTTCGACTTATATGGTGGACGTGCCATATAAACAGGTTTAAAAAGTGTCATTGTTGACATGCTGAATAGTTTTCTGACACATTAAAGAGGTCTTTGCGCTTTCTGGTTTCTCAGTAATATGACCTGCATTTATGTTTGAATAACTTCATGAAAGAATAAAAAAAAGAGATGCTGGTGAGGGATCAACTGTTTATAGCTCTTATAAGTGATGACAGGAAGTAACTAATATGGGCGTTCCTACAACATTAGAGGTAAATATAAATGGATACAAAGAACAACATCTTCTTGTTGTTCATTCTTAAATTCTTAAAGATAATTGTTGCCAAATTGCTGTAATATAAAAATAGAGAATCTTATCATTCCTATTTTTTTTTTACTTATGTGATAAGATCCAACAACTAAAATGCATTATTAGTGAATACAACTGCTCTTTCAGTCTGATCAAATAAACAAATGACATCATAATAAGAGAAAACGTTCCCTTGCTCTCACACCTCTATATTATTTAGCAGGTTTGAATTGACGTTACACTGTAGGCCTTAAAATATACCTTCAAAATTATGCTTAAGTAGGCCTTATTGCTAACAGAAAATGTAAACCATCTTCTGGGAGCAGATGGAATAATCTAGAATCTAAGTGCCAAACATTTTCATTGTGTTCAACAAAAGCAGCAGTCATGTGCAAATGTGAGTCAGTTCTTGGTCTTATCAGGCATAACAGTGTTACGCTTACATTGCTTAAGAATTGACCAGAACACCATCCTTCAAGGTGTTAATTTCCTCTGTGCTCATGCGAAGCTCTCAACTTGAGCTGTGTCAAAATTATGCACTGCACCTGATGGTATAATGGAACCCCAAGGAACAAAACTGTCCAATTCATCGTAAAAGGAAACTAAAAATAAACACCGGCCTGCTGTCCCAGCTCAGCCTAATGGCCAAAGCAAACAGCAAGGTGATATGGAGGCATGCAAAACGAGCCACCACAGGAAATCAAAAATAATTATGCGGATAAAACACGATAGCTTGGGCCAGTTACCACAGAGTTGAATGGCACAGCTTCAGCGTTCCAACCACTGCCGGAAACACGCTGGTGGGTATGGAACTTCTGAAAACATGCTACCATAGACGCTTCATGTGGATTACAGTATGGGCTGTCCAGAAACTCATAGCCAGATTTTTATACATCTGCATTGGAAGCAACCTGAAAAACATAAGCGAAACCTTATGGAGGTACCAAAAGGCAGTGGTGGAATGAAAACACCCTGATTTGAGTAAAAGTACTGGTACTGTAGTAATAATTGAGATCAAGAGAATTACTCTAGCACTCTAGTGTCTACAAATCCAAACTAATCCACGCAACTAATCCAAAAACGTTCTATATCCGAGGAATGCTTTTTTGAACAGTTATGGGTGAGCTATCCTGAAGTGAAGCCCACCTCCATTATCAACAGTACATTAATTGGCTTGCTAAATTAGCCAAATGCCATTGGGGTTTTAGCAGCTTGCTAGGTTTGTTATCTACCTCATGTTAATTCATACATGTTTCTAGCTAGATACTGTACCAATTATCTTTGGCATTATCCTAAGTGTTACCTATAGGCTGTAGCAGCACTTAGATTTACTGAACACAACAGGCGGTACAGTGTTTCCACAGGTTGGATGTTGAGCTGTGACATGCTGATATTTCTATGGGTTCCATGGCTCTCTTGATTTGTCGATCATTATCACACTATTTCCTTTGAAACATTTAAAACTGACCATTACTGATAAATTGGGGGGGCGAGGGATGCTCATCTGTCTCCACGGTCTCAGAAAACTCTTTTATTTTGATTGGATCTTGAAATTGAAATATATCAAATTTGCATATCAGTGTTACAATGAGCCATGTACTCAAGTACTGTAACAAAATTATGCATAATATTTTCCTTCCGTCCCTGCCAATAGGCCCATATTTATAGGACTATATAAAATAAGAATATGGGATTAAGTATGGCCCAAACAATAATCACACAACATTTTCAAATGATTTTAAGATACACTAATCACCACATCTATCAGATTTTGTCTGTTAATCCGTCTGATATATGATGTTGATCTGTGTAGCTCCACTTCCTGTTTCTAGTGGCTTGCTATCTTCAGGAACCCTGTAATGAGATCTTGATGCTTGCACTTTAGATGCAGATTAGGTGAGTTAAAACTTCGATTTGTTGAAATCAGGACCTAAATTCACCATCTGGTGCCAAACAATCAGGGCTGTAGTCAGCAAGTCTTGCATTCATGCATGTTTTCCATTTCCAAGTTCTTTTAATCTTCAAAAAAAAAAAAAAAACAACTTCCAGATTGTTTCTTTAGCAGATATGTACAATACTTGCTGCCATACCAAAGCTATAGCAGCAAAAACAATGTCAAGTCTCGATTCTTGATTGATTGCATGTTCAAGTCTTTGTTTAAAGGGGAAACAGTGTGAATTTACTTACAAATGATACACCAAAAATCAGCTTTTGGATGCACAAGAGCTGCTCCACACACACTTCTGGCAGCATGCCTAGGTCAACAGGTTGACGGAGGTAAAAATGGAGTGTACTCTGCTGTAAACTTCCCTCCCCTTCTCACCATGTCACACTTCAGTGTTTCAATTACCGGGTAATTTATAATAGGTAAAGTATGTAGCGTTTGAAATTTCTATAATGTTAATGAACCCTTTCATATATATGTCTTCTTTACTCTTTGCTCATATATATATATTTTTTTCATGATGTAGACTTTTGACACAAATCAAGTTCAACTTTAGTGATGTCATTCTATACCATATGTACTTATATCATGTCCTTGTGTTTGTGTTGGTTTTCGGGTCTAGTCATGCCACTGCACCTGTATCGTCACTTGTTTGTTGCCTCACTGTGTTCACCTGTTCTGTGCTTAGTTCTGATTAGTCTTTATGTTTATAATAGCAAGTGAAAACTCACTTGTGTCGCTTGTAGTTTGTCTCTTTTGGGCATGTAATGTACTGACTGCTACTGTCAATGCTGTTGGTGTTGAGTTCTACTTGTTTCGTAATGTCTCTATACACATTTAATGAGAGGTCATAGTGTCTATGACAGGATAAGATGAAACCATGTATATATACATATAAATATATACCGTGTTATTCCATTTTTGCACATCAAACTGTAAATGGGAACTAATTGAAGAAATGCCAGATTACTCATGCAAGTAATCTCAAACAGGAACTCGGTATTTATTTACAACGCAGTTTCCTGGTCCAGACTTTGCGAAATGATGCAGACTTTGCTTTACTGTTATCCTACACTGACAGGTTTTCCTTTTTTCCTTCATAGAAATCTGACACAGTGTCATAAACGTCACAATGGCATCATCGATTCCATCTTCACAGAGATGATCCTGGCTGTTACCCTGCAGCTGTCAGAGACTTGGCCACATACAGAGTGATTCAGTCCTCATAACAGTGTAACGGATAGACCCATGTGTAAATGAGCATTCAAAGCAAGTACTTTAGTCTAAGATATCAAACATTTGGCAACATCCCAGTGGGTGAAACCTGGTAAACCTGCATTGGTCAGAGTCTCAGTGAGAGCAGTAAACCTTTGTGTGTCTCTCAGACAGGGAGGTTGAAATATTTCCTACCTAATTTTAGCACATGAAGCGTCTAATCATCTCCAGCAACACCATCTTCCAGCAACATTTTAGGCTTATGGACCAGTTCAAACCTCAGGTGCCTGGTTCCATGTTGTTAGTGTTTTGTTATCCGGATTACGTGTAATTGCTAGTGCAAATTGCTCCATATGTTGATTCATGTGCTGTTTGGCTGTCTGGAACAGACTAGGGTTTGACGTGCAAAGAGCATCTGGTGTTGCAGGTTAATTGAGGGTGATTAAGATGATTAATAGCTTTGTTTGGAAGAAAAACACAAGACAGAAGGGTTGGTGTTACTGGGCAAATGTTCCAGAGGGGGACAGGCCAGAAGGAGAAGAAGGAGAAGGTGAAGGGCCTCTGAAACAGAGAATGGCCACAGTGAGGACGGTGCTAATAGCCACAGGGGCATGGACTGGAGGTGCAAAACTCCCGAAGCTTATGTGTAATGCTTAGGAAAGTAGTGTGCCAAAGGAAAAGGTAATATTGACTGAGACTTCACATTAGCAGCCAGTGTTTATATTTGTCTGTGTCTGAGTATTGCCTGCATATGTGATGTGTATGTGCCAGAGAACAAGAGTGACCAGAGGAGTAACCATAAGTTTAATTTCCCATCATGTAGCTTCAACAGTGCCTCAGTTTTTGGAAAATGCACATTTTAGCATGGACTTTAGTTGTATAAACTCAGAACTGAGTCCCTAAATTAATTTCAAATGCCTACAAACTTTTAAACATTTTCAGGAAAAATAATTACCAAAAAAAATGAAAGAAACAGATGAAGTGTTGGGGTTTTTTTATTTTATTTTAATTGTTTAATAAGAGCTGCCAAAAGCAACAATCACTTCACCCCATAATATACTGCACAATAAAAACATTTAGTATATTGACCAAAATAAGATTACATTATTACTATGCAATAACAAGTATGGAATTATGCAGTGATCAAGAAAAATATTGAACAAACAAAATTATATATCCTGACAGTGTTGCTGGTGAGGCTTCACACTTGACAATAGTTGCTGAATGAGGTTTATATTAATTCTAATATATTATTGTTTCTAAAGTAACAACTTAGACAATCTACATAATCTAAGGGTAATAAAAACATTAAAATGGCATATAATCATTTATATAGTGAAGCTTTCTGTGAGGAGATGTTTATTTAACATTAATGGAAGGAGGCTCCAGTGTCAGTGCTTTGTAACAGTCAGGTTTTTCCACCACAACTTTCTGGGTTAAGGGTAATATGATGTCAGGCCTACTCAGTCTTTGAACTCCAATTCCCAGAATACACCACCTCCTACAGACATGGCGGACATAGACTACAACTCCCAACTCAGTACACGCTCTCAGTCTCAGCTGTTGCCAATCACACACACTCACACACCACCCTTTAAAAAGGAACTTCAGTCACTTTAAACTTTGCAAAGTTAGTTTGTTGTTGTTTGTTGGACTTTGTTTGAATGGACTGTTTCAAATGTGCTTGCATTCGACTCTCTGCCTCTCCATCGTGACACATGACCAGAGACACTATTTTGTCTTATTAACATTAGCAAAGAGGGAAAAAAAGAGAGGTGGTTGAGTAAGTGACTGTTTATAGCTGCTATAATGTAATTGATAACAGGAACTACACAAAATTAAACATGTGGTGTTTTCCACTAATATTGGCACCCTTGGTAAATATGAGCAACGAAGGCTGTGAAAAATTGTCTTTTTTTTTACCTTTTAAACATAAAATTCACAAAAAATACTCTGCTCTCATGGATATCAAACAATTACAAACACAACAGAGGTTTATCAAAAAAGTTTCTTTCTTAAATATAGGTGTGCAACAATTATTGGAACTTCTATGTTTTTCTCATATGAATTCATATTTGAAGTATACTCCCATTGTTATTTTAAAAAATATTTTTTTACACCTGGGTTACTAGGAACAGGAAATTGTTAAATGCCCATTTCCACCATCAGGGCAATAATTAAGAAGGTCCAGTCAACTGGAAATGTTATGAATCAACCTGGAATTGGACATGTGTCTATATCGTCTCAACGCACTGTAAAGAGGATGGTTCGAGTGGCCAAAAAATCAAAGGATCACAGCTGGAGAATTGTAGAAGTTAGTCGCGTCTTGGGGTCAGAAAATCTCCAGAACTGGTCCCTTGACTTGAAACCCATAGAAAACCTGTGGGGTGAACTGAAGAGGAGAGTCCACCAGCATGGACCTCAAAATGTGAAGGATCTGGAGAGATTCTGTATGGAGGAATGGTCTCAGATCGCTTACCATGTATTCTCCAACCTCATCAGGCATTATAGGAGAAGACTCAGAGCTGTTATCTTGGCAAAGGGACGTAGCACAAAGTATTGACTAAAATGGTGTCATTAATTGTTGCACACCTATATTTAACAAAATATATTTTTGGATACAGCTGTGCTTTGTTTGCAATTGTTTGATATCCATGAGAACAGAGTATTTTTGTGAATTTTTTAAACAAAAGATCAAAAGGTTAAACAATAAAGGCGATTTTTCACAGCCTTCTTTGCTCATATTTACCAAGGGTCCCAATATTAGTCGAAGGCACTATAACAATAAACAATATAATGTAGAATAAAACACTTCAGGGCATGCTGTTATTGGAAAATAATAAACTTCATGGTGCTAGTAGTAGCTCCACTTTGCATTAGGCCGCATCAAACCACCCTGGCACTTTATTATGTTCCTATAAAAGCACATGCAAGTATTTTAGGTCTTATATGTCACATGCTTGTTTTGCTTAAGGGCACCGAATAACATTGAAAACTGCACAAATGTGTACCTATGAGAACTGGCGTAATGTATAGCCTACATATGATGAAAATTCCTGTAGACTGAGGTCTGTTTTATCATTTAAAATTTCACCACCTGTACCGCCCACGTACGAAGGGAAAAAAAGCTGATTCTGATTTTAATTGAAACTCTATGCTGCCACCGATACCAGAATGAGCTGCGATCCCTAATCCAACTTCTCGTCCTGTGTTCCCTGAGAAATCACAGCATGAATTGTCATGTCTGTAATGATAATCCTGTTAGAATAAATAGCCCTTAAACATGGTGCTGTTCTTGGCTCGTGTGCAGGCTGTACAGCTGGGATGGATACTTCACTACTATATCACGCCATCTCACTTCTCCGACAATCTGCCAACTCAACTCTCTCTCACACACACACACACACACACACACACACACACACACACACACACACACATTCTCCCTGTTTCTCTCACACATTTACTTTTGGCCGAGCAGCGTTTATTACTTCAACATCCCAAATTCATTTACTGCTGGAACTTGAACTTGACATAATTAGTGGAGGTTTGTATGTCAATAACCCCTCTTTTTTCATTCATGGGTCTGGAAGTGGTGCAATCAATCACTCAGAATAAGGTGTCAATATGCTTGTATGCCACTTTTATGGAGCAGCAACCACATAACACACATGGGTGGGTTCTTTTTCCAGGACTGTTGGCTGTTATGGCTATCCAGTGGTTAAGGTTACCCATAGAGGAGAAACAAACCCAGGCACAGTAAATACCTTGCTAATGGTTTCATCGGGTGGGGAACACAGCTATGTTCATCTAAATATTGCTGCCCAGTCTAAGAAACTCCAGAGGCATTCAGGCATCATGTTGCTAAACCAGGTTAGTTAAGATGCATACAGTGAAGGTTAAAGCATTGGATTACTACATTTTAATGGTTCTTGTTGTAACAAGCAATTGTCAAAACATGACTATGATATTATAAGTTTGGAAGATGTGTTTATATGTCATTGAGATGCAGCACTGTGGAACAGACTGTGTGCTCTCGGCTTCTGTAGTTTGAATCAGGAAATCTGTGGTTTATGCTTTTGGAACGAGGAAAGATGGATACCGGGAGTTGCAGGTAACTGTATAGCCACACAGCTGCAGCAGTGGGCACAGACCCCATGCTGGCTCGAAGAAATCACCACAGAGGGAAAGAGAGAGACAGACGGAAAGACAGTTTTAGCATTCCCGAGTAGAAAAACCAAACCCTACAAGCAAGAAGTGAAAAAAATCCTCATTAGTCTGCATCTGTAACATACAGACAAGTGAAAAATTAAACTAAACATAAAAATAACCCTAACATAAAGAGTTTTAGTAAGGTGTTGGATCCTGACGAGCTGCCAGAAAAGCTCTCATAGGTGACTCCCATAGGTGTTCAATTGGGTGGACATCTGGTGAGTGTAAAAGCCATAGGCTATGATTTACATCATTTCCATCCTCATCAAACCATTCAGTAAGTCCTTGTGCCTTGTGAATGGAGGCGGAGTCATCCTGGAAGAGACCACACCCATCCGGATAGAAATACGTCATCATAGGATAAAGGTGATCAGTCAGAAGAACTTTGTATTGATTTGCAGGACACAAGTGAACCCACCCCATGCTAGCAAAATAAATACACGCCCCCACAGCATAACTAAGCCACTGTTTTTTTTTTCTTCTTTAATTTGTCTACCATGCGTATGTGTGATTACGTAATAGTCATTTTGACATGTTTCCATGTACTAAAAAGTGAGTTTACTCAAAGACTCACTTATAATGGAAATGTAAGGCCAGTTGTTGGGGGCACTCAATAAAAGTTTAAAACGCATGACTATATAATGCAAATTGAAAACCATAAGCGATATGCTCTAACAATGAAGGAACATTAAAACCACCAGAATATTATTGTGTAGGTCCTCCACCAAAACAGCTCTGACCCTTTGAGGCAAGACCTCTGAAGGTGTGCTGTGGTATCTGGCACCAAGTCTTAGCAGCAGATCCTTTATGTCCTGTACGTTGCAAGGTGGGGCCTCCATGGACCGGACTTGTTTGTCCAGCACATCCCACAGATGCTCGATCAGATTGAGACCTGGGGAATTTGAAGGCCAAGTCAACTCTTTGAACTCTTTGTCATGTTCCTCAAACCATTCCTGAACATTTTTTGCAGTGTGGCAGTGTGTATTATCCTGCTTAAAGAGGTCACTGCCATTAATGAATACCGTTGCCATGAGGGGCGTACTTGGTCTGCAACAATGTTTAGGTTGGTGGTACGTGTTAAAGTAACATCCACATGAATGCCAGGACCCAAGATTTCCCAGCTGAACATTGCCTAGAGCATCACACTTCCTCTGCTGGCTTGCCTTCTTCCCATAGTGCATCCTGGTGCCATATCTTCACCAGATAAGTGATGCAAAGGCACCTGTCCGTCCACATGAAAAAGTAATTCATCAGGCCGGGCCATTTTCTTCCATTGCTCCATGGTCCAGTTCTGATACGCATTGTAGGTGCCTTTGGTGGTGGATAGGGGTCAGCATGGGCACTCTGGCCAGTCTGCACAGCATTATCTTTTCAAGAAATTTGTGTTACAGTATGTCTTCTGTGGGATCGGACCAGATGGGCTAGCCTTCGCTGACCACACACATCAAAGAGCTTTTGGCACCCATGACCCTGCTGCTGGTTCATTGGTTGTCCTTCCTTGGACCACTTTTGGTTGGTACTAACCACTGCATACTGTGAACACCCCACAAGGCCTGCCATTTTGGAGATGCTCTGACCCAGTCGTCTAACCATCACAATTTGGCCCTTGTCAAAGTCGCTCAGATCCTTATGCTTGCCCATTTTTCCTGCTTCCAACACATTAACTTCAAGAACTGACTGTTCACTTGCTGCCTAATATGTCCCACCCCTTGACAGGTGCCATGGTAACGAGATCATCAATGTTATTCACTTCACCTGGCAGTGGTTTTAATGTTATGGGTGATCTGCATTTATTCTCCCCTCTTCAAGTTAAAAAAAAATCTGGTAAGAGTCCGTGGTGCTCGTCAGAAATGGTGAACATTATATTGAAATAAAATCTAACCACTTCAACTTGTCTTATTTATAGCCGTAAATGAATCGCTCAATGGTTAAGCATTAAAAGGTTACTGTTATCACCTTTTCCTCATGTTAATACTTATCTTTGCAAACAAGTCATTTTATGCAGTTGGACCTTCATTCATTTTAGTTGAATGCCCCTGGTCAAGACTTTTTAGACAGTTTTTTCCCCCCAGCAGAAATAACATCTGGTAATAATAACAACAGTTACCATCACATTGACACACTTTAGCCAAATGAAATATTTCCAACTCATCAGCTCTACTGCCTTTTGATTGGGTGCAGCAGGTGAGGGGCAAAAGGCCAACTATACACACTGAAAGAGACACCTGCGTTCAGGGATTGGGCAGTGTGTGTAAACCTAGATCTGCTTTTGGGGGGATTGAGATCATGTTCCTGGCACAAGGGGTCAATGTGACAAATTCTGCCTGTGTAGGGAGCTGGCAGTGGGATCAAAGTGGAGCTTGTGAATCCCGATACTAAACGTTGCTGATATCCTGTCAACAGAGACGAGATACTGAAGTCTAGCTTACATAAACAATTTGGAGGTGACCAAGAGCAGCATGTAAGCATAAATAAATCCATGGTGGCAATATATTAAGTCGCTCTGGATAAGGGCGTCTGCCAAATGCCACATTATTCCACATATAGGGCGTGAGAGTGGCTGGGTTAGCAAAGTCAAGTCTCAACTGTGGTGTTGTGTTAAAAGAATGTTACTGAAATGCAAATAAAAGGAAAAAAGTTTCACTTTGACAAGAGCACTGGCCTAGAAGCTACTTCTTCAAGTGGGGAAAAGCTAATGCTGTGGTTAAGCCTGTTATCTGCTCCGTCAGCATGCCGATCCTGACCCAATTCAAAACCGCATACCTCTGAAACTTTTGGGAGAAAGAATGCTAATGAAGTTGCATAGAACCTCAGAAAAGTAGAAAAGTGTGCACATATTTGGGAGTAATTTGTGTTCCCTTTAATCAAGATAATTGTTTGGCAATATGAAGGAGATCCAGTCAACTACTAAAAAGCAACTTATCAAGCAGAATAAATACAGTGTGAAAAGGAAGATGGATAGAAATGTCACTGTTCTGAAGGGTGAAATCGATCATTTGCAGTGTTGTGGGGTCTCAAGCTACAAATTGCAACACTCCTAGCTTAAAAACAATTTTTGTTAGTGTTTTTCCTTTTCACATTACCAGTTCAACATGATTTTTTATTTTTTAAATCAAACAAATTGCAAACAATTGTATTGATCAGAAGTACTTATTTTTAATTAGTGTAAAAAAGTGTGTAGATGCACCTCATCTAGCATGGACTTGTCTGGAGAATATCAGGATCATGGCACAGCTACAAAGCAAAAGAGGAGAGATTCTGACAGTCTTTAAAAAAAAAAAAAACGATCAAACATTCAAGGCCATATTAATGAGCGTGAAAGATTCACATTGGCAAAGGACACGCATTTGTTTGTAACCTATGCAAATCAGAAATGAAAATACAGTTGACTTTAAGCACTAATTTAAGGACACGCGTAAAGGTGGATAGCTTCTTATATACTTTTGTTTTTGTTCTTGATGACCTAGCTGGTTAAGTTAGGAGTTTGGCCAGGAGTGATAGCACTAGGTGTAGCTTTATATATATATATATATATATATATATATATATATATATATATATATATATATATAAATGTATAGCAATTTAGCTATTTTAATTCATAAGTAGATTATAGCTTGACAAGAAAAAAATTGCAAAATAACGTCCCCTACACTGAGCATTTCTATCATAGCTCCCGTGAGTCATTGTGCTTCCAGTTTATTCCTTTACACAATGATTTGTCTAGAACAATAAACAGTCAGCCAAAACCAAAAAACAGATGTCATCATTTATTTAGACGATAAATCTATAGAGCTATGCAGTACAAGTACAACATAAAATGCTCCCATTTCTAATATAAAGTGTAATATTAATCCTGAACCAGCCTCATTGCAGCCCAGAGTCTTTTTTTTTTTCTTCTTTTCTTCGCAGGAGAATGATTAAGGTTCCTCTGAAAGCCTCCTGATGTAGTGCCCCTATCTACACTCTGAGATGTGCTGAGATAGAGACAGACAAAGAAGAGGGCATGGCGCTATCACTGGTGTTGACGCCACACGGTCCAGAGATGTCAAAACTATCTTACTCCCCTATGAGAGCAATTGTAATGATGGGACAAAAAAGAAAGGAAGAGAAAAAAAAGAGGAGGGATACAGATCAGCTGCAGGCTAAACAAACCTGCTGAGGCTCCAGAATAAAATCACAACCGTGTGAGAATAAAGAAAAATGTTGCTAAGGCAACTTTATCAGATGTGCAGGTATACTGAGCTGAAGTTACCCACATATACAAAAGTCTAAAAAGTTACTATTATTGTATACAAAACCTGTGTAAGAAGAATATATACTGTATTTTTAATATGTTTTATATTAAGTGTTTGAAGGGATTGTTAGAGCCAGTTCATCAATTTTCAATTTAGTAATATATATTATGCTACATTGTTTCTAATGACCGATTCTGATTGGTCGGAAGGCACTGATTCATTTCCTATAACAACACAAGTTTTCTCTTTTTTTCTTTTTTTTTTGCAGTTTCTTGGTAACAGGACAAGCTGCATTTGTTTTAATTACTTTCAACAACTGATATGTTCCACAATAGATATTCAACAACATTACGTGCAACTATAAACTGCAAAAAAAAAAAAAAAAAAAAAAGGATAATTCTTTAATTAATTAAAAAATGTTGGCAAATTGCTTTGGGGCACGTTGTTTTAAGAAAATACACAACAGGGTGGAGTTACTGTTACAACCCTGAAGCTGATTCCTTTTCAAAAACAGGACATCCCAAAGCAATTTGCAGTGTAAAAAATACAGTTTTATTTATTAAAGAACAATGCTTTTTATCTGTTTATGGTTGCATGTGATAGTTAAATGGCAGCTATTTACAGTTTCTCTCTAGAAGTTGATTCTGATCAGCCACGAGGTGTTGATTAATTTCAGCTTCAGTAGTTTAATCTGCAGGTTTATATTGTTAAAGAAATAGAAAACATGTATGTAATATTATATACATTATAATATATACACACACCCACACACACACGTATTCACATATGTTTTATTAATATTAAATTTTCCATATTAAATATTCTCTTGGTAGTGATAGCACAGTGCTTTTTTTTTCTTCATGTCATTTCTGTAAAATTCCAAGGATTTATTTATTTATTTATTTTGACAAAACATTTTAAGAACACACACAATTAGATGAACATTATGTATTTCACTCTATGATGCACATGTGCCGTAATGGTATACCTTCCTCTGTGTATTAACTTGAAATAAAACCCATATAAAATAGTACTTTGATGCATCTTAATAAGCCAGTACAAATATATGGCTATTATGTAATCAAGGAAAAATAAAAGGTTAGGTGTAAACATAGAGGCTGTTGTACGATTACATGATCATTGATAAATTAAATAAAAATAAAAAATATACTTAACTAGCACACAATATACAACCCATATTAGGCATATTATTAAGACATATTAAACCTAATTATTCAGTTTCAGAGTAACGCCTGCAGCATGGTTTCCTCTATCAAAAAAAATATTCTAGAAAAAAAAAATAAACCACTAACTCTATAAAAGCAAGAAATTCTACAGGGAATACTTCTTATCATCTCATCAGCAAAGCCTCGACAGAAAAAGGTAAGGGCCTCCCATTCTTGATTGAGTCGGGTTTAGTGGCCCAGTCCTCATGTGTGTGTGATTCAAGCCCTGATGCCTTGCAGTGTTTTCCTGGCTGCTCAGTCTGTGACAGCACCTTCGCCTCGGTCAGAAAAAGAGCGCTGTCTCGCTTTGACGTGACATCCATTCTGTCAGCAGCAGCACTCTGCGGCGTGCTGTGAGACGAGTCAGCGGGGACTCTTTCTGCCTCGGTGTTTCCTCTATTTTTGTAAAAATAATAGTGTGAGCTTTGAAATGAGGGCAGAGTAACAGATTCCAGACACGACTCTGTCCCACTGCAGGCGTCCCATGATTTCAGCGATGGAGAAACATTATGTGTTGCGAGGATTTCCTTAGGACAGTGCTCTACGGCCCTGGTTTTGAACTCCTGTGTGTGGCAATGGAGATCACACTGAAACAACGGTGGATTGGACTTGTACGCAGGCATGTAGCCGGGCACGCCTGTATCAGACAGCGGACAGAAGCATGTTGAGGGACCTGGAGACACTGTTGCCTGAAGAAGGACAATTCTACGCAGCTCTTCAATCTCTCTCTGCCTGAGCTCTCGCTCCAGCATCACACTCTCCAGCTCTTTATCAGCAAAAGCTCTCCTTTTCCTCATCTTAACACTAAGCGGAGGGCAGTGAAGTCTCGTCTGCCAGTCCTCTGACGCTGGTGATTTACATCCTGTGTACAAACAAAACACAATGTCCTGTTCCTGTTTTACAGCAATATAAAAGTGTTCAATTTATTTAAATTAAAAAAAAAAAACAAAAAAACAACCACTCTCCTCCTTAAATAAACACCTCGTCATATTAGTTCCTATCATACCATTTTCACACGTTCGAAGACCTCTTACTGGTCTGGATGCACAAGTTGGAGTGTGAATAAGAGTTTGAAGTTATGTGACAAGGAATTATATTGTAATTGCAGTTACCTTTGTATTATAATGATTATGCATATTCTTCAACACAGAACCTGACGCAAGCTATTATTTATTTATTTTTAGGGGGTGGAAAACTCATTTTCAGCATTGTTTACAGCATTTTCCCATTTTTAGTAAAACTTTTTAAATAGGTCCAAAACAGAACATAAGATCATATGCTTACATGGATGCCATGACAGAAATCCACCTCTTTCTTCACTTCTTCCTCATTTTGTTCTTTTTACTAATGTATACTAGGTTGTATATGCAGACAGGGCATTTTATATATATATATATATATATATATATATATATATATATATATATATATATATATATATATATATGAGAAACAACTCTCTGAAGCACCCCATTCCATTAGGTAATTAGCCCACCCAACCATCATTTCCATAATTTTAATTACCTAAAATAATCACAAATAGATCCTCTATTTGCCAGAGGGATCTGTAGTAATGCCTGAGCTAATCCAATTTCTCCCTGTGGATGGGTTAATGAGATATGTGTTAATTAAGGCTTACCCTCTAGTATGCTCTTGGCCAGGAGGCTAGGTGTTTTGGTGTAGCGCTGGTAGGTTTGGCGTCTCAGGAAAGGAGCACTTCTTTGCGTTTTCTTGCTCTGTTAATGAAATAAGCAGCTCTGCATGAATATCTGTGTCTTTAGTAGCGTGTTATATGGTTCTATCTGGGGTAAGACTGAAGGGCTATATTTTTGCTGTAGCAATAGTTACCCATAAATTATTAATTAAAAGGTTTATAATAATAATAATAAGAAGAAGAAGATTATAGGTTTTTTTGCAATTAACATTGAATACTGAAATCACAACAGTAATAAATTATATATATATATATATATATATATATATATATATATATATATATATATATACACACACACACAGGCATAGTGTTTATGAAGGCTGATTGCAGCACAAATGTTCAGTTATTCATACATACATAAGTACATAAGAACAGGAATCTGTGAACAAAAATACATATTTTACAGCAAAACGTTTTTACGCTTGCGCATGCGCTGTAAACACACACACACACACACACACACACACCTCTCCGGCCTGCTGTCTGCGGAGCGCGACCTGCGCGGCCATCACGCGCTGCCTCTCCAGCACCAGCACGCAGCTCGCGCACCGGCACTCCCGCCAGCGGCACGTGCGCTTGTGGCCCTTGAGACGCGACACGACGCCGTGGTTCCGACAGCGCGCGCATTTCGGGCTGCGCACGGGCGCTCTTTGCGCTCCCGGCGTCCTCTGCACGTCCGTTCCCTCCAAGGGTCCGAGCTCGGTGCGCTGTTGCGGCTGACAGTCCGTTCCCACTTCAGCGGCCATTTAAAAGTAATAACGCGCTCACCGTTCGTTTCTCGTCAGCGAGCATGTAGGCAGAGCCGTGATTAAGCTTGCTGCTCTCGTTGGAGTCAAATTAGGAAGCGTCCAGGTTTGAAAAGCGGTGTTACTGAGGGTCGTTGTGGATCTTTTTTTTTTTTTCCTCCCCCGGACTTTTCACTGCGCGCGCTACGACGCTGAAGGACGTTACGATGACGAATGAACTCTCAAAGTGCCAAAGTTTGAGCTCATCTTCTCCACGTGTCAGTATTTAACCAAAAGCAGGTGACTGGGAACGTCACACAGGTTGTGGTGCTCAAACCCAACTCCTCCTCTCCTCTCTGGTTACTAGAGTCTATTTTACCTGTGGGTGTGTGTGTGTGTGTGTGTCTATATATATATGTATATATATGTATATATATATATATATATATATATATATATATATATATATTTACCAAATTAATATGTATGGCTATATATATATATATATATATATATATATATATATATATATATATATATATATATATATATAGCCATACATATTAATTATATATATATATATATATATACATATTACCAAATTAGTTCACACACACACACAATACTGTGCAATGGTTTTAACTTTGTTCTAGATTTTTTATGTTATAACTTCGACATTATCGAGTTACATTTTAGATTCCCAACCATTAGTTTTCCAGCACAAAATGAAATGTTACGGGAAAATGTTTGTTTGTCAGTAAAGAAAGCAGTGTATTCAGTGGTAAGAGACATTTTTCAGACTAAAAAAACAAACATAATGAAGAAAAATAAGAAGCGAGTGCGACAGTCAAAGTCTCCAGAAGAACCGTGTCTGGTTCTGCAAGATGCTCAATAACACTTACAGCTCATTTCATTATAAACCTGCACTAACTCTACCTGAGACTACTATTGTCACACAAAATCCTGACTTTGTTTCATTTACTACTGTTTACTGCTCTTTACGGAATTTGTTTTTGTATGAAACATTTAATTTCATTATTTTGAAGGGACAGTACGGTGTATATATAAATGCTTTCATAACCCTAACTGTCACATTTTTGTTCTTTCACATGATTTAAAGCTGCCTTTAAAGTGCAGAGTAACCTACTATACAAAGGATAAAGAACCTAAACTTACTTGAGTTGATGTAATGCAGTGGGTTCATATGAGTTTTCCAGAGCCCTCAAGCTTATAATATAATTCACAAATAAACAAATTACATTTACACCCTTATTCGCTCACAAGGAAGTTTTTTTGTTTTCTCCCCATAGAAATCCAGGATGAACTTCTCTCTCTCCTTTTAAATGCTGATCGTTTGCAGCTCTGTGCATCGAGTGTTTAACAAAACAGAGGATGAAAAGAAGGTTAATGTTGTTCATGTATAGATAATGCCAAATGAACTACTGCAGAATTATTTAAATAATCAAAACAAGATTAAATCAATCAGAGCTGCTCTGTAAGTGAGAGTAATTAATTGTAGCCCCCATGTGGATGATGTTTGTACTGTAAGTCCCTAAACGTGGAAGGTGAAATCTTTGAAATCTCGAGTGCCTGCAGCATACAAGCAGCAAAATAAATTAAAAAAATTTAAAAAATTAATTAAAAATTACACACACACACACACACACACACACACACACACACACACAGACACACAGGTATAATTAAAATAGGTGTAATTCCCTGAAGCTGTTTGGCGATTTGCTTTTGCCATGTTAAAAATCACACACACACACACACACACACACACACACATATATATATATATATATATATATATATATATATACGTGTGTGTGTATCAAATAGACCTAATTCTCTGAAGCTATTTGGCAACTTGCTTTTGCCATGTATGTAAATTTGTATTAGGTTTATTTGTTCTCTCATTAAATCGTAATGCAGGGAAATTCTCCATTTCATTCTGTCGTATGAATTTAGACATATCAGTCCTCCTTCATTACCTACTGGAGGCTTATTTTTGCTATTTACTTCTTTTCTTTCAGAACTACACTTTTAAAGAAATATTTCTGCTCTGAAGTCTTCCTACTTGTTTACTTTTACATGCGTAGTGACTTTTACCTTTAAGTGCATAGTGATGGGACTCTTGTTTTTCTATTGAGAGAGAGAAAAAACCCCTGAAGCTATAGCATTTAATCACAGTCGAGTAAAACTTTGCTTTCTCATCCTTTGAAAGTGCTCAGAGTTCTGACTTTCAGACAGAATGTGAGCTGAATCTCGATCAAACTTCAAAGAGAAAGTAACAGCACCTCGGCTCAGTTCAAAGCCCACGCTGCATTGTATTCGCACCGAGTTCACCTTTGGAGAGCTTAGGACCTGATTCTTCGTGAGACTCTTCGTAATCATTTCTGTGTATACTACCTTTGTTTTGTTTGCTCAGGTAAGAGAATATAGAGAATTCTGAATGTCATGCCCTGGCATTTCCATATTGTTTACTATATTAGCACTTACCAAAGCTACATTTACATTTATATTTACATATAACAACATGTGCCAGACGTCCTTATCCAGAGTGTCTTAGAGAAGTGTTTTGCAATGTCCAGGAACCACATATTCTCATGCTAGTGCAAGTAAATCAGGGTCTAAGTATGCTATTAAACTAAACCCTGTTATAGAAGAGTTTGTACAGCGATAAACAGTACAAGGCGAGAAAATTCATGCTCATTTAAAGGAAGGCAATCCAGAAACACGTTTTTGCGATTCTGGCGATGATTTGTTTGTTGTTGCTGTATTTTGATTATTTCCGTGAGATGCGAAGTTAGGAGTTGTGTGCCACATTAACATCACAGCAGGGCATTGCTAGTGCAAAAAAAGATTAACAATCTCAACCATAAAGGATAACAGTTTTTCAGTTAGCTCCCAAAAACAAAAAGCGCGAGCTCTTTTTCTCTAAAGAGCTTCATTTTCCAGCAACATTCAAAGTCACATTAATGGGAAATCCAGCATACAAGTCATTGGAGACGTTTGTGCAAATGTTGGACTCAAGGTTTCAGAATGCAGTGCAGCTATATGATGCGGTTTCCCCTAGCCTTGGTTTGGCTAGTTAGCACAACAATCCTGAAGGTGGTATTAACCTACAGTAAAAGTTGAAGATGATGTGTTCAAGCAGAGTGTACAGATGAGGAGGTGAGAGAGCTGGATAGACTAATGGACTAACTATAGATAAAGTGAAGGCTAAAGCCACTAGCTCCACTATCAGCAGGTAGTCAAATGGCATTGTGGGTAATGTGCGAAACTGAAAATATGTCAACAAAATGGGTTTAAACCAAAAAAGTCAACTCCGAATTTAATTATATAATTTATCTTGGATGCCACTGATGTGGTTAGTGAATAAGTAGGTTTTTAGTCTTGATTTAGACAACCGAGACAGCCAGTGATTCGGCTGTTTGAGAAAGTTCAGTCACCATGTGGGTGCCAGGAGAGAAAAGAGTCTTGATGCATGTCTACCTTGCAAATCAAGCCACGTTGTCAGATGCTGTGATCCGGGAGTTCTCCAGAAAGATCACAAGATCTTGACACGGGGTTAGCATCTCCAAGGATATACTGTACAGCAGCTTTGTCTCTGTCTGGGATTTAAGCTGTTTCTCAATACGCATTCTTATATGATCTTGCGTCCTTGTGTACTCGTTCTACGTCATCATCCACCAATTCCAATACTCAAGAACGCAAGCACTGGGGACGCATGAAATTACCCGGATGTGTTCTTGATATCGAGGATGCATCGGATGCGGACGAGTGTACCGAACCCGCTTGAAGTCCCTGACATCACTGCGGCAAAACAATAGCGGATGACGGAAGCCTGACCCATATTCATATTCATATCCATACAAGTTTTTTTTTTACACACAATAATCTAAATATGCATCTAAAAAGAATGATTTTGATATATGATTTAGACTGAGATATATATGAAGTTGTTGAAAAGTCGAATTTATCCCTCAGAAGTATTTTAATTAAGCTACGCTAGCTTCCATCCTGAGGTAACGGTGAACTTAGCTTAAATTTAGTTAACGTGAGGTCACGGTTGCAAACAGAGAGCTTACTACATTAAAACATGATTAATTAACTTTTAGTTAAAAAGCAATTAAACAGTACATCTATTAACCAGCTGAAACATGTTACTTAGGGAGCGCTGAAAAGGCGTTGGTCCTGTCCAAATACTAGAAATGTGCTGGGACGGTCCATTGCGCCACAGGAAGATCGCAACACATTTCAAACCTCGCAAAGATGCGTTCAGTGTCCTACTGTCCTTCTGAGTTCGTTCTTCCAAGCTAGCCTGGCAGGACCGGTCTTCACGAGAACGCAAGTTCATTCTTTGCGTTCTTAGAATTGAGAAACAGCCTTAGTTTCAGATGAGCACCAGGCACATGATACGCTAATACCTGGTCATCCAAGTAATAATTCAAATGAGCAGTGAATGTCTACACCTTTGAAGACAAGTCATGCTTTCTGAGCTGTGGGCTAGTCAGATGAAACATGATTAGAGTAGCGGTATTTCAATTTAAAGGCCTAATTAGACACATAATGTATGAGCATGGGACAACCAGATGGTAAAGAAAAACAGTTGAAACATGGTACATGCAGTACAGACATAATGGAGAGAAGTCTAATAAGATAAAAAGACAAAAGACAGATCTGTTTGTTATAGCTACATATTATTTATTTATTTATTATTATTAATCCTTTTTTTTTTTTACCCTTTACTCAAAGGCAAATTGCACATTAAATTACACTGTTTCTTGGTATTAACATTTGGATATGGTGTAACTAACTGGTCACATGATCAGAGCCATGTACTTCAAGCATGCACCTGCTAAAAAATAAAATTTGCATTAGAACTATACAAAAAAAGGATGCAAGGAAAATATCTCTTAATACAGATACATCTTCAGTACTCATTATGAAAATTGTATTGGTCTATTAGTGATAATTGTATTAAATTATTCTGCCACATTTATATCATCCTTACAGGACATAATTGAACACATAATTGGCCATTAATAACCCATAACTCAGATTGCACATATAGCACTAATGTTTATTTATGTTTAAAGTAAAATAACATGATGTATGCTTTGATTACATTTGGGCACAATGAATTAAAAATACGTACTATAAAGTTGGAACATTTCTAAACAGTTAGGGTTAAGTTTAATTTTCCCATAATTAAGATTTTAAAAAATCTCTCAAAAGCATCTGTGCCACAGGGCAGATCAATAAATGTACACAGTGCACAAATGTACAGAATATCGATGCCAGTAGGTTAATACATTCAGTATTATTTTCACCCTGATAGTATGATGTACAAATTAGAACAGGGTAGACTATATGACCAAAAGTATGTGGACACCTGACCATCATATTTATATGTGCGTGTTGGACATCCCATACCAAACCCATTGGCATTAATATGGAGTTAGTCCCCCTTTGCTTTTATAATAACCACCACTTATATTTAGGAAGGCTTTCCACTAGATTTTGTAACATGACAGTGGGAATTTGTGCTCATTCAGCCACATGAGCATTAGTGAGATTGAGAACTTATGTAGGATGAGAAGTCCTGGTGCACAGGAGGCGTTCCAATCGATCACAATAGTGTTGAGGTCCGGGTTCTGTACACACCAAATCGAGCAGACTATGTCTTCATGGACCTCAGTTTGTGCACAGTGGCATTGACATGCTGGAACAGGTTTAGTTCCAGTGAATCAGAAATCGTAATGCTACAGCATACATCCTATACAGTTGTGTGCTTACAACTTTGTGGCATCAGTTTGTGAAAGGCCCACATTTGTGTGTGATGGTCAGGTGTCTAAGTACTTTTGGCCTTGCAAAAAAAAAAAGAAAGAAAAAAAAGAATGACTGCTAACTCCGCCCCAAATCCTTACCTTAACCTTTGTAAATTTGGGTCATGCAAATTGTTACACATTTGCATGTCTGACACCATGTTGGTTACTCTTTTTTCTGTGGCTTGACACTAAAAGGGAGATCTCTGTAAAAGAATCAAATGGAAATATAAGTGTTTTGAAAATGTATTTGAATGAAGACCAATAGAGCAAGATCAGGCTTCTTGGTTATGTTGTCAAATATCTGATTTGCATGAAATGAATAGCCATATTATGACTTTACGTATTTCTGGATTTCCCTCATAGCTCCTTAATATGTATTTCCTACAGTATTTACTGAAGGGATTTGGTGTAAATATTCTGCAACGATACAATGATTTAAATCGTATATGAGCTAGATATGACGTGCTAAATCAGGATGTGATGCATAGGAATAACAGATTTCTCACAGGTGTCATCTGAAATCAAAGATGAAGTGCCACTTTGCTGGGAGGAAGGCATATTTCACACGTGGCCGAGTTGTGTTTCAGACACGATTAGCCACATTTCATTGGACTCCTACAAGAGATTGAATTGTACATGTGCTTTAAAAGAGATAAGCGAAGCTTCTGTCCTACTCCAGTGCCTGCTGAGGTACGATGGTATTTAAAAGAAAAAAAGAAAAAAACCTCCAATCTACAGCAATCATTTTTAAATTTGAAGATAACGATGCAATTGAAACAGGCCTGCATCTTTCAGATTTCGCCAGCTGTGTCATTTCAGTTCACATATTCGCTTCCACACCTCCATGTTGGAACAGTACATGTGTTTTGGGTGTGTGATGGAAAGAGAGTGAGATAAAAGACAAGAGAGTGCAACGCTTTGTGTATCAGCAGGACTCCTAATTTCTGTTGTACTCGGTGCAGGGTTAATGAGCTCTGCTAAATAATGCATAGACTGCACTGCCCTCATGTGTCACAGAAGAGAACAGTTTGGTAGCTCGCTTTGTTTCCCGTTCCCTCTTGGATGCACGGAACTGCTAAAGATGTTCTCGTTTGCATCGGAGTTGCATCGATCACGCAACAATAATGAAGTGTTTTATTTCTCTTATACCACAGCACTTGTCAGCTGTCCACAATGACAAAATTCTAACGTATTAATGAACCACAGTTTGTATATTTTATTCATTTATAAGGTAGGTGCATGTAATGTTGTTGATGTCTGAGACACGTTAGATCTTGTGATCACTTGGCAGCTATAAACCACAAAGTAACCACAAAGTAACCACAAAGAGCAAAGCCCAGGGTCCTGAAGATTCAAACGTGGTGGAAAACATACTGACCATTACAAAGACTCTTTATAAATGTTAAATAAACATTTCCTTACAGAAAACGTCATCAGATCAACGAGTTTTTCGTTGTTAAATAAACACTTAAAATAATAATAATAATAATAAAAATCTATTTATTTTTAGGCTTAGATTATGTGGAGAGACCCCCCACACAACTCCCTGTGAATGAATAGTTACCGTCAAAATGACAACAGATTCGAATGAGCGCATTAATGTAGGACTTCTCTTGCAGGTGGAACGACTGCAGAGCTGGAGCTGCTGTTATATATATAAAAAAAATTAATCAACCAATCAGATTCAAGGATTCAGCCCCACTGTGGTGTCATAGAAAATGATACAGTGAATGTCCACAAATTTTAACTAGCCTATATTCAGTCCTTCCAGGATTTTGCGATCAGAGAAATGAGGACAAACTCAAACAAACTCCACAATATTTGGACGAGATTTTTCAACAATTTTTCAACATTTTCTGCAGATTTGGGCCAGGACGCGTCATTTGACGTCATCACGACACGCATTCATCCAAAGCCCTCTTCGATTTCCCGTGCGTCGGATATGAGTATGAGTACAGCTGAAAGGTCTCGTTTACCGACAAACATCACTGCGAAAGACAGTTGTGCAGAACAATTCCGTGCGATTGCAATTTCGCCAATTTGGCTAGTTTTCCACAAGAAAAGAACAAAAACTCTGCAAGTTGCTTCGCAAATTTTGGAAGGAAAAACAAAAAGCCACAGCAAAATCAAGCATTTTTGGCTGCAACCATCACAGGAAAAACTCTGCGAAATCCTGTATATTACTATACACTATTATCACAAACTGTGCATGTTCTCTCTCATTCTTCAGTGTTGAGATGATTGCCAAGCATGATGAAGCTACAGGATGAAACAGCTTTAAAGTAGTTTTATTCAAACCAGCTACGTAAACAAAACTGATAAATATAATTACAATGCTGTGTACTGAAAACCCTGGGAGCGATGCCCTGAGAACATTAATTATGTTTCTTGAGAGCTTCTTGATATAATTTAACAGATGTTTAAAGACAGCGAGGCAGACAATTAGAAGATTAATTAATATTTATATCTATATATATATATATATATATATATATATATATATATATATATATATATATATATATATATTTTTACCCAGACAAGCGCTAAATATAAACACAGGGCAGCACTTATACTGAACATATAATTAATTGCTTCCTCTCACTGACTCACTTCCTCTGTTTTTTTCTCTTCTTCGTCTTATCTGCATGTTCGACGTTAGACAGTTTGGTTTGTGGAGTGGTTCAGTGACTTGTAGCTTATAGAGAACACCCAGGAATAGCACATTATAGTAAATGTTCTCATGCTTCAGCGTTTCTCCATTAAATCTACTCATGAATCAAATGAACTTTCTCTCTCCCGCTGTTTCTGCGTTATGTGGAGTGTGTGTTGTGTAAATGGAAGCAGGTCTATAATGTAATGAATACCTCCAGCTTTGACATCAGCCTAATGCTTAGATGAAGTATTTGGCACGTCATGTGCATTTACATATTATCGAACATTTCTGAACTGTTCCTGAGTGAGGGATGTGATGGTGCAAAAAATATCTTCTTTTATATATATATATTGTGAAATGTACACCCTAATATGAGATCCTGTTTTTATTTTTTGTAATCATCTTGTGCTATTGATAGATAGTTTTGCTTCACTTAAAGTAAGTCCTAACAATTTTTTTATTTTATTTGAATACCTACATAGTGCCTTTATAACACATTCATAAGCATTGAGTGTTTGTTTTTTGTGTAACAGTTAGTTCCAGTCCACTAAATTGATTGGTCGAGTGGCAACCCACGAGGGAACTGGGACGTTTTCAACACATACAATTCCACTTCCTAGTTCGAAACAGTTAGTACAGTAGTGTTAATGATATCATCAGTGGACATGGCAAACGATTCTTTTCAGGAATATAACTTGTGGCTTAAAATGTCAAAGCTCATCAGTTGAAAGATGTAAAGGAAGACGGGACACCAGTTTTACCGGAAGCACCTTTAACAGGAATGTACAAATCACTGATTATGTTTACATGCACGTCAACTTTCCGATATTAATTGGAATTTGGCAGAATTCGAGTTTGCATTGAGTCGTGTAAACACTGCAATCCGATTGCCCTATTCTGATTCCCACCCCTTCCTCTTATTATTGGAAATTTGTTGCATGTAAACACCAAAATCCACTGAAAGGAGATACATGCGCATGCTTAGTCCGCAAGGAATAGTGGGTAGCAATGGCAGCATCTTAAATAACAGCAGGAAATGAAAAGCGTGTGTGTATATCGGCATACTTACAACAACCATGCATACAGGAATATTCCGATGCCTGTACTCATATAAACATCGTCTTCGGAATATGGCTGCAACCCGAATATAGACCTTAAATGGAATTTGATGTGCATGTAAACTTAGTCATTGTGAGCTAGCTAGCTAGCCGAAGTCCTATAAAGAGAGGATGGATTCTTCCGGATCTATTTCCACAAGCGGAGAAGAAATAGACCAAACATTTGTGTCTGAAATGTTACTCACTCAATATTAATTCATTTCTTGTTTTTCGCACTCGCAATGATACGGTTATACTGAATATCGGCATGGCTGTGATTAACTACGGCGCTCACCCTGCAGCTGAATCACAGCAGTGCCAATATTTAGAGTAACTACACTCCTACCTGTGTGATACTGCTTAAATATAGCAATGCTGGAGGATTTCTAAAAGGCTTATCTTATAAGGAGTAAGATGATATTGTAGGGTTTATGCAACTTTGTCTACATGGAAAAGAAAACCATAACCATGAATTATTATTATTATTATTATTATTATTATTATTATGAGTTGACTGATTGAGATACTTTGTTACTGTCATTTTTTAAATCTATGTATTTGAGTGACAAGACACCAATGATGCTCATATTTAAATGGTGCGGGTGACTTTTACAGATGTGGATGCTGCTGCTAATACAGTACTTTTAGATAACTCATTTTAAGTAATAACTCATTCCCCAAACATACATCCTTTAAAACATGGCAGTAATGTTGTTTTTGCACAAGTAGATTCGGTTATAAATGTAGTGGTAGGTGAATGAATTACAGTAAATCACATAGGAAACTGACACCCCAGTGAAGTTGTTTAATTCAAATCTCCCTCAGTTACAGAATAACCTCCAGATCTGAGCTTTCACCACAGAATAAAGTAGTGTAGAGTCTTGTCACACAGAGAAAAGGGGTTTCCCTCCTGATGTATTAAATTGTCCCACTCTGTCTTGACTCCTCTGATTTGATTAACGTTTTTCTCCTGTGAGACACCTGAGTGTTTCATGTGCCCATCATGTTTTCTCGACACGTTGGCTCCTGTGCAATTGCATGAGGATCAGCCAGATGTACTCTGGAGAACTGTGCCAGAAAGATTTTTTCATTTTTTTTTTCATTGATGGCTAAAACCCCTCTGCATCTATAGCCTGAGAAACTCCCGGGCGTCTACGGCAAGGATACGAGTAGCATCTCTGCTCATTAAAAGTCTTAAAGTTGGACTTATTATGACCTCTTTGTGAAGATATTCCTCAATCCAATGGAAATTGTTACCTTATATTGATTGACATTAAGGCTTTAACACTAAAGCCAAACCTTATGAAAGGTCACACTGTGTATAAAGATTGTTAGCAGTCAAAAACATCTCTTAATCTGAGAGGAGGTTACAGTAATGGACAATGACAACTTTGGACCTTTATAAGAGGACATTGCACAAAGCTTTTTTCCTCCAGCTCTGCCTTTTACTCTCACCTTCACTGTCAAGCTTCATCTGCTTCACCCTCTTTACACTCACCTCTTTCTTTCCCTCCAAGACTTCCTTTTTTCTATTAGTCACTCTTGCTTTATGTGCCTGACATCATTTAATATTTTGTCTTAGTGGCCAACTATTTGTATCAGTCTTTGGGTATCTATTCCTACTTTTATACTTTTCCATTATATTTGATATTTATATTACAATTAAAAGCAACATGTATATACAGTATAATTGTAATAGAATATTCTAGAAAAAAAAAAGCATTCATTCATCTTTAACAACTGTTTTATCCTGGCCAGGATTGTGGTATGGTGCATTGATTGCTTGGACATTGTCTTAAATGTAAAATATTTCTTTATCAAAATTTATGATATCATATTTTTGAGTTATGGGTATAAGGCAGAGAGTATACCGTTCTTACATAAGGCATCCGGCAGACAGAAAAATTAAAATAAAGTCAGTTGCTGCCAGACGTGTAGGCACCAAGAGCAAAAGAAAACCTTATTGAGAATGACACTGTCAAAAATCATACCAGTACATGCCAAGGATAGATTTTCCCCTCGGGAAAAAGAAGCGATGATCAAAATTAAGTGTCAAAACTCAGTGACAGAGATAGACAGTGACTAAAGCGGGACAGTTCCTAGAACAGTGAACAACTTTCTCAACTTACCACAAAACTCCAATTATTTTCCCATCCTTTCTTCACTTTCAGAAATATAGGTTCATTAAAACGGTGTAATTCTGTATGGCTGTATATCACTCCGTAAAATATGGTCAAATTTAGGAATAAAACATAGTGTAACTTAACGTGCACGTTAGAGGGGAAGGACGCAAGTGTTCTTTATTCATTGGGGCAAATCAGGAATCAATATCAGAGTCCGTAGCATAGGTCAAAACACAGGTGGGCATCATCATTATCATCATCCAAGGGTAATCCATAACCATAAACCAGGTGCACAAGCATAAATCAGAAAACCATGAACATGAACATGAACTAGGGAACAAGAGGCTCAGAAATGCACAATACATTCGACAAGTTTTTGCACCGGAACATTGAAAAACAAGGGCTTAATACACAAACTAATCAAGGGAATAACTGCAAATAGGTGAGAGTGATAATGACAGATGAGGAATGAACCAAACCAATATGCAGAAGGAACTGAGAGCTGCGGAGAAGAAGAGTATGTGATATATAGAAGAATGATCAATAACATGGGGGGGAAAGAGGTGTTTCCACCAGTCCAAAGACATGCGCTGTAGGCTGAATGGCATTTCCAAATTGTCCATAATGTGTGTGCGATTGTGCCCTGTGATTGGTTGGCACCCAGTTCCCCCTCTTGTGCCCCGACTTCCCTGGGATGTGCTCCAGGCTCCCCTGTGACCCTATGTATGATAAGTGATATGGAAAATGGATGGATGGATGGATGGATGGATGGGACTGTGCATCCCAAAATGCTTTATTCCTCTTACACCTCAGGAATTTCCCAACAATTAAAATGTCTTATTTATTAATGAACATGTTATTCATGTACATTATAGCAGCTATCAACAGTTGTTCCCTCACCAGCCTCACTTTTTACTCAACTTATCATGAAAGCATAAAGTACAGAAGACCTTTCTGTGATAGTAAATGTACTGACTGTTGCAAAGCATTAACACTGGAGACTCCTTCTGTAAATGGTAAATAGACGTCTCTGTATAGAAAGCTTCAGTATATCAATGATTAGAAGGGTTTTTTTTTGTTGTTAAATTCGATGCTTTTTATCCATTTATTAATTACCTGAAATTAAAAACATATGTCCACCATACTAGTTCCTGTGACTTATTAGAACAGGTGCATTAATATAAACTTGTGGTTTGAATTACTTGTGGTCTGCTGTTCTAGAAATGTATTCAACACCTTCTGACCAATCAACAGCACTGTGGTATAGATGTAAAATAATGTGTATTCATGTGAGATTCAATTAATAGAATACATGGCCATAATGCCTGTAGTAACTTTATGTCTGCTGTTTGTCTGGAACAGTTTATCCACCTCCTCCAGCTTAACGTAGTGTTAAAGAGCCCCAGGTGCTTTTGTGGGGAAAGAAGCTGCCCACTGTGATTAGACTCCACATACTGACGCCTGTCCTCATTTATGATTCCTTTTTAATTCGAGCTCAATGAGTCAGTGCACAGCAGTCTTCCACTCCAGGCAGTGGGATACATTACACTGCCATTTTGAACATAATGAATGTGACGGTCAGTCAAAAGGCACAGTTTAGCAGACACAAGGTCACTGGGGTTAATTACTAGTCGGAAAAAATGCCAGTCATTGGACCTGTAGCATAAGCCGGGGAGACATTTATGCAAGACTGTGCCATTACCTGTCCAATTAAGATGCAGCCTTTGAGTTCATGTGATGCATGAAGTGAGTATATCGTTTATATACAGCCTAGTGACCGGCAATGTCTCATGGGCTCATCTCATGCTTGGTGGAACCAGTTAGTAAATGAGAGCTAGCTGTAATAACACTCTGTCATGCGGCTCCTTACACCCTATTATTCCCTTGTCAGGGAGATGAGCAGGGCCTGCTGGAGAAGAATGTGATGCAGGAAGAAAGGAAAATAAATGAGGGGCGGGTGGAGGTGGAGAAGGGCTCCTAATTATGACTGACAGCTCTGATAAGAGCACCCACGTTCTGTCTTCCTGAAGCACACCATCATGCTTGCCCTAGTGTCTCATGGGAAAAATGATTGTCAATCCAGCCCAATCCAGTGGCTCATTGGACCATATGTAGTGTCCTGGTAATGTATTTCTCTATGAGTCTCATACTACAGTATAACGAGGAGTTGTGAACTATGGAAGTGGCATCCTCATTGCCTCATCAATCAAACCAGCATTGAATAGTATTAGCTTGGCTGAATGAATCCAACATTTGTGATACATGAAGGAGCAAATTAAGTTTTTTTTTTCAAGTCCTTCCCTAAGGCAGTTAGTGACAGCAAATTGGATTTAGAGATAATTGTTGATTGGAGTGGTATTAGTAGGCACACTTAATTGACCCTTCACTAATCCTCACCCCCTTGTTTACGGCCACTATGTCTATCAAGTCCAGCATGGCAATTATGAAATTTTTAATGACAAACATAGAAGTTGTATTTGGTTGTAGCCCCCCCCCCCCCCAATTATACTACAGTGTGCAACAAGATCTCCAATATGCATTTAACATCACAATGTCTTAGCAATATACAACTACTTAAAGGATCCAATTTAAAGCCCAACCCTATACATCCTGGTTTCAAATTCAGGATAACATTTAACTAACATTTCATTACCTAGTGATCCATATAGATGGCATAAATTATAGCACAGCATTACTCCTGCTCAGCAGAAAGTGAAATGCGCTATTACATGCATTATACGATTAACATTTCATTTGAATGTCCCACTGGTTCTTGTGAAATATTTCCAGCATCAGCCGGCAAACAGTGATTAGCCTCTTGCCGTTTTTGCATTTCACAGAAATTAGTCATTTATTTTCAGCCTGTGTTTACCTACACATGGTACTGAATTTATTTATTTTAACAATAGCAGAGAAAGGCTTCATTAGTCAGATTTGCAAGCTATCAAATCCCGTATCTAATAGCAGGTGTTTGTGTTGCGTGTTATTATTGACAGGCTTTGTTTAATCCAGGTAGTAGACTTCTCCTCTTGAGACTTAGGGTATGAAATGAGTAATAATTTCACTCCTAAACTTTCAGGATATCTGTTATTAGATTACAAGTACAGCATGCACAAGAGAGTGGCATATTGTAAATTCCCAAAGTGTGTCAATGGTGCCTGTGATTGGTTACATTTGCTCAGCTGTGATTGGTTAAAAGAAAGCAACTTGGACAACCTACGCTCTGTGAATAGGCCCTCTGCAGATTCCCTCTCATTCTCTATCGGACTTTGGAACTGCTATGATGTGGTATGTAGTTTGTTAGCTTGTTGGGGATCTGTCAGCGGTCAGCAGTGTCAGACGGGGGATACTGTTGAAGACAACTCTGCATGAGATGATTTGAGATTCGTATAGTACTTATTTGCATACTCTTTTACCAGGAAGAAACAAACTGTAGCAAAAACGTGGCATTCTGGGCCATTTGTAAATCTACTGCAGTTGGCCTTCACCCACCGCCTTTCACGAATGCTCTCAAACAGTAGTAGCTGCCAGCTGTGTCTCCTCCCCTCACATTTATCCTCCGCAAATGTCAAGGAATTAGGGCAGGACAATGTGCCCAGTGGCCTGCCTCTATCACCTCTATTCACCTCCATTCAAATCAGACAGAAGCGGACAAGTACACACATACTCAGAACATTCACAAACACAAAACGTCTTAGAGCACTTTCTCACCAATTCACACTTGATTTCAGACCAAAATAACCTCCTCACACAAACGGTCTCAGCCCATTTCCAAGTTTCCAAGTAGATCCTGGTGTGGTTTAATTGCTTAGAGAACACTGCAGTCATGCTTGAACCCCAAGTTCTTCCCATTGCAGGAAATGACCAATGAATTATGGACTTATTCAAGAACATTTTGAGCCCTGCAACTTCTCAGACACCCATGAGGTCCGTTTAAATTTGTGCAGTATGAAAACCAAATCCAGCTAGAAGACAGAATAATTTCACTCTGATTTAAAAAGACAAAAACAAAAAACATCTGTGCCAAGGGTGTAAATGCAGCAGGTTTCAGTCTGAATGGATGATTTTAATGGGCAACTGCACACAGTATAGTGTACATCAAACCACATTCCAACTGGACAACACTAGAGTGAGTTGAGACTCTAGGTGTTAATTAAACCAAGCTTATCATGTATTTTCTCTACTGTAGGGATCAAACAGAATACGAATACATTATTTTTCATTGCTCATGATTTTTGTAATTCTTTAAAGAACTTTCTCTGTCTTTACTGACAGACAACGGGCCTCATTTATCAATCTTTTAGTACAGTTGTGTGTAAATGTTTGCATAATCCTTGCAAACTATATGATTTGAAGTCGATCAATAGAGGCTTACATTGTTTCGTCTTCTTATGCGTAAATTTACACACACACTCAGGAGCATGAGTAGGAAACGGACGTTTTTCGAAAATAAACCCTTTTGTATCCAGTTTGATAAATGAGGACCAATCTTTCCAGAAAAAGTATATGGAAATTAGAATGAAACAATGCTTAAAGGATCCCATTTTGACAAACAGCAGCACTGCATCCCAGCTTCATAGCGGATTCTGATAACATGTCCAGCAAACCTTTCTAAAAATGCTATTAAATAAAATGACAATTATATTATAGTAGTATATTATTAGATAAAATACTATGAGATAACATACTATTAGGTGGAAATTGTTGTCAAGTATAGTGCTTAAACAACAGCTCCATGATTTGGAGATGGCATTATTGTTTTGAAAGGTAGTTAGCTAGCTTACTGTGTCACATTAGATAGAACGTTTGCAAGAAAATTCACAGGGCATCTGAGTGAGAATATTATGAACGGATGTGATATAGCCGAGGAACTATAGAAGATCAAGAGTTGAAGAAACTTATGTTATGCAAATTTGTTGCTATATTTTTTTAAATTAAAAATGACTTATTTTTCCTGCAGCTTTGTTACTTTTTTATTTTCTGGGGTGGTAGCATTCACATAAAAAAAAGAAGAAAGAAAGAACAAATACTGATATGGTGCTTTTCCGCCGCACGGTACGGCTTGACTCGACTCGACTTGACTCTGCTTGCTTTTGGGGGGTTTTGGATAGTACCTGGTACCTGGTACTTTTTTTAGTACCACCTCGGTCAAGGTTCCGAGCGAGCCGAACCGATACTAAATGTGAGCCATGCACTGAGGGAGTAGGGAATTCTCCTTAACGAGTGGTTCTGTATTGTGCCTGAATAAATGTTTCATTTAATACATACTTTGCGTATGGTAATATTCTATTAATTAAAAATGATGTATCATTTCTCTCATTACAGATAAAATTACAACAAAGGTTTCTGTCTTAGATTTTTACATCTCGCTTGATACCGATTTCCAAACAGGTGTTTATCGAAGTCACTCCTGTCTCGATTGAATCTAACTTAGTCATATCGAGCACGTTGTTGGTTCTAGAGCGCTGTTATTTTACATCTTTAATAGGCTCCGTGTTCAGTGAACAGGAAAGGCGTTTGGAATATGGCCTGACCGTGTATTTGTACAGGGCTTCGATAATACGACGTTATTCCTACGTGAAGGCGAGTGGAAGATGAGGCGCTGAGGCGGCATGAAACCGCAGTGGAAAAGCAAGCTCAGAAAAGTAAAGCGAACCGAGTCGAGCCATACCATGCAGTGGAAAAGTGCCTATAGATACACTAGCATTACATTACACATCGACTGTTTCATTTCAATCAGTGAACAGCAAAAAGTCAATATTCATATTCCATAAAAAAGTAACTGTCTTATAAACACTTTTACCTTTTTTTTTTTTTTTTTGCACAATACCAGGACAGAAGTAGTTTAGCAACAGTTTGGCAGGTGCAGTAATTGTATTCCAGGTAAATGCTGCTGATAATAAATGTCCCCAGGCATATCACATCTAGCAGTGACTTAGTGATTGACTCGTGCTCATTGATCACAGTGAGAGGTAATCTATCAAGATGTGGTAAAATAATAGATTTGTTTAAGGGAAGTTATTCCTCTCAGTGAGCGTAACTAAATTATAATTTATTTACCTTTGTGTGGCTGGTAGTGGAGAATAATGGAAGCTGGTGATATGAGTTAACTAATTATTCACAGTTATATCCACTTTTTTTTTTTTTTGACCAGTGTGGCAGTCTAAAGCTAATAATCGAACTCAAATCTGATGGGTCAGAAGATGTTGATTCATTTTCTATGACTGTGGCTCTGACAATAGTGACAGTAGATTCAAATCACAGGTTTTTATATTTACAGTAGTTTGTTGGTTACTTAGTTAGTTATTATATTCATGCAAGTCTAATATAGTTATTACAGTATTTCTGTAGTAACAACTTACACAGCAACTTGTACAGCAGCCACATAATCTAAGTGTTATAATAAACGGATTAAAACAATGAGTTACTTAACAACAACAACAACAACAACATCTAATCATTGATATTGTACAGCAGATGTTGATTTAACATTTGTGGATGGAGTCTCCAGTGTTAGCACAAGTTTTCCACCACAACAAAGTCTTCAGGTCAGAGGACTTTGCATTTGATTGTTTCACGGTAGCATGAAAAAGTGTCTTTTTCTTATTACATTTACATTCATGAGAGAGACAGAGATAGATAGAGAGAGAGAGAGAGAGACAGAGAGAGAGAGAAGACAGGTGAGTGAGGCGTTTATAGCTGCTATAATGTAAGTGATAACAGGGACTAAAAGGACATTCCTCAACATTTAACAAAATTAAAATCTCTGTAATCATTGGTAAAAGCTGTGGTATAAGAGTCATAACACATTATAACATGCTGTTGTAGGAAAAATGATCATCTCTGGGGTATTAATAGCCTTCACACCTATAATATTCCTTAAACGTTCCTCATCATGGTTTATTCATTACTCAAAAGACATTCCCTTTTATATAAGAGACATTGCCTCTCTATTTTAGTCCATTTAAAATATAACCCTCAGGATTCCTCTTTCTTTTTCTCCGCCATTCACGGCATCTTTGGTGTGTTTATTTTTCTCTTTCTTCCCCCACAAATGTACTCTGATTATCAAGATCTGTGCTGCAATTTTGTGGTCAAGAGGAAGAGCTCTCCATCTCTGGCTTATCTATTTCTAAGAGGCTGTAACATCTAGCAGTCATTAAAGACCCATTATAGTGAACCGCTATGAAGGACAAGCCTCTCTTGGACCATATTTATATTTTATAGCAGCATCTGTGCTAATACGATGTCTTTGCTTTCTCCCTTGCTCTGTTTACCTCCTCTACTTTGCTCCTTGACACACACTCATTTGTGTCTGCCAGAAGGACAGATGGTCAGAGTGGAGGAAGGACCCAGTTGTGAGGCTGATGACGGCAGGAGTGCTAACACGCTGAGTAGTGAGGAGCATTTGTCCTCTACAGAATACATCCTGATACATTTTAAGCTATACGATGTGATATCTGGTTCTCATTTTCCGTTTTAACGGATAAACTAAGGATGTCCAATGATGGCAAACAGTCATCTCTGTCTTGATGATTAGAAGTGTTAGAGACAAAGGCATTTAGACAGCCATTAGCACTTTTCCACTTGATAATACGACACATTACAGCTCAGAATATTACCAGTGATCCTGTATTTTGGGCAGTTTGTCATTATTTCCATTATTAAGTGAGCCATGCTGTACCGAATTACCAGAGATAATTTGTTATTCTTCCTGGCCAGGTATTAAGTACAGTGATCTTTATTAATAATGACTGCCTGACAAAGTTTATTTCTCTATTTAAGTGCCTTTTATGCCATCTTCATGAGGCATTTTCAGGATTTTATATAATGCAATTATAAAGGTTATGATAAGGGTTTCGCTTATTTAATTGGTTCCTTTTTATTCTTGACTTTTACTTTTCACTTTGTTTCCTCCAACACCTACATTATATATATATATATATATATATATATATATATATATATATATATATATATATATATATACACACACACACACACACAGTGTGGGAAATAAGTAATGAATGTGCCATTTTTTTCAGTAAATATATTTCCAATGAGGCTATTCACATGAAATTCTCCTCAGACATCAGTATTAACTCTAGAAATTTTGAAATATAAAGAATTCACAACATTAAAGTCCATAAATAAAGTTATGTGTAATAAAGTGGAATGACACAGGGAAAAAGTATTGAACACACTAAGAAAAAGCAGTTCTTGAAGGCAAGGTAAGGCAAGAAACCAGCTGAAATCCGTAAGTAATTATACCCCCTATCTGTGCAAATTAATATCAGCTGGGTTAGTAAATTGATGGTCTATAAAAAGGCTTTTCGTTACCAAGGTGTCACACAAGAAACATCTCATGATGGGTAAAAGCAAAGAGTTCTCCCAAGACCTTCACAACCTGTTCAATACATTTTTCCATGCCATTCCTCTTTATTACACATAACTTTATTTATGGACTTTAATGTTTGGATTTATTTATATTTGTGGACTTCTGGCGTTAATACCAAAGTCTGGTGAAAATTTCATGTGAATAACCTCATTGGAAATATATTTACTGAAAAAAATGTTGACGCATTCAATACTTATTTCCTCCACTGTATCTCCTCTGCCTACTGAATGTGATTAAAACAGACATTAGGATAATAACCTGTCAAAGCCCACATACAGTACACATCACTCCAAAGTATGTTTGCACACCAACTCATCAAAGTGACATTCAAATTCTGCCTTCATTCAATTTTGTCCTTATCTTGAGTTTACTTTTTGACTGATCAAACACAATATCAAGAAAATATCTTGTTCACCAGTGCTTCAGAAATGAACTTTATTTAAATGCAAATGTGCCTGACACAACAGAGCAGAAACAAGACTGGACTGTTTGACTTCTGTGGCATGGTTTTGATTTCCGACTGGACTGAGGAAATTGTTGAGGCGGGAAAAAATGCCCATGATTAATTTTCTCTAGATGAGTAGATCTTTTATAATAATACCTTTCAAAAACCTAATAATGACAATAACCTTGTGGTTTTTAGTTCATACATTTATTCATGTTCAGTAAGTGCTTTATGCTTTCTGTGAATGCAGAGCTAGTCCTGGAAACACTGGACATGGGACACCATCCAGACCTGGAATGTTTTTGAGACATTGGGCATAACTGGAGAACCCAGATGAAACCCACACAGGCATAGGTACACATGTGAAACTCCACACAGACAATAACCCAAGCTTAGGATTGAACCAGAGACCCTGGAGCTTTGAGACGGTGATGCTTCCTGCCTCGCTGAATTGGATTATTTTAGCAAAATATTCTTTGATCTGAAGTCTATTTGAGGATTGTTTTTCACACTGAACGTTCCATTTGTTTCCTTAAGACTTGCTCTAAACCCTGTGAAAGTTCTTTTCAAACGAATGAGTTATGACACTCGACCTGTCATACAGTCGCACGAGAGGATGATGATGGAACTTAAAATGCAAGGAAAAACCCTGACATACAGGAAGTGTAGGAAATGTGAGGTCAATTTGTTCTGGAGGAGAGGATGAATGTGTCAGAAATGTCTGAGGGCAGAAAAATGTCACATTGTCCTTTGTGACTGTCAGATTGATGTGCCATACTTATCAAACTCGAGGGGTGTGTGTGTTGGTGTGTGCGTGTGTGTGTGTGTGTGTGTGTCATTGAAAAAGTGGAATTTTCTGAATGGGGTCAAAGCTATAAAACTAATATTTGCTTTTCTTACTTGGGTATCAAGGAAACTTGAAAGCTTTCTCCAAACTGTGTTATTGTGTTTTATGTAGATCTGTACAATGCTATGCAGTGTATCTTCTCATTACCCAGTTTCATGTGGATTCTGTATCTCTCCTGATGAAGGAAGAGGATTAGGGGATGTTTTTTTTAACTCACTAGTGCAGAGATGGTTTTAATAAACCAACTTTGTCTTAGACATTTCTTTTAAGTCTTATGCATTAGTCTGTTAGCATACATTCATTTTTCATCTATAAAGAATTATGATTTCTGCCACAGATGAGTGCACCAGCTGTAGAGACAGAAGAATTGACAACTGTAAATGCACCCAAGCGTGAATGAGTGTGTGATGGACTGGCATTCCATGCAGGGTGTATTCCTGTCTCACTCCCAGTGTTCCCAGTATAGATTGCAGATCCACCAACCTTACCAGGATGAAGTTACTAAAGATGGAAGTGCCTAAGATGTGTCTGAACACCATGTTTTAGACCTGATACTGATCCACTGTGCGATTAATGCCATATTAAAGCACAGTTCAAGCATGATTAAACAAAAAAAAAAGCACTAAATGTGTAAAAAATAAGAAGTGCAAACCAACTGTAGCTCAATTTGCAGTAATGTGGGGTTAATTGTTGGAAAAATGTTAAATATATTCAAGTTTTGTTTGTGGTTAGACTTTTTTTAATTCACGGTTGAGAATGACAAACATTGAAAGAGAAATTTTAGTGCGTGGAGCAGTGACTCTGATCAATTTGACCCGAACTAAACCAGAGTAACCAGACACAATCAAGTGTCTTATTTAGAACCTTCACCTCTTATTTAGAACATTTTTACTCTTCTAAATTGATTTAATTTATTGGGTATTGCTCTGGATATTTTCCAAAATAAATGAAGGTATATTGTGTTTTGTTTAAACCCTAAAATTCTCGGTTCAATTAATTATTTAATTCATTCATTCATTCACTCATATTCAATAAGTGCTTTATCCTAGTCAAGGTCATGGTAGAACCAGAGTCTATCCTGGGAACAGTGGGTGTGAGCCGGGAATACACCCTGGATTGGATGTCAGTCCATGCACACATACATTCACACATTCATTCACACCTAGCGGCAATTTAGAGTCTCCAATCCACCCACTGGCATGTTTTTGGGAGGTTGGAGGAAACCAGAAAACCTGGAGGAAACCCACATAGGGGACCATGTGAAACTCAGATAATACAGACAGTAACCTGATCTCAGGATTGAACCAGGAACCCTGAATCTGCACTACTGTGCTACTATTCTGCCCTCTTGTTTGTTTGCTTAATTTGCAGCATATTGTTTAGTAAACATTTAGTACCATTCATTAGCAAGGTAGGGACCAAAATCAGTAAAGAAAGACACATCTGTCTTTATTTATGTAGTACTAATATTTTAATATCTTATGAATGATATAATATGTATATAATACATATCTATTACATAATATGTTTGATAGTCATTTCTTGTAATCATACTAAAGATAAGGTGTTTAATTGTTTGTTACTTTAGGAAGCAAGTGGCATAAGTGAGACTGTTGGTTGCTCTCATATTGTCCATTCTATTTTACTCATAAAAGAGAACTCGCTTCATCTGAATATATGTCCGCCTTATTGCATGTGCATGAGCTACACATCTAAAAGCTGTCCATGTTCCAAGATAAAGCTCCATGTGAGATCCTGGATTCCCTCTTTGAAATGGTAATATGGTCCTGATAAAAATGCACAACAGATGTGAGGGTGGATGCTGGTCAGGTCATCCTTCCTGTAACAGGACAGTGGCCGGGCTGTGAGAAGGTGAAATACTGTATAACAGTTGTATTGTATAAGCAGGTTGTATTGGCTTTGACTAAAGATTTTTTGTTTTTTCAGATTCAAATCCATTCAAATACATATTAGGGTAATATACAATATTCATGCATTCCAAAGAGTGCTGCATATGATAAGTCCAGTCGAATTTGAAGATGAAATCCAAGTCATGTCCCTTGTTGTAATGTTGTCAAGGGCAGAAGGGTGGTGGTGGTGGTGGTGGTGGGGTTATTTGTTTAGAGACAATCTGCATGTGTATATTAAATAGAATAGAGCAGGTCAACGCACAAACAAGGTTATGTGAACTAGAGTGAAGAATAAGCACACTTTCTGCATTCAGTACTCAATTCAGTTCTGTATGCCATTTGTAATTTCTTCAGTTTGTGTCTCTCTCTCTCGCTCTCTCTCTCTCTCTCTCTCTCTCTCTCATAATCACACATACTCATAAATAGTCATGTGACAAAATATCTCAAGATCACCAGCAATAATTGTTTTCAATTCTATCTAGCCATATTGACAGGTATGAGTTTGTTTTATTACATCATTTGTAATAAATACTCAGAAACTACTTACAGAGTTATCGCAGGTTGGCACTGGTTTCAAATAATCTGGCAAGGGTCATAGAAACCTGGCAGTAAAAAAAAAAGAAAAAGAAACTGGCAGTCATCCAAGGCTCACAGAACCATGTACATACACAATTACAGGTCTATTTCACCCCTCCTAACTGTCCAGGGTGGTAAGACTCGATGGTACAATGGTGGTGGTGGTACAATGTATGCTACAGTGTCAAAAGGAATTGATAAACTGTAGGATTAACCGGAAAGGTTTGATTGGACATTACTGCCATACGTCACTAGGAGGGGTGATGTTAACCTTGTAAAACCTTGAGAAAGTACAGGAGGGATTTTCCTGTCACCGAGACTTTGATTACCCAAGACCTATATAAAAATCTGTGTAAAATTTCAAATCTGTAAAAAATCTATTTAAAATCTGCATCCTGTGTTTATATGTTTCTGTAAAGCGGCTTTGAGACAATGTCCAAAATGCGCTATACAAATAAAATCAATTGAATTGAATAAAAATCATATTCATGCAAAATCCCAAATGGCTTCCTATTCAGTGTAAATGCTAACTATATAGAGTATGGTATAAAATAATGGTGTTGTGATACCTACAAAATCCATCTATCCATCCATTTTCCGTCCCGCTTATCCTACACAGGGTCATGGGGAGCATGGAGCATAGCCCAGCCCATTGCAGGGCACAATCGCACACACAGTCACACACTGTAGACAATTTAGAGATGCCAGTCAGCCTACAAGGCATGTCTTTGGACTGGGGGCGGAAACCGGAGTAATCCAATTCAATCTGGAGGAAATCCAATAGAAAAAAAAAAATCTTACAACTAAGTATTAATTAAAGATTAAGATTAAGGCTTTGAGTTACAGATCAGAAGGTCTGATTTGTATCCCGGCATCACCCAAATGCCTTGGTTGTGTCCATGAGCAAGACCTTTAACCTTCAGCTCAGTTGCATCCTTCCAGATGAGCACATGTACTAGATTATGCATGATGTAAGATATTACAGTACATTACTGTGAATATGTTTTACAGTTGTTTACTGTAAATTTTACAGTACTTTACTGGCAACCCAGTACTTTTCTGGCCAACCCATCACAGGGCACAATCGCACACACATTGAGATTCACACAATATGGAGAGTATGGAAATGCCAATCAGCCCACAATTCATGTTTTTGGACTAGGGGAGGAAACCGGAGTACCCGGAGGAAACCCTTGAAGCACAGGGAGAACACAGAACAGGTGAACACATAGAGTAATGTCATGATAGGACCAAGACCAAAACACACACAGTGAACTCAAGATAAACCGACACAAGAGCAGTGTTTTATGTGGCTGTCATGAATCTTTAAAAAGGTACCTATTATTTTATTTATGTGATCTTTTTTTATTTGCATCCATGAAATATTTTAAAACCGTTGTCAGTGTCGAACGAGTGATATTTCAACATCTCAAACTACAATCATCTAGTAGAAATTGCAGGTAAATCTGTACAGACCTCTGGAAGGATAATGACTCCAGTGATCGATCATTGTGGGGATTGGTGGCTGAGTGCTTGGGTAGCTGGTGCTAAATAGAGACGCACTGAGAAATGAAGAGTGAGAAAAGAGACGGCAGTGGTGAAGTGAAGAACATTAAAAAACACTGGAAAGATATGACTCGGGTCAGGAACAGTCAGGCAAATGTAATTTTGAAAGAGAGGTTGAGAAATAATGGAAAAGAGACACAAAACGAGGACTGTAGTTCTAACTGGAGCAGGGAGGGACAAGGCCGATCGGGCATGATGACCCCATATACATGACAGATGATGAAGTCAAAGAAATTCAGAGACACAATCAAACAAAAGCCACGGCGAGATTTTTTTTAAAATGCAAAACTATCAGCAGCAGTACGACTACATATCTTCCATCACAGTCACACTCCATGCTCGACGTTTTCTGCCAATAGACTGGAGTGCTCTGGTTATGTCACTGTCTGTAAGATGGAACCTATTACAGACTACAGCATCACCAAAACAAAACAGCCATTTATTCGACAAGCGTCTATTCCTGATCTTTCTGTAACTTAAAAATTAAAGTTATGTTTGGCTTTGCTAACCCTTCTAAACAAACTCCAAGGAACTGTTGTTGGCTTCACACTTATACTCCTCACCTGTTAGGATGTACCTGAATAATTTTGTACTGTTTTCCATGTATTACTTGATAATACATACGCCTTTAGAGGTTGGAAATGTTAATGCACTCAAAAAGCTTAAGTATTATATTAATAAGCAATTTAGACCAGTATTTCTCACTGGCGGTCCTGGAATCCTACATGCCATCTCATTATCTCATTAATATACCCTTTGTCAGCAGAAAATGGGTTTAAGATGAGAAAACAATAATAATAAAAAAAAAAAAAGCACTGGGAAACACCATGGTAATTAATATATCTCCTTTTACAGATGTCTTCATTAAGGAGAAGTGGCAATTTACGCAGTCAAATACTGTAAATAAGGATCAACAACATCTGAAAATGTAAAGGAATAAAACAGAAAACTGCTCGTTTTAAATGTTCTAACTTTTTTTTCAGTTCAATTAAATTTTATTTGTATAGCGTTTTTTACAATAGACATTGTCTCAAAGCAGCTTTACAGAAAAATATAAACACGGTGTACAGATATTAAAAGTGCGAATTTATCCCAATTGAGCAAGCCGGTGGCGACGGTGGCAAGGAAAAACTCCCTAAGATGTTAAGAGGAAGAAACCTTGAGAGGAACCCGACTCAGAAGGGAACCCATCCTCATCTGGGTAACAACAGATAGTGTGAAAAAGTTAATTATGGATTCATATGAAGTCTGTTTGGCCTTAGAAGCAGCCGTAGTCCCAGCAGTCTGGAATTGAAGTAGATGAGAGCTCCATCCAGAGGTAGGACATCCGAAACGGATCAGGCAGGTCTGGAGAGCAGAGAGGATCAGGATCTCTAGTATCTCCATAAAATCATGTGCGGCTCGACAGAAGGAGAAAGGGAGAGAAAAGATTATTAGGACTGGGAATTAGTATAATAGAAAGTCTAGTCAGGGTAGGCTTGAGTAAACAAATACGTTTTAAGCCTAGACTTAAACACTGAGACTGTGTCTGAGTCCCGAACACTAATTGGAAGACTGTTCCATAACTGTGGGGCTTTATAAGAGAAAGCTCTTCCCCCTGCTGTAGTCTTCGCTATTCGAGGTACCGTCAAATACCCTGCATCTTTTGAGCTAAGTAGGCGTGGCGGATCATAGAAAACCAAAAGCTTTCTAAAGAATAATCATGCACGAATACCTGAATTAATACTTACTTAAATATCAACTAATAATGAGTTAAGGAATTAAGGTATGGACCCCAGGCCCAGAACACATACTAGTACTACAGTGGGATTTGAAGAGAAATGGATAGAGAATGAAGCAAAACGGGTTGAGATGCGATTATTATTGTTTATTATTAGTGCGTCTTTTTACGTCCAATAAGGAGGCCCGGTGTAAACTATGAAAGTAATCCAGCGCCATACAGTGATGTTTGTGTACGCAGCTGCATGTGGCAAATTATATAAACAATTTGAAATGACGCACGTTTAATTCATATTCTTTCTTATAGAGCCTGTTTGATTTAGTTTACCCCTAAGTGCTAATTAATACATTAACTAAGATACATGTACTAACATGTGCTTAATGTGGACGTTATTCATGCATGAATTCCAGCATGAAGACTCACGTCGTCGTTAAGGTTAGCTCTTCATTAGTTCATGATTAGTACACACCTCAAAGTAAGTATTAATTAGTTATGCCAAGACATGCCAAGACAATGCCAAGACATTGTAATCACAGTTATTGATAATTCTCTCTTTCCCTTAAGTAAGTTGAGTTAGATTTTATGATTTATTTTGAGATTTTATAATGAAAACTTAAGCCATGACACCATAATGATAGAGCTATATATTTCTCTGACCTTACATTGATTACATTGACCTACTCATTATAATGTGGATTATAAAATCTACAAAATCAGCTGTCATGATGTTCTCAAATCTCAAGTGTAGTAAGTCAGCCTTCATTAAGTGATTATGCCATAAAATATCTAAACCACTTGACTGGGTGTTATCAAACGTAGTCTTTATGGCACCTGATACATGTTGTAATGTAAGTGTTTATGTAGGTTTATGTCAGTGCTCAGGAAGGGTTTATGTAGGTTTAAGGGTTTAATGTAGCCCTATGAACAACACCATTAAATAAAGTGTTAGGAAAATTTCTAGGGGAAAGTTTATCAGTCGGTCCAGGATTGTAGGTCGAAGAGGACAGAATATTTGTTTTTGAGCAGATGAACTTGTGAAATAGCACAGAGGGGGAAAAAAAAATCACTGTATCTTGGTGCTGCATATCAGACAGTTGATAAATGAGATCTCTCTGATAGATAGTGCAGTGAATTTCAGAGGTCTTCTTCACTCATCTATTACTGTCAGGCCACCCCATCAACCCTGTCTGTCTTCCTCTCCTCCTGTTTCTTAGAGTCTCAGAGTTATTCTTATTTATGAAGTTTTTACAGATGAAAGACACAAAGGGTTATTCCCCTTACACACCCTCTATGCCGTGACTGACCATCGCTCGTCAGAGAAATGGTCATGTTGATGCCTGACTGTCCGACATGTTTGTCAGGAAACACATCAATAACTCAGAACACCTGTAACAACTGGTGTTCAACATTATGGAAATATTTGATCTGCAGTTAGGTTGTCAAGGTGGAAGATGTCACGGTGTAGGGGCAGGATTCCCATAGGTAGCTCAGATTTGCAATGCAAATTCATGAAAAAAAAATTCTGACTGAAAAATAAAACTTGTGTAGGACATATTAACCCATTCCCCCCATAACACTGTGCAAACCCCTGCACTGGAGGCTCTTACCGCCTGACCTTGGTGTATATTTAAACTGGGCAATCATTCGCTCCATCTGTCTCTCTGTTTTGCTCTCTGAGAGCACAGATAACAGCCTCGCTCACTCTGACAATGATGCTGGTCAAACGGTCTCCACAGATGTCCAACTGCCTTGTACGTCTTCTGCGTACTCTTCTTACCTTGCTGCTACAATCAGCACTGCATGTTTATGGATGAAGAAATGTCAGGCCTGACAACCGCATGCTACAGTAACAACTAGCATCTTTGAAAGCATGGACGTGCATATCATGAAGATTTTAATAGGTCAAAGGAAGGTGTATTATACTTACTCGCTCCAAAAAATTTTTTTGATTATATGTAAAGATACACTGCAGCTGGATTAATCAAAGAAAGAAAAAAAAAAGATTTTTTTTTCTTAATGAGTCATGCATTCCGAAGTCCATCACTTTACATCATATTATCCATTCTTCATCAACACACAAAGTGTGTTGATGAATAATAACACAAAAAATAACATATTTGTTAGTTAAGATGCCAAAATGAAAGGGGGATTACCTCGGCTAGTCCATTTACACCCTGCTGCTATACAGTATATGCTAGCAAACAATTCTTCTTGTCTCCCACCCTGCATGTTCTTCAGATTGCTTTGCTAAATATGTTGATTCATGAAAAAGTTTTAAAAAGGTCTGAAAAAAAGCTCAGCCTCTTTTTTTTTCTTTTCTTTTTTTTTTCAGCAGTAAACAAAAAAGCTCTAAATTGGCTTTTGATGAAACAAGCTCCTGAGGAATCTAATACGGATAGTCAAATCTATGAAACTGCATAATACCCTCTATGCCAGGCATAAATTCCAAAGTAATGTTGTCAAATTGACTCATGAATCTCAAGAATATATACTGAAAGGAAAACGTAAGCCAAAGCAAAAGGAAATACAAATTAGGGGAAAGATAGATAGTTATAATTCAGGATGCCCGTGTGCTCTATTCTATCACAAGTCTGTCTTATATCTGTTTCATGGAAGCAATATGAAGAATGTATCCATTTGGTTTCCTTTTCATCATGTTGTCAGGTTTGGTTTGGTGTGGTTTGAGACTTTTAGCCACTCCCCATAATCATACAGTCTTTTTCACCCCGGTATAATACAGCTGATTATAATGGATCTGCAGTTTTCTCTGATTTCTTTTTCAGCACGGGAATACGTCTGATCATTGCATCCTGTTTGCCGACAATTTAGATAAACAAATAAGAGCCACTGGTGGTTTTATCTTACACTCATTGGACACTTTACCTTATTACACTGTCAGTCTAAAGTTTCCGAACACCTGTTTTACTACAGTTTAATCACTAGTGCGTTAGACAAATACAAATGTCCGGAATGGCTATTAGATCAGGAAATGAGTTTATGTTTATAGCGTATTAACTGATAAGCTCTTGTGTCCTAATGATTTTGGATGAGTGCTTCTTAAAAGCACTTGGAAGGCAGATCAAATATATTCATATTCCGGGTGTAACCAAATATCCTAAACGAATATGAAGACAGATACAAAGAGTATGTGGCTTCAGAATAGGTGTGTGCATCTGCATCCCACAGGATGAAAAAAATGTTGCTTGAGCACAACTGGGAAAAGGTAGATGCATTTTCATTTTCAGAAATCAAAGTTGGAAACTTTAGTGGATATCTTTCACCTGAGAAGCTGCATGCGGTGTACCTAAGGTGGTCCGTAAGGTCCAATTATGTACTTTAAACTAGTTTTGAAAGGTATTCACATTTCTACTTGATAGATACACGCTACAAAATATGTACCCTTGAGTGTACCACCCCAGTGACAAGGGAAAGTACAGTTTGCTACCTTAATTTAGACAAGCTTATGCTAGAAGTATTTCTAGAAGGTTTATATGCAAGAAGGTTTCCAAAAATGCTGAAATATAGCATGTTCAAACATCTGGATTATATATATAGATAGGAAAAAAATGTTCATCTGTGGGGACATTTATTCCTGTCCACTCGTTCACCGCAAATCAATACAAAGTTCTTGTGTCTGTTCCCCTTTATCCTAAGATGCAACATTTCTATCTTGATGGGCGTGGTCTCTCCCAAGATAACCCCGCCTCCATTCACAGGGCACGAGAGCTCACTGAATAGTTTGAAGAGGATGGGAATGAAGTAAATCGTACGCCATAGCGTTCACACTCACCAGATATCAACATTTTAGACAACTCCGACTGAGGGATTATCTTTTACGAGAATGACGTTTATTGCTCCAGTACAGTCCCATAAACTTGTAGAATCTACGCTAAGGCATGTGGGAGCTGTTCTGTGTTTACCAAACATCTTAGTAAGACAATTTATGATGTTTATTTTGCTTTCATTGTCTTCCATCTGTATAAATAAAATGCACAAACTTTTAACACTAGTAGTAATAGTAACAGGAATAAATAATGATATAGCTGTCAATATTCTCATGATATATAAATGGGCCAATTCACTCACTGGCATGTCTTTAAGGGGTGGGAGGTGGAAACATGTGAAACTCTACACCTTGGGGTCAAACCAGAGACCCTGGAGTTTTAAGGCAGCAATGCTACCTGCTGAGCTACTATGCCATACCAAGGAGAAAGTTGTGTAAATTTCAGGAGATCAAATCTCTCAGAGCTCATTTTAGAGTTTTTAGCCTAACAACAGGACATTAACCTGAGACGTCCTGTATTACTAAACATAATATAACCTGGACCCCATTTCTCCAGCTGAAAATATTATCATGGCAAGATTATTTTTTCGCCAATTAGTTCATTTCTATCTGTCCAAAATGTGTTCTGTGTCACATTTCATGTTGCATGATTTGCTTGACATCATTTAAATGTCTTCATCTATTCTTCTGTGTCTGGAGACAACACTGCACAGCTTATGCTTTCTTCCAATAAAGGCTAATGTGTGATCTTACAGTGGTAGTGGTGGCTTAGTGGTTAAGGCTCTGGGTTACTGATCGGAAAGCCGGGAGTTCAAGCCCCAGCACTACCACGATGCCACTGTTGGGCCCTTGAGCAAGGCCCTTAACCCTCTCTGCTCCAGGGGCGCCGTATCATGGCTGACCCTGTGCTCTGACCCCAGCTTCCTGACAGGCTGGGGTACGCGAAGAAAACAATTTCACTGTGCTCTACTGTATATGTGACCAATAAAGACTCATTATCTTAGAAAACAAAAAGCTCTCTATTCTTCTCCGTTTCCTCATCTTCAACTGAGTCGAGACAATAAAACGGATCTTCTTTCTCAATTATTTGGCAGCATTTGATTGTTTTCCATACGAATCCACTGGCTATGAATCTAAAGAAGAAGGAGGTGTAAAAATAGTCTCTACAGTGGCAACAAACAAACAAACAAAAGTACACATAATCCTCCCCCCTTTATAATGGAATCTGTATAATTTTATAAATCTTATATATACCAGAGGTCTGTAGGAAAGCAAATCATGCATTTTACATGGAGAAAACCACTCAGGGATCAGCTGAAGGTTATATTGTGGTTATATTGATTGGGGAAAATGTGTTTAAAGGCAATAACCTTGTGTGGCAGGACGGCAGACAGGAAATTGTGCTTTAGATAGATTTGAAGTTTAAGATTTAAGTTTAGATTGATCTAGTTTTGATTATCCTGTAGCCTGAGATTGCTGTTAAGGCCCATATGCCTTAAGGTTTGCATGTTGTGCATTCTGAGATGTTTTTCTGTACACCACGTTTGTAAAGAGTGGTTATTTGAGTTACTGTGACCTTCCAGTCAACATCTTCTCTGACCCCTCTCATCAACGAGGCATTTCCACCAATAGAACTGCTGCTCATTGGATGTTTTTTTGTTTTTCGTACTATTCGGTGTAAACTCTAGAGACTGTTGTACATTTACAGCTCAGATCATACCTCAAACCTGCCTGTCTAGCGCCAACAACTTGGCCAAAGTAACTGAGCGCACATTTTGCCTCATTTCTGATGTTTAATGTGAACATTAAATGAAGATCTTGACCTATATCTGAATATGAATTGATGTGGTAATGTTTAATTAATTAATGACTATAGTTTTAATGTGTAATTACAGTATGTACAAAATATAAGTTCTTTGGAAGGTTGATGTTAATGTTGATTTGATTGTTAGTTGGTTATAAAGGGACCATAGTTAGCTAGTAATTACCATATTATAATTTCCATATTATATATGCACCATTACTATGTTATTACTTAATTGTAGACAGAAAAACAACAGACTGTAGGTTACAATTTGGATGAAAAGCATAATTGAAATACAGAATTTAGGTAAAATTGTATTCATAAATTTTATTGAATTTTTCTTCCATAATCACTTCATCCTGGGTAAGATCACAGTGGATCGTGACTACCTGCAAGCGTCCCTGATTTATGTTATTGAGGCGAATCACTTCAGTCTGTTATTGTAGAGGCTTCTCAGTTCAGCCAAGCTGGCATGAGGAAAATAAAAGTTATTATCTAAGATAGCCCCGAGCTTACTGAGTGTTCTTCATTCTGATGCCTTCTACAAAGAATGTAGTTTTACGCCTGAAACAAAGCCAGCTTTTTTAATCAGTTTATTGTGCCTGCAGGCGTCCCCTGTACTAATAGAATTATCCCATAACACTAAAGCAGAGACAGAGCGAGAGAGAGAGAGACTGATAGAAGACAAACACTAAAAGACTTGACCATTCTCAGGAAGTAGAAGTGTCTCTGACCCAGTCGTTGCAAGCTGTGTCTGCATCTGCATAGTTCCAATATCTATGGTTTAGCTGTAGCATTTACAGCATTTACACAGCAACTATTATTTTATGTCATTTTGCATTCTTGTTCACATACCGTGACTGCACATATTCCAGTGTTTACAGTTAGGATCTGCACCTTACTTAAAATACCACCTATGCACAAATACCAGACATGCTAATACCCTGTATATATTCTAATACAGTGGTTCTTAAGTTTTTTGTGAGTGCGACCCACTGTTATTCGGTATTCGGCATGCACGGATATCCAAAATCCTCTGGGAACCTCTGTGTACATACGTTTAAAATAAAAGATTTCCCACAACCCAGCGTGTGTGTGTGTGTATATATATATATATATATATATATATATATATATATATATATATATATATATATATATATATCTACAGTATCTCACAAAAGTGAGTACACCCCTCATATTTTTGTAAATATTTGATTATATCTTTTCATGTGACAACACTGAAGAAATGACACTTTGCTACAATGTAAAGTAGTGAGTGTACAACTTGTGTAACAGTGTAAATTTGCTCTACCCTCAAAATAACTCAACACACAGCCATTAATGTCTAAACCGCTGGCAACAAAAGTGAGTACACCTCTAAGTGAAAATGTCCAAATTGGGCCCAAAGTGTCAATATTTTGTATGGCACCATTATTTTCCAGCACTGCCTTAACCCTCTTGGACATGGAGTTCACCAGAGCTTCACAGGTTGCCACTGGAGTCCTCTTCCACTCCTCCATGATGACATCACGGAGCTGGTGGATGGTAGAGACCTTTTGCTCCTCCACCTTCCGTTTCAGGATGCCCCACAGATGCTCAATAGGGTTTATGTCTGGAGACATGCTTGGCGAGTGCATCACCTTCACCCTCAGCTTCTTTAGCAAGGCAGTGGTTGTCTTGGAGGTGTGTTTGGGGTCGTTATATATATATATATATATATATATATATATATATATATATATATATATATATATATATATGTTTGATATCCATAGAGCAGAGTATTTTTGTGAATTTTTTAAACAAAAGATCAAAAGGTTAAACAATGAAGACAAATTGTCAAAGCCTTCTTTGCTCATATTTACCAAGGGTGCCAATATGAATGGCAGGTACTGTATATATACCTGAGACTCACAACAAGCATTTCAATGTACAATTACCACTGACATCATACGTACATGACAAATAAACCTGAAACTTGAATATTTGCCCCCTTCAATACTGGAGACGTCTGAGTAGTACGTTTTCCTGCTTTTTCAGCAAAAACAGCGGTCAGATCAAACCACAATAAAATACACAAAAAAATGCATTTCACTGAGGCGGAAAGCACCTGGGTAATGAAATACAGTACATATTTGGATATTGAAAGTAAGTTCTATCTATATATATTTTTTGAGCCATGTATATGGGCTTCATCCATGTTGTTCTTGAACCGGTCTCAATCCTTGGTATTGCAGCAGATTTCACAAATTGAGCCAGTCTTAATACTGTATTGAAGCACCATGTGTAATGGTTCCCTTGTGCATGTTTACTTTGTTTCACCTTATTGCCTCTAGCTGTGGTTCTAATCGTCTTTGTTTGAGCTGAGTGCTTTCTCACCCCCCTATGGGCACCATGCTTCCGACCCCCGACCCCGCATGCCATCATCCCCCCTCAATGACCCTCCTGTTAATCAGTTTATACTGTATATGAAGCAAAAAATATATCTTATTTGCTTCTTTTTTTCTATCCTTTGCTCTACCAATATTCATGCAAATTATAAGACCTTTGTGAATATAACCTGGGTAATTTACCGGCCTTGTCTGATAGCAATTAGATGCATACCAATAGGGATAATTTATGCAAAGGAACAGCTCTAATTCTCTAACAATTCCCTGAATCTATAACAATAACATGAAGCATGTTATTGTAAGAAAGTACCATTATGCATGCTAATGAGAGAGATTAATGTGCTTCAGGAGCATATTTTCCTGCAGACAAATTCATTTAGCTGAAATGACTCTTGGCTTCTCATCCTTGACATGCAATTGCATCAATGCGGTTTTATTTTTGTTGTTGTTTTGTTGTGTTTTGTTTTGTCAGGTTTCTTTTGGCAGGTTTATTATTTCCTGTCAAGCTTTTTTTTCCTTCAGAAAACTTTTCTATTCCTGCAGAAAAATTGTATTGACCAATTTTGCCCTGTAATGTTATTGTTTCATGATGGATTTACATTTCACTGAAAGGTGGAAGGTGTTGGCACAGCAGGAGTCTAGAGCTGTTTGTTCCGCAAAACAGCTCAGTGGATTAGGACTGCTTTTGTAGACTTCTGCCCTGTGATACAGTGTGGATGCGGCAGAACCGAGGAACTATCTGTTGCTCGATGTCTTGTGGCATAGCGGTACGATGCAAAACAACAAGAGCAACAAAGCGAAAATGAGGAAAGACAAAGAATGTGTTCCAGTTTATTGTAGCAACGTTTGCATGGTCTCGTTTGAGTCAAGTATACACTAAACAGATGAGCAATACATGGCCATTATTACTGTATCTTTTCCATCTTTATCGTATTCTTTTAGAAAGCAAATATATTTCAGCATTTATTATTAAAATAGAACTATATCTGCTAGTTATTCTACGTATTCAATGTGTATTCCTAACTTTTTTTTTGTACATTGTGTTACATGCAGTGAATCTCATTTTCCTAAATATTTTGCCAACCTCTTGTTGGAAATTTGGGAATACATAGTAATGTATAATTATGTTCTGAACTATTGATCCATGCATTAGACTGAGGTTTTCCCTGTGTTAGTGTGTTGTACAGGACATACAAGTTTAACCCTAGGATCAGTTCCTGAGTCTTCAATTTGTTTAGTTATTTAAAGGCAAACCCCTAAATAAATCAATGTAACAAGGATTCCACTCTGGGGTAATAAACGCAATCTCTACCACTCACACGCACTTCTGGGTCACTTCCTGTGTGGCTTTGTATTGTCTTTGTTGTGTATAACCATCCTTTTGTCTTTACTACTGTGATTGCTGGTATTCTGACCATAGACTGTTCAATAACTCAGATATTTGGACTGTGGCCTGGATTTGGTTATATGGATTGTTATTAAGCTTCAGCACACGTATCCTCACACTGCATCTCCACGGTTATTCTGAAACACATTAAATATGTTTTGAAATATGCTTTTTAAACATTTATTTAGAAATATTTGTGATGTGCCTAGCGATGTTGCTGCTAAACTGTTGGTTGGTACTGTATTTTCCTTATTCATATGAGACATTGCTAGCACAATTACAATGGTGTTTAATAGGAGAAAAAAAACCTCTCTCAGATATAATGATCAGGTTTCACTGTCAGATCAAGAGCTTCTTTACTTGTTCACCATTTAACAGCAATGCTTAATGCCATATTAATAAGAAATCTACCTTAGAAGTAGTGGAGATATTGGAGCATCCGTTTGACTCAAAGTTCCATGATACAATGCAGCTGAATGTCAGAGGTGTGCTGAGTTACGGCAGAGAGTGACCATACTGCCCAATTCCACAGAATAGTTTGGTTCTTGTAGGTTCCAACACAGCAAATCAGAATCTTTGATCTAATATACTAATTATAGCGTATATATGCCCCATCCAGGGCGTATTCTTCCCTCCCACTTGTGTTCCTGGGATAGTCTCTGGATCCACTGTAAGCTTAATAAACCTATTGAAAATGAATGAATCAGTTGTTTTTTTATTTATTTATAAAAAAAAAAAAAATTTTTGGGGGGGGGGGGGGGAACAAATCACTTTAATAACAAGTTCTTGTTTACCATGCTAATATGACAATAGAACCACTCATTGAGCCTTTTGCTTGTTTTGTCTTGTCTTGTCTTGTCTTGTCTTGTCTTACTGCTTACGATTGGGAGCAAAAAAATCTTTTCAGCCATATGGGACTCCTCTCTTGTTGGTCCAGGCATAGTACTCCTGAGTCCTTATTTCATTTTTCTACAGCTTGAGTTCCCCAGTGCCTCATCCTGTTACTCTGAGTCATAATTAAGTGTCAACTCCAAATAATGGGACGTTCCATGCATTTCTCAGAGCTCATTGAGCTCTACCTCGGAGGAAACATTGCCACTATGGAGACTGAGAAATCAGACCGCACCAATGATGCATCTAACACTCACTATGATTTTGATTTAACCCCAAGGTATTGCGTCGGCTGTGCGAAAATGTAACTGTAGTAGGTGCTATCGGTAAAAATATCACCTCATCCCTCAAACACATGATGATTTTGACAAGTTAATGTGTGCTGTTTTCAATGGTGGACATAATCCCTCTATGGGGCTACTCGTTTCCTTTTTCTGCTATGTAATTAAACTATTTTGAAAGTATGAGAGTATATTCATATTCATGTGTGTGTGTGTGTGTGTGTGTGTGTGTGTGTGTGTGTGTGTGTGTGAGTGATGCCTTATGATGGAGCGGCATCCGTGCCAGGTGCCAGGTGGCCTCGTGCCAGGTGTTCCTGAGACAGGCTCTTGATTCACTATATGATTCTGACCTTATATAAATATAATAGAGCACTTAAAAAGATCAATGAATGTTAATCAACTGGATGAAATTTCTGCACTTTTAGCATGTATAAGATGCAATAGATACACTTCCAGTTTTAATAAGCCTTTCAGTCCAACTCCTTTTGTTCATTCATTTGTGCACATAAGTTGGTTCATGAACTCCATTGAGATGCCTTTAAATCCCACACATCTACTTATAAACTGTGAATTTTACTTAACATCTACAGCAAAGTCATGACACTGTAACGTGCAGTTGCATAGCAACGTAAGTCTACAGTAATGACACTTATTATAACCAGAGAGTTCACTGTGCCACTGTCTCATCAGTTTTTGTAATGTTAAATTATAATTACAGCCCAGCTTCAGCTGTCTGAATTAAATTTTATTATCATTTTTAATTCAATTAGAATTGTAAGGTTTTGTAGTTCAGTTGGACTATAAATATGTATTTTTGTTCTGTTGGAAGACCCCGAGAGCAGAATTAAAAAAAAAAAAAAAAAAAAGATGAGTTCAGCATTACCACAAACTCAGCGTTCACTGAACAGTCCCTTGAGGATTTTGTGATCGCAGAAATGAACGCACAATTAAGCAAACTCAGCAATATTCAGAGGAGGTTGCAATTTTTGGGGGCAGATTTGGGCCAAAAAGCGTCGTGTGAAGTCATCACAGCACACATTCAGCCAAAACCCTCTTCGAGTCAATCATAAGTACAGCTAAAAGGGCTCATTTACCAACAATCATCCCAGCGAAAAACAATTTCATGCAATTGCAATTTCGCCAGTTCAAGTAGTTTTCTTTAAAAAAATAAATAAAAAAAAACTCCACAACTTCCAGTGCAAATTTTGATAAAAGCTACAACAAAAACAAGCATTTTTGGCCACAACAATCACAAAAACAAGCAAAATCCAGCTGTTGTAGTAACCATGAGCTGTATTCAGAGTAAGTGAGGATTTAATATCTAAAATGTGCACATCGGTATTCTGACCTCAGATGCAACTACAGACTTAAGTAATATTCAGAGAGTTGTGCAGGAATGCCATTTGAGGCTAATATTAAATACATAAATATCATACTATTGATTAATTAGCCTGTGAAAAGTCCATTTTTTTTCAATTGGAGGACGTCAAAGGAAACAACATCTTAAATCAGAGATGCTGCTTATCTTGAGGACAAGTTCTTTTTTAAAGATAAAAGTCCTTAAAATGAGCTATAGTTGTATCATATGATTGCATGATAACTACAGAAAACTTTCCCTGCATACTGTATACAGTGGTGCTTGAAAGTTTGTGGACCCTTTAGAATTCTCTCTCTCTCTCTCTCTCTCTCGCTATATATGTATATATATATATATATATATATATATATAGCATAAATATGACCTAAAACATCATCAGATTTTCACTAATGTCTTAGTAGATAAAGAGAACCCAATTAAAAAATGAGACAAAACATATTATACTTCGTCATTTATTTGCTGAGGAAAATGATATAATATTACATATCTGTGAGTGGCAAAAGCATGTGAACCTCTAGTATTAACAGTTTCATTTGAAGGTGAAATTAGAGTCAGGTGTTTTCAATCAATGGGATGATAATCAAGTGTGGGTGAGTGCCCGGTTTTATTTAAAGAACAGGGATCTATCAGTCTGATCTTCACAACACATGTTTGTGGAAGTGTATCATGGATTGAACAAAGGAGATTTCTGATGACCTCAGAAAAAGAGTTGTTGACGCTCATCAGGAAAAGGTTACAAAACCATCTCTAAAGAGTTTGTGTACAAATGGAGGAAATTCAAGACCATTGTTACCCTCCCCAGGAGCGGTCATCCAACAAATATCACTCCAAGAGCAAGATGCATAATAGTTTGCGAGGATCCCAGAGTAACTTCTAAGCAAATAAAGGCCTCTGTCACATTGGCTAATTTTAATGTTCATGAGTCCACCATCAGGAGAACACTGAACAACAATGGTGTTCATAGCAGGGTTGCAAGGAGAAAGCCACTGCTCTCCAAAAAGAATATTGCTGCCCCTCTGCAGTTTGCTAAAGATCATGTGGACAAACCAGAAGGCTACTGGGAAAATGTTTTGTGGATGGATGAGGCCAAAATAGATATATATTTTTTTGCTTTAAATGAGAAGCGTTATGTGTCTAGCGGAGGAGTGGCCGGAACAGGCAGCCACTTTGCTCTGCATTCAGAAAGAGCACTATAACAGAACCTTCAAATAAATCATTCGGCTATGATGTGGCATTTATCAAACCACAAGCCTGATGGCTGTCACACATGGCTGGAATGTAATCAGATATTCAGGACACCGGTGGGGCATTGTGGCGTACGTGACAAGAGACATTTAAAGGCAATTACTGTAGATAAAATACATAGCAAACAAAATCATGCAGTCAGCACAAAGCAGAGACAGGCTGCTGGGTGTGTTGTACATGACATGGTGAAGTTAGGAGTTAAAATGTGTATTGGACTTGCTTGACCTCATAGCTCATTATCCACTGCTGTTACAGCCCACTGGGGTTGTGATCCCTTTTAGACATGCCAACATGCATCACTGAACTGGAATCAGGATTTCATTAATGAAAAAAAGAAAATGCTTTGGACACAAGTCTGTTTCTATTTGTACTACTGTATGTACATTAAGCTGCCCTTACTATCAGAAGCTAGTTACGCTAAGTCTCACCATTCGTGACCATTAGTCAGAGGATTAAATGGTTGTAGCCTATATGCTTTTGTTTATTTTTAACTGAGCATTTGTTTAAATTCAGCCTCTGCTCTGCTTTTGCGACTTATATTTCTCACAATTGCGACTTTATATCTCACAATTCTGACTGTTTTTCTTAGAATTTCATTTTTACATGTCAAAATTCTGACTTTGTTTCTCGCAATTTTGACTTAACGTCTTGTAATTCTGAAAGTTTTTTCTCAGAATTGTTAGTTCATATCACACAATTTTGAATTTGTTTCTCGTAATTACGAGTTTACATCTCACAATTCTGACTTTTTTCTCACAGTTTAGACGGTCCACTTGACATTTATTGAGTTACAAAGAATGCACCGACAAAGCATCAATCATTGTCTATCAATAGGATATATAAGAACAACACTCATCATCCAGTCAAGCCAAGGAATACCGGATGTTAGCGTGCGCTCATTACTTTAACTTAGTCACATTTCAAGTACTGCGTCAAGTGGATGTCTACATTGCGTGTAAAATACATCGTCAGAATTGTGAGATGCTAACCCAAAATTGTGAGAAATAAAGTCAGAATGACCTTCTTTTTCTCTCTCTCTCTCTCTCTGTGTGGTGGAAAATGTCTTCCATAGTTTCAGTCTGTCTTGGGTTGTGTTTTTTTTTGTTGTTGTTCTGTGGGGGTTTTGTTTATTCATTCTTGATGGCTGATTTATTGGAGCCATGCTGTGATGAATTTCCCATATGGGACAATACGTTTGATCCAGATTCAGATTCAGATTTAGACACTCTAGTTTGTGGAAGGTGTGCACATTTAAAATAGAAGGTGGAGTTTAGAATTTTTCTGTATTTTAACAATGTGAATGTAGTTTTACTTGAACGCCCATTTTATACTGAACAAACTCGCATAACTATAGTTCTGGGTTCAGATGAACAACAACAAAAACAATAACAACAACAACAACTGGTTAGGGCATTCGCCTCACACCTCCAGGGTTGGGGGTTCGATTCCCACCGCTGCCCTGTGTGTGCGGAGTTTGCATGTTCTCCCCGTGCTGCGGGGGTTTCCTCCGGGTACTCCGGTTTCCTCCCCAGTCCAAAGACATGCATGGTAGGCTGATTGGCATGTCCAAGTATCTGTAGTGTATTAATGGGTGTGTGAGTGTGTATGTGATTGTGCCCTGCGATGGACTGGCACCCTGTCCAGTGTGTACCCCGCCTTGTACCTCATGCTCCCTGGGATCGGCTCCAGAGACCCTGAAGGATAAGCATTATGAAAGATGGATGGATGGATAATAATAATAATAATAATAATAATAATAATAATAAACAACACATTTTCTGTTTGTGCTATTATTGTATGTTGTAGGGTATGTCAATATGTATATATAAACATACAGTATACTATCTATACATTATAATTACTTCCAAATAAATACAGAGCAGAAATTGAATTAAGTTTTTTTTTCCCACAATGTGACCTAAATGCACCACTAGCCTTCATAATGGTTTAAATAATATCAACTAACAAAGATAACTGCAGAACATTCAGACAGCCGTGTTGTTCTTAAGTTTCTCGGATATAAACTAAGCACAAAAACATCTGCAACCACTTCATTGACTGGAATTTTAAGTAGAAATATTATGGAGCACATTTGCAAGTACTTGTTTATGTAACTGCCATCCAAAGCTTTTCCAAAATGATCATTAAAAGGAAGAGAAAGCAAAAGTGTGATGTTTTTAATTACAGTAGGAAAGCTTCCTCAATGATAGATTCCTGAGATGGAAATGAGCTGTTCTATTAACTTACACAAAAGAGGAGGACAAAACTCAGCTTACGTTCTGATTACTGTTTTACATACACTGCACATGCTTAACAAAGCCTAGGGAAGGCTGATGAATCAGGTAGAAAGGAATGGTGTGAACGCTGGGTGAAATTTTTCAGCTTAGCTTGGCTCACATAAACTGCAGTAAGATGTAAAATAAAACAAAATTCCAAAATAGTACGCTTGTAGGTATTGTGTGCTACCACAACTGGTGTGGAGTATCGATGTGACGTTTATGGTGGAGTCGATTCTTGCACATAGTAGATACTGTACTAAAAGTCACTGAGGGATTGAGCAGGCCTACTTATCTTCTTACATCTCCACAACCAGAGGTGCATTTGTACACGTAAATATTGAACTGCTTTCAGACCCTGCTGTGGTCAAAAATTATTTTGTTTTGTTATCTCTGTCTTCTGTTTATTTATTTATTTTTACATTCAGTCGTCTCTATCCACTGTCTCGTCATTGATTTATCTTCCAGATGTGTCTCAATCACGTTCAGATGTTTTGTGTTCTACTTTTGAATGTTTTGTCATTATATACCCTTTTGTCCCTATGTCTTGTCAATGCATTGAACCAAACTTATCTAGCTTGCTACTCTTGTCCTGTTCCTAGTCTAGTTTCTTTGTGTTCTAATTCTTTGTGCTTTGTTTACTGGTTTAATTTGTTGTTGTTGTTGTTGTTGTTGTTTAATAAAATCTTCTGCACATGGATTCACACCCATCTGCTGAGTCCACACAGTTACATGAAGACAGCTGGGTATTTTTTAAAGACAGCAGCAGGGTTAAACGTTGTAAGAAATTACGGAGCATTTAAGCACTGCTATGTCCCGAAAATGCGATATGCAACACACAGTTTGATCAAATGAGTACTGTTGTTTTCTGACAGATTTCATAAAAACAGACCTGAGCCTTAGAAAACTCCGACACTCCTTATGAGTAACTACGTCTCAATATTCTGCAACATTTATGGTTGAGCATTGCAAGACAGGGTCTCATCATAGGCTGTTACACATAAACACATAGTAAGACACTCGTTGAAAAACACAGAGTCAGCACCATTCATGATTGCTACAAACCATAATCCATCCATCCATCCATCCATCTTCTATACCGCTTATCCTTTTCAGGGTCGCAGGGGAACCTGGAGCCGATCCCAGGGAGCATCGGGCACAAGGCGGGGTACACTCTGGACAGGGTGCCAATCCATCACAGGGCACAATCACACACACCCATTCATACACAACGGACACTTTGGACATGCCAATCAGCCTACCATGCAGGTCTTTGGACTGGGGGAGGAAACCGGAGTACCTGGAGGAAACCCCCACAGTACGGGGAGAACATGCAAACTCCACACACACAGGGCCACGGTGGGAATCGAACCCCCGACCCTGGAGGTGTGAGGCGAACGTGCTACAAATCTTACAGTTCTGTTGTTTGTCCTTTGGTGTAGTTTGTACTTTGATTGCATAATGTTTGCTTAGACTTTTTTATTTCAGTTTCTCCTCCAAAGGTACTAGTCCAGCTTATTCACGTTTATTCATTCAATACTGTATTTCCCGTGTGAAAAGTACATATATTTTTTTCCTGGCTCCTGCCTTCTCCTATTGGTTAGGCTATAGCTATGAAATAATTAATAGAAATATTAACTAAGTATATTGTGCTTTAAGATATATAATTGAAGAATAACCGTGAAGTTTAAGTGGTTAAAAGAGTTGTTTTTTTAACCATCATCAGCCGTTGTTGTTGTTGTTGTTGTTGTTGTGTAGGATTATTTTCTCTTCAGGCTCAGTTAGCCTACCTATTATTTATACTTCCATATCCAAAAGAGTGACCTCTATGCCAAGTCTCTTGTGAGCTCATTTTCTGTGTCTCGATCCTCAGTCTGTGTCATGTGTTGGTCATCTTGTCACGGGACTGAAGCAGGATTAGAGAATAATCTCTCACAAAGCTCTTCTCTCTGTTTCTAAGGTGCCTGGTAATCTCTCTTTGAATGGAAGGGATATTTCAACAGGATATATGAAGTGAAAATCTCCGCCTTCTTTTCAATCCTGTGTGACATTTTTATTCCTGTCTTTCTTGCCCACTTTACATTTTAAAGCGTCTTTTCCTTATTCGCCGACTCTCGTATTCATCGGTACTTCTGTAACCGCTCCGTCTTTCCACATCGTTCAGTTCTCTTGCCAGTTACTCAATTTGCACACCTTTTTAGATGATGCCAAGTCAAGATCCTTCCCTCTTTCTCGCCTTCCTCTCCAATGCTGTTGGAAATTGCTTCATTTCTTTGCACTGTAAAATGATTTATTGTACCTCGGTGAGCAGTCAGGGTCAGGCAGACCTAGCTGGCCTTATTAGCCTCCAGCACAGTGATTTCTAAAAAGGCATGATGCCTTATTTCAGTTTGAATGCATGACTGCTTTATTAAGCCTTGCTGAAAGAGCTCAGCGGTTGGTATTGTTTTCCTCTGAGTACAAAGGGCAAGGAGCATTTGAAATAACTGCGTGCTCATGACAGTGTGCACACCAATAGAAGTATATGTCCACAGGATGTGAGCTCCTCCTTTTCCTGTGAAGCAGCTTTTTCGAAAAACGATTTCACACAAGCACAGATTAAATTTCCTCAGATCTTCACCATAATTCAACCCAACCAACTGATTAGTGCTTTGTAGCATGACTCGATCAGGAAAAACATCCTGTACTGGAGTGTAATCGTGTTTCTGTAATTGCTCACCAAACCACTGAGTGCTGAAAAATAAACAACAATGATGCATCTTGTTTGGATTTCCGGTGTAACCTTTTAAATCCATGTGTTGTGGCTGAGTTATTCATTCTCAGTGATATTATTCAGAGTTGCTAGGAAATATTCAGTAACCACAATAAAATTAGTAGGAAAGGTTTGGAGTTAGGCGGGTGAGGATTGTTGCTCTAGGAAGAAGAGGTCCTGGGAATTTAAGGCATTAACGGATTTCACCGCATTCCCTTCATTTCATGATGGTTTAGATATCATTATCTTGGATTTCTGTTTGCACTGTTGCTAGCCTAGATATTTTTGGTTTCACCATAATTACCAGGCAAATCATTATTCCTGTGATGAACCATGCGTCCTTTTAATTAGTTCCTCAATGCTTTGTGAAATGGGGACACTGATCATTCACAGCATTTCATCAAAGATCTATACAGGATTTTTTTTGCTTTCTCTAAATGCAGTTGATATCAGAGCCAAACAATTTATCAAAAGAACAAAAGAGATAACAATATGTAGCAATATTATGTAAAAAAAAAAAGAAAGAAAGAAAAAAAGAAAAAGAAAAAAACCTACACTATCTACACCCTTTGAGAGTCACTAATTTATGTCAATTTTTATGTGAGGAAAGTTCAACTCATTCAGACTACAGCTTATGCAGTGTTTGCCTAAACTGAATTTCTAAACAGCCCATTCCGATTAAATTACCTGCCTGTAGTTCATGCTTCTGAGGTTGCCAGGTTTTTCTTGAGTACTGGTGTCTACGATATCTCAAACATCTCCTTTAAACACAAAAATGTACCTTTTAAAGATATAATGTCATTTTTCTTTGCTGTAATATCAACTGCAATATGATGTAACATTAAAGCAAGCAATTATTTACAAAATACATTTTTAAAAAATGTATAGATAATATTGATATATGAATGAGATAATGGCAGAAATAAGCATGTTAAAAGATGTCTAGTATTGCCAATAAATTACTGCATGAATAGGCCTTGTTGTAATTATCACACGAATCACTGTACATTTGGTTTAATTTAATAGTTTAGCTTCATTCCTCATTTTTGGGTAGTTTATAAAATAGCACTTGATCCAGCACATCACAAAGTGTGAAGTTGAGGAAGGGAAAATGCCATAGTTTCTTTAAATGCTGTAAAGGAAACATGCTCATGGTTTGAAGGATAAGCTGACCAAGCACACATCTGCTACGTTTTAATCAAGTGTTATATAACTTTGCATGGACATTATAGATATGATCAAATTCATTAATTAATTAATTTGTCATGTTTATGCATTTAATATTGGCATCAAATGATATTCCATTATTTTTTAACATAAATTTCAGCGTAACATGTTATGTTTGCATCTGTCATACAGTGGCATGGGACTTGGACTTAATACTGCTCCTCTCTTGAGCTGATACTGAGCAAAGAAAACAGACTTAAGTTCAAGGTCAGAATCATCCTGTCTGAGTAGCCTGTAAATCCGTAGTAGTTATGCCTGAGACCTAAATATCAGTGTTCAATTTTTCCGTATTAACATTCTCTGAATACTGCCCTTAATGCTTTGGAATAATGCAACGTTGCTCAAATTCTTCCGTTGTAGCCTGTGATATAGATCTTCACTCTGCAAATTTTCCCCTTATTTTCAGCTACTGAAAACTCTCAGCTTCTAAAATATTTAGATAAAAATTTATTGGCTCGCAGGCCAATATTGGTATTTGAGTTATGTGCACTAAACAGTTAAATCCTGAGGAATCACGGTATGCTGTGTGATGTGAAATTATATTCAATATGCTGAGGAAATCTTCTACTCCTTGTGATTTGCATTTAGATGAGCTGATTATTAGGATGTATTATTGTGATGATTTGGAAGGTACCTGAAGAATAGAGAGAAGAGTCTATAAAATAAATTGTGTGTGTGTGTGTGTGTGTGTGTGTGTGAGAGAGAGAGAGAGAGAGAGAGAGAGAGAGAGAGAGAGAGAGAGATTTTGATCTCTTCATGGCATCTGACTTCCATACAAACATGTTAATCTCTTAGGGTTAGTAGGTAAAAAGCCCCAAAGCTGCACACAAACTGTTAAATCCATAAATAATTCTCTTTTACTGTATTTACATACACCCTGAAAGTCGACCACAATGTCCTCTTACTATTGCTATTGAACCAAATGCCTTAAATGGCGAGTGAGCCTGGAGCCTATTGATATCCGAAGGAGGGCAAAATAAACAGAAAAGGAGCATCTGGCTGAGACAACAGGATCTTTCAGAATTTAATTTGGACTGAAAGAAATTGAAGTGTGAAATTACATTTGATGCTGCAGATAAGAAAGAACACCAATGACAAAAATCGAAATGTTCCACTTTTGGTGGTATTAGATCAGACACTCATGAGCAATGGCAGATTAGTGTGTGCTAAATAAATAGACAGTGATAGTCATACTGTATGATTGGACACATATATAGATCAGCCATAACATTGAAACCACCTACGTAATATTGTGTAGGTCCCCCTTGTGCCACCAAAACAGCTCAGACCTGTTGAGGTGTTGAGGCATGACCTCCACAAGACTTCAGAAGGTGTGCTGTGGTATCTGGCACCAAGATGTTAGCAGCAGATCATTTAAGTCCTGTACGTTGCGCTGTGGGGCCTCCATGGATCGGACTTGTTTGTCCAGGATGTCCCACAGATGCTTGATCGGATTGAGATCTGGGGAATTTGGCGGCCAAGTCAACACCTTTGTTATGCTCCTGAAACCATTCGTGAACAATTTTTGCAGTGTAGCAGGGAGCATCATCCTTCTCATAGAGACCACTGCCATTAGGGAATACAGTTGCCATAAAGGGGTGTACTTGGTCTGCAGTGACACTTTTGGTGGTGGACCGGGTCAGCATGGGTACTCTGACCAGTCTAAGGCTATGTAGCCCAATACGCAGCAAGCTGCGATGCATTGTGTGTTCCGACACCTTTCTATCATAGCCAATATGAACTTTTTTAGCAATTTGTCCTACAGTAGCTCTTCTATGGGACAGGACCAGATGGGCTAGCCTTCACACACCACGAGCAACAGTGAGTTTTGGGTGCCCATGACCCTGTCATCGGTTCACCAATTATCCTTCCTTGGACCACTTTTGGTAGGTACTAATCACTGCATACTGGAGATACTCTGACCCAGATGGCTTCGTCTAGCCATCACAATTTGTCCAATGTCAAAGTTGTTCAGATCCTTACGCTTTTCCATTTTTCCTGTGTCCAACATATTCGAGAACTGACTGTTCACTTGCTGCCTAATATATCCCACCCTTTGACAGGTACCATTGTACTGAGATAATTAATGTTATTCACGTCACCTGTCTGTGGTTTCAATGTTATGGCTGATTGGTGTATACAGTAATAATGAATGAAAAGAAATAAGAAAAAGCAACACCTGTTCAGGATCAGCACCATGGCTAGCGACCATATAGACATGCTGGACAACTCTTCAAACAACAATGTCACATGTTGTTCCAGATGTGTCCATCTACATGTGGAGGACAAAGATCCCTTCCCAGATTGAATCAGGGTGATACAAAGTAGCTGAGATGAGACTAATGTTTACCCACCCTCTAATTCTCTCTCTTCCTTTCACTTGCAGAATTTACAGATGGTGACTGTGCTCCAGCCTACTGATAATGGAGCGTGAGAACTACACCGCTCCACACTTCTGCTACAGATATCATTCCTTTGAAATGTATCACCTTACTGCTCACCTCCATATTCTCATTTTATGTCTAAACACCTGAGACCAAATGCAGCAGTGTCTCAAGTGTGTGTGTTCATGCTAGGCTGCTTGGTATTGCTGCTTAACAGGCTCATACTCATTCTAGGAAACAGACATAAATGATGAAAAATCAGGTTTAGCCATAAATTCGAGTTCAAACCCCAATGATGCCGCGGTCATTTGTGTCCAGGAGCAAAATTGGCCGTGCTCTCTGGGTGGGGGTGGCGGGGGGGGGGGGGGGGGAAATGATATCCTCTCTCCTCTGTTAATTACAGCGACACTGGCCAATCATGGGTGTCTGTGAGCTCATGAATGTGGATGGCACTTTGCTCCAAGTTTGTTACATTGCCCTGAGATGCAGCATGAGCAGCAGTTTGAAAAGATGAGGTTGGTTGCCTTCACATGTCTCAGAGGAAGCATGTATTAGTCTTCAATTCCCAAGTTGGTAGCTGATAGGAGAGAGATAGCAGGTGGGTGGGAATTTGTAAGACCAAATAAAAGCAAGCAAAACAGTGGGGGGAAAATAGCACAAATTTGAATGAGCAAGGGAGCTGTTTTTGGACTGTGTTTGATTTCATATGAAAGGCGTTTAAAAAGGTTTAAACTCCAGCTATTCCCCTAATGTTCAAAGTCTGCAGCCATACTGACAATGACATAAAGAATCACAAGATTCTTTTTAATCTTTTTAAACTCTAAGAATACATAATACTTGCAGGTCTACCTCCAATAGCGGAGTTTTCTAGCACCATAAAGTTCCCCTTTGGCTGACATTTAGTACTTACAATTACATTCTAGACACTCAAAGAATTTTGCAACCTTTGGGGGAAATCTCCTCAACCATCACCAGTGTGTAGCATCCACATGGATGATGCAACAGCAGCCATAGTGCATAGCCCACCAGACGAGATGAGAGTAGAGTGATGTAGCCAATTCAGGGATAGAGATTATTAGGGGGCCAATGGAGGAATTTCACCAGGACATACCCCTACTCCTTACAAGAAGTGTCCTGGGCTTTTTAGGAGACAGTTCTGTTTTTACAGTATAGTGACCCCATCACTATACTGGGGCATTAGGCCCCACACAGACCATAGGGTGAGTGCCCCCTGCTGGCCTCACTAATACCACTTCCCACTACCACTACCACTGGTCTCCCATCCAGGTACTGGCCAGGCTCATTGCTGCTTAACTTCAGTAAGACACCAGGTGAGAACTGCAGGTTGATATGGCTCTGGCAAGCTTATCATCAGCTGTTGTGTGCAATAATCTTGAGAGATCATAGTTATTACAATTCATTTTAGGTGGCCTTTGTCCTCGCTCAGTACAAAACATGCTGTTCATGCTGTTATAGTTCTTCTTAATTGCTTGGATGGATTAATCTCATTAGAGACAATATAATCCTTCTGAAATAGTGCCTCAAAACTCTACATCAATAACACAACTGGGTAATGATCATTATGTGTTTCCATGCATTATGGTTTGGTCAGGGGGGAGAGAGGTTCACAGAGGGACAAACGAGAGAAGAAACGGTGAAGGTGTTTGAATATTTCACTTAATTTCCACTCTAATACTGAATACAATTGAAACAACCATGGCTAATGGTATGGTATGAGTTTGGAAAGTGCAGCCGCAATACGCATCTACACTATGCATATTGCCATATGTTTGTGGACACGTGTCCATCACACCCATATGTGCTTGTTGAACATCTGTTATAATAGCCTCCACTCTTCTGGAAAGACTTTCCATTAGATTTCCACTAGGAGGCCTTGGGTGCAGTTTGCATTCCCGGGCTGACCACAAAGATGTTCAGTTTCCACTTCCACTCCAAACTTGGCACACCATGTCTTCACGGAGTTTGCTTTGTGCACAGGAGCATTGTCATGCTGGAACATGTTTGAAGCTTGTAGTTCCAGTGAAAGGAAATCTTAATGCTATAGCATACAAAGACATTCTATACAATTGTGTGCTTCCAACTTTGTGGCAACAGTTTGGGGAAGAACCACATATGGTTGTGATGGTCAGGAGTCCACATTCTAATTAGACATTTACATTTATTCATAGAGCAGACGCTTTTATCCAAAGTGGCTTACAAATGAGGAAATACAAGCAAAGCGATATATTAAGCGGAGAACAATACAAATAGTGCTACCATAAAAGATCTTTTAATTGAGTTCTAGAAAAAGCAAAGTGCGCAGACTAGAGGTGTAAGTGCCAGAGTAGGTTTTTTTTGTTTGTTTTGTTTTTAGGATAATGTGGGGTTGGCATTTTAGGGGTTACTTAGGTGTTCATGGAAGAGGTGGGTCTTTAGCTGTTTTTTGAAGATAGTGCATAATATGGATGTTCAAGAATTAAAACAGGTGTAGGAGTACTAAGCACTGCATGCACAGTACTGCACATTATCTCTGTGAACATAGAGTTTATCAACAGTTATAACTTCCTACTGCCTTATTCTGCTTTCCTCAAAAGAAATGTGTTTACTGTAGGCATGGTTGTAAGGATGTCTTCAACATTCAGTAAGGTTTTTCCCTTTGTGTCCTGCAAGGTGAAGTATCGCTGCATCATCTTGGTTTTTTTTTTTTAAAAATAAATTGTTACTTGACTGGAATCACTGCATGAAGAAATCACATTTTAACATTATATACATTATTGTAACCAGACTTTACCTTGTGTTATTTGTTAATGCATGGGTATTTTTTTTAATACTGAAATAAACATGTTTTCAACGGTTAAAGGCACTGGGTTACTGATAAGAAGGTCAGGGGTTCAAGCCCCTACACTGCCAAGCTACCACTGTAGGGCCCTTGATCAAAGCCCTTAACCCTCCCTGCTTCAGGGGTGCTGTATCATGACTGAGTCTGTGCTCTGACCACAAATTCCTAACAAGTTGGATATGTAAAGAAAAAAATGTTCATTCTGCTGTAATATACAGAATAAATGCCCAATAAGTGCTTCTTTTTTTTTTTTTTTTTGTGGGAACAAGTCTAATCCTGGAAACGTGTACATTTTTAACAGCTTCACAGAGTTTTTATAATGTTTTCTGATTCACTTATTAATTTCCATCAAAGCTTGGTATGTATTGGTATGTATTCCCCCCAGTTGCAACCCTTTAACGTAAAGGCAAAAGAATGGGGGTTAGAGAAAACATTTGACACACATGTTACATTTGATAGGAGTAGGAATGTGATGATGCTTATTTACAGGTTGTATGGTCCCCTGAATGTACACACATGACGATTTATGGATTGTGATTGATTTCCTCCGGGGAAACAACTTTCATGTGATTTTACCCTTCATTTAGCTAACCTTCAATTCACTGAGCCACTGATCTGAAATATGACAGTCATCATCCTGCATGAGTGACAGCATTAAATCACAGACGGTCTCAGAAAAGTGGTGCAGTGCGTGACCAGTAATAGGTGGGTGCTTTTGCACTGTCCAGGCTGATTGGCTGAGTTTTTACCATTATGAGGAATCTAATCATGCCTTCTACCACATGGAATATAGTACAAGCAGTGTATCTCAGAATCTTGAATTAGGGGTAGTGTGGCTAAGACAACAGAGAACTGACAGTTTTTAGTGTAGATTTAATGCTCACTTAAGTGTTTAGTGAAAAGGTAGGTCTTCAGTCTTTGTTTGAAGACAGCCAGAGAAAGTTCAATCCCAGGTCTGAGAAGAGTCTTGATGCATTTCTGCCTTCTGTTTCGTTGGATGTTAGATCACATTAAGCCATGTTTGTGGTTTGAAGGGAATGTGGTAGTCAGTGCCTTCTAGAAACTGGGGGTCTGTTTTTGGCTTTATAGGCAAGCATCGGTGTTTAAATTTTATATTATGAGCTACAGGAAGTCAGTGGATGGGATGCAGGAATGGGAGAACTTGGAAGAACTGTGGGAGAACTTGGAGAGACTGAAAAGCGCTAGATTCTGGATCCATTACAGGGGTCTGATGGCACTCAGGGGAAAACCTTGCAGAAGTGAGCTGCAGTACTACAATCTTGAGATGGCAAACAACCAGAGTGGACAGCGGGGAGAGAAATTGAATCCTCCATAAGTCAGGTTAGCAATAAGAGCAGTAGGTGACAACAATAGGTGGTTGTTCAGAAATAGATCAAGGTTTCATGCACTGTCAGATGGTTCTCCAAGGAGATCTCATGCGGAAGCATCTCCAGGGATAAAAAGCAGCTATATATAGTCATCATACTTTTACTTTACCACCCCTCATGAATCCATCTGGGGGTGGATGGTTTCCTAAATATACATTTTCCATCATCTCTATTTTGAAATGTATTACCTAGCTAGGAAAATGCAAACTCAGTTCTCTACTCATCTTATTATTCTAATGAACTAATGTTGGCTTCCACCCACCATACATCAGTCTTTGTCACTTGCTTTTTGCCACATTTTACAAAAATGCAAGGACAACATTAATGGACACTGTATAGCCGAACACATTGTTTCATTTGCAAAAGGACTAAAGTCACTCAAAAGGTTTAATCAGTGTATTAGTATTCCCAAAATATAACCTCCCTTCAATTGTGGCTTGAACCAAGAAACTCAAAAGGTTAATGAATTGTTTCACAATGCTAGAGTTCATGTAGATCATGTTTCTTTATTTCATTAGCTATTGAAACTGAACCTTCACAATTGTAGATTTAAAAAAAAAAAAAAAAAAAAAAAAACATCTTCTGGTTTATATCCAATGTTCAACTGTCTAGTTTCGGTGAATCTGTGCCCACTGCAGCCTCAGATTCCTGTTCTTGGCTTACAGGAGTTGCTATAGAAGTATGGCTTGAACTAGTCTGGCCATTCTCATCTGAGCTCTCTTAACAACAAGGCAGTTCTGCCATGTTTGTTTCTGTATGTTTGTTTGGTTTTTCACACCATTCTGTGTAAACTCTAGAGACAGTTGCGTGTGAAAGTCTCTGAAATACTCAAACCAGCCCATCTGGCACCACCAAGCACACCACATTATCACAAATCACCAGGATCTCATTTTTCCCCATTCTGATGTTTCATACACACACATACATATATATAGTGCTGTGAAAAACTATCCTGATTTCTTCTGTTTTTGTGTATATCTCATATTAAATTGTTTTGGAAATTAAAACTAAATCTAAGATAAAACAAAGGTAACCTGAGTAAACACTAAATACAGTTTTAAAAAGATAATGTTATTTATTGAAGCAAAAATGTTATCCAATATCAACTGGACCAGTGTTCAAATGTATTTGTCTCCCCAAATCTACTGCATTGATAATGGGGTTCAGCTGGACTAGACACAACCAGGCCTGATTACTGCAAACCCTGTTCAATCAAATCAACACTTAAATAGAACTTTTTCAACAGAATGAAGTTGGTTAAAATGTATTACCCAGTAACACACTGCCAAAATTGAAATTCCAGAAATGATGAGGAAGAAGGTGATTGAAATACATCAGTCTGGGAAAGGTTACAAAGCTATTTCAAAGGCTCTGGGACTCCAAAGAACCACAGTGAGAGCCATTATCTCCAAATGGAAAAACTCGGCACAGTAGTGAACCTTCCCAGAAGCGGCCGACCTTCTAAAATTCCCCCAAGAGCGCAGCAACTACTCATCCACAAGTTACAAAAAAGCCAAGGACAACATCAAAGAACCTACAGGCCTCTCTTGCATCAATAAAAGTCATTGTTCATGACTCCACTATCAGAAAGACACTGAGCAAAAATGGCATCCATGAAAGGGTGGTGAGGTGAAAACCACTGCTAACCCAGAACAACATTAAGGCTCGTCTGAATTTTGCCAAAACACACCTTGATGATAGTCAAACCTTTTGGGAGAATGTTCTGTGGATTGTCAAATGTGGAACTGTTTGGAAGACAGGAGTCCCGTTACATCTGGCGTAAACTATACACAGAATTCCACAAAAAGAACATCATACGTACGGTCAAGCATGGTGGTGGAAGTGTGATGGTGTGGGGATGCTTTGCTGCTTCAGGGCCTGAGCAACTTGTAATAATTGAGGGAAACATGAATTCTGCTCTCTACCAGAAAATCCTAAAGGAGAATGTCCGGTCTTCAGTCTGTAAGTTAAAACTTAAGCGCAACTGGATTACACAGCAAGACAATGATCCAAAGCATAAGAGTAAGTCCTAGTCCTAAGTGAAAGTTTGAAGTTGACATTTTGAAGTCCTATATATATATATATATATATATATATATGTGTGTGTGTGTGTGTGTGTGTGTGTGTGTGTGTGTGTGTGTCTGTGTGTGTATATATATACATACAAAACCCTAATTCCAAAAAAGTTGGGACACTGTGTGAAATGTAAATAAAAACAGAATGCATTGATTCGCAAATCTCATAAAGCCATATGTTATTCACAATAGAACATAGAAAACATATCAAATGTTTCAACTGAGTAAATGTACCATTTTAGGGAAAAAAAAAAAAGTAATTTTGAATTTGATGGCTGCAACACGTCTCAAAAAAGTTGGGATGGAAAAGTAATTGTCACTAAAAGGAAACAGCTGGAGGAATATTTTGCAACTAATTAGGTTAACTTGTCAGTAACATGACTGGATATGAAAAGAGTATCTTTGAGAGGCAGAGTCTCACAGAAGTAAAGATGGGATGGAATCTGGATGGTAGAATATGTTGCTTTAAAACCTTTCAGCATTGATGGTGCCTTTCCAGATGTGCAAGCTACCCATTCCATAGTTACTAATGCACCCCCATATCATCAGAGACTCAGGCTTTTGAACTGAGCACTGAGAAAAAGCCAGATGGTCCCTCTCCTCTTTAGTCCTCCTTAGTTTAGAGGGCGCGGCGTCCATGTTTTCCAAAAAGAAATTCAAATTTCGATTCGTCTGACCACAGAACAGTTTTCCACTTTGCCTCAGGTTGATTCATAACATTTCCAGTTGACTGGAACTTCTTAATTATTGCCCTGATGGTGGAAATTGGCATTCTCATGCCTGTTTTTAATTTTCAATGCTTTCGTTATTTTCTTGTAGCCACTTCCTATTTTGTAAAGCTCAACAACCGTTTGCAGGTTACGTCACAGCTTACATCACAGCTATATTCCTTGGTCTTACCCATTGTTATGAATGACTAAGGGAATTTGGCCTATGTGTTACCTCATATTAATACCCCTGTGAAACAGGAAGTCTTGGTTGAACAATTTCCGGTTCCTAGTCATCCAGGTGTACTAAAATGTTTTAAATATCAATGGGAATATACATCAATTATATTTTTCTCATATTAATTCATAGGGGTGTCAATAATTGCTGCAGACCTATATTTAACAAAGATTTTTTTTGGATAAACCTGTGTTGTGCTTGCAATTGTTTGATTGTCTGTACTACCTGCGGAAATCCCTGAAGCACAGGGAGAACATGCAAACTCTGCGCAATTAGGGCGGAGACGTGATCCAAGTGCCAACCCCTGAGGTGTGAGGCAAACCAAGCCATCATGCTTAATGCAATTTCATTATTGTGCCAAAGCAGTTGTGAAGAACTATCCATCTATCCATCCATCCATCTTCTACCACTTACTCCTTTTCAGGGTCACGGGGAACCTGGAGCCTATCCCAGGGAGCATCGGGCACAAGGCGGGATACACCCTGGACAGGCTGCCAGTCCATCGCAGGGCACAATTGTGAAGAACTAGAATACTATAAGTGATATCTGGATGAAGCATAGAAAATGAGATCAGCAAAACCATACAGTATATGGAAGATAAAAACATGTATGGTGAAATTTCGTCTCTCTCTGTATTACCTGGATGCCATTTTGTCTGTCTGTCTGTCTGTCTGTCTGTACATCTAGCTGTTTTGATTTACATGCACATGACCAATATAGTAACCTTCCCTGCTACATCTAGACTGAATCTTGTTTCTTACTACATACTCCTTTAAGTAACAGGCCAAGAATTGACTACATGGTTGTTGTTGTTTTTTTTAGCTTTGGCAGCAAATGTTTTCTGTTAGATCTGACTATACAGCAGGTATTGATCAGCTTGCTTCTCTCACACATGTTCTGTTAGATCGTCAAACTATTTTCTAGCCTGTTTCTCCTTTTTAGGAAAAATATTAGTGTAGTCGATGGAAGAATGTGCTATATATTTTAAAAAATGTATAAGGCCAGTTTAATAGAAACAGGTTTCCCTGCTCATTCATGCAGTCATCCAATCAGTCAATCATGTGGCATCAGTGCAATGCATAAAATCATGCTGTTACAGGTCAAGAGCTTCAGTTAATGTTCACATCAAACATCAGAATGGGGAAAATGTGATCTCAGTGACTTTGAACGTGGTTTGTTGGTACCAGACAGGCTGGTTTAAGTATTTCAGAAACTGATGTTCTCCTGGGGTTTCACACAGACCATCCTCCAGATTTTATACAGAAAGGTTCTGCGGGGTGAAACATCTTGTTCATAAAAGAAGTCAGAGGAGAATGGCCAGATTGGTTCGAGCTTACAGGAAGGCTATGGTAAGCCAAATACGCAACCACAATTGTATGTAATGTTGTATGTGACTTCCTATTTGTAACACCAAATATGTCTGTTACAAATATTGTTTAAATATTGCACCAAATTCAAATGAGACCAATTATTTACTTAGAATAAATGAACACTCAAATAAAAAGGAAAGACACTAGCTCTGGTGGCTCAGTGTCCTGCTAATGCTAGGCTAGGTGCAAAGTAAGAGAAAGAGATAGAATGGGTTTGGCCAAATCTTTTATAGGCATCCACGCAATGCTAGAAACCGGGAAGTGTCTGGAAATTCCATCTGTTGTTGCCCAATCAATGCAAACACAATAAATGTTAGTCCAGGCATAGTGTGCCAACAGCTGAGAAAGTCCTTCCAGGCTTCTAGTTGAGAGACAAAGTAAACTCGTGATATGAGTGTACAGTTTACAACAATTTTACATCAAGATATTGTAATTGTTTATGCCTCTTTACATTTCTGGAACAGAAGCAGTGCTGGTTACGGTAATAAATGATCTACTGCTGGCCCTTTGCTTGTATTACTTAATCTCTTTTAATACAATATTCTTCTAGATGGACTAGAAACTGTTGTTGGAGTTGGAGGAATGACTCTTTCCTGGTTTATACACTATCTTATCTGACGAATTGCTATCAATTTGTAAATGTAAATAGTGACTTCTCTATGCATACAAAAGTAAAGTGTGGTGTTCCACAAGCCTCTGTCATAGGCCCACTCCTTTTTTTTCCCCTACATGCTACCTCAGGGAATAATTATTCATAAACCAGTTCATTAGCAGTGAAAGACCTTGGTGTGATTATTGATGTCAGTCTTGTAGATCATATAACTAGGACAGCTGTTTTCAACTCAGAAAAAAAGACAAACCAAACAATTTGACATGCATACTTTTATTACTGTCTTTTATATTCTAAATTCAAATTTTAAATGTTTTACTTACCCCTAGGATTTGTTGGGGGGGGGGGGGTATTTTATTTTTTTTTCTTGTGAGTGTACAGTTTCCTTGAGTACTATGAAAGGCTCTTATTTTTAGAAACATGATTAAGAAATATTATTTTGGTCAATGAGGCAGGAAAACTAGTTTATGGTTTTTTTTTGTTTTTTTTTGCCTCTAGTGTCAACTAATGCGTTGCTGTCTACACTACATTGCCTCCCAGTAAAAAAAAAACAAAAAAACAAAAAAACAAAGACAAAAACAGATCTAATTTATTAATGACCTATGAACCACTGAATGGTCACAGGACCTGAGCAAACTTTTGGTCTATTATGATCTTCTAACCCTGCTTCTATCAGAAGGTACAGGTTCTTTATCTGTATCTAGAATAATGAAAGGGACCAAACCTTTTCCTTAAACCCCTAGACAATAGAAAAGCTTTCCAATTAGCGTTCAGGACTCAGACACAGTCTCAGTCTTTAAGTTTAGGTTTTGATTAGTCAGGCATTTTGTTAAATAGCTTTTCTCTTAGTTAAAGGTGCAGAACATGTGATTCATGGGTATAGAGAGGTTTTGTAAACTCGCATTTTGTAACCTTGTCCAATGTCTATTATTGAAAATGTTATACAAATAAAGTTGAATTGAATGAAATAAAACTGGGAAACGCAGAACCCTTGTGAGTATTTATTTTGAATGGCACACAATCAACCTGCATAATTAATTAAGTCTATACATTTTATGCTATCATTTTATCACGTTTTTCCTTTTTGTATAGAATAAAATGTGTATTAGTGCCATCCAGGGGTTACATTTGGATTTAGGAGGTGGTAAAATCCTACTTCCTTCATGGGGGCCAATGGAATTAATACATCCCTGTCTAATCTATTTGGGTTAATTAAATGTTTCATTCTTAAGGAAAAAAAATCCACTCTGAATGACTTATTAATCTTTATAATTAAGATATAATCTTAAATTCCACGCAATGATTATTTTTTAATGAAATTCTGACTTGACATTTTAAAGTTTAAACTTTTTTCCTTGACACTTTCCTACATTACCCACAATGCTGTTAAAAGTGGTTTTCAACAGGTTTTTTTTTTTTTTTTTTTGCTAAGTGGTTTGGCATACGGTCTCTTTCCAAATTATTTTAACATCATGATAAATCCTGACAATGAATGGGAAAATCATTATCATTATCAGAATTATATATATATATATAAATATATTAAATATATATAATATAATAATGTATTAGATATTTTAATTTAGAATTTTGGCTTGTGTTTATTTAAAAGGTCGATTAATACAGTTATACCGTGCGACCGTGATAATTTTGGACAAGGTGATCATACCGTCAACACCTCTCACAGGGACGCGCTCATGCTGCCGTGACTCCGCCCACTCTCCCTGACGTCACCTATTCAAATGAATATTGGAGCGGCGGCGAGTCCGGCGAGGTGAAGCACAGTGGAGGAGGAACTGAAGGAAACTGGGAGCTGGGCTGTGTTTTTCCCTTTCATATGAGCGCAGAGTCTCCAGCGTGAAGAATGCGGACAGGACTAGGCAAACTACTGCTTTTACACGTGTTCCTCATGGAGACTTTTTATACTAAAGGTGGGTCTTTAAAGCGGAAATTAACCTGTCATCATGCTGAGTGTTAGAGAGAGAGAGAGAGAGAGAGAGAGAGAGAGAGAGCGCAAATAGGATAAGCAGAGGAGCAATACAGCTCCTGCTTCCTTATTGCTTTTATTACAAATGTCTAAAAGACATAATAATGTTCTCTTTCGGTTCAGCGGTGTTGTTTTGCTGTCAGAATGAATGAATGAATGAATGAAGTAAACAAATAAAGCCGACGTGAGCTGTCACTGTTGTGCGCTCACGTGCTGCACGCTCGCGCTTCCTGTAATAAACGCGTGTATTAGGTTTCCTCTGTGTAACTGTGTAACTGGAGCCTCTTAGATACTGAGGTAACTGTGTTTTGTTTTTATTCTTCCTTTTTTTTTTTTGGAAATGGTGGTTTTCTTTCCAGGGAGTGAGACAGCTTGTGAAACGGGACAGTTCCGGTGTAGAAACGGCAGGTGTATTCCCACACCGTGGAGATGCGACGACGACGACGACTGCTCCGACAACAGCGACGAGGAGCACTGCTGTGAGTGAGAGACTTCACCGACTCTGGGTTGCCAAATTGATTTGTTTCCCCTCGTTGCTCAAGGCATTATATTTACATAATTTTATTTCCTGTATATCCATGGTTCTCAAACTGGGGTCCAGAGACCTCCAGGGGCCCTTAAATTATATCCAAGAGAGTCAGGGATTTATTATTATTATTATTATTATTATTATTATTATTATTAATTAATTTATTTTTGTTAGAAGAAATTCAGATAAATATAGTTGTCACTTATTTATTTATCATTGTTATATCACACCTCCCTTCTTTTCTTTTCCTCTCATATTGCATCACCAACAAACTACATAGCCAGAAGGGAGTCATCATAGCCTTGTCTACAAAAACCATTATTTCATTTCATGGTCAGGGGAAAAAAAAAGTTGTAAATTAAGACAAAAGGAGAAAACCATACCAAAAAAAAGGTAACCAGGTAAAAAAAAAAAAAAAAAAGATATAATATTGTAATATTGTCAAAGTTTGAATTAAGGCAAGACGAGGCACATTTATTTCTATAGCACATTTCATACACAAAGGCAATTCAAAGTGCTTTAGATAAGTACAATCAAAATGAAGACAAAGAGCATTAAAGGATCAAAGAGAAATATAAAAATGTAAACAACAAAGAAAAGTTCAAATTAAAGTACACAAGGCAATAAATTAGAAAATAAGAGTTTAAGAATTTAAAGCTGGATCAAAACATGATGAAAAACAACCAATTTTATGAGAAGAAAATGAAATAGAAATGACTTTAAGCACGTGATCTACGGATACTTTTGGTTCTGTGATTCCAGTTAAGTAATGTAGTCCTTTTGCCAATAGTGCTATTAATATAAAGATTTAAGATGCTCAGGCATTGCTAATGTGGAGATGTCACTGAGTAATGCTAAATTGGGACATCTTGTCTGGTTCGATCGCTCGCCCATGAACTATGACCAGAATTTCTGTATGTAAGAACAGAGCCAGAACGCATGAAAATAATCATCTGTTCAGGCTGGACAGTGTGACTGAATCTCATTTGGTGCAGTTTATGGCTGTTCTTTGTATGTTAGTTTTGTGCAGAACTTTACATTGTATTAATTGGAGTATTGATTTAGATTTTTTAAAGTGGTGGAAATCACAACCTACCATTAGCAATATTATTATAGTTATTACTAGGGATGTATCAATAGCATTGTTTCAGACTGAGTTCAAGTGCATTTTTCTGGTGCTTGTCAATACGGATACTAATACAGAAATGAGTAACCTACTTATAAACGCTGTATCAAGGCATCAGTCGGTCCACGCCAGATGTGTATCATCTGTGTTTCTGCACGAGCCACTGGCAGGAGAAAGAGCAACAGCGCACTTTGATTTAAATCCATTTTGAAATTTGATTTTCACGTATTAGTAGGTGAATTTACTTTTTTTGTTTTGTTTTGTTTTGAAGGACATATCAACTGTTTAATGTTTAATCATTAATGTAATACGGTTAGTTTGAGAGAATCCCCACCAACTAGTCTGTTTGGCTTTGTCTCGTGAATTGAAAGAGTTTAATCCAAACCGTAATTACTCTCAAACAAGTACTCCTATAAATAAAAATCAGCATGGAGCTAATGAGAATTTTGCTAAATGATGTGTTCTGTGAGGGGAAAGTTCAGAAATTGAAACCCTCTAAGGCTCCAATAAATAGCCAGTATATTATTGAACACACTTTAGTTAATGAGTTTAATATTTAACAGTAATATTTTAGTTAATGTTCATAATATTCATTTGTACTGAAGGAGTCTGTCAAACGTTTTTGCCCCCACATATAATTGGGTCCCTAGCTGTAATCCAAAAAAAAAAAAAAAAAAAAACCCTCGAGAACCTCTGATGTATATAATAGTGTGTGGGAGCATTACAGTGAATTGACTGGGCTGTGGGGTAGGGAACTACAATCTGGCAACCCATCCAGGTGTACACTGTACAATTTGAGCCTGTTTTTAAATCAGATTTCGTAGCCCCTGATTAATTTTCAGAATTGGCCTGAAAAGCAGCCGACCTCCAATTCTCTCTGCACTTTATACAAGTTGTACACTTGGAGGAGAAGATGAAAAAAGGCCACACCTATCACCATTAGGAGTGTTTTTGGTTCTGGGTAAATCTCTTCATCTAGCGAACATTCCACAATGTGTCCATAATAGTCATGCACACATGTTGAATGTCAGTTGGACTGTTTATTGTTATGTAGTATGAGTTTATAACTGATGATAATGATCCAGTTGCACAGTGTCAGCTGTCACCAAAGACCCACAGATTCATACAGATTCATACATGTACAGTGTTTCAAGTTTAAAGTCGAGTCTGGACCATGCGAGATTATACCAGGGGTCAAAATTTCAGATTTTCCAGGAAGTGGTGCTCGGAAGTAGGAGTGGGCGTCATTTTCTGATGGTGTTTATGGCTGGAAGGCCAGAGGTCATGTGGTCATGTGGTAGAAGGACTAGAAGAACTCTTTATAATACATACGTGTTAAATGTTGAGCGATATATTTAAAACGTTTTTTTTTCAAAATTTATTTAGCATGTGCTGTTTCTAAGCAGTTCTGTTTGCCTAGTTTCCTTCAGCTTTCTTTACTGTAGATGAGACACAGAACTGATGTTTTTTTAACACTCGTTAAAGGTGCAGTGAGTAATGTTCCAAAGTGTTTCTAATCCTGTGAAAACGACGTAATTTCTCAAATATACCAGGATCGACAATATTGCCATGCGATGGATTAGGCGAGTTTCTTCGTTTCAGGTGTTTGTTTATAGCTCTTGCGTAGTTCTGCTTCTTTCACCGTAAAAGACAACTGACGATGCATACAAAGTGGCCGGGGCGTCAGTGGTTACAATGCGGTTGCGATGCGTGCTGGAGACGGCAAAGGGCTGCTACTTTAATACTGTTAGGAAAAGTGAGAAAAGAGTTTTCATGTGCAGCCTCTAAGCAGAATCCAAGAAGTTAAAGGGTGCAGGCGGAACAGCGGGCATTAATTATGACTGGCATTACTGCGTGTAGTTTGATTGTCCACTGGCACTGTGTCTCGCGTCAAGCCAGCAGCCAGCGCTCCTCCTGTTCCCCCTTCCTCCCTCTGTGAGCTCTAAAACAACCCAAAACCCAAGCCCAGCCCAGAGGAACGCAGGAGTGTGTGTGTGGGTATTCCAGCGAGGTAGCATTCCCAGCCTGGCTGCTCTTCCAGCTCAGCACCTGGCTCTCTGCTGGTGCTGGCTCTACTGTGTGTCAGCTTGTCTTTCTTAATACCGTGTCTTCAGCAGACAGGACGTGAGCAGGGTCTGTTCCCGGTTTCCCGTGGATTCAGGCAGACGTGCGGAATTAAAATAATTCCTCAAGGATGGTGTTTAGCGCTTTGTGCTTGGAGAGGTGGAGGGTTCTTCTCCGGTTGCCCATAGAGACGGCTGTAGCAACCGTCTCACACCCGCACACACACACAGTCCCTCTTTCTTTCTGCCTTCCTTTCTCTATTGCGCTCTTTTGCCACACTCTGTTTACGCAGCCTTGTGTCTGAAGGCAGCGTCTGAAGAAAGTCTGTTTTTTTTTTTTTTCTTTCGGTAGTGTGACTTCATGGTTTGTAGCCTCTTGAACAGGAAGCTGTCGCAGTCTTTAAAAACAGAGCTGCACAATGTGCTACCCCGGTAAGCACACGGTCATGGTTAAAGAATGGACCGCATGACTATATTGTAGCTCACACTAATGGATGGTTATATTATTTTAGAACACAAACAGAAAGCGCATATGCTGTAGAATTGTGAGCATTTTGAAGAAATGATATGGTATTGTGATCTATTAACACTTTTTTTAAGTAGAGCTGGGTTGGTGACTTCATCAGGTGTCAATCCTTTTGTAACTCTTTAGGTTCTCATTCTAACAAGTAACTGTTTGGAAGTATTTTTTCTTTCATTTTGCTTGCTTTTCTGTCTTATATACATTATTTGAACAGTCCCATCCTCACAGCTGAGGCATATTGCCACATTTCAAGCTTTTCGGCTTCTTTCCCTTTACGCACTCTAACCTTGTGTCTGTTTTTTAAATCAGGGGTTGCATGACAAATAGTAGTAGTAGTATCAGTAGTAGTAATAGTAGTAGTAATAGTAATAGTAGTAGTAATAGTAATAGTAGTAATAGTAGTAGTAATAGTAATAGTAGTAGTAATAGTAATAGTAGTAATAGTAGTAGTAATAGTAGTAATAGTAGTAGTAATAGTAATAGTAGTAATAGTAGTAGTAATAGTAATAGTAGTAATAGTAACAGTAATAGTAATAGTAGTAATAGTGATAGTGGTAGTAGTAATAGTAGTAGTAGTAATAATAGTAATAGTAGCAGTAGTAGTAGTGATATTAGTAGTAGTAGTAATAATAGTAGTAGTAATAGTAGTAGTAGTAGTAGTAGTAGTAATAGTAGTAATAGTAACAGTAATAGTAGTAGTAGTAGTAGTAGTAATAATAGTAATAGTAGTAGTAGTAGTAGTAGTAGTAATAGTAGCAGTAGTAGTAATAGTAGTAATAGTAACAGTAATAGTAGTAGTAGTAACAGTGATAGTAGTAGTAGTAGTAGTAGTAATAGTAGCAGTAGTAGTAATAGTAGTAATAGTAACAGTAATAGTAGTAGTAGTAGTAATAGTAGTAGTAGTAGTAGTAATAGTAGTAGTAGTAATAATCGTAATAGTAGTAGTAGTAGTAATAGTAGTAATAGTAACAGTAGTAGTAGTAATAGTAATAGTGATAGTAATAGTATTATTATTAGTAGTAGTAATAGTCGTAGTAGTAATAATAGTAATAGTAGTAGTAGTAGTAATAATAGTAGTAGTAATAGTAGTACTAGTAATAATAGTAGAAGTAGTAGTAGTAAATGGTCTGCACTTATATAGCGTTTTTTTAACCTTAGTGGTTCCAAAGCGCTTTACACTGTGTCTAATTCACCCATTCACATTCATACACACACACACACACACACACACACACACACCAATGGTAGCAGAGCTGCCATGCAAGGTGCTAACTTGCCATTGGGAGCAATTTGTGGTTCAGTTTCCTGCCCAAGGACACTTCGGCATGTGGAGTCATGTAGGCCGGGAATCGAACCAACCCTACGATTAGTGGACAACCACCTGAGCCACAGTCGCTATAGTAGTGGTAGTAGTAGGAGGCCAAACACCAAATGTGCATAGTTATTATTATTATTATTATTATTATTATTATTATTATTATTATTATTAATTATCATTAATTATTAATAAAAGAGTGAGCATTGAAAGATTGCGTGTGAGCTGGAGATGCTCGTCCTCAAGATGAGGCATCACAGCAGATTTCTTGCGCTTCAGACACTCTCAGCATAAATAAAATGGAGACACTCCACTAACACCCCCCTCCCTCCCTCCCCTCAACCTCTCCATCTCAAAAGAGCAGTCAAATGGGACACATCCTACAAGGTCAAAGGCCAGACACCTAATCAGTTTCCTTTATGCTGGAGAAAGTTTTTTGAATTCATTAAAATTAATGACAGGAGGCCTGTGTAGCACAGACCCAGTGCGCTGTAGAAAACCTGGAGCTGTTAGAAACCTCATTTTTATTTGAACACACAGGGTCAGAGCTATCACGAGCCTCCGCTGTTTGTGTCATGTATCATCATGTAGCTATTAAACTGACTGCACAGCTCTTGTATTACACCCCCACACACACACACTCGTACACATATAAACAATGAAATAAGCTTTTATATATTTTTTTGAATGATGATTAAAGGTGCCATTTACAATGTGTAAAAGTATTTCTAGGGCAATGATGATCATCTCATTTCATGAGTATCTTTAAAATCTGCAATATTATTCTGCTTATCTCTGCCTCTTTGTATTTGTATTTTTTTTTGTGAGGAGGCATGCATATTCATCAGAGAAGCTTAGACATATTTTGATTGTTATCGCAATTCCTCTGGAAAGCAGGAGAGGGCTCCAAAACTTATAAACCGCTCCTTTAATGTTCTAAATTTGTGGCACTACATGTAACCCCTTCTATCTTTTGTCTTTGTCTGTTTCGCACTTTTATTGTTCTGTAATAACACAACAGGGTGTGTGTGTGTGTGTGTGTGTGCAGTTTATATCCTTTGGGAACTGCAAATGTAAGCAGATGCAGTGTTTTGGATTATAATCACGTAATAAAGTTGTCACTGTGTGTGTGTGTGTGTGTAACTGTGTGATCAAAAAAGGCAGTTTGAATTGTATCCAATTCTAATTTGGCAACGTTACCCTCAATATCAGGTTCACCTTTTTAATACTGAGCCTCTGTCTATTAGACTTCTGAGAAAGTGTGCAATATGGTATCGTCTCATCACACCCTCAACCTGTAACCCTCTAAAAACATTTACTGATTATTTCATCCTTATTAAAATAACCTCAAACCTTAACAAAAGTGTTTCATTAGTGTTTGTGGTAATGTGATTTTAATACAGCTCCAGCGCTACGCTTTTGTTCTGGACGAACGTTTGTCCATGCTGTTTCCCCATTTACATTTAGGAACTTTTCCACTGCTGGTTTTTGGAAACGTAACGTATTGCAGTGTGAGGGAAATGGATGAAGGTAAGACACATCATTATTCAACTCGTCGTTGGTTGGGAAACGCCAGTACCATCTCCAGTTTCTCTTTGAAATGTACCAGTAGCTAAACGTGCTAGAACACAGAGTAACTAAAACCGCACCGGGGCAAACAAAATCGACTGATGATCCGCTCCTCGCTCTCAGCGTAGAGCTTCCAGTGGTGCTAAAAACACGGTCCTGTCTTCGCAAAGCTGCTTGAGCCGAATGATCAAACGAGGCCTAATCAGGAACTATGATTTAAATTTTTTTTCCTGTGACATTAACTGCAAGTCTAAACAAGTAACACGTGCAAAGTACAAACGTCAAGGTGGTTACGGTAACGACAGCTGTGTTGCTGATTATTTTCCTATAACGGCACACCTCCGAGTGTTTTATTCCTGGAGTATTGCCCTCATTTCGAATCATGTTTAGAATCAGCTGTGGTTTAGGAATATTGGTCAATAAATTCAGTGTAGATGCAGGACACACAGCACACACATGTTACACGCTGTGAGCTTGACATTCCTTGAACAACCAAATGTTTTCTTTGAAACGGAAGCACATTTATCAGTAGAATGCTCATACACACGCGCACACACACTTTCAGAGGCGTGATGCCTCTGATAAATCCATCCATTTTTGGGAGCGTGTGGCCGGATCTCTGGCTGGCTATTGATTTTTATCTGACTGTTATGGTGATTTATTATAATTGGGATTTATGTATTCTGTGTGTTTGTGTGTGTGAGACAGGGAGGAGGAAAACAGCGGAGGAGTGCAGGACAGGGCGGGATGCATTGTGCATGCACACACACATACATACATACACACACACACACACACACACACACATACACATTTGTCTTGCTATCCTTCCGAAGACCTATTGAAATAGTTATTAATACATCTAATTAATGGTATGCTACCCAAAAACACTAACCTTAACCTAAGTAACCAAAAGGAAATATTTTGTCTCTTTAAATTTTTAAATAAACGTTGCAGCTGCAAAAAAAAAAACAATGTAGTTTTGTTGGAATCAACCAAATCTCCCCACAAGGACAAAACTGTCAGATATTCAGGCAACGACTGAAATGAGTCGATAATCAAAAAATTGTATAATGTTGAAGACCAACACCCCTGTCCCCACTAAACACACACACACACACACGCGCACACACACACACACACACACACACACACTTCAGCACACTTCTTGCCCATATGACACAGCACCTGATAAAAACCTCCATTTTGTTTCATTTCTCTCTCACCAACAATCACCTTTTCTCTTATCAATGTAGGCAGGATTTCTTTGCTTACTCTCAGACAGCACACCAGCGATAGAGATGTTTTCAAGGCTCTGTGTGTGTGTGTGTGTGTGTGTGTGTGTGTGTGTGTGTGTGTTTCACATAGACCTGTAGACCTTTCAGAAACACAACACATAACAGCACAGCTCTGCTGAAATTAATCCCAGTGCTGTTTGTTCTGCTCCTTTGCCCTAGTGCAGTATCAACACATAATCCCTCCTCAGATTAGCGCCATAGCTTATACTGATTCTTCGTTTTCTTCCTCTTCTTCTTCTTTATAAAACCCATAATCCATTTCTCAAGCTTGTCCATAGCTTTGTGGAATTTCTGCAATTTCCGCCTCACGCTACTTTAATGTTTTATTCATGGTGAATACTTACCTAACAGACATGGTAGCGTATGTGTGTGTGTGAAGGCTGTTATTATTGTGAAGTCACTGAATGACTGAAGACTCTATAACGTTGCTCTCATTAGTTCTCACCGTCCTTTCAGCAGGGCTTAGCTCAAGTCCTCTGTGACTGGTGGGAAAATCACACTCTGCCTTATTGCAGAGTATTACTTTGCTTTAAGTGGCAGCGCTGGCTTTGTGGTTTGGGACGCTGAACGAGGGAGCAGAGGCAAAGCAGAGAGACAATTCACGTTGTTCTTGGAGGAAGAAAGTTCATGGAGAAAAAAGTCAGATGACCTTATGTAACCTTTTAGCAATATGTAAGCAGTTTGTTTGAGAAATGACGTCTGAAATGAGTTTAGATCAATGATATGCACATGTGTATAGACAGGTGACAAATTAAGTGTAGTAGTAAGTAATTAGTAATTAGTAAGTAATTAATAAGTAATTAGTAAGTAGTAAGTAATTAGTAATTAGTAAGTAAGTAGTAAGTAAGTAATTAGTAAGTAAGTAGTATGTAGTTAATAAGTAGTAAGTAGTAAGTAATTAATAAGTAAGTAGTAAGTAATTAGTAATTAGTAAGTAAGTAGTAAGTAGTTGATAAGTAGTAAGTAATTAATAAGTAAGTAGTAAGTAGTAATTAGTAAGTAAGTAGTAAGTAAGTAATAAGTAATTAGTAAGTAGTATGTAGTTAATAAGTAGTAAGTAATTAATAAGTAAGTAGTAAGTAGTAAATAATTAGTAAGTAGTAAGTATTTAGTAAGTAAGTAGTAAGTAATTAATAAGTAAGTAGTAAGTAAGTAATAAGTAGAAAGTAATTAATAAGTAGTAAGTAAGTAGTAAGTAATTAATAAGTAAGTAGTAAGTAAGTAGTAAGTAATTAATAAGTAATTAGTAAGTAAGTAGTATGTAATTTATAAGTAGTAAGTATGCTATAATATATAATAGTAATGCATGATGGGAACTGTGTTACGTAAATACGTAACGTGTTCGTTTTGCTAATGGCTCGCAACACGAATCGCGGTTGAACTTGAACCAAAGACGACGTAAAACACCTCATTGAATTTGGGTCTGAACAACTTTCAAAAACGCATAAAAACACTGATGTTTACAAGGTGTTTAGCGAGCGTCTCAAGGAGATGGAGTTTAATAGCGCTGTGAAACATCCTGCTCAAACTGAACAATTATAATAACTACAACTAAGAAGAAAGCCACAGTAAGCTCACGGCACTGCTGTCTATCCACCTTGATGAATGGCCGCTATGAGCGTAACCCCGGAACATAAACAGGTGCATTCTGACCAATGAGAGGACAGTTTACTAACACGTGTGACTTGCATAAGGACATTTTGCTACGTTTTGAAATGCTGCCTTGTAAAAGCGAAACGAGCCAAGGAGAAAATCCACCATTGTGACAATTTAAGTCCCCGTTTGGGAACAAAGCACAGATCTACTGGTCTGAAAACGCCCTAAATCAGCCGCACGTTCTAAGACCGCCAATCTCAACTCGCAGCCAAAGAATGCTTTTACAACGTGCGGTTTTGGTCTGTGTACATAGTACAACGTACTAACCCAGCTCAACCTGTCGTGCCAAAATCTCCCACTGGTTTTCAATTGGGTTGTGATCTGGTGATTGTGAAGGTCATAGCATAAAATGTACAATATTTTCATCCTCAACAAGTCATTTAAACCACAATACCTCAATACAGAAATACAGTTGACTCTGAAGAAGTGGGTTAGTGGATGTACACACTACAAATAAAATAACAGGATCCATATGGGTGCGATGTACTGTAAGTAACATCGTTATTAGCATTGTACTGGTGTACAGTCAGACTCACACACACATACACACACACACACACTCGGAATCATTGTCAGTAATGCCAGCTAATCCTGCGTGAAAGATGAAGCTATTGAGGTAGTGTCAGGACGCGTACAAAGGACTGCGGAAGCAGGGGGCCCGGAGAAAAGGAAAAAAAGAGTCAGCGCTGATCTTTGAGGATAGAAAAAGAAAGAAAAAGTTACTTATGGTTCTGAACACTGATCCGATGTACAGTGATGCTATATTCACTAATAAGAAGAGGAAAGAGGAAGAGCTGAACGCCGGACTCAAACTGCTCTGAGATGAGATTCGGAAGGCGGTTTTATTGAGGCCTGCTGTTTCCTCAGTATTTCCTTCCCTTTCCCTTGCTCGCTTTTTCCTCAGCTACTCCAAAACTTTGTTCTTAAAAGGTGCTGATGTTTCTCTCTCTCTCTCTCTCTCTCTCTCTCTATTCTGCGGGCCCCCTGCTTCCTCTCCTCCACTCCCTCCGTTCTGTATTGTCTTGTTTGTGAAGGCATCCCTCCTGTTTGCAAGCACGCCGGCACTATTTCAATAGACCCGTCTCCACGCAAGATTAGTGTGAGGCCCGAGTTCCCAGTGCAACGTACAACCGATTTAGTGTGTGTGTGTGTGTGTGTGTGTGTGTGTGTGTGTATTTGATTGTGTGTGTGTGTGGGTGTTTTTAGCTTTCTCTTAATCTGTGCATGTTTATGGTTGTATGTCTTTTAGTAGCTGTTATATATTAGGCTTCAACTAACCATGAGTTTGATAATGAATCAATCTATTGATTAACTTTCTGAATATACTAAATACTAAATCAATTTTATTACAATATAAAATATTTCTTTCTAGCATTTAAAATAAAACAGTACTAATACAACCCCAATTCCAAAAAAGTTGGGACAGTATGGAAAATGTTAATAAAAACAAAGAGTGATTTGTGAATGTACTTTGACTTGTATTAAAAAAAACCCCCCAAAAAAACAAACAAACAAACGTATAAAGGCAAGGTATTTGATGTTTTATCTAATCAACTGCATAATTTTTTGAAGGTAAACATTTATTTCGAACGTTCATCTGAGATGGACAGTAGCACCGTGGAATCGTGTTTTGTGGTCCGAAGAGTCGACATTTCATATAGATTTTGGACAAAACAGCCATCGTTCTTTTTCATCGAAAATTCCACTTGCTAAACTTAACCAACTGGTGTCTTCACTCAGTGCCCAAACACTTAATAAGTGTTATTAAAAGAAATGGTGATGTTACACAGTGGTAAACAGTCGACTGTCCCAACTTTTTTGGAGTGTGTTGCAGTCATCAGATTTGAAATGAGTGTATATTTTCAGAAATAAATTTAATTCACAAAATAAAAAATATTAATGTCATTTATCAGCTAATCTGTAATGGCATGGGAATATTACCAAGTCCTTATGTTGACCCCCTTTTTTTTTTCAAATCAGACACCCAAACTACTGTGTATTCCATACATTATATGTCAGTGACCAATAGACCACTGGTCTCATTTGCTAGCAGAGGATCTTACCTTCATTTCAACACTGATTTCTGATCAATTGATTTCAAAATAAAGGTCGATTCACTTTTTTGCTGGTTGCATTTGTGCGAGAAGACTCGTTTACAGTATGTGGAATCGACTCCAAAGCTTTAGAATTGACTCGTAGTGTTCAGTGCCTGGCATGAAGGAATCGACTCTTATTGGGTTTGACTCCCAGGACCTTTGATGTGAACTGAAAGCAGAATGACAACGTGATGATTTGACATATAGCATATATAAAAAATATTGTCTACTTAAATAAAATGAAATGATGTAGTGTGATAACTCAGTGGTTAAGATGTTGGACTGCTGATCTTAACCAGCAGGTCATGAGTTCAAATCCCCACACTGCCAAGCTGCCACTGCTGGGCCCTTCAGCAAGGCCCTTAACCCTCAACTGCTCCATTGTATGAATGAGATAAATGTAAGTCGCTCTGGATAAGGGCGTCTGCCAAATGCTGTAAAGGTGAAATGTAATGTTTATCAGTGCTACTGGGTCACAAATTAGTTTAGCTACTTACAAGCCAATTGATTCAAATAGGTTCACTAATTGCTTCAAAACATAGACCACCTAAACGATGATGAGCTAAATTAGCAACTATTTTTATTCCTGAATTTCATCAGGTTTGTTGATTAATTAGTGCAGCCTTAATTATATGTCCCACTATTTACTAAAGGTTTTTTGCTTGTTGTTTTATTAATTTGGTTGATTTGTATTGGTTCTAAAGCAGAATCAAGATATTATATTGGTGCTTGTCAAAGTGGGGTCTGGGACGCCCAGTGGTCCTTGAACCATAGCCAGGGAGTCTGCATCTTTTCTTTTTTTCTCTCTGCATAGAACAGTGCACAGGAAATCACAACCCACCAAGTTGGATCCACCAATTGTATTTATTACTATTATTATTATTGAGTTCTTATTGTTATTAAGCTGATTCTGGTACTTTGTATTGAATGGATCCAACCCTTTCAATAATGTCTACTTGGTTTCTAATAAATATACAAATAATTACAGTAAACATTTGAAATAACGTGCGTAGGTGGATTTTGTTAGTAAAGTAAATCTGTACTGATGGGCTTGGTGAAATAGTTTTAGAGTTAGACGGGGTCCCTGGCTGCACCGAAAACTGATGTGTTATGCAACACTTGTTGACTTGCTGAAATGATGCGCAGGTGCTGAGTACTGAAGCTGGTCAGATTCTTCACGGGTTCGCAAACCTGACCTTAACATTGCCCATTTCTGTTTCACATTTCCTGAAGCAGAATTATTGTTCAAACAATAACCAGAACAGATTCATGCCTTTAAAATCTGTCATATTCACCCCTGCAAAGCACCAAGGCAAGAACTGGTGTATGTGTGTGTGTGTGTGTGTGTGTGTGTGTGTGTGTGTGTGTGTGGGGAGGTGGTGGTGGTGGGAGTGGGGGTGTGTGGGTTGCGGGTGCATTTGCATCGGATAAGCGGGCCAGTTCATCCATCTCTGATGTCTTTGTTACTGGCACAAAATCCTGCACACAATCCGCAAGCACCATTTAGCAGCCTTTGATTTTTCTCACTAGGCTTCACCATGTGGGTGGGGGTGTGTCTTTGTGTGTGTGTGTGTGTGTGTGTGTGTGTGTGTGTGTGTGGCATAACACTGAGGCAGATTTCGGGACAGCAGCCAGAGCAATGAAGAATATCTTAGAGCCCTGCTATGATTCAGCTCTAGCACTTTCTATCTCTCTCTCTCTGCTTCTCTCTCGCTCCCTGCTTTCCCTCACTCTTCCTCCACTCCTCTTCATCATGTCTCTGTCTTCTTGCCGTGCTACCACACTAGGAAACATGCTGCCTAACTACTGTAGCTGAAGAGCATGGCTCGAGTTAATATCCTGGGATGGAGTTAAGTGGCTTGCCAGTGGAAGAGTCGTAATCCGTTCGAAAATGTGCTGGAGAACATTCAAAAAAGTCGCTCTTAATACGAAAATGAGATTGTTTTAGTGGCTAAATTCTGTCAGATTGACGAGTCCTAACACACAGACTGTCAAATTTGCTGTTTTTCCTTTTAAAATTTGCGCCTTGATGATGCTATATGACAGTGCAAAATGATTAATGGCTGAATTCAGGCATACAGGACCGCCCCCCGCCAAAAAATTTAAATAAATAAATAAAGAAATAAAGAATACATTTTTGGCAAAAAAAAAGAGTTTTTCTGCCTATAACACATTATAATACCTCATCTTAAAGTAACCATGAATATATTTCATGAAGAATGATTCTCCTCCTGATGTAGGCTATCTTTCAGTAAAGTCACTCTGGGTAAGAAGCCAGTATGACAAGCACGGTAGTAATCTAATGAAGACGTAAACCTTGCTGGTTAAGTGCGATTTCTTTAAAAAGTGACTGTTACTCTTCGATCAAGCTGTAGGATACACTAGGTGCAATATTCTGTGCCAGTGTAATGAATATTCCAGAAAGGCACCATTTTGTGAAAAACATTACAGTGATTGTGTTGCAGCATGTCAGCGCATTACAGTTTATCGTCCTACTTGGTTTAAAACGACATAAGATGAGCTCTATAATGAGCAAATGCTGCTTGTGGGATGGGTTATGTGAGTAGTAGATTGCGTATTGCTGCACGGTTCACTGAGTGTATACACAGAGTGTATTACAGAGTGTATTTCCTGCTGAGCTCGGTGAGGTTGTAGTCCCGTTAGAGTGAGTGGGGTCGGGTCGAGCATTGTCTGGCACGTCTGTTATTAACTACACATGGAAATGGCTGTCGGTGCTACACCATAGAAGCTGGCAGTGTGTGTGTGTGTGTGTTTGTGAGAGAGATAAAGACAGGGGACAACCGCATGAGTTCGGTGTCTCCCAAATAGGGATGAGCATTGCAGCCCGAAAGTTATAGCACAGTATTTTCCAAATTTGTCTATACATGTATGTGTGTATATATATATATATAGTGAAGAATCAATAAATGCTCTGCCACAAACCAGTCTAGGTTGTGAATATGAAAGCACAAGACAAATCCATTATTGTTTCCTCAGCCATTATAGAAACACTGTTTTTAAAAACAGCTGACAAATGATCTAGTGTGTTCTATTCGTACCGGTTTTCTGAACATGACCACTTATAAAGAAGAATACAGTGATGTCGAAAGGTCATTGGAGATCACTGATAACTAATCACTCCATCCCTTTCTGTCTTTATTCATCCAGTAAGATTTCCACATCATTGTGTCTGGAGTCTGGAGTTCCTCCCCCAGTCCCCCTGCACTGGCGAGTGAGGTGTATAAACAAAGACACAAAGGTTTCCTAGGAGCTCTCAGGCAATGAAACGAAGCAAACATGTTTGTGTTGTGTGTGTGTCGGTGTGTGTGGTTTGGAATGTGAATGCGTGGGTATCCACTTGATAAAAGTTGATCAATTGGTATATACTAAAATTCTGCTGGGAGAAACAAACACACTCCATTTCTAAATAAGAGTGTGGATTGAAACAGCGTTTGTACATTGAGCTTCAGCGAAGTTGCGCAGCTGATGCGTTGTGCGTTCAGAAGTTGCTATATTGTGGTAAGGTCAGTAAATATATAACATATGAACATGTGTTAAAAAAAAGCATACTGTATATCTCCACTGTAGATAGACAGTTGGGTTATTGCTTGAAGTGGAAAGGACGCAGGACATGAAAGAGGCAAGTTTGTGTCCGGTTGCAGTTACCTTCACTTTAGGGAAAGTACCTTGGCAAGGAAAATAGCGTGGTGAATCCAGGATGCGCGAAACTCAAAGCGTAGATCAGCATTTGAACATCAGATTATGCTCTGAAAATATGGGGGAAAAAAGATGCTAGCAGCAGATCATTTAAGTCCTGTAAGTTGCGAGGTGGGGTCTCCATGGATCAGACTTGTTTGTCCAGAACATCACACAGATGCTCGATCGGATTGAGATCTGGGGAATTTGGAGGCCGAGTCAACTCCTTGTTCCTCAACACATTCCTGAACAACAGTGTAACAGGGCGCATTATCCTACTGAAAGAGACCACTGACATTAGGGAGTACCATGAAGGGGTGTACTTGGTCTGCAGCAGTGTTTAGGTAGGTGGTAAGTGACAAAGTAACATCCACATGAATGCGAGGACCCAAGGGTTCCTAGCAGAGCATTGCCCAGAGCATCATACTGCCTCCACCGGCTTGCCATCTTCCCATAGTGCAACCTGGTGCCATATCTTCCCCAGGTAAGCGACGCACACGCACACATCCCGCGGTCCACATGATGTAAACGAAAACGTGATTCATCAGACCAGGCCACCTTCTTCCATTGCTCCAGTTCAGTCCAGTTCTGATGCTCACATGCCCATTGTAGGTCCACTTTCAGCAGTGGACAGGGGCCAGCATGGGCATTCGGGCCTGCCGTTTTGGAGATGCTCTGACCCAGTCGTCCAGCCATCATAATCTGGTCAAAGTCGCTCAGATCCTTATGCCTTCCCATTTTTTTTCTGCTTCCAACACATCAACTGTGAGAACTGACAGTTCACTTACTCGACCCTAACCAGGATGAAGCGCTTATCGCAATTCACAATTAAATTCATTTGAATAAAAATGTGACGACATTAATAATGTAGGTCTTTGCAGCTGTTTCATAGAAATGATTTCTCTCAAATTCACATCTAAAGACAATACCGATGATTCACAGACACACCGTACGGCTGAAAACAAGGCCATGTTTTATTCTTATGCATTTGTTGAGCTTGGCCTTGAGAAGTGCAACTCTCGGGGTTAACTATTTGTCATTTTATTCAGCATCTACATTCTTGTTCTTTTATGGGCAAACGTAGATTCAGCAAATGAGTGACAGATTCGGCACTAATTAAAATTCGTCACACTTAGCCTAATTAATTCTTTTCCCTCCTGCTTCCTCTGCTGTTCATAAATATTAAAAGATTGCAAAATACATTCCTGTTAGCCGCTCAGGAATTTTATCAGCGCTTATCCATTTTCTCTAGTTCTGCTATTTTTCCCCTGGGTTGATATAATTGTAGAAATGATTCAGACCGCTCACTTTGAGTCTCACGCGGCTGCTGTGTCGTCGGAGGACTTTAATCTGTAGTGCAGGAAAGAGTTGATCAGGGAGGGCAGAGTGTGAAAGAGAGCTGACAGAAGACGAGGCTGTGTTGGGGAAGTAGTTGAAACCCAAAGCATGAGCGTCTATTTGTGAAGGATTTTTGTGATATTAATGTAAGAAAACGAGCTTACCCAGCCTGTTAAAGGGATGCCTTTTATCAGTCTGCTAGCGTAGATTAGAACTGCAGGCTGATTTTCAACCTTTCATTGAGTTTTTTTTTTACTCTTTTTTTTTTTTTTTGCAAGAAATTCATGTTGGGTGATGAAATTTAAGTTGTAACCTGAATATTTAGATGATTGTTTTGAAATGTCAAGTATGAGCCTGTTATTTTACCACAAGGTAGCAGTTTAACTGTATTCTGTGTCTGTATCTGTGTCTGGTCAGTGCTCCAAATACTCATTTTTGTATTTGTGTTAGGATTTAAAGCTAAACTGGGCGTGGCCTAAACGGGGAATTGGAAAAGGCGTTATGTCGTCGGGCTGTTAGTACGTCCGTCCAAGATTTTCAAGAACGAGTGGTTGAATGTTTGTACGATTTATACGGAATTATCATTGTAACCAGGAAATGAACTGATTCGATTTTGAACAGGGTCATGGTCACAGCAAGGTCAAATGTCTGAAATTGTTTTTCTTCTATAGCTTTCTTCCTGTTTGTCATTTAGAGATGTTACTTACATGTTCCTGTTCAGGCCTGTTTCCTGGCTATTTAAAATTCGTGCCATTGGTCCGCCAGTCCAACTGTCACATGACGCGTCTTGGCGCAAATCTGCAGAAAATCCGCGGCAGGCTCCTCCGAATACTGCGGCGTGTGCATGATATTGCGTTCATTTCTGCGGGGGATTGGGAACATTTTGGCATCGATTCAAACATGGACTTGGTTTTTTGGGGTACTCGAGGCATACAAATTAGTAACAAGAAGGACTTGACTTGTTTTTGATTATTAGATGTCAACCGTACAGCTATTCCTCTAGAAACACTGGTAAAAAAAAGCACAGAGGTAAGAATGTCAGCATGTCCAAAATAAATGTTGTAGATGCATCATGCAGTACATTTCTCTGTCCCGCGAGCTTCATGTCTGAGCATTCGCTCACACCTGTATGAAAGTGAAAGCAGAAGAAAAGTTACACGCTGACCAAAAAAACCCCCCCCAAAAAATCCTAAACTGAATAGTGTGCCTCCTATTCGTATCTGTATTTGTATTCGTTTAAAACCCATTATCTGTTCGATTTGAATAGGGACTTGATATTCCGTTGCATCCCCGAATACTTGTTCAGACTCTCCCGTCAAAAGCCCAGTGTCATCTTTTCACACGCTACAGCAGATTTAGATGTAAATGATCATACTGTACCATATTGCTGTGTTTTGACCCCGCACACTGAGCGATATTAAAAAGCATGGCACACTAAATTAGCTCAAAGTAATGCACAGGCTTACAAAGCACTTATTGGATTCCTGTTTGCACCGAGCTTAGCGGAAACCTCGCACTCTGAGATCTGTACAGTCAGTGATTTATAATGAGATCAATCCCATGCACTTGCCTAATACCTAGCTGGTAAATACAGAGCGGTGTGTGTGGGGGTGTGTGTGGGTGTGTGTATGTGTGTGTGTGCCGGGTTTGAGTGCACGCTGGATGAGAGGAAGTAGGAGGATGCAAGTGTTTGATGTATGACAAGGGCTTTGACTAGTCACAGAGGGAGTCATGCAACCATGGCTTGGATTATGGATAACAAGAGTATATCTGTGATAGAGCTGTGAAAGTCTTTTAAAACTGGAGTTTTTAATTATATATAGTTAATTATGTAGTATTTATACATTAATAAGTATTCATATTAATAACTACCACACTGCTATCTCCGAGACACACTCCCAAATGGCATCCTATTCACCATACATGCTCAGTACATAGAATAGGGTGTAATATAATGGCATTCTAGATCCTATATAGTGCACTATGTGCACAATAGAACACTCTTTGTGATTCAGCCACAGAAAAAGAATGGCTCCGATAAATGTCCGTTGGAAATGAACTACTTCTGGAGTAATATTTTTGTTCATTGTGTACTTAATTGGAAAATGACTACATAATAATTTATTTTTTTTTTTTTTATGTGGAAATAAAGCATGCCATAAATAACCTTCAGTTTATTGAAACTTTAATTTTTTTGTTTGTGCATCAAATGACCCCATTTAGTCAAACAGTTTAGAAAACACAGTACCTTGTACATCAATGTACATCTATTCTTAAAAATACTACTTGAACAAATTTAGTCTAATTTCTTATTTTAAAGGTGCTCCTCTGCGATCTTATTTCTGTCTGGATCAGCCATGTTTTTCTCCATCTTTTCTCCAGGCCAAATTACCTCCTTTTTTTTTTTTTTTTTGCTCAGTGGTGGCCTGATAATTTTAGTCTCGTAGAGATGCACATGTCCATGATTTTCTGTGCAGATTCACCTCACGTTGGAATAAAACATGTTCGGCTGCCGCTAAGTCGGTCTTGTAGCATGTGTATGGCGCGCCACAAAATGAAACACGGATGTGTCTCATACTCTCATGATATTATTCTCATATTCTCATGATTGTTGTTACACTGTATTTTCAAATTGTTGCTGGAACGCCTTTTTCTCCCCAAACTGAAATAAGCACCAGCATGTCTTTTCTACTCCAGTGGCTTTTCAATTGCTTGGGCGCCATGTTGGGAATGGAGCATGATCACATGACTGTATGACGCGAACATCCGGATTTTGTAAATAAAAATTAAACAACAACTCACTCCTCATGTGGTCGTTTGACTTCTGTCCGGATGCGAGAGTTTTATCACTGAGGAGACGTGTAAAAAATGCATTAGCAATGTTCCCCTGATAAACTAATCCAATCCAAATTAGAGCTTTATTCACACACACCCAAGCAAAACTTTGGTGGAAATAAAGAAGAGCAAACTTTAGTTCTTTAGTTTACCCATTTTTTTTTTTTGCATTTTAAATTAAGCAACAACCAGATCATGTTTTTATTATTATTATTATTATTATTGTTTTTAAATAAAGTGCAAGAGCTAGCATTTTCTGTGGCTGAATCTCAAATGTGATCCTACACTATGCATGGGGGCAGTAGGTATTGGTGTTGAGCTCCATTATATTAAACTTTATACAGTATGTTCATATTAAACATTCAGTTGTAGTGTAAAATTGCTGTGATGTTGCCTCTTAAATGCGCAAGAACAAAAGAAAGAAAGTTTTGGTAGAGTACACTACTACTATTTTTGTGCCGGGAGAGAAACGACTCCAGCCAGAGACATTCATCAGGACGAGTCTGTGATGACTACGTTTGATCAATCGATAGTCTGCACTATTTTTAGCTCCACTCGTATGTCACCGCTTGGCTGGCATAGTACCTGGGCAAGAAGGGAAGCCAAATTCATCACTTGGATGCAGCTTGTGGAGAAAGTGTCCACTCTGAGGAGCGTAATTTGCCAAGCTGAGTCACTTTTGGTGCAAAAGTGCTGGATTTTATCAGTGGCATCAGCTTTTAACCCTAAGGTTAAACTTAATCAAGGCACATTGAAATTCCTTTGTGATCCTTACTGACTGCTTGAACTACAAACCGAGCCGTTTAAAATGTGTTTCGTGGTTTTTGTAATATTTGTGTCAGGCTGATGTGTGAATGAACTGTGGGGCAATGAGGCAGCAGAAGTAAAGTGGCTGGAAGCAATGGGACACATCCCTCATTTCACCTTTAGTCAGCGGACTCTGTGGAGACCGAGAGAGTGATGGAGAGAGCGACGAGGACGCTAATGAGTCCAAATGAATAGTTGAGGCAGAGGCGAGGTAAAGTAATAAAGGGTCAGTGAACGCCTTCATTTCCTGCCGTATTAAACTGTCAGCGGCGCTCTGAATGCACAGGTTTCTTGTCGGGTTTTTACACGAGTGAAAAAGACACGAATGAGTCCGTAGAAAGACGTAGGACTGCTACAGTCTGATAAGTTGCTTTTCGAAGTGTGAGAGCCCCAACACGAGTGCAGTCGATTTATTTACAGACTGTGCTTTTATCAGGTAACAAGAATAACAGAAAAATATGGTATTTGAGTCAATTCTAAATACAAATGACTCCATTTAAAACAAAGATCATCTCAGTATTTGGATATAAAACTAGCATTCAGTTTATGGCCTCCTAATATAGCATCATGCTTTTGAATCCCATGCTTTTGTGTCCAATCTTCCAAGACGATGCATGCTGTTATAAGGAAAATAATCCACAACAAAGTGGTGCGACCACATGGAAGTCGATGCTTCAGCAATAACAGCAGGCTGCAAAGTGTTTTATTCTTCTTATACCACAGCACTTTATAGGTTATTATAAATTCTAGTCAGTCCCTCTAGGATTTCAGGATTTTGCGATCGCGGAAATGAACGCAAAATCAAGAAAAACCCTGCAATATTCGGAGGAGCTTGCATTTTTTCAAATTACCGCAGATTTTCGCCAAGACGCGTCATGTGACATCATCACAACGCGCATTCAGCCAAAGCCCTCTATGATTCACATGCGTCGAACATGGGCACAGCTAAAAGGTCTCATTTCCCAACAAACAAAACTGCTAAACTGTTTCGTACGATTGCAATCAAGTAGTTTTTTGCAAAAAACAAAAAAACAAAAAAAACAAACTAACACAAAAAACTCAGCAAATTGCATCAAAATTTTTTTGAAAATCCGCAGCAAAATCAAGCATCTTTGGCCACAATAATAACAAAAAACTCAGCGATATCCTATACAGACTGTCTAGTATGACATCGTTCATTTTATCTGTGTATAACGTACCTTAAATGTTGTGGAATATCCAGGAAATAAGTTATTTCTCTCCCCAACCTCTCTTTTTTCTCTCTTGAATAAGACAGTACAAACAAACAATCAAACAAAAACTACAGCTTGTCATGTTCCCAAGAAACTGGAACGCCTCTCTCGTGATGGATCTACTGACTGTTCCAAAGAGCTGACTCTGGAAGCTCCTTCCATAAATATTAAATAAACCTCGTCTTACAGAAAGTTCATTCAATAACATATAAGAACGAGTGTGTTAGTAAAAACCTTGAGGCTGGAAGTGATGCCAGAGCGTAATAATCAGATTTGAGAAGTCAACTGTGCTGAGGTACAAGCTTTAGCGCTTCTCCACCAAACACCTAACGTATGGCTCGGCATCGTGTCAGAATCTGCCCTATTCTGCCTTACAACCTGTGTATTTAGCCTAGCTAGCTACACGATTTTATTAACCTGACACTCTAGAAATGTTCCTAGGCTACTGTAGTATTTTTTTTTCTTCTGCATTAATAAATTATATTAAACCTTTTCATATTTCATTGTTGTTTAATGATTTAAAATTACACATTTAATGTCACTTTAAAACCCAGGAGGATGTGGAGTTTAATGCGACCAGACTTTTGTTTCAGTGTCGAGCTTAAAAAGGCCATTGATTCTGAGTTTGTAGAGTCGTGGTGTCGATGGGCCATGACTGAGAACACACATCTGGGGGGCCAGGGAGTCAATCGCATCACCTGCTACACTATTATTACTCCAACATCCAGGACTGACTCCACTTTCAGCACACACAGACTGAGCTAGCTGCTAATGAGACCCTTTGGGCTGATTGTAATTATCACTAGACCACAAACATAGCTGCACACTTTCCAGTGACAACAAACTGCACTCAGGCTTCTCTCGGAATCACAGAAGCGCAGGCAGGTAGATCGGCGGAGGAGGTTTTGTGGATAAAATAAGGTAAAGTGGTGAAAGAAGATGAAAACTCCATGGACATGGCTGTAGAATAGAATATTTCAGTGTTATGGAGTAGTTTTGCACCAGAGGTATATTTTAGTGAGCAAAGATTTAGATCAATTTTATATTTCCTCAAAAAGGAAGTACTCTCCAACACAGTGTTAATCAAAATCTAAAGTGGATTCCTGTTTACCAGATAAGGTACAATGTAACATGTACTGTAGAGCCTTGTCAAGTCAAGATTCGAGTGTCAAGTCGAGTGTCAAGCGCTAAGTCAAGTATCAAGTCGAGTCTCAAGTCAAGAGTCGAGTGTCAAGCCAGGAATCGAGTGTCAAGTCAGGAATCGAGTGTCAAGTCAGGAATCGAGTGTCAAGTCAGGAGTCGAGTGTCAAGTCAGGAATCGAGTGTCAAGTCAGGAGTCGAGTGTCAAGTCAAGATTCGAGTGTCAAGTTGAGTCTCAAGTAAAAAGTCGAGTGTCAAGTCAGGAGTCGAGTGTCAAGTCAGGAGTCAAGTGTCAAGTCAAGATTCGAGTGTCAAGTTGAGTCTCAAGTAAAAAGTTGAGTATCAAGTCAAGATTCGAGTGTCAAGTCGAGTGTCAAGTGCTAAGTCAAGTATCAAGTCGAGTCTCAAGTCAAGAGTCGAGTGTCAAGTCAGGAATCGAGTGTCAAGTCAAGAGTCGAGTGTCAAGTCAGGAATCGAGTGTCAAGTCAGGAGTCGAGTGTCAAGTCAAGATTCGAGTGTCAAGTTGAGTGTCAAGTCAGGAGTCGAGTGTCAAGATTCGAGTGTCAAGTCGAGTATCAAGTGCTAAGTCAAGTATCAAGTTGAGTCTCAAGTCAAGAGTCGAGTGTCAAGTCAGGAATCGAGTGTCAAGTCAGGAATCGAGTGTCAAGTCAGGAGTCGAGTGTCAAGTCAGGAGTCGAGTGTCAACTCAAGATTCGAGTGTCAAGTTGAGTCTCAAGTAAAAAGTCGAGTGTCAAGATTCGAGTGTCAAGTTGAGTCTCAAGTAAAAAGTCGAGTGTCAAGTCAATATTCGAGTGTCAAGTTGAGTCTCAAGTAAAAAGTCGAGTGTCAAGTCAAGATTCGAGTGTCAAGTCAAGTGTCAAGTGTTAAGTCAAGTGTCAAGTCAAGAGTCAAGTGTCAAGTCAGGAATCGAGTGTCAAGTTGAGTCTCAAGTAAAAAGTCGAGTGTCAAGTCGAGTGTGAACAGTCAAGTCAAGTGTCAAGTCAAGTGTCAAGTCAAGCGTCAAGTCGAGCATTGAGTCGGGTTGAGTCAACAATTCTCAAGTCGATTCCCAAGTCGATCTCAATTTGAGATCTCAAGTGTGAAGTAAAATGTCCAATGTTGAGTCAAGTCAAGTGTCATAAGACAAGTCATGAGTCAAGTCTGCTTTAATGTCATTACACTCATATTACAGACAGACGTAGGGACTGAAATCTAGTTCTCCCAGAAACATGGTGCTACACTTAACATGAACAGACAGTGCAAAGTCAATACATACAATAAATACCGACAAAATAAACGTGTAAATAATAAATAAATAAACAATACAATGAACAGTAAACCATAGTGTAGAGATTACACAAGCACATCATTTAAGATACAGTTCTAATGACTTCAAGTAAAAAATATAAGAAGTGTACATGTGTTTGTGTTCATGTACTGCATTATTGTAATGGGATATTTATGTTGTACTAATTAGTCCTGTGAGACCATGAGTGAAGAGAGAGAGAGAGAGAAAGCGAGAGAGAGAGAGAGAGAGAGATGGAGAAGGAGGGTGGAGAAAACAGGTTGAAGCAGGCATGTCATGATCAGCTCACTTAAGAGGGAAGGTAATGAGAAAGTAATTGGATTTCGATTTAGACATCTACTTGAACATTACAGTAATCTGACACACACACACACACACACACACACACACACACACACACTGTGTTTTCACTCTGTTTCATCTTTGTCTGTCACAGTGTGAGTGAAAAGCTGGACTGAAAGAGAACAGGTGAGCAGAAAGTGCACCGAGGGATGATAGGTGTTCGAGGGAGGAGGTGAAATGGGCTGATCGCGTACACTGCAGGTGTGTGTGTGTGTGTGTGTGTGTGTGTGTGTGTGTGTGTTCACTCGGGCAGAGTTATTTTAAACAGCTTGGCGCACAGGGCACGGTGATGCTCGCTGTATAACAGAGGAGTGGGAGGATGGAGGCACGGAGGAGTGATGAGGACGACTCTGATGTGGGCCGTCCTGCGCTTTTCCCTTCATCATCAGTTATTCATCGCAATCTGTTACATCGCCTTTGCTGAAGACCCTGGATGTTAGTGTGTGAAAGTTTGTGTACGTGGACTCATTCAATGGAGCAATTTAGCATCTGTGTATTGGCATACCATGTTTTTGGGAGGATGGATGAAACCAAGGAAACCAGCATCATGCCTTTAGTTATTCATGCCTCACACCTCCGGGACTGGGGGTTCGATTCCTGCCCTCTGCCCTGCGTGCGCGGAGTTTGCATGTTCTCACCGTGCTTCGGGGGTTTCCTCCAGGTACTCCGCTTTCCTCCCCAAGTCCAAAGACATGTGTTGTAGGCTGATTGGCCTGTCTAAATTGTCTGTAGTGTGTGAATGGGTGTGTGAATGTGTGTGCCCTGTGATGGGTTATCACCCCGTCCAGGACGTACCCCGCCTTGTCCCCCGAGTCCCCTGGGATAGACTCCAGGCTCCCTGTGACCCTGTATAGGATAAGCGGTATAGAAAGTTTTGTTTGAAACATTTAATAATGAATTACATAGTAATAATAAAACATAAAACAACAGACACCTCATAGTAAGCATGGGATAACTATGGTGCAGTTTTTTTTTTGTTTGTAGTTGAGCTGAGAAGAAAAACAAAATAGACAAAATAACTCATTTCCATATGTGACAGAGGGAAAGAAGGAGGTAAAGAGAGAAAACAGAGAAACAGAAGAAACAATCTGCTCCTTCTTTTGTCGGTGGCAGACTTGTGATGCATGGCCTCTAGTGACCCAGATACACAACTCTTTCTCCATCTCTTTCTTCAGCAGCCAAGGCAACTGGTGTGTTTTAGACAGGAGGAGAGGGGGGCACATGGGGAGGACGTGAGCGACAGAAAAGCTCTATACACTTCAGGGTGTCACTTCATACACGAAGCTGAAGTAAAAACAATTAGTATTATTTTGTCTCTGTGTGTGTGTGTGTGTGTGAGAGAGAGAGAGAGAGAGAAAGAGAGAGAGAGAGGCATTCACCCGCACACACCTGTTTGTGGTGCATGCTTCCAACCTGGAAAGGTCTGATCCATTCCATGTGTAGCTCCATCTGCTTGAAACATGATTTGATTATGTGTGTGTGTGTGTGTGTGTGTGTGTGTGTGTTGTTTTGGACTCCTGTCTCCATGGCTGTAAGCTGTAGAGCTCTGTGCTTGGTGAACTGCTCCTTTGGCTCATGCGTCTGGCTGATTCTTGTGCACTGCCCAGTCTTTCTCCTCCTCTTTCCTGAAGTTTCATCTCTTGCTCCACTCCTCCTTTCCACTCCAACCCATCTGTCTCTCAGTGAGAGAGGGAGCGCTCCAATGATGCATACAATTGGTTTAATCAGCCTTCACTGCATGTAGTAGTGTGTGTGTGTGTGTGTGTGTGTGTGTGTGGCATCCTGATTGAAAAGGAGCTGTAATCTCTACTCATCCATCCTAAACCCGGTTCCGTGCTGCATTCAGTGCAGCGGAGCTTAGCGCTGAGAACATCTGGATCCCTGACACCTCTCATCGCATTGGGAAGTGTAGCGTAGCGTTAGTGTCTTCTTCACACCTTGCCCCCATAGCAGGACACACAGCTGTGCTTCCTGAATGCACCAGAGATCCTGAGAACTTCATACTAACCAAAAGGAGTGAGGACAAAACGATTTGATTTTGTTCACATTGTTTAGCTCTATGTTTTTGGAGATTGTAAGTTCAAGGCATCTCACCAATGCCACAGGCACCCGTGGCCTGGAGTGCTCATTGGCCGTGCTGTCTGGGTGGGAGGGATAGTCACAACGACGCTAGCCAATTGCGGGCGCCTGTGAGCTCATGAATGCGGAAGAGGGCAGATAGCGCACATTCAATAATAAGTGTGTTACATCATCGTCCTGTGCAAGAAGTTGGCCGGTTGCTTGCACCACTGGGGTTGAGGGTTCGATTCTCTCCTCCACATGCGTTGTTGACCGATTTTCCTTTCCAAGTTGTCCATAGTATGTGAATGTTTGGGATTGGGACTACAATTGCACAAACAGACTTTGCCCCCGGGTCTCCATCGGTGGACAGTTCATGATCCAGCGGTGGAATCGACTTCATGTTGAGACTGTGGCGAATCTCCTGATTACACAGTTGCACTCTTTGTTTTTATCGTATAGCACACAGTCATGGAAAAGTTTTATTTATAATCGCATTATCCGGTGTGACCCAGATGAGGACGGGTTCCCTTTTTGAGTCTGGTTCCTCTCAAGGTTTCTTCATCATATCGTCTCAGGGAGTTTTTCCTCACCACCGTCGCCTCTGGCTTGCTCATTAGGGACAAATTCATCAGTTTAAAATTTAGATCTGAAATTGATCTATTTCTGTGAAGCTGCTTTGTGACAATGTCCATTGTGAACAGCACTATACAAATAAAACTGAATCGAATTGAATTGAATGTGTGTGCCATTGTGCCCTGCGATGGGTTGGCACCCAGTCCAGGGTGTCCCCCACATTGTGCCCCGAGTCCCGTGGGATAGGCTTTAGGCTTCCCTGCGACCCTGTGTCGGATAAGCGGTACAGAAAATGGACGGACGGACTATACTCAGCAAAGTGTATCATGACGTAATTATATCACGCTCTTGATAGCATTTCATTATATTGCCCAGCATTAATCTGGACTCGACAAAAGAGTCCTGTCCCATGTCCAAAATGTAATACCCTATAATCCCAGTTTTGTAGTAATTAGGGTCAAATAGGCCTTTTTCATTCTTTGTCTGGTCCCTTACAGACGTCGGGCGAGTATTAGCATGTTCCCTCGGCTGCGACTCGGTTTAGTCAGTCTGGGTTTAATTATTGATAATTGCGAAGAATCTAAATGAGCTGGCTTCAGTCCAGCATGGCAACAGAAACACACACACACACACCCACACACACACACACACACACACACACACATTCAGAAGCTCATGAGTATGTTTGTGGCTTTTTTTGCTGATGCAAATTTCCCCCGATGCATTGTAGACTCAGAACTAGAGATTTGTTTGTGTTCATGTTTATGTATATGTGTATGTATATCTATATCTATCATCTATCCAAAAATAATTCAATTTCATTCAGCGTTGTCATGATAGGTTTCTCTGATTCACCCTGTACAGCGCTGCATATTAATAGCGGCTTTAAAATTCGGTATTCTGGCGCACACACTCGCTCGCATCCTCCAGCATTTGGCAGCAGCTGGTGAGAGCAGTGCCAGGTGATGCGCAGGCAGAGTTTCACCATGGCACACGCTATCAAAAAGAGACGAATCTAATTTCAGTATTTGCATTCTTGTGCAGCTCATCAGATGTACCAGATTTCGCACCTTTTTTTTTTTTTTTTCTTCTCTTTTTTTGAATTTCATTTCTTTCTCTGATCTCTCATTAAGTCCTGATTCTTCTCGGGCCCCTTCGTGTCAGGCTCGGCTCACTGTGCACGATCAGCGTGTCCCATGCAGGCTGTAATGTTTTCCGCTGAGTATCCTGGCATAATGCACAGCGCTAAATAAGCTATTTGCATGCATAGACATTTCATGTGTGTCAGGACGAATTTGTTGTGAGATGTTGTATTTGTCTAACTTCAGTCCCACCTCTGACATATTTGCTAAATAAAGTCCTATTTGGACTGGATTAGTTTAGGTGATAATGTTAGTTACAGGTTACAGGGGTAGCTCTGGGACTGTAGTCCATATCAGTCAGGAGTTTGCAGAGTTTTTTTGTGATTGTTGTAGCTAAAAATGCTTGAATTTGCGGTGGCTTTATTTTTTTTTTCTCCAAAATTTGCGTTATTCGTGGGGTTTTTTTTTTGTTTGTTTGCAGAAAACTACTTGAATTGGTGGCATTGCAGTTCTATAAAATTGTTTTGTTTTACATGGTCTTTCGCAGTGTTGTTTGTTGATAAATGAGACCTTTTAGATCAGGGGTGGGCAATCTCATCCGGAAAGGGCCGGTGTGGGTGCAGGTTTTCATTCCAACCAAGAAGAAGCCACGCCTGAATCTATTGAAAGCCAAGATCAACTGATTAAACAGGTGGAATCAGGTGTGGCTCCTGCTTGGTTGGAATGAAAACCCGCACCCACACCGGCCCGTTCCGGATAAGATTGCCCACCCCTGTTTTAGATGTTACTCACGTCCGACGCACGTGACTCGAAGAAGACGTTGGCTGAATGCGCGTTGTGATGATGTTACATGACACGTCTCGGCCCGAATCTGTGGAAAAATCTGAGGTGATTTTGAAAAATCGCAAGGAATATTGCGGAGTTTGCTTGATTTGGCGTTAATGTCTGCGATCGCAAAATTGAAAAATCCTGGAGGGACTGCCATATGAATGGTGCGTGCACACATTTGGAAAAATATTACACTGTATTTCTCTGTCTATATTATAACCCAACTTTATTTCAAACTATTTTGCCTGCTAACATTTGAAGCTCGTGTAGCTAACTCCGATTATTTTACGGATGACGTTGTACTCTTGTACCAGTGACAAGACCATGTTCTTGGCTGACAGGAGTGGAAACTGTTGTGGTTTGCTGCTGTCGTAGCCCATCCACCTCAAAGTTCAGCATCTCATGCATTCTGAGATGCTTTTCTGCTCACCACGGTTGTACAGAGTGATTATTTGAGCTACTGTAACCATTCTGTCAGCTCGAAGCAGGTTGGCCATTGTCCTCTGATCTCCTTCATCACCAGGAGCTGCCCTGGATGTAATTTTTGTTTTGTTTTGCACACCATTCTCTGTCAACTCCTGAGACTGATGTGTATGAAAGTCACCGAGATCACATGTATCCCCATTCTGATGTTTGAAGCTCTTGACCTGCATCTGCAGAATTTTAAGTTCTATAACTGCTGCCACATGATTGGCTGATTGGATAATTGCATGAATGGGCACGTGTACAAGTCGTCCTATTAAAGCGGCTAAATGTTTCCTATTATTGTTTGGTTTTAACTTCACTGAATTCATTTTTATAGAAGTTTTCCTTGTTTTCTATCTAAAAACCCTTGGGAAAGAAAACATTTGCGCTATACGTAATACATTTTCAAAATGCAAATAAAACAAATCAGTCTTAGCCATTCGTTTATTGAATGTTATTACAACAATTAGTTCCTACTAGGAGAATTGCATATTAATTAACTTCTAGTGTACCAAATTCATCAAACTTATGACGGCATGGAACTACAAGTTATGTATTTTCAGCATGCCGAGTCTTGACTTTTCATCATCAGCTTGTTATGCGGTTATACCCAAACCACTGTGACGTTTTCTCTTGTTTGCTCTTAGACCTGTGTTTCTACAGTTGGTCTAGCTACACTTTAGTCAGGTGAGAGTTAGTGAACGAGTGTTAATTTCAACCCCTGAAGGCTGTAAAGAGCTAGTCTGATTATTCTAGCTGTGCTACGGAAGCTGTGTCTCTCACGAAACTTATTCTTACAGCCTTGACAGTTCTGGTCTATTTCTGGCATTAACAAGAAAAGAAAAGAAAAGAAAAGAAAGGTGACACTTTAAACTCTCCACCCACCTCCAGGCATATCTGTCCCGCCGGATATGTTCGGAACAAGCAACCGGATTTTCCTCCAACGACATGCCTCAAGCTGTCCACGTTCATAATTGACACTCTGTGTCTGTTGTGCTGGAGTCGAAGGTCCTGGCCTGCACCTGCACATTTATCTCTTCTCATTAACACACACTGCTGAAGGCCAGCTTCTATTAGAGCGAGGAAGTGCTAGTGCTGTTAGTGTAGTGCGGTGTAGTGGTCTTCTGGGATTGGGATTGAGCAGTTTAGCCGCCGGTTTAGTTCTCGCACTGTCAGAATTCATTATTATTTTATAACACAGTGCCGTTGAATGCTTGATTATGATTGGCCAGGAGGTATTTTTTTTATACAGTTTTGTCGTAGAATTTGCAGAGATCAAAGAGAGAGATTTATTTATTTATTTATTTGGAACAAATTCAATTAGACTGATACTCATCTCCGCGATATTGTGGGCCCATGTGTGTTTACTCTCATTCATACTCGACCCTGATGTGTAATATGGATCTTCCAATATCCTGTGTCCACACAGGGCCAGTGGAGCATCAGCTGTTAAGCCACACGAGTTCGATTTCACGCGTGAAACCTGCCATTTATGTGACCATGTTTTCACATTATAGATATTTGATAGCCTCTGGAGCTTGTGGAAGGAAATCTTCAATTGCCGCCACCGCCACCGTCCTACAATCGTGTAACAATTGTGTTCGCGTGTGAGAGAGTGAGAGAGAGAGAGAGAGAGAGCGAGATCGCTTTTATGGCTTTCAATCCTTCAAAGCCATAAACTGCCATGCTTCAGTTAAAGTGTCAGTGGCCACCCTGGAGCACATTGTGTCCTGCAGGTCAAAACTTCATTTCATGCTTTCCTTCTTCTCTCTCTATCTGCTTATCTTGAGCAATTTTTGACCTATAACGTGTGAATTGTCCTAACATTTGATTTAAGGCCAGATTAGGAGCAAACTGTAGGTTTTTATTGCTTTATATAACCTAAGGACAAAGGCGTCGGAATGTGACGTGCATGGAATTCACCACGTGTGAGAGGTCAGTCGAGCAGATACGACGTTTCCACAGATATACCGACCAACCCGAGGACGCGGCATCGTGTTGAAAACACTATCGAAGTACATGGAAGCCGAAAGAAACGAAACCCAGACCAGCACGTCTTTTCATTAAATCTAAAGCACTTGTTTAGTATTTTTCCTTTCTAATTCCCCTGATTCTCACTTGTTGTTTTGCTTTTCCTCTGACTGTGACATCACAATATAAGCAGCTCTTAAGCTGTTTACCTTTATTATACACCTGCCAGGGAACACAGCAGACACAGCATCACACATCGTTTGCTATAAACTGCCGGTATTTTCCATAAGCACTTGTTTACAATTGGTCTTGCTGAAATAATTCAGGGTCTCAGGAGGTCATGCAGGAAAGTGAGATGTTGCTGTAATGATGGAGATTACCAAACTTTGGTTTGGTAATTCTGCCAGTCTGATTAGGGATTGATGAGATCTAATTTAAGCCTGCTGTGATCATGATTAAAAATTCAGGATTTTATAAATATAGTGCCATACAAAGTGATTTGAACTGCTCGCTAGCACTGGGAAATCTATTTATTTGGCCTGAGCCATGGGCTTGTATTTGTTGCTACATTCACGTTTTCAGCACTGATACTAGAACATTTACGAGTGTTTTTCCCAGAAATTTAAACACTAAAGCATTTGTGAGATTTCTTGATCTTGACGTTTGCCTCAGACATGCGTTGTAGGTTGATGCATTGATTGTGTGTGTGTGTGTGTGTGTGTGTGCGATTGTGGCAAGGAAAAACTCTCTAAGATGATATGAGGAAGAAACCTTGAGAGGAACCGGACTCAGAAGGGAACCCATAATGCTTCATAATGTTCCTAAAGAAAGTTCATAATGGTTTGTATATGAAGTCTGTTTTGTTGAACTAGTCCACTGTTCACTAAAGGAGACCTGAGTGCAAAATCGTACGTGGTAATTGCAGTCCCAGCAACCACAGCGAGAATGTCCATGTGGAATTGAGGTCCAAAACCATTTCCATGGTACTTCAAGCGGCACCGTCCTCAGCAATCTCCATGCTGCACTGCTTGGGATCATCCTCAGTGGCAGAATGTAGCCTCCAGTCGATGAGACAACATGTAGCATTATCGTTAAATACATCTGGATGTAGTTGTAGCCGAATTTAAACTCAAATCATTAGCTTGCCATTGGTGCCATCTTGGGAAGTCTTTTGTAAATCAAGATCAGGATTTGTATTTCCAGAAGAAAGCCGGTCGGTTAAGAGCGTATATCTCAGTGCTTGCCAAACTGAAGTGCTCTCACATGCGGAGGGATTTCACCTAAAATCCTTCTCCGCCTACAGCAAACCAACACCACGTATCCGGAGATTTTTTCCATGGATGCCAAAAAATTCCTCGTGAACGTAACCTTAGTGTTCTTTGCATTTTGCATGACTGTGCTTGAGGCAGTTTCTTGAATTCGCACACTGATCAGTGAACATAGTTCACACATTACATAACTGACTACTTGTATCATAAGCTCTACACCTCGAAGTTCCACCTAGCACCTGAAAGGGTTCTTTAGTTCATCGGTCTGGAGGAACTGTACCAGAATAGTTTCAGAAACGGTCCCAAATCTTCACCTAGCAATCCAAATGCAAATCCCAAATTCTTTCACATGCTGTGGATGCAATCTCTTTTTTTTTTTTAATTAGCAAAGGAAGAATTTCTTCTTGCACGTGCATCAGCTCGTGGCTGAAGCCTTTAGTTCTCCAGTTATTTTGATCTTTCTAGTGCCATGCATACACAGCTCTTTGTCTTGACAGCGCTTGGCAGCCTTGTGCTTTCTTTCTCCTGGGTGATCTGGCTGAGCTTGCAATGTTGACAGCACCAGCAGCTCTGCCAGCTTTATTCCTTCTCCAGTTCACGCCTCGCTCTCAGCATCACCGTGACCTCAGGGTCACCTTCTCCATGGCGATATCTATGCCAAACCCAAGTTCCTTGCCACAGCATGCTTCTCCAAGGTGAGAGATGACAGAGAAAGGACGGGATTGTGGCGTGCGTGTATGACCAGGAGGTGGTCACTCTTCCCTGCGTTCACACTACAGGAAGCTGGTGGAACATCGTCCTTTCTGAGGAAGTGCCATTTCATGGGACTTCATCAGCTGTCATAGAGTTGGAACCCACTTCACACACCTACTGCTTGCCTAATGCCACCAGAATGCCACCCACCAATTAACTGTGCTGGTGGAGCAATGCAATTCAACACACACACACACACACACACACACACACACACACACACACACACACACACACACACACACACACACACACATACCGGTGCCAATTAGGCTGTTAGATTACTTTAGAAACTGCATTCAGTTGTGTTCACTTTAGCAAGGGACAGAGCGATAGTCCACCATTAATTATTTTATGGAATTGCACGACACAGCACCGCAATTTAAGAGACAGCAGCAACTGACAAACAAAACAACATTCGAGTTGCGGTTTTCTCCAGTCTATGCAAATTAGGTATTATGTTTTAAAGAGACAAAGTTTGGACAAACCCAAACTGTTTCCTCGAATGATTCCTTGGACCAGTCCTTATGGTGCATGTGGTCTGACATTTCTTTAGCTCCCCTCTCAAAAATTTTATTTCTTCCCTGCTTCTTATCCTCTCATACATGACCTCTCATTAAATATGTACAGTGTTGTGAAAAAGTATTTGACCCCTCCCTAGTTTTGTATCTTCAAACAAAATACAAAATAAAGTGAAGGCAATCCGAGTAAACACACAATACCGTTTTCATTCTTCTTCTTTTTTTTTTTTTAATCGAAGCAAAAGAAAAGCTATCCAACCCCGTCACCCATGTGGAAAAACTAATTGTGGAATTTTTCCAAAAATGTGGAATTTGGTGTTTGGTTTACGCCAGATGTAACGGGACCGCTGTCTTCCATACAGTTCCACTTTCGATTCATCAGTCCACAGAACATTCTCCCAAAAGGTTTGAGGATCATCAAGGTGTGCTTCGGCAAAATTCAGACGAGCCTTAATGTTCTTCTGGGTTGCAGTGGTTTTCACCTCGCCACTCTTCCATGGAAGCCATTTTTGCCCAGTGTCTTTCTGATAGTGGAGTCATGAACAGTGACCTTTATTGATACAAGAGAGGTCTGTGTTTCCTTTGTTGTTGTCCTTGGCTCTTTTGTCACTTCCTGGATGATTAGTTGCTGTGCTCTTGGGGGAATTTTAGAAAGTCGGCCGCTTCTGGGAAGGTTCACTACTGTGCCGAGTTTTTCCATTCGGAGATAATGGCTCTCGTTGTGGTCCTTTGGAGTCACAGAGACTTTGAAATAGCTTTGTAACCCTTCCCAGACTGATGTATTTCTTCCTCATCGTTTCTGGAATTTCTTTAAATTTTGGCACAGTGTGTTAGTGTGTAAGACCTTTTAACCAACTCCATGCTGTTGAAAAAGTTCTATTTAAGTGTTGATTTGATTGAACAGGGTTTGCAGTAATCAGGCCTGGTTGCGTCTAGTTGCGTCTGGTTTAAAAAAATTTTATTTATTAGGGTTTTTTTTTTACCTAACAAGAGAATTGATTCATCATAAAATTGTCAAATAAAGTATGACGTAAATGACCAGTCATTTAGCTAAAATGTTTAGGAAATGCATGTTTTGTTAGCTTGGTGATACTCATCTAAAAGTAAATATTCATGTCTTTTTTTTTACTCTTTCTGAGTGTTTTTTTTTCTCATTTCATCCCCTCTTCACCCCAACCCCCCATACTGTCCATTAATATGCTTAATGGATCAAATCTGTGTGTGTGTGTGTGTGTGTGTGCGTGTGTGAGTGTGTGATTGAGAGAGTGTCTGAATCATCTGCTTTCTAATGCACTTAAGCCAGCAAATTAATTGCCAGGCGGACATGTTCTCATAGCATGCCCTGCCTCTTACTCTGAGACTGGAGTGTTTAGACAGCAGATTTAAATTCCTTGGAGCAATAAACACTTCACTTCTATCAGGTGTTTGAGTTCAGCACACAACCCACTAGCATTAGTAATAAAAGTTCTAGAAACACTGTGTAAAATCAGAGCTGCGTGAGGGTTATGGAGGTGAAACGACCGGGTACGCTTCTTCTTCTCCTGCTTGAACCGTAGAGGCAGGCGGGAACAATAATTTTAGAGAAGATAACGTCTCGACTCAGTATAGATGTTTATAAAAACATTCACTTTACGTGGGAAACAATGTAGGAACGTGGAAACGGAATATCTTCATTTTTTTCTTTATGTGGACTTCAGCCTGTGTTTGCACTAGGTGACTATTCTAATTTTATCTATATATGAAAGATAAATGAAATCACGATGATGAAACATCTTAAGCATGTAAAAGTAAATGGATCCCAGGGGTGTTTGGTTGCTAGCTGAGTGGGAATGTCATGCTTTGATCAGGTTTTCGATAGCTACACAGCATGCCGTAGCACAAAGATACATAAACCATATGGCCAAAAGTATGTGGACACCGGGCAGTCACACCCATATGTGCTTGGTGAGCATCACATTCCAGATTTAGTCCTCCTTTGCTGTTATAATAATCTCAACTCTTCAGGGAAGGCTTTCCACTAGATTTTGGAGCGTGGCTGTTGGGATTTGTGATCATTCAGCCGCAAGAGAATTAGCGAGGTCAGGCACTGATGTCAGGCAACGAGGCCTGGGGTGCAGTCGGCGTTCCAGTTCACCTCTGAGGTGTTCAGTGAGGTTGAGGTCAGGGATCTGTGCAGGACACTCGAGTTCTTCTACTCCAGCGTTAACTCACCATGTCTTCAAGGAGTTCGCTTTGTGTACAGGGACATTGTGATGCTGGAAGAGGTTTGGGCCTCTTAGTTCCAGTGAAGGGAAATCGTAAAGCTACGGTATACAAAGACATTCTATGCAATTGTGTGCTTCAGACTTGGTGGCAACAGTTTGGGGAAGAATTACAGTGGTGTTTTCTGTATATCTGTATAAATATGACATAAAACAACATCAGATGTTCCTAAAAGTAGATAAAGATAAAGAATCAGCAGTTTTCACCTCTCAGCTGCACGTGTAAAGAGGTCTTTCTAATTGGAAGATCTACTCAGGTATTTTGTTTTCCTGGGACTAGATGTGACTGAGTGTGTGATGCTAGGCTTGTAAGTGACCCATTAAGAGTTTAATATAATTTAAAAAAAAAAACATTAAGAGAGAAAGCTCTTACTGTTACGCTAACAGCTTTGTCCTGATCACGATACACGGCAGAACAGATTTCTATTGTGCTAGCAGTAAACGATCTGGTTGGTAGAAAGCTTTGGTGAACCATGTGGTGATGCAATTTTCCTCTAAACCGTGTGAGTGTGAGTACTAATTGCCTTCAGATTAGTTTTCTTCCTCACGGGGGCGTAAGGTCTCAGAGGTTCCAAGGATCACGAAATCGCTTCCTTTGGCACATCTGTTCGTGAGCAATTTAAACAAAAGCATGGAGATGACTAAATAGAGTGCACAGTGACCCATTTTAAACAGAACGCACCTCTCGTTCAGTGTCGATGTTGTTGAACTGACTTTTCCGTCGTCCTATTAAACTGTCACGATGACATTTTTTTTTATGCACTAAATGTCCCTTAGGGATCGATTTCTGCTTCCTACGTAATTATCTTGGATCCTTATGTGTGTTTTACTACCGAAAGGAAAAGAGAAATTAGAGATAATCTGCATGATTGTGAACACTGTATCTCAGGCCTGGTAGTCACTTAGGGTATAGTCTCAGTCTCAAATGCTTCACCCATGACTCACAGAGCATCTGAATGTTGTAGTTAACTGTTTGTGATATAAAGTCTGTGCACTTCTATATATCAATTTCCGACAGGAAAACTGACAGCCATGCCATAGCAACACTTATAATCATGTTTTATAGATATATATATATATATATATATATATATATATATATATATATATATATATATATTTTTTAAATAACACTGTGATAGGCACAGGAGGTGTGTGTGTGGTCACATGGCATGTTCCCCTTATGACATTTGTTAAAAAAAAAAAAAAGGACACACGGGAGTTCTCCTTACTCTGAGCCCGTCTCTCTTCTCTGTTAGTGAATGAGTGACGGTGTGTGTTCTCTCTCTCTCGACCTCTTCAGTGTCAAGAAATACTGTAGAAGAAACCCTTTATCATTTGCATCACCAGCTATTCATAACCCCGAGCTTCTTTTACTAGCACAGACCATGTTTCGACCTTTCTGGCTTTTTTTCTCCTTTTTGTTGTCTGGGTTTTGAAGTGGTAATGCAGGCACCTGGTGATTCTGTGCCCCATGGAGGTGCCTCGCTGCTCCTTTATTCTCTGATGAAGCTGTGATTTGTGCTCAGCAGTGAGCATTATGTCTTGAAATACCGTATTGCATATATTTGTTTTTTATAGGAAAATCTTTTATTCGGACATTTTGGTGACAGGGAAAATAATCGACTCTTGAAAGCATAGAGATTTTTTTTTTTTTATCGAACGATTCCGCATCGACACATAGTTACCAGAGAAATGTGCTCTGCGTACAGGGAAAATCACCTAATAGCCAGTGGAAAAATAAATATGGAGGGTTGTGGGCTGTTTTGTGGCTGGGGAAGTTTGATGGTGTCATGAATTTTGTTAAACATCATGATATTTCAGCCTAAAGCCTGGTTGCCTTGCCAGGAGGTTCAGCCTTGGAGATAGATTTTAACTAGATGATGAGGCAAACCTGACGTACTTTCAATACAGAAATAGTTAATGAAACATAAAATCAGTATTTTGCAATGGTCATCTCACTTTGTGTATTCGAACCGTACTGAAAAACTGTGGTGTAGGGATGTAGTGCTCCAAATATCTGCTTAAAGCTCCAAATGTCTGTATCTGTATTAGGATTTAAGCCTGAAGTGAGTGTGGCCTAATCCACTCAACCAGAGTTATTTATTTATTTTTAAATTAATACTGGGGGAAAACACAGATGTAGAAGTACCAGCAATCGTGTGTGTGTGTGTGTGTGTGTGTGTGTGTGTGTGTTTGTGTGTGTGTGTGTTCACATATTATGTGTGGATTCTGATGCTCACAGTTCCTCCACCTCAGCTACCTCACTGCAGTTCATAATTGGTCTTCACTCGATCTGCACAGGACTGTTTTTTTTTTTTTTTTTTTTTTTTAAATCCCACTCTCACAGTTTCTCTCTCACAGTATTTTCCAACAAATGTGGTTCTTTTCCCCCAAAATATACACAAACTATTAGCCTAAACCACAGCAACTCTGCCCAGGCAGTTACTAAGCATAAATGAATGAATGCTATGTGTTAATGTTAATGTGTCCTTTCTATGTTCCACAAGCTTCATATCTGACTGCTTGCTCATGACCACAGGGAAGTAAACGCAGGAAGTTAAAACCTCCCATGGCATCAGTTCTAGTCTCCACTAGACAAAAAGTGTTAGCTCAGTGGGTATGACGTTGGGCTTTTGATTGGAAGGCCGTGAGTTCAAATCCCAGCACCGCCAAGCTGCCACTGTTGGGCCTCGGAGCAAGGCCCTTAACCCTCAACTGCTCAGCTGTATAATTGAGATAAATGTAAGTCGCTCTGGGTAAGGGCGTCTGCCAAATGCCATAAATGTTAAAAGAATGTTGCACCACATGTTCATATCTGTATTGCATATTTGTACCTGTTTAGGTGACATTATCTATTCAGCTACATCATTACTGTGGTCTATAATTGAAGAGGGAAGTCGACATGATCGAACGTAAAGGAGTTTTTCAAGATTCCTCTACAAGTGCAAACAAAGACGGAAAAATGTTCAAATTTCAAGGGTGAGAGAGTTCATAAAGATTTTCAAATCGAACTTCAGCATATCGCCCTGGGTTTAGTCAGTTGAGCCGAAGATTGCGGTCGCGGTTAAAATAAGCTGAATTGTGCACAGATCTATCACTACACAACCTTCTGCTGGAAAAGTTCCTCGTCTGTTACCTTTCTATTTCTGAGCTGCTCAGCCGTTTGATTTGGACATTCCAGCACTGCTGTCCCTGGAGCACTTCATTGTGCTTCCTCCTGCTCCCCCGCTGTGACAGATGGCTTCTTTATATTGCACAATACCCCGACTAAAGCAGCCAAGATCTGCTGTGTTATTAACTTTAATCTCTGTGTTGAAAAAGCAGCAAGTTAACTGAGTAGAGCGCTTGTCCAGGACGCTGCTTTGTGAGAATGTCCAGGACAAAAGATGCGTCTTAGGGACGAATTCATTCAAACACAAGTTTCTGAGCGCTAGCTGTTGTGTACTCTTTGCATGTGGTGGCGGTACCGTCATATAGTATGAAGTTCATATTCAGCTTAATTTATTAGATAATGTGCTGAGATTACATTATCCAGTGATTAATGATCTTTAACAGACAGTAGTTAGAGCTGTAATTCAAGCGAGGGGTTTAATTCTAATGCTTGATCATTTCTATAGTAAACACATACTCGAGGATTTGTATGGAGGACATACAAAAATAAACCGAATAAGAAACATAAGTAATTGTCAGTATGTTGAGTTTATTAAGCATTTATGAAAGGAGTCTCCATTGTCAAAGCTGTCATTTTTTCGCAGCAAAAAAAAGCATATTTGGTTAACTTCAAGAGAGGGGGAAAAAAAAGAGGTGGGGGAACGATTGTTTATAGCTTCTACAGCTGATTGTTTACAGCTGATAACAGGACTTGTCTTGGGGATGTTCCATGAGAATTTACCCCAGATGGGACGCCAGTTCATTGCAGAGATTTTAATCAAACCATTACTTTAACGTGGTTGACGCTGTGGCTTAGTGGTTAGCACGTTCGCCTCGGCCCTACAGGGTTTGGGTTTGATTTCCGTCTCCGCACACACAGGATTTCGTCAGGGTGCTCTGGTTTCCTCCCCCAGTCCAAAGACATGTGTTGTATGCTGACTGGCATCTCAAAATGTTCCTTAGTGTGTGTGTGCCCTGTGATGGGTTGTCACACCGTCCAGGGTGTCCCCTGCCTTGTGTCCTGAGTCCACTGAGATAGTCTCCAGGCTCCCCCACAACCCCGTGTAGGATAAGCGGTACGGAAGATGGATGGATGGATGGATGGATTACTTGAATGTTTGTAGATATCGAAGGCTGCTTTCTGAGACACTGACTCATGAGGCACCGATGGTTGCAAGACATCTTTGTTTCACACACAGCAAGAGTGTAACAGATTCTTACCTTCTATCAGATTTCTCTCTCTCTCTCTGTCTCTCTCTCCAAAAATGCAGCCTGTCATTCTACAGACAAAATAGAAAGTGTAAAGTGCAAAGCATTGTGACTGTTACAAAACGCTAACAACCAAGACTCCTGACATAAATATTAAATAAATGTTAAATAAATCCTAACCACAAAAAAAAAACATCAACGATTAGACATTTTGTCAAGCAACGTGTTTTTTTTTTTCTTCTAAAATCAGTTTATTCTTAGTCTTAGATCATGTGGAGTGTTTTCCATATAAGTCCCTGTTTATGACTTGTTACTATAGAAACAATCACGTATTAGAATGAGCGCATTAATATAAACCCATTGTTCATGTTACAGCCGGAACTACTTTCCGAGTCATGCTGTTATACAATATTAATGCCCACCTTATGACCAGACAGATTCGAGCCTTTGAAAGTAGTGTGTCTCGAATTATCGCATCTGATTGGTCAGAAGCTTTTGATTAAGTATTTATAACAGCAGTTCTGCCTGAAGACAAATCACAGGTTTATATTAATGCACTTGTTCTAATATGTTATCCTTTAGATCATTTTGTACTACTAATAATCAGATTTAAAAAGTGTTGATATGTAATAATAAAAAAATATATATATATATATATATAATCATTGATATGAAGACGGTTTCCATAAGCAGATGTATATTTAACAGTTATGGAAGGAGTCTCCAGTGTCAGTCTTCAGGACGGACGATGTTGTGGTATCTTGTTAACAAGGTATAGTATATAGTATATAGTAACGGAATATATGTTATAACAAAAGTGATTGTTTTGTGGACGTTTCGCAAAATAAACAGTAAGTAAATGGTTAAAAAAAAGTATGTGGTGTTCTTTAATATATACAATTGTAATCATTGCCAAATTGTTGTGAGGAATATAAGAGCGATAAAACTTTTCAAAACATACTGTTGTAGGGAAACAAGGTGGAATCGAGGTGGTAAGGTTAAACCAGGCGATATTGCACCACCCCATAATTGATTATTTTTCTATGACAGCACAACCTGTAGTGCTTTACTTCTTACCTGGCCCATGTTCTTCACTCTGGAAATGATTTCAGTCACATAATGCCTAAGCTCCGCGGCTTTTAATGGAAGTTTCGAGTGAATGAGCCTTTTACTTTGCTGTACACTCAATATAAAACACATCTCTTTTATTTGTTTTATACTCACAGTGTGCTCTGAAGGCTAGCAGGTTTATTACGAAATCCTGCTGGTTTTGAAATCATTTGTCCGCTGTCCACTCTCTAATTAGAAACAGGAGGGTTAAAAATACACCCGTATATTAAGTATATACGAGGCCCACCCGGCATTCTTCACTCATGAATATTTGAGTCAAAACTCGAAATCTAATGCGATCATTAGCTTTAATCTCAGGCATGTGGGAGTGTTAGCCAGGCTCTCTCTGGTACTGGTCTCTAATTAGTTACAGTTACATTTATATAGCGCTTTTTCTAGACACTGAAAGCGCGTTACATAATATGGGGGGGGGGGAGCTGGAATTTCCTCAACCACCACTAGTGTGTAGCATTCACCTGGATGATGCGACGGCAGTCATAGTGCAGCAGAACGCCCACCACACACCAGCTATTAGTGGAGAGGAGAGAGTGATGTAGCCAATTCAGAGATGGGGATTATTAGGGGGCCATAATAGAGAAGGGCCAATTTCGGCAGGACCCCGGGGTTATACCCCTACTCTTTTAACATAAGCATCCTGGGATTTTTAATGACCATAGGGAGCAGGACCTCAGTTTAACGTCTCATCACCGTGCTGTTTTTATAGTATAGTGTCCCCGTCACTATACTGGGGCATTAGGACCCACACAGACCACAGGGTGAGCGCCCCCTGCTGGCCTCACTAATAAAACCTCCTGCAGCAACCTGTTTTCCCCAGGAGGTCTCCCATACAGGTACTCACCAGACTCAACCCTGCTTAACTTCAGCAGGAAACCTGTCCAGAACAGCTGGGAGATATGGCTCTGGCAATAAGTTATAGGAGGAAAAAGATTAATAGTCTTAGGTCTTCTTAATGATTTTGAACCTACAATCTCCATTACATACCAACAAAGGGTTTGCTGTGTCCGTGCTTGATTAGGTGAAAACTGGAGCATTTGTGTGTTTCTTCTTCTTTTCTATGATAAAGTGGTCTGAAAAGAGCTAAATGTATACATATAGGGTACAGATACATTTGAGTTTCGCATCTGCCCCAACAACTGCCCTTAGCCCTTCATTATACCTGAGTCCAGGCCAAAACGATGCTAGATTATTGCTTAAATTGAATTTTCAGGTCATCTGGTTCATTATACTATCCTGTTTTGTGTTGCTTTGTACTTGTGAAAAATTCACGTGGCGTAATTGTGCGTGAATACAAAGTGGACGTCAGTTGTAGAGAGATTCATTTCTCTTTCCTCTTATCATTGGCAGCGAGTTGTGAACAGATTGGCATAGCCCTCAAACCAACCCCCCCAACACCCACCACCCCCCCAGCGCCTTCTCCTCCATCACTGTGCTGTAATCACTGTGCAAATGACAACCTCCAGGAAGCTCACACTAGCCTGGCAGCTCACCCAGACACACACACACACGCACACACACCTTCACAAAACCATACAGAGGAGATAAAATGTGTACACAAGCAATTTGCTATTGGATAGAAATACTGGATAACATCTTGTCTGTTCATTTCCTCTCATGCCAGTTTCCATAGTTGTTCAGTGAATGCTTCGATATGAACTTAATAGGATTCAAGACCCGGCTCCGGGTCCGAATTAGTTTCTGATCAAAAGTTTCTTCCTACTATCAGATCGTCTGTTTCTCCACCGTACATCACAAATACGCCCTTATTCAGGGATTGATACTACTATAAATATAGAAAATATAGACAAAGCTGGGGTTTTTTTGTTTGTTTGTTTTTAGATTATTTACTTTGGTATTCATTTAGCTTGTAGATTAGGGGTGAAATAGGAAAAGCTGTAAACTCAGATTACTGTTCTTGGCTGACAGGAGTGGAACACCACTGTCCTAGCTCATCCGCCTTAATGTATTGTGTGTTCTGAGATGATCTTCTGCTCACCAACGGTGTAAAGAGTGGTTATTTGAGTTATCATAAACTTCCCGTCGAAACAGTTTGGCCATTCCCTTCTGTCCACTTTCACCAACAAGGTGTTTATGCTCGCGGAACTGCCAGATGTTTCTTGTGTAAACTCTAGAGACTGTTGTGCACGAAACTCCCAGGAGATCAGCATTTTCTGAAATACTCAAACCATCTTGCCCAGCTTTGCCATGGTCACATTGTATGTTCATTCTGATAACGTATTCCTATTCGGTTCCAACGGACATAACGTTTCAAGAAACAAATGAAAATATACAAAGAGAAAGAAGTTTACAAAATGTAACACGGTAGTGAACATCTGGGAAGGTTCACTACTGTGCCGAGTTTTTCCATTTGGAGATAATGGCTCTCAGTGTGGTTCTTTGGAGTCCCAGAGCCTTTGAAATAGCTTTGTAACCCTTCTTCCTCATCATTTCTGGAATTTCTTTCAACTTTTGCACAGTGTGTTAGTGTGTAAGACCTTTTAATCAACTCCATGCTGTTGTAAAAGTTCTATTTAAGTGTAGATTTGATTGAACAGGGTTTGTAGTAATCAGGCCTGGTCGTGTCTAGCCCAGCTGAACCCCATTATCAATGCAGAAGCAATCGGGACAGGGGCAAATACTTTTTCACAGCACTGCGCCTTATATTGAAACCGTTGAGGCTACTGGACAGTTAGATTTACGACCACGTCGGGCTTTTCTGTCAACAGAAACTGTAAATAAATGGTTGGTATTGTCTGTGTTTATACCGGAGAATAGAAATAGAAAGTAGAGCAGAGAAATAGACGGTTTCTTCCCTCTCAGATGTTGCTCCAGTCTGTTTTCATTTCCACCGAAAACCAGGTTTGTTGTGAGTATGTTGCATTATTTTTTCCATGATTGTGTAAGCTGCACCTGGCTTTGCTATTCCTACAGCATCAAATGCATTAATTACACACCGGATCCACGTAGCAGCAGTTTATAAACGTGTTGTGCTTTCGAAGCACAAGGCAATCATTCATGCTCGGTAAAACGAAGCCGGGGACGCATCAGGAGGACTTGAAGGTGCCAGTGTTTGGCCATTAACTGAGAGACCGAGAAGCTATAAAATGAATATTGGGTTCCGGGTTAAATCAGCACGCCACCACGAACGAGTTTGTGTCTGCTGTGCTGATGATGTAATGGGCAGTTATTTGGCAGGTAATAATAGCGGTGTCTTTGTGCGTCGTGTTGAACTGTAGCGTGCTGGAGGTCCTGCAGAATTACGACACATGGACAAATAAATGACTTTAGTTAAATACTGGAGAAAGATTTTAGTCTGTGTGTTCTCTGACAATACAGAGACTCCAGCTGGACCTTATACTGGAATAAAGCGCCTGACTGAAGGCCAAGACCAGACAGACAGAGCGGTGCGCAGACAGACAGACAGACAGACACAAAGATAAACAAAAAGAAAGACACACAGACCCAAAGACACACACAGACTTCAGACGGACAGACACACACACGTACACACACACACACACACACATACACAGACAAACACATACAGAACGACGTGCAGGAAGACAGACAGGCAGACAGACACAGAGACGCAAAGACAGACACAAAGACAAACAAATAGAAGGACACACAGACCCAAAGACACACACAGACTTCAGACGGACAGACACACACACACATACACAGACAAACACACACAGACACATGTGCATGCACACACACACACACACACACACACACACAAACAGGAAGGCACAAAGAGAGACATACAGACAGACATGGGGACAGAAAGACACACACACAGACTCAATGACACACACAGAGACCTAGACACACACAGAGAAACACACACAGGCACATGTGCACACACACACACACACACACACACACACAGGAAGGCACAAAGAGAGCCAGATGTGGAGACAGACACCGAGACAGAAAGACTGATGCACAAATACAATGACACACACAAAGGCAGACACACGGACAAACACATACAAAGACGGATGGACACACATAAACACACAGACAGACATGGAGACAGACACGGATACAGTAAGACTGACGCACAAACACAAAGAGAGAGACGCAGACAGACACCAAGGCTGGCAGACAGACAGGTATTCAGAGCGACGCACAGACAAACACACACACAGGTGGATGTACACACATAAATACACAGACAGACAAACACATATACACACAAGCACGCACACACACATACGGATACAGAAAGACTGACACACAAACACAGAGAGAGAGAGAGACGCAGACAGACACCAAGGCCGACAGACAGACAGGTATACAGAGCGACACACAGACAGACATGGAGACGGACCTGGCGCCACAAACACACACACACACACACACACACACACACTAATAATGGATAATAATTGGACTACTTGCTCAACCTGAACTGTTTCCGTTCTGTGTAATTAAATCCATACCCTTCTAAGAAGTGCTGATTGTTGATGAAACATACAGATTTCATCCTGGAGTCGAGTAAACTGCTGATTTTATTTACTCAAACACAACTTCAGCAGGTGAAATGACTAAACTGTCACCAAGCTGGACTCGGCACTGCAGCTGTGCACCGCTGCTTTAAGCCATTTACAGACCGGTATGGATCGGCTCCCGACATAATGGATTGGAAAGAACATCTGTGTTTGCAGCCGTCTGCTAAGCGGATCTTAGCTCTCCATGACTCTGCTTTTAGTGAAGCACCTTTCAATCTATAAGCCATTAGCAACCAGATGAGCAACCTTAGCCTTGGCTGTCATTTCCTTTGGTCTGATGTCAATCTGAACAACCTCCTAATGTTTCTAAATCTCCCTCCTCTCCAGGACGCATCGCTGCTCCTCAAACATTTGCAAACACAGCACTGAGTCGTGAAATGAGATTTCGGCGTTATCATTGTCCGACCCTAGCCGTCGTCCCGTCCCTCACCGTGTCTGCCTTAACCACTTCACCACTACAGTCGAACGGCAGATCGATAAGATTGAGCTGGAAGAGCTGCCGAGCACCGATATGGGAAATGCGTCAGAATTAAAATTGCTAAAACACGGGTGCAGATATAGCAACGTGTGGCGAGGTGTGATTAGCTTAGTGTTTATGAGATCGCATGCTTCCTGTATATCTTATTAACGTTTGCCCGAAGGTACATAAAGCAGCACAAAAAGAATTATTGTCTTTCTGCTGGTTCGCAGTCATTTGATGAGACAGCGACTTACAGATTTCAAGCTGAGTCGTACATCAGTTAAGCTCAATCAGACAATTTCACGGCCTCGCCGTCAACTTGGGACTGGTTACAGTGTCAGCAATTAAATCATATCATCGATTGATCATGTTTCATCTTTTAATTAGAACGTTTCTAGAAGAATGACCTCGTATCTGTTCTTCCATATTGTTTTCACTAAGGGTATCTTAGTGAACCCTGCTGTAATCCTTAATTCTACCCCCCACCCCCCCAATAGAAAAATATTTTAAATCCTACATACACATAGTAATTGCAAAGTAAATGGAAGTAGGAAGTAGGAAGTAAATAGGTAGTGGGATTGGGATCCACCCTTAAATGTTTTTTTAAATTTTTTTTTTTTTTTTTTTAGAATTTACAGCTTATGCCGGGGTGTTAGTATGCTAGGTTCAGTTGCTGTTTAGTCTTGGGGTGCGTGTCAATCAGCTCCCTAGTTCAGTAGTCAGGGTGCTGATCAGGGAGTCGGCCATTTTAAGGGCTGTCGCAATCACAAAATCCTTCCAGTGCACTGGAACGTTCGCTCCTTAAAAAAAAATCCCACAATGCACCGTAAAAACCAGGGAGCATGGATGCTCAGTATGTTCCCTTACTGGAAATGACGGCATATTTTCGGAACCCTCTCAGCTTGAAAAAAAAAAAAAAAATGGATCGTACACTACCTAGTGGATTTTTAAAAAATCGTTAAACGCTTAAAAGTCATTAGACTCAAACAAACCGTATACAGAACGTCGAATAAAGTTCAAAATGGCTAACGTAAGTAATCATTTGAGCTACAACATCGATAACATGCTGCTTACATTTGTAGAAGAAGTTGGCTGAGAGTTTGACTGTATTCATGCTTACCTCTTATACTGATGAGTACGTCCTAGATCAGTGGCCGAACAGTAGGTACTGAATCAAACGCAGTAGGTACTGAATCAAACCCAGTAGGTACTGGATCAAACCCAGTAGGTACTGAATCAAACCCAGTAGGTAATGAATCAAGCGCAGTAGGTACTGAATCAAACGCAGTAGGTAATGGATCAAACGCAGTAGGTACTGAATCAAACCCAGTAGGTACTGAATCAAACGCAGTAGGTAATGAATCAAACGCAGTAGGTACTGAATCAAACGCAGTAGGTAATGAATCAAGCGCAGTAGGTAATGAATCAAACGCAGTAGGTACTGAATCAAACGCAGTAGGTAATGAATCAAGCGCAGTAGGTACTGAATCAAATGCAGTAGGTAATGAATCATACGCAGTAGGTACTGAATCAAACCCAGTAGGTACTGAATCAAACCCAGTAGGTAATGAATCAAACGCAGTAGGTACTGAATCAAACGCAGTAGGTACTGTCACAGTATGCGATTTCGGACGCAGCCAGATGAGACGTGCTTTTATTGGAAGATGTTATCTTTAATAAGTAATTATTAATAATTTGCTCATAATTAAGACTCATTAATACCACAGTAACTCCGTATTGTATCATTTCGTGTCACACCACCCCATCGTTGACTCTATTCCTAAAACAGCACTCACTGTTGTGTTTAATTTACCACTTACTGATTCTCCAAGTGCGACTGGAAAAAAAAAATCTTATGATTCTCATTAGAACTTTTTTTTTTTTTCTATCACAGAGTGTAATTCAGGATTCGTTCTCACACTCTTGGATAAAAAGTTCCAAAAAGGTTAATAAAGACGTCTTACTGTACCTCGAGGAAACCTTGGTTCAGTATAAAACAGACGGCATATTTTTTTTAGTGTATGCACGTCAGAGTGCACGTATCATGAATGCACGTATCATGTATAAACTATGATACCGTGAATAAATAATCATATTTGTGTTACACTGAAATACTTATTGATCTAAAATGTGGTATTTATTAGTATACATAAATCATATAGGTCAGCCTTTTGTGCCTGAATGAATTTCTTTGTTTGATCATTGTTTGATCTGCTCTGCTTTCTAAGGATGAAAGGGTAAAATAATGAATCATAGATTTCGGGTTTGCCGAAGGCCATGCTTAACTTCAAAGCCGCGGCTATCAGTCTGAAAAGATACTATTGACGCGTAACTTTGAGTGTCCTCCAAACACTGATCAAAGTGGAATATTTCACAGAAAGTAACAATGATAATCTTCTACTTAGTCCACAAAGAGAGCTACTGAGACAACAGGTATTATTTTTACTGTCTGTATTGTTGTTGTTGACATTTGGATTGAGCGCAATTGGGAACAGTTATGTTTAGGCCGGTCACGATAAATGTCATATATCAAGGAGGTAACAGTGGACTTCAGTTCCCATCAGCGACTGCACTGCACTACATGTCACATGACCACCTGCACCTGATTCACGTTTCTGTTAATGAGCACACTTATATATAGCCATTGTCTGCGCTGCTTCTCTGTCTTTCATTTGTCCTAGATGTCCGTGTCCCATGTTACCGTGTTTCTTGATCTGGTTAGTTTATGTTTAGTTTTGCCACAGTATTATGCCAAGTTGTCTTAGCATCTTTGTTTTGTTGTTTGTTTGTTCAATAAACGTTATATATCTGCGATCGCTTCCGAACCCAATTCTTGAAACGTGACAATCGTCTTATCGTACCATATACGGACATGACCTTGATCATTTTTGCTGACCTCCATATCGCGCATTTTGTTTACATGTGTGTTTGTTTATATAAGAACGAACGTCACCAACATTTTAGCCGTCTGCTCGGCTTCTGTCATCTCGAGTGCTCTAGGGCTGTCACATTAACATTCGATCTTTGTATATATTCGTCGGATTTAAGATAAAAACGCACTTTCGAACGCAAAACTGTGTAGGTTCAAGGTTAAGGTGTGTAGTAAGCACTAGCACTAGATTTTAATTAAAACATACTGTTAAGAACAAATGACGTGCAAGATATTAACAACGCACTAACAATGTTTTTTTAGTTTTTTAAGTTCTATTGTTTGAAATAATCCAGCCGTAGCCAGTAAAGTCGGGGATCGAGCCGCTTAAGCTGCGTGAGCTGAAGCTGAAGAGTGAACGAACAGCGGTAAACTGAAGCGCTTTACTAGCGGGTTAATGAACTCACCTGAACACTTCGTATACACGTATGAGATTAATCAGACATTTACACACAACATAAACACAGTATCACAACTCGCTTCTGCACCACAAAATGACGCGAATACACAAGTGAACATGAAGTTAAGTAAGACGCTAGGTAGAACGGTAAGTCACGCTGTGAGTACACTCGTTCTGTAACAACGCACTAAAACACAGATAATGAAGAACTACAGCGTAAAGAATCCACAATATTGTATTACGGTCCGTTTTATTTATTCTTTTGGTTGTGTGGTTTTATTTGATTGATTTAGGAAATTTAATTTTGTTTGACATTCTAATTACAATGTCTTAATAATTAAATTCTTAAGAATGAAAAGTTCATCGGTCTTTGAGAGAGTGTACTTGCATTATTATGCTGTTATATTATCATCATATCAGAGGAATAAAATGGTCTTAAACTGACAATAATATCGTTTATTGCAATTATTTCTGGGACAATATATCGTCCAACAAATGTAGTTATCGTGACGGGTCTAGTTATGTGTCGGACACTTTGTGATCGATTCTTTGAAATTCAACAGTGGAAATATTTCATCCACATAGTATGTATGGACTAGTCTGAAAGTTATTCTGTAAATAAAACGGTAAGATAGTGTGAAAGTGAGGTACTTGTATCGCAACAAAAAGCGTGTTCACTGTCAAGCCATATCGCACTGTCGGTGAAAAGAGTAGAATTACAGCTAGATTCTTTCTTTATTTATTTATTTATTTTAGAACCATGCAAATCGTTGCATTTATATCAACATTAAAAGCGTCGTGTAGCATAACTGTGAAAGCCTGAGCACTGGGAGATATCAGTAAGCACACACAGAACCCTGCAGAAGACTCGGCCATGGAGGAATCCTGATAGTCATCTACTATAAAGAAGATATTCACAAGCTGTCAATAAATATTTAATCCTCGGCGATCATCAAACACAGACTCCAAAGCGCAAACCCAGGCGGACATGAATTATACAAGATTATCACCTCAGATTTCTTTTAAAAGAAAGAAAACAGCGTCTTCAAACGCGTACCCCATGGGCTGCCGCTGTGTTGTTGTTGTTGTTTAAATACGGGAGACGCTTTGAGGGATAACTTTGTTCTTTTCGCTCTTTTATTTAGTTACACCTAGAGCTCAAGTTCATAGAGAATGTAAGTTTAAAGCACAGCATGTTCAAATCAGCCCAGTGTGCAGAGATAATGACTTCCGTTTTATTAAAGTAAACTGGGCTAAACTGAAGCGTTTTAGCATCGTAGTGTGTTTAGCAGCATGCTCTCAGCTTCCTTTAGTCATTAGAGCTTCCAACAGCGTTATATTTTCTGGCCCACTCTTCCCATCTGGCCCTCTCATTCTTGGCCTCCGGTAATCTCCAAGTGCAATTAGCTGTGTAAAATCCTCACCCAGGCATAAGAACCGGGGCCAGTGTTCACAGTTTCTTCTTTCATCATTAGTTCTTGTGCAAGTAAAATTTGACATTTATTAATGAACATCACACGTAATAAGCGTTTAATATTACACAATGCCCGCAGTGAAATGTTGCTCCTGTTATCACTTACATTATAGCAGCTATAAAAACAGTTGTTCCCTCACAAGCCTCTCTTTTAATCCAAGATGAAAAGCACAAAAGTTCATCTGTAATGAAGACTTTCCTGTTAAAAACTGTTAAAAACACTGACACTGGAGACTCCTTGCATCACTGTTAAAAAAACAACATTATTATTGTGTTCTGTCATCGTTTTTGAATATCTCAGATTACTGTGTTCTGTCATCGTTTTTGAATGTCTCAGATTACTGTGTTCTGTCATCGTTTTTGAATATCTCAGATTATTGTTACGTCACGTCGTCATTTTTGAATATCTCAGATTATTGTTACGTCACTTCATCGTTTTTGAATATCTCAGATTACTGTGTTCTGTCATCGTTTTTGAATATCTCAGATTACTGTGTTCTGTCATCGTTTTTGAATATCTCAGATTATTGTTACGTCACATCATCGTTTTTGAATATCTCAGATTACTGTGTTCTGTCATCGTTTTTGAATATCTCAGATTATTGTTACGTCACGTCGTCATTTTTGAATATCTCAGATTATTGTTACGTCACTTCATCGTTTTTGAATATCTCAGATTACTGTGTTCTGTCATCGTTTTTGAATATCTCAGATTACTGTGTTCTGTCATCGTTTTTGAATATCTCAGATTACTGTGTTCTGTCATCGTTTTTGAATATCTCAGATTATTGTTACGTCACATCATCGTTTTTGAATATCTCAGATTACTGTGTTCTGTCATCGTTTTTGAATATCTCAGATTATTGTTATGTCACGTCGTCATTTTTGAATACCTCATCTTATTGTGTTCTGTAAAAAAAACAAGATCATTGTGTTCTGTCATCGTTTTTGAATATCTCAGATTATTGTGTTCTGTCATCATTTTTAAATATCTCAGATTATTGTTACGTCATGTCATCGTTTTTGAACGTCTCAGATTACTGTGTTCTGTCATCGTTTTTGAATATCTCAGATTATTGTTACGTCATCCTTTTTGAATATCTCAAGATTATTGTTATCATCTTTTTGAATATCTCGGATTATTGTCATCGTTTTTGAATATCTCGGACTATTGTTGTCATTGTTTTTGAATATCTCGGATTATTGTAGTCATGTTTTTGAATATCTTGGATTATTGTTGTCATCGTTTTTGAATATCTCGGATTATTGTTCTCATCGTTTTTGAATATCTCGGATTATTGTTCTCATCGTTTTTGAATATCTCGGATTATTGTTCTCATCGTTTTTAAATATCTCGGATTATTGTTACGTCATATTTTTTGAATGTCTCAAATTATTGTTACATCATCGTTTTTGAATTTCTCATATGTCATCATTTTTCCAATCGCAAATTTATCCGTCCGGGGATTAATAAAGTATTATATTATCTTATTATCTTATGTTATCTTTTTTATATTTCTGTTTTCTCACTCCACACTACCATGTGAAAACTGCGTTTTCAAGCGTATCCACTTGGGAGAGCGTTTTCGAGAAGCTCAATTTTTGCAGCACAAAAACGTCTCAGTGTGGACAGAAGGCCAAAACTTAGAGTAAAAGACATGTTTTCAATTTATCCGGATTAATGTGGACATAGTCTTAGTATATAAACCTGTGGTTTGCAGCTGCACTACTGTCAGAGCTGCTGTTAGAGCAGACTAATCACCTTCTGACCAATCAGCTTTGAGAATTGGTATAAGTAAAAAATAACTAAAATAAAAAACAACACTCGAGGGCATGCTGTTCTAGGAAAATAACAATGATGGCGTGTTGTGATGCGGCTAAATGAGCAACAGAGTTACTGTTACTACCCTGAATCTGATTATTTACCTATAACAGCGCATCCACACCAATTTCCCATTTACGTTTTCGTAACGGACGCGTCGTACTTTTTATCCGTTTATATAATGTCCATGAAATCATTACGTTTCTGTTATCACATTATAGTGGCTATAAACAGTCATTCGCTTCACTCTCCAGTTTCCCCGTTGTGGAACAGTTAAAGTTAAAGATTTACCTCCGACACTGGAGACTCCTTCCAAAAATGCTAAATAAACACAGAACTTCACCTTATCACCACACGCTCTTTAACCTGTTAATGTAGAACATCCACTATACAAGTCCCTGTGTAAGCTGTTACTATAGAAACACTAACATGTTAGCATTATAACAAGCGCATTAATATAAAGTTTGTACATACCACTACTGTCTAAGCTGCTGTTAAAGAAAATGAATCAACACATCCTGACCAATCAGAAGCAAGCTTTCAACAGCGCTGTGGTCGAATTTTGGGTTTAAGAAACGACACAATATTTTATAGTGAGATAAACCGTGAAAAATGACTAGCTATTATTGGCCAGGTGGTATCTTTTCTTTATGTGCAGCATAGAAGATAAATCTATCAGTGCAGTGGCCTATCTCTCCATCCAGTACTGAACTAAAGATCTTTATTTCACGTTTCCACTGACAGTTCTCATTAGATGCTGCCCAAAGTGTTTGAATCCTCTCTCTCTCTCTCTCTGTGTGTGTGTGTGTGTGTGTGTGTGTGTGGGTGGGTGGAAGTGAGAGGTCTCTGTGTGATCTCTGCTTTTCAATATCCTGCTCGCTTGACTCTGAAGCCATCATCATTACCACAGGGACACAACAAAGTTCCCCATGCCTTTAAGGTGTGAGGAGAGAGAAGTGTTCTCTGGAATTTCATTTTTATTCCTGCTCTTGAAACACGAATACCACATGCCAAGCATAATATCTGAAGTGCGTATGTTTTGGTGGGTTATTTAGAATTTTAAATAGCATTAAATTCAAATATGCCATAGTGCTCATTAGGGATGGGGTGATATATTATCGTTTACGCGATATACCGGTATAAATTCTCCTCACGATATGAATGTCTTCCCACGATAATAACGATAAAGCCTAATCGATGACGTATTTCTGCGTGCGGCCAGTTCGCAGCTCACGTGCAGAGCGAAAACGAGTACGGCGGAAGGCGGACGCTAAGCCGAGGAGGAGTTTATCGCTAAACGAGGAGCTAGCGCTACAATCTAGAGCTGGTTTGGTTTCACTTTTAGATCAATGTTTGTGTTTCTGAGGCTCTCAAGATCACAGCTATGACTTGTAGCCAAAAACAGTGTTGAATGGTACTATATTTATATCGTCACTGATATCGTTATCGCAATAAATCCCAGAAAATATCGTGATGTAGTTTTAAATCCATATCGCCCATTCCTAGTGCTCATGTTAGAATATGTTTACTGAAAAGCCTGTACATTGTTCTGTAGCCATGCTATAATTCTGCTAATTGTAATACATTTTGTTCTTGGCTTTGGAAAGGAGGAAATATCTTGCACTAAAGACTAAAGTTAAATCTTTAGATCAGGACAGCCACAAAGTTACACCATTCTGTTGGCTTGGAGACTTGTGAATTGTTTGCTGCAAGTGGTTAATCTGTTATTTTTACCACTTTTACTGCGAGATCCATCCCACCGACTCTGACCATCTGTGAAGGTTTTTGGAATATACATATACAGTCACTTTTTTTTTTTTCACTGTAGAAACTGAGCCAATCTCTTACAGTTTAATGTTGGAATAAAAATAAACAGGCTGCAAAATAATATAGGAACTGTTAAAAAATTTTTAATAAAATAAAAAACACCACTAACCCCTTGTTCTGGGGACAATATGGATTTTTTTTTACCATATATATACCATATATAGTTGAGGTCAGAAGTTTACATACGCCTTGTAGAATCTGCAAAATGTTAATAATAATTAAAAAAAACGAGAGATCATTAATATTGCATGTTTTTTTTATTTAGTTCTGCCCTGAAGAAGCTATTTCACATAACAGATGTTTACATATAGTCCACGAGACACAATAATAACTGAATTTACACACGCTCTTCTTAGTACTGTGTGTCGTTACCTGGATGATCACCGACATGATGCGTTTATGTTTTGTGAGAGTTCTTCACCGGTCCCTTGTTTGTCCTGAGCAGTTAAACTGCCCACTGTTCTTCAGAAAAATCCTTCAGGTCCTGCACATTCTTTACTTTTCCAGCATCTTCTGCGTATTTAAGCCATCGGTGACTATATGATGTTAAGATCCGTCTTTTCACACCGAGGACGACTGAGGGACTCGTACACGACTATCACAAAAGGTGCAAACGTTCACTGATTCTCGAGAAGACAACACGATACATTAAGAGCCCGGGGGGAGGTAAACGTTTGAACAGGATGAAACATGGACTAAGCAGGGAAAAAAAGGATCTTTAAACAAAAATAGTAATAATTTAGGACTCTCTTCCACCTTATTTCACGATCACATCAGTAATAATAACATTACAGATAGTTTCACAGTCACACAGCCTCCATACAGACCCCAGAGACAGCACACTAACTGAGAATATATGTTTTAATACGGGTTAGATGAAAACATTCTTTTACAGCAGTTTGCATTGTTGTTTTTATTGGAAATCATTCCCCTTGCAGCCTGCACCTCTACGTCTTTATCGCTGCCTTGAATAGCACGAGGAGCGACTCAGCGCTTCACAACTGTTAGAACACACTTTCAGCCATGTGTGTAATAAAGCTGCTTTTGTCCTCGTGAGTACATGAGCTGTGTGAATTACAGAAACTGCTTTGTCATGCAGTAAATGAAGCCCCACTCCACTCTCCTCGTGTGAGGTTTTCAGCTTTAGGCCTTTTTCCCCTTCGCGAATGATAGATTTCATCTCGTTGCTTATTTTATGTACAGCTTCGTGCATTTTAATTATAAATGATTTAATAGAACCTAGCTGGCTCTTAACTGCCTTGGTACTTAGTGGTATGTTGTATTCACTGATATGTAGAAGCAGAAGTGAATAGACAGTGCATTGCTATCTGTGCTTAAATAAATAAATAGAAATAAAATACACAAAATTTTGGAATAAGTAAAGTATGGACTACATAAATGATACAGTGTATGAATATATTCTATATAATAATTAGGGGTGGATGATACTATATGATACAATATGACAAAAATGTCAGTTATAAGCATCACAATATTTAGGTTTAATGGTACAGTTATACTAATTTAATTTGACTTGTTAATGAATGAATTTGACCAATTTTGACAAGATTTGAACATCTAATCAGCTGCTTCCAAGCTAGAGTTTGTAAATGTTCTCAAAATACTGACGACACAAACAGAAAAGCGTTCTCATGTACGTAGAAGAGGGTAGCTAGCACGTTTCTCTAAGTGTGTTAGGGTGCCTTCAGATGTTGAGCGTTTTTTGTGCTTCACTCACCACAGAGGTAGGCACACCATGCGCTACCGTGAGACTTGAAGCCGTGCTACATCGTCAAGATGCATTAAAAGCATAGATCATTCATAGCTAGCCCATTCCGCACGTTTCCAAATCTAGCATGTATTTAAGTTCAGACCAAAAAAAAAAAAACGTTCTGCCATCAGTCGTCCTTTGAAGAAGATGGGAGAAAACATGGAGGGCAAGAAAATGTGTGCATGAGACTCTATTGTCTTAGCAAACTAACCGCGAGTTCAACCTAATCCGTAAGCTAGGGAGCCTTGACAACTAATTCCGGTGAATTTTTCGCAGTCGCACCACAAAGGTGTACTATTTACTGTGCTCCAGTCCTGTGAAAACCTGTGAAAAGATTTTCAATAACAATAACACCCCTTATCGCAGCATCACGAAACTAAATAACATGACAAGTTGAAGCAATGACGTTATGCATCGCCAAGCACGGACAGCTTCCAATCTGATGCAGGCCGTGCTGCGGTTTGGTCGAGGCGGACCACTCCCAGGCTTGAAAACAGCGCTAACAATTCAGTAATCAAACTGAAATCTAGGCTAAAAGTCTTAAAACAAAATAATCAGATCAATTTCAATGTCTATTTAACGTTATTATTATACTCTATACTGTACAAATGGTCACCAACCCTGTTCCTGAATAGAGTAGTGGATACCAACCTAGTTCCTGGAGATCTACCTTCCTGAAGACTTTAGCTCCAGCAATAATTGTGTCCACCTGACCATCCAGGCAATGATTAGATGGTCAGGCGGGAACGTTTATGGTTGGAGCTAAATTCTTCAGGAAGGTAGATCTCCAGGAACTAGGTTGGTATCCACTACTCTATACAAATTAATATAGCTAACTCTAGCAAACCTTCTTAAAGGAATGGATAGTTCAAGTAAACTTTCCAGGCTCACTAAAGTCTAATGAAATGAGCTGTTTTATAGAGCCCACCCATAGCATCATCATTAATACCTTTCAGGATCAGTGCTGAGTACTTTTGAATGATTAGAATTTTTTTTTTCGGATGAGAGATTGGCCACATTAGTTCCAGAAGAATCAAAATGGCCCAGGAGGAATGAGTATCTCGGGTGGAATCGAGGAAACGGACCAGTGCTTGGCACAGGCAGAAGGGTGGCTTGTGCATTTGGCTGTGCTCACTAAATGATTGAGTCAGGGGAGCAAAATGAACATCACTTAGGAGAGACTGAAGGCAAACACAACAGCTGTGGTTTTTAGAAACGTTTACGAGGCAGCAAAAACATCTTTGCGACTTCAGGAAGCTCAGAATCTCAACTGGAAAAGCAGCAACGAACAGCAAGCATTTTTAAAAGGAAATGAGAGGCTTATATTGTTTATTGGCTGAGATTGTGAGAAGAGATTTCATGTTTTGAATCATTACTCGGTAATTGAATTCATTAGACAGATTCGTTAGTCATGGTGTAATTACGGCCGCAATAAATGATTCGAATAAGACCTGTTGCAAATCAAAACCTGATTTAGTTGGTAATATTGTGAACGGAATAATCATTCATTGGCGTAGAGATACAGGCTGGCTTTGATAACGACGCCGAAACCTCACTAAACACCATGCCAGAGAGAAAGAGCGTTAAACAGTGTGCTTAAGTGAAGGGGAGGTTTTTATGGAGTGTGTAGTGGACACAAGGAAGGACATTAATCTTAGGGTTCAATCCTTTAGCTGTCTCCTGTGTCCAAAGGCGACACAATGGCGCTACAATGGCTTTCCGCACAATGCGAGCGTTTTCAGCGGCGCGAACAATTGTCGAGTCAGTCAGCGATCAGCCTGTATGTGATTCTTCACACTTTTCACTCACCCGTCCTCTTTTATTTATTACCTCATTTATATGAGCGGTTTTGGCTCCTTCGACCCACTGTTTAAGCCATTATACTAATGCGTCTCTTTCTTCGCGCTCCTTCCTCACCGCTCCTTCCTGCTGTCCGTTTCACCTCTTCGTGGATTTTTCTCTCCTTTTGGTTTTCAGGGACCGTAGGTAATTGCCCTTAGACTTTAAGGGTAGATGTGACCTTGAGATTCACAGACGTATTCAATAAGCAGCAGGCTTCTATGCCATTACCTTTCATGTCTGCAGAAAGTCAAAGGGTCTCACAGGGCTTTTTCTCCACCTGGCCTTCAGTGTTTAAAGTTTGAAACATGGTTTAGGGTGCTAATGAATCAAGGGATTCAGAGTATTTGAAATGCACCAGTTTAAGAAAAGGGGCGGGGGGGGATGATTCGCATTGTGAATCTGAAAAACCGATCCATATTGCTTCCACACAAATGAGCTGAACGCACAGCAAAAGTGCGTGCTCGAAATGGACTCGCTTTTATATAAATGTAGGTTAAAAACGTTTCTCGACACTGCTGCTGAGGGAATGAGTGCTATAAGGTGAGTGATAACAGGAACTAACTTGTTTCATGGACATTCCACAGCATTAAATGCAACTAGAAATGTTTAGAATTAGCCGATTGGCTAGTTGATACCGGTCACCTGACAGGATGTAAGGTGGTTTGTTGACAGTTCATAGAGTGTCTACAATGAACTATCCTAAAGTGTTTTTTAGACAAAAGCAAAACTAAACATTAGGTTGCAAACATCATTTCCACACTATAGGATGGGATTTTATTTAGGTAGTACTGAATCCGCTAGAGTATGATGCATTTTGATTCGTAAGGCACTGACTCGATATTTAACGATCGCACTGAATCTGACACTGTATGATACAGTACAATATGACTCGATGATCACCTTGCTAGTCTGTTTATACATCGGTTTAAAAATGTATAAACGTTCTAATCAATAATAGTCAGTTTATGATTGTTGATCATTGTCTTGATTCATTTCATTCATTGCCATTAAAATCGATGCTACAATCCAATTTGTCCAATTGTTACACCAACAAATGTGTGATACATATTGTATATGCATATTTATTAGAATTCTGTTTCTATTTATCGCCCAACTTCATGCTAAAGTGAATTGATGTCTACATCATATCAGTACTTGTAACTAGGGATACGTCGATACTGATCCTGGTACTGGATATCGGTTTACTAAGCCTAGTGTGCGATGTCACACTAACGAGCAGCCAACACAAAATGACCGTGATCTGTAGACATTACACGATTAACGATGGCAATCAGAGGAAAGCAGCCGGCAAACTGTGCTCTGTGAAAATATCAAGAGGAGGAACTACAGCGTCTTCCTACAATGCAAGTAGGCCGATAAAACATCTTATAGCGTTTAAGCAGTAGAGTATGTTTAATAGTGGGCGCATGAGTCAATGTAGGTCAATAGAATGAGCGCAAGCTGCCATGAATTGCGCACACGAGTGAATTCAGGAGAGTAGAGCAACGAAGCGTGCGTGCAGAAAAACCATCATATGTGAGAGCACTTGAGTTCAGCGAGCAATGAGCACCAAGTCACAGCCACTTCCTCATGAGTCAAGGTGCGATTCACAGAACTTAATGAACTGAGTCAGCTGCGTAAAATGTTCCACGATGCCGCTGATTGTTTAACACTAAGTGTGTCATTTTGGTATCAGTAACAAGAAGAACCTAAAAACTGAAATAAATGTTCCCATAGTAAATAGAAGTATTCCAAATATTCCCATGGAAATATTCGCAGTAGTAACCTAAGCTATGGGCCTTTAGTGACAGGATAGTGTATATGATTTCCATTTTGGGAACACGGTGGCTTAGTGGTTAGCACATTTGCCTCACGTTTCGGGGTTCGAATCCCACCTCCTACCTTACGAGTTTACATGTTGTCTCCTTTGGGGGTTTCCTCTGGGAACGTTGTAAGATGAATGGCATTTCCAAAAATGTGTGTTCGTTTGTACCCTGTGATGGGTTGGCACCCCGTCTAGGGTGTCCCCTGCCTTGTGCCCCGAGTTCCCTGAAATAGGCTCCAGGCTCCCCCACAGGCCTGTGTAGGATATGTGGTATAGAAAATGGATGGATTTTCATTTTCTTTTTCTGAACTGTTCACCTTTCTACTTCCATCTTATTTTCTTCTCTCTCTCTCTCTCTCTCTCTCTCTCTCTCTCTCTCTCTCGCTCTGTCCTTTCTATCTAACAGTGTTTAATCCTCTTAGGCATGGGCCAGCATAATGTTTGCTCTTAAAGCATTTTCTCCAGTGCTCTGGGATTATGCTCCTTTTCATTGAATCAAAATTCCATTTTTTTCAGCCTGCTTCCCTCCCCTTCTCACTCCATTTGGATGAGAGTAATACAATTAAGACCCATAAGCTCTAGTTTTGAATAAAGAGCAAGACAGAGATTGCTTCCATGTCTGACTGGGGATCATTGGTGAGAAATGTCAGTGCTGTGGAGCAGGCAGAGGAACACAGTGACACTGCTGAATATACCAGGAGCCCTGATATTGACCCTATGATGACTCTACACTGGTATTTGTTTTGTTATATCACTTTTATTTGGTTTTAATATTCCAACGACAGTTTTCCAATGACACTAATTTAACCTGACCTGACTGAGTCAGCATTCATAGTTAAATACCAGTTATCCAGCTTTATAGTAAATCTGAATTCAGCTATCCAGGTTTAAGTGTGAATTCAGCTATCCAGGTTTAAATCTGAATTCAGCTATCCAGGTTTAAGTGTGAATTCAGCTATCCAGGTTTAAATCTGAATTCAGCTATCCAGGTTTAAATCTGAATTCAGCTATCCAGGTTTAAATGTGAATTCAGGTATCCAGGTATGTGAATTCAGCTATCCAGGTTTAAATCTGAATCCAGCTATCCAGGTTTAAATGTGAATTCAGGTATCCAGGTATGTGAATTCAGCTATCCAGGTTTAAATCTGAATTCAGCTATCCAGGTTTAAGTGTGAATTCAGCTATCCAGGTTTAAGCGTGAATTCAGCTATCAAGGTTTAAATGTGAATTCAGCTATCCAGGTTTAAGTGTGAATTCAGCTATCAAGGTTTAAATGTGAATTCAGCTATCCAGGTTTAAGTGTGAATCCAGCTATCCAGGTTTAAATCTGAATCCAGCTATCCAGGTTTAAATCTGAATTCAGCTATCCAGGTTTAAATTGGACATGTGAATATGCAAAAAAAAGTTCATTACTTCCATCACCTGTGCTGGTCCTCATTTTCTGACATGGGTGCAAAAAAAAATTGAATCCTGTTTTATGTTACTATGTTAATATGTTACTATGGTAACACATGGTAATGATAACGTATTGGGATGGGTTTGATGGTCAAATTTAAATGGCTTGGAAAGACAGATGCTTAACAGTTGTTTAACATGGCTAAAATATGTTTCATCCTTCTAAAGGGATTTGTGAAATCAGTGGCTAGTCTCTATCTTTAAATAATACTGATGCATAAACTGACCAATGGGGTCTGAGTGTCCTCATTGCTGATACAACAAAAGAAATCTGAGTTGTTTGATCAGACTGTAGTCGAATTTGCTCACATTGTTCTAGTGGCACGGTGATGGTGAAGCTACCGTGCTGCCTCACAGCTCCAGGGTCCCCGGGTCGATCCTGAGCTCAGGTTACTGTCTGTGTTAAGGTTTACATATTCTCCCTGTGTCCATGCAGGGTTTAAACAATACAGAGGTCCAAAACTAAGTTAATTATTTGGAAAATATTGATTTCCCTGATCGACATGTGCATTTTAAGATGTTGGATAATAATAGCTTTAAAACCATGTAAGTGGGCTGGATCAAATTCGTGTAGAAACGTGTCTCTATCACCTCTCCTCTCAGCCTGGTCTACTCCAGTATTGCTCTGTCTGTGTGGTCTCTCGGAGTCTTTTCCTTTTGTGTCTCCTGTTCTCTTTCTCTCAGCCTCTTTTTCTGTATCTCTCTGCTCTCCATAACCTGCTCTCTGTTCCTCATCTCTTCATGTCTCTCTGCCTTCAACATTACAATCTTTCTGTTTGTTTCTCTCTCCGTCCTCTTCCGCTCTTTCTTCTCCCTCTCCGCCCGTATTCACTGCCTGTCCCTTCCTTTGTGACTCCTCTCTTGTGTCTCTAATAATTTAGTAAAATTAAAAACACCTTTATTTAACCTTTTGTGTTTGAGTTTGCATCATTTTGGATTTGAACGATAACAACGTGTCTCAAGCAGTACATAAACGTAGGAAAAACGTGTTTTATACAAAATGATATCTATACAATAGAAAATAAATGGAACTTATAGGCTTCACTGTAATAACCAAAGAACATATATCTCTGTGGTAATCAGGCCTACATTGTTTGACTGAGATCAGGTCAGATTTTGTTTGTGTTAAACAGCACAGTAACATAACGCTAATCATATTCTGGCCACAGTGGGTAGTACCTGCTCTTCCTCTCTCATCTCCATCATCTTCTCTTGTTCCTTTTCTCTCAGTCTCATCTTGTCCCCTGATGCTTCCCTTCCCAAAGCTGAGCTTCAATTGATGCAGTCTTTTCGTTTTCGTCAGTAAAGAAAGTAAAAACAGGGTAAACTGATAAATTATTTGCAGATTTTTCACCGGCCTCGGCATGGATAATCTTGCAATGAAAATAAAACTATACAGTGGTACCTCATCATTTTAACATGCATTTCAACCCTACACAAACTGATATGAAAGAAAAGCATATCATTATCAGTTGGATGGATGGAATTAATGTTAGCTGGTAGCTAGCTAGTTAATTCAGATGGTGAATGATGGACGGCCACTGTTTAACGAAGCGCGATCAGATGATGTCTGACTGGGTGGGGATGAATCATGGCAATCAACTACAAGCAGACGACTAGTAAAATTCTCTAGTTACCTCATAACACTTCAGCGGATTAAGGTGCCCGCCCTGCCCGGTTTGTTGACATAGTCCAGCACAGTGGAGCGTAAAGCCCGCCCCCAGCTGATTTCATTGCTCAACTCAAGCAAGCAGTCACCTGAGAAGGTCAGTTATCTTTGCATTGTGTGATCTTTGCAGCACCAAAGAGTTATTATTAGGCAATTATTTTATGACAATTAGGATTACACCTCGGAAAAAAAAAACAGAGGTCCGGCCCTCAGTGACCTCAGTGGTGGATACAGCCATGCATGTGGGTTTCCTCTGGGTTCTCTGGTTTCCTCCCACATCCCAAAAAACATGACGATACATGGACTGATTACTCTAAATTGTCCTCTACTGGACTGGTGTCTCACCCAGGGTGTATTTGTGATTCACCTCAGGTTTTCCAGGAACAGGCTCTGGATCCACCACAACCCTCACCAAGATAAAGCGCTTACTAATGATGAACAAACAAACGAACTAACGAACAGATGAAATAAAGCTATTGGTTTGCTAGCCACCAGCACAGAGAATTCATTGTGGATTATATTTTACTTCAAAACAGTCACAGCTCAGAAAATATTCTACAGAGACAGCATTGACGAAACCAGTTTTTAAGCAAAGGCAGGAGAGAGTGCATCTTTTGTTGCCCCAAGCTTATGTACAGGCTCCTTATGGCCTAGGCTCCTCTGACCTGTCTCAATGTTTATATCCAACAAATCGCTGACATCAGGAAGCACCACACGCTAAATTAAAAAAAAATAAATAAATAAAAAAAACTTGAAATCAAATTTGAATAATCAATGTCCAGAAATCCAGTTTACATATACGTGTAGTTTGAATCCAATTGGGAAAATCTGATTTTATTATTATTATTATTATTATTATTATTATTATTATTATTATTATTATTATTTTACAGTTCAGACTGCTTAAACAGAAATGCCAGAATCCATTTTTAATCTGCTTGTCAGAACATTACTTTAGGGCAGTGTGCTGCACAGTAAAGTGAAATATTTCATGCCTGGCTGCTTTTTTGAAAGCACACATTAGAAAAAGAACACATCTCATTAGTTTCCCTTGACAAAGTAAAGTTCTCAAATTAGCAATGCTGGTTGCCTTCATGCCTCTCTTAACCTTTGATATTTGTATTATTGTCTCCTTAACTCCTTCGCTTTATAACCAATGCTCTTCGTGTGATGTGTGAAGTTGATGTTGAAAGAATAATTGGTTTTCGCGGACCCGGGCTCTGATGCAGATGAGATGGTGTGGTCGAGGTCAGTAATTTATTAGCAGATTCATGTTACAAGATGAAAATAACCTGGGAGTGTGAGACCTACGCTCTTTCATATGTGCAGCGTTTAATCCAGTTGTATCCAACCTTGGTGTGTTTTCATTTTATACATTTGAGAACACACCAGTCATGCCATGCCGAATAACAACAACAAGTGCTCTAAGAGAGTCTTAGGCCCTGTTTACACTAGTCCATACAATCCTCATCCACACTGGCGTTTCTGCTGGGTTTCAGAAATGATCTCCGTCCACACTACACGACCGAATACGCATGTCACATGACCATTCATGCACACCGGGCATGCGCGTACAAGTGTAAACAGGAAGTTGGTTGCTAGTCACCGGCAGGCACAACAAACCGGCGTTCCGTGTAGGGCTTACGCCGCTTGAAATGAGATTTGTTGTCTATTTCTCTAATCATAGCTCGCCTCTTGAGCGTGTAGGCAGGTGCCGTATTATAAAATACAGAATTTAACTTCACAATGGCTGCTAAGAATGACAACAAAGCTAGCAAAGCTTGCGGTTCAGTCTCCGTGTTGTCTTGCATACGATCAAGGTAGCGTAATGGTCATATGGTAGGGGCTTGACGAATCAGGGAAGGATACGCAATGATCCAGAAGACCCAATCAGGGAGCGAATGTGGGCAGCCATGCCGTCATTTACAAAAGCCTTCATTTTGGTCTGTTTACACTGAAACGCAAACCTGGAGTTTTCAAACTAAAACGGGGTCTTCGGCTTTCGTGCATCGAAAACACCAGAGTAGTGTAGAGGACAGGCGTAACCGTAGCTAAAGTTATGTGTTTTACAATGAAAACGCACTAGAGTAAACAGGGCCTTAGCGAGGTCCCAGTCTGGTTCCACATGTACTTTAGTGTTGTTCAATTGCAGAGAGGAAGCGATTTGACTCTGAATCAACCCAACTACAGGAAGTGAACCAAACATGAGGTTATTTTTGATCGCTGGATCTAGCTGTAGCGCTGCAGAAATGCCACAAGTTCTTGAACTTGTTTTTCTTTTGATTTGATTGATTTGGGCTCCCGGCCACGGATGGCTGTGGCATCATTGGGATTCAAACTTGCGTACTCCAAGATGATAGGGTGAACACTTTTCTGTTGGGAGTCTGAGTGTTCTGGATATTTAACCTGACAAACAAAAAGAGACAAATACACTCTGTTTATTTCTATAATTAACTAATCAATTATTTAGTGCCAGCCCTGTTTCTCAGTGCTCAGGCAATTTTTGTGAATTCTAAACACACTTGGAAAAGGTTTGTTTCCCTTTACATATTACTGAGGAATAGGTTTTATTTTGCTTTTGGGTGTATTTACTTATGTGCAGTGTGAAACAATCCCAACGGAAACTGTCAATTTTATTTTGGTTCAGATTCTGCAAATCTCTAGCGGTCGGCTGTGGATCAGGTGGTAGAGCGGGTTGTCCACTAATCGTAGGGTTGGCAGTTCGATTCCCGTACCACATGACTCCACATACAGAAGTGTCCTTGGGCAAGACACTGAACCCCAAGTTGCTTCCAATGGCAAGTTAGCGCCTTGCATGGCAGCTCTGCTACCATTGGTGTGTGTGTGAATGAGTCACAGTGTAAAGCGCTTTGGATAAAAGTGCTATATAAACGCAGACCATTTAGCTGTAGATACCATACCATATATGCACACACACACCATCCTACACCCATCATTGTCCCTCATATCTCAAGGAAGTCTCAATAAATTCAGCTTTTTCTCACACTGAGGTCAGCTGAGTGCCTTTGGCTGCACTGAGAGGAATTAAGTGTGGCATGAGTGTAAATTATTCCCACAGCACACTAAAGTCTTTCCAAACCCTCACTCAACTTCCCTTAAGCCAGCCGTCTCCGTCAGCGAGTGGGAAAAGAGGCTCTTAAACACAAGATGCAACAGCATCGACGGGGGGTAAAGATCGAAGTGCGGGAACCAAATGTGGCGTGAACACGTCACTCCAAAACCCCTCGTTTTTATTCACGGGGTGTCGGGGGAAAGCACAGACACCGAGTGTTCCCATGTGAGCCGTGTGAAGGAGCTACATGTGGATAGTGTCGTTTTCTCATCAGACTGTCTGCTCATGTTTATCTCTCTCCGTGTTTTCTCACCTCGGCCACTAGTGCTTCATTTCTCCACTCTTTTGTCTTGACATTAAGTGAAACAGCAATAGCGTTACAAACACCTTACATTAGCAAGCCGTCTGATCAACGTTTCACAGAAAAATCCGAACATAGAAGGGAACTGTATTTCATTCAGAAGCCAGACGCTTCAAGAGTCAATAAACTGAATCCATGCACTGTATGGTGTATATAGTTCCTGGCTTTCTGAAGTTCACATCAGGGTTTTTTATGGGTTTTTTGGACCACTTTTGAAAGCCGGTCTGCTTTAGTGCTAACCTTTCACTTTGGGGCCAGATGGGGAGCAGTGTTTGGTCTGAAGAATACTAATGAAAGCAGATAGATTCTATAGGAACACCACTGAGGGAGGTTTCAAGATTCATTGCAAAGTGATATAGTGCATGTGTTTTCAACAATACAATATCATTCAAAACCTTCCTTGTGGGTCAAAACTTTATATACCACACACTGTAAGGGGAGATTTAAAAAAATCCACAAGGTTTGAAGATGATAGTGATGCAGTGTGTGTTATATTTACTATGGCCATGGTGTTGACTGGAAAATTCCCAGTAATCCAGTATCATATAAAACCCCACCACTGTGAATCAGCCGGACTGATTTTTCATGTTTTTTTTTACTGCTATCTCACAGCCACGTAGGTTGGGACCAGAAATATAAACTCCTGGAAAAACTTTCACCATAACTCATTTTGTAACTAAATTAAGTTCCTTAAAATTGACAAAAGAAGTAGGCCATAGAGTCTTCATTCTTATAACCACATTCATTTTGATACTGGTGATGTTAACCTTTTGTTAGCAGATTTTTTTTTTATCCCTTGTTAATCTATTTATAAGTGAATCGTTTCAGTATTATTCCTGTTTTAAATTGTTTAATTGCCGTATTGTCATTTTTAGTATGTCCTGTTGTCTTTTTAGTCCTGTTGTGCTGCCTCTTTACCCAAGACTCAGTGTGACAAAAAATAAATGAAGAAATAAAATAACTTTCAATTAAATAAAATGATTTGAATCAGTTATATGAATTGAATCGTTCTGACTCTCTTGGTGGGCAATATGTGAAAAAGTATTTCCATATAACTATTATTTATTATATAGTATTATTATAAATACTTGTAAATTATAAATACTATAATCTCGGTGAGTGTGGGTGTGTGAATGGGTGTGTATGTGTGTGAGTTGTGTGTGCGCATGTGTGCATGTTTTTATATTCGGGGAGCAAATGTCCTCACAGAGATAGGAATATCTGACAGCTTTGGCCTTGTATGGACATTTGATTGGTCCCCATAAAGAAAAATGCATCTTACAAAACTACAGATTTTCTTATCTTATCTTAAGTACTTTATCCTGAACACTGGAAATCAGGCAGGAATCCATGCTGGATGGGACACCACCATGAACACACACACACACACACACACTCACACAAACACACTAGAGGCAATTTAGTGTTGTTAGTTCACCTACTGGCATGTTCTTGGTAGGAGGGAGCAAAATGGAGAAACTGGAGGGAACCTATGGGGAGAACGTGTAAAACTACACATAGACAGTAACTCGAGCTCTGGACCAAACCCTGGAGCTGTGCAACGGCTTGTGAAATTTAACAATGACAAAAAAAAAATAAGGAAATATTTACCCAGAGAAATGTGAGATCAGTTACTTGATATTGTGCAGTTATGAAAGCACCAACACCTTCCCCTTAACTGCAATACTCAAAAAAGTTCATGGTGATGCTTCTCAGAATGATGCTTCAATGTTTTTATTATATTGCTAATTCATACTATTTATTTATGTATTTATTTATTATTTATTTGGACTTCTTTTGATATTGCTTATTTGCACTACATGTTGCGCTGTGTATTGTCTGTAGTAACTGGGGGAGCAAGTAAAAATCCCAATATACAATACTCTTTGCACATGGCTAATAAAGCTGGCTTGAATCTCATCCTGTATGTTTTAGTATCGAACGTTTTTTTTATAACTCGTAAGCTTGTATAATCTAGTTAAGACAGCTCCCGGGCTGTTGTAGAGATGTTCTAGAGGTCTGGACTTACGTTCAGATCCTCACTAGTAAAAAATGTCTACTAACCGGATATCCTCCTGGAATTTAAGGTCTCTAGGACCAATCGTAGGTTTGGAATGGTTGCTATGGAAACCTGTGCAGTGCAATACGACAAGGTCAGAAGATTTAAAAGATTTAAAAGAAGTTACCTTGCGCTACGTTTATTTATTTATTTATTTATTTATTGGTTTTGTAACTTTCTTTGTCTGTCTCTCACGATGACATTTTAATTTCAAATTAAAATTAAAAGGTTTCAAATTCTTTGTAATGGGCACACACTCACATGGATAGCAGAGGCTAAGAAGAATGAGCAGATGAAAATATGTGGAACCCTTCTCTTGGTTCAACGGTATTTTCTAACAGTTGTAAGTGTATTTGGATTACAGTTGTAATCAAAATGATTCAACCCCCAGTGCAAATCAGGTTTATTGTCAAGATTTACAGACTTTCAGCTGTTTGCAATGAACAAATCAGACAAAAGCCATTGAAATAGTTCAACACAATGAATGCTTCAAGTGGTTTCCCCAAATTCAACTGAAAATGAAACGTATAAGGATTTCTCCAGTTTCAAAATTATTCAACCCTTGAATAGAATCCCTCACAACAGCACAAATATGCAAAACAGATGTTGTCTCAAGCACACCTGTTGTGACTAATCAAGGGCTTCATTATTTGCAGCAGGTGTGCTTCAGCTGGAACACATGAAATAACTGAACTGGCTAGGGGTTTGTTGAGTGTCATGTTTGACTGCATGTTAGAAATATGGCTAAGTCAAAAGAATGGTCCAAAAAGTTAAGAGAAGAGATCATCGCCCTTTTGGGGAAACCACTTGAAGCATTCGTTGTGTTGAACTATTTCAATTGCGTTTGTTTGATTTGTTCATTGCAAACAGCTGAAAGTCTGTAAATCTTGGTAATAAACCTGATTTGTAATGGGGGTTGAATAATTTTCATTACAACTGTAAAATCGTCTATGAAATCAATAAAACTAAAAACTTGTATCCTCGAGTAAAGAATTCATGAATAGGTCTTGTGTAAATATTTATCGATGCCCCGACGTCAATTCCAGCGCAATTCCAGGAAACGTTGAGATAATTGACTGTGGTAATCATGCTATAGACGTGGAAGATTTACATTTACATTTATGGCATTTGGCAGACATTCTTATAATTATCTCTCTTCTTTTATATACAACTAAGGAGTTGAGGGTTAAGGGCCTTGCTCAAGGGCCCAGTAGTGGCAGCTTGGCGGTGCAGGGATTTGAGCTCACAACCTTCAGAAGTCCAACGTCCTAACCACTGAGCCACCACTCAGCTACCAAAATCGTTGGGGTATTCATTTAAGCTTATTTCTGAGCAGCATTTTAGCAGCATGTACAGCTGACTGAACCGGGGGAAAAAAAGGGCAGACAGATAAAATATTTAAAAGGTCTCACTCACCTGTCAGGGGTCCAAGGCACTGATCAGACAGAGCACTGGACACCTTTGATGTAGGTGTATGCCAATTTGGCAGGACCCATACTGGGCAACTGGGGAATGCAATATCAAAAAGGTTCAATAGTCTGTTTTTTTTTTTTTTCTTCTTACTAGCACAACCTTGAAAATATGTACAACTTGAAAAAGAATCATTTAAGTAATGCCTTCAGCACAATGATATTGGCTGAGAAAGCTGCAGTCTGGTCCAGATTGCTTGTCTGTGTTTTCATGGGCTTCCTGTCAGTCTTTTCATAGACACTCTCTAATGCTTATTTACTCTGCCCCATGTCAGTCAATCCTGCATATGGACATTGGCAACATTGGTAGTGCCTTTCCAAGATAGAGAAATTTATTAGTGGCGTAGGGGATGAAATTGGACTTGAAATTTGTGGTGTTCCTCCTGGACATGTAAAAAAATGATTATCCCCCATCCTGATTCTGTTTTTGTGTATATCTCTTACTAAATTGTTTCAGAAATTAAAACAAAATCTAAGATAAAACCAAGGTAACCTGAGTAAACAGAAAATAGAGTTTTTAAAAGATAATGTTATTTATTGAAGCAAAAAATTTATCCAATACCAACTGGGCCTGTGTGAAAATGTATTTTCCCCCGTAGTTATTAATTCCCCAAACCTATTCCCCAAACTGCATTCATAGTGGGTTTCTGCTGCACTAGACACAACCAGGCCTGATTACTGCCAGCATGGTGGTGGCAGTGGGATGTTGCGGGGATGCTTTGCTCCTTCAGGTCCTGGGCGACTTGCAATAATTGAAGGAAACATGAATTCTGCTCTCTACCAGAAAATCCTAAAGGAGAATGTCCAGTCTTCAGTCTGTAAGTTGAAACTCAAGCGCAGCTGGATTATGCAACAAGACAATGATTCAAAGTGTAGGAATAATCCTAGTCCTAGAAGTAAGTGAAAGACTGATCTCCAGTTATCAGTTATAAGTGTTTGGTTGCAGTTATTGCGGCTAAATGTGGCACAACCAGATTTTAAATTTAAGGGGGCAATTCGTTTTTCACATGGGTGATTGGGTGATAGGTGTTGAATAACTTGTTGTTGTTGTTTTTTGTTTTTTTTTGCCTCAATAAGAAAAAATGAAATAAATAAAAACTGTATTGTGTGTTTACTCAGGTTGCCTTTGTGTTATGTTGTATTTCATTTGAAGATCTTAAACTGTTTAGTTCGAGATATACACAAAAACAGAAGAAATCAGGAAACACTTTTTCACAGCACTGTATTTAAACACAATCTATAAAGCATTGAATTGTTTAGTAGACCTGGTAAGGTAATGCTTTGGATGAGCTACCTTCTTAGAAATGTATGTAATGGTAGATAACTGTATCAAACTCCTATGCTGCTAACACCAGTAGTGACAATCAGCTGAAAAACTCATGAGAGCTCATTACAAAAAAAATAAAATAGAGAAGCAAAGACACTCTTGACCATTCTCGCAAAGCAGCATCAAATTTCACGTGTTCATAGTGTGCTAATTCGGTTTTCAGACAGTTGAATGGCCAAGTGGGCAAAACCGAAGGTCAGACCTACATCATCAGCCATTTAATTGAAATCCATAGATTCTAGGGGCCTACTTTATGTACATGGGTGGGACATGGAGGCAGGTTCATCATTCCAGTGTTATAGTACTTCACCTACTCAACTGCTAGAGTTCCAGTCTTGACTAATCTTCACTAATGCACCTTTAAGAGAGGGAGTAATGTGTATCTGTTTGGGAACACAATGTATTTTAGCATCTCGCTGATCAGTGTGTGCATACATTTCATCCGTCTTGCATCAAACTTCACCAAGGAAGTCGATGTCAGCAGATGACTGATTACCGAATTCTTTTTTTCGGTTTAGGCCTTTGAAAGCTTTGCATCTCCCAATGAAGAGGTGCCTTTTGTTTTGTACCACTTTCCTTCACCCTAGTGGTGGGTTATATCCTGTGCCTTGTCTTGTCATGTCAAAAGAGCTTCCTGCTGCTTGCGCTTTCAAAGTTCCCCACAGAATTAAACAGTGCCGGACACGTCTCCTCCTGTTCTCCCAGAAAAACGTGCATATGGAGTTTTAGAAGGCCTTCCCCTCAGGAGCTCCGCCGTGCATTTCAGAGGCCCGGGACCATGTTTACCTCCATGTCAGTCTCCTCTTGAACACAATGGAGGAGAAATGAGTGAGCAGAGGGAGGTGTGACATCGTGGCAATCACGGAGCTCTGGAAGGGGGTGGTCATTTGTATTCTAATCGGAGGGGTAGTCCTGGATACGCTTAGGTGACTGGAAAACATTCAAGTCGAGAGGAAGTGAATAGACTTGCACTGGGCAAGCCTGCTCATACCCACGCTGGTTTAAATCGTCCCGCACAATAGGAGGTAACTCCCGGTCATTTTGCGGATAGAGAAAGATGAGCCATACTCATCTTTGAGATAGGCGTACATATTCCCTGCGGTCTTTCAAAACTTTATCTTTATGAATATCAGTCGTTTTTTTGATGAAAATGAACTCCGACTCCATAAGGAATGTTATTAGAGAGCTTTACCTGCTGGGTAGTTCTCAGCAAGACAGTTTATCCTCCTGAAATTAAAGATGTTCTTCCAGCTCTGTAAACAAGCTCTGCCAAAAAGAACATCACATGTAGCCTGGGGATCCTGAAAAAGAAAAAAAAAAAAGGTAACAATGGATTGAAGATTAGCAAATAAAATCCCCCAACATTTGGGTGGCCAGACAGAATGCAAATAAAAGTTGCCTGTAAAAAGGATGCAGGGTGAAAAAGCTGCCGCATCGATTTCATCTAGTATCCATGTGAACTTTTGACTTTTCACTTAATGTAGGTTAATAGTTTCCTACATTACCCACAATGCCATATGACGACCTGCTGATTGTGGCACCAGTTGGAATTAGCCCACGCTTCATCTCTACCTAAAAAGAGCGATGCAGTGCTGCTTTATTCCTTTAGCCGGTCGAGCTCTTACATCCTCAGCTTCAACTTTCATCCTAAAACTTCCATCAACACCGCCTTTCTCATTATCTTGTCTCTGGATTGGAATTCAATCCGATCGCAGATTCCGAAAGTACTGTTTATATGAACCCTAAACATTGCAATCCAATCCAAATATTCGTTTACATGTGCATTACGTATATTCCTAACAAAAGCGTCTGTCATCACATTCCACCGTACTCGGCATGCGTGCAAGGTATTTTTGATTCTAATATAGAAAATAGTTGGATTCAAGCATTTACACGGATATATTTTTATTCCTATTTACCAGATTATTTCATTCGGTTGCATGTAAACGTACCGAACGCGCTACATGACTGCACTGCATTCATGGAGCTTAGAATCGAGCTTTTATGATCTCTCCTGCTTCTACTGCCCCTTATCCCTTTGAGATTTCTTTCCCCAATCAAGTACAGTTGTAACTGTGATATGACAATGGTGACGCATAAAGCATACAACCATTAACTTGTCACAGGAATTACAAAAATACAACACCAACCACCTAAATTATCAGCAGAATCTCGAAACACATTACAAATATTTCAATCTAAACACATTTCATGTGTTCATTTGTGTTAAGTCTGTGAACTTCTGAACATCAGGAGCATGAGCCAGTACAAAATCATAGGTCAGGATGTGGTGTGTTCTTTATTTCTTTTGAATTTTTTTTTTATACATAGAAGAGTTTTTGCTTGACGTTTTCTTAATGTCACATGTGTTAACTGTGCTAACTTTGATACCACTGCGTTCCCTTTAAAATCTTCAGAATTGCCCGTAATCCATTTTGCTCCACTTTGTTCAGGACAATAGTGAGATGGATGTCCAAGCAAAAATCACTGCTTGAATAGTCTGTCTTACATTCATAAAAGTAGATGCTAAAAACATGTCTGACATGACTTTTACTAAAGCATTTTCCATATATCCATATTTCCCTCATCCTGCTCGACCTCTCTGCTGCTTTCGACACTGTGAACCATCAGATCCTCCTGTCAACTCTCTCCAGCCTGAACATCACCGGAACGGTTCTGCGCTGGGTGGAATCCTATCTCTCAGACAGATTCTTCAAGTTATCATGGAGGGGAGGTATTTCTGAAACTCAGCAACTCACAGCTGGTGTTCCACAGGGGTCAGTTCTGGGTCCACTCCTCTTTTCTATCTACACTACATCTCTGGGGCAGGTGATTGAGTCTCATGGCTTCCCATATCACTGCTATGCTGATGACACCCAGCCCTATTTGTCCTTCCAGCCTGACGATCCATCCGTCTCTGCACGTCTCTCTGCTTGCCTTTCGGACATCTCGGTCTGGATGAGGGAACACCACCTTAAGCTCAACCTGGCAAAATCTGAGCTTCTCGTCATCCCAGCCTGTCCCTCAATCAACCACAACCTCACTATACAGCTCGGCTCAACCACACTCAAGCCAACCAGGACGTCCAGGAATCTTGGGGTGATTCTTGATGACAGCTTGACGTTTACAGACCACATCTCAACAACTGCACGGTCCTGTAGGTTCATCCTGTACAACATCAAGAAAATCAAACCCTACCTCACTGAACAGGCTACACAGATACTAGTCCAGGCTCTTGTTATCTCAAAACTGGACTACTGCATCTCACTACTCTCGGGCCTCCCGGCCAGCTCCATCAAACCCCTTCAAATGATTCAGAGTGCAACAGCACGCCTCGTCTTCAACCAGCCCAAGAGAACCCATGTCACACCCCTCTTCATCTCCCTCCACTGGCTTCCTGTAGCCGCCCGCATCAAATTCAAGGCCTTGATGCTCACCTACAAGACCTTGTCTGGAACAGCACCCTCCTACCTCAACTCTCTCCTGAAGGCTTACGTTCCCTCACGCAAGCCGCGATCAGTCAACGACCGACGCTTAGTAGTGCCTACTCAGCGTGGCTCAAGGTCCCTTTCAAGAACATTCAAACTAACTGTTCCTCAGTGGTGGTATGAACTTCCAACCTCAATCTGGACCGCAGAATCTGTCTCTATCTTCAAAAAACAGCTCTACTCTGCGCACTTTGCTTCTTCTGGAGCTCAATTAATGGATCTTGTACGGTAGCACTACTTGTATTGTTCTCTGCTTGACATATCGCTTTGCTTGTATTTTCTCATTTGTAAGTCACTTTGGATAAAAGCGTCTGCTAAATGAATAAATGTAAATGTAAATATATATTTCAAAAATGCCAAACTGATTTGAGCACGTGAGTGTGGAAAAATGAATCTTGGTTAACGTAGCAGCCGTTTGTCAAAGCTGTGTGATTCAGACCCGTCAACAAAGACGTCAAATTTTTACATTTGCATCTTCTTTGCAGAAAGCCAATTAGTGCTTCTGAGCATAATGACCCTTTATAAGAGCATAACAGGGTTTAGATGAAAACTCATGATTTTACTCTTTAAAGAGTAGATGTTTGTGTATGCTAGTTTTCTCTAGCGCCCTGCTAATGGAGCACCTGTGTATGACGACGGAGAGTGTTGTGAACGCTGAACACCAACATGCATTGATAAATCGATGTCATTAGAACAGGACTCATTGAAAGTAGTATGTTAATATGCTTCTCTAGCTGTGTTACTGCCGATCATAGCTCTAATGTGAGAGTCTGAAAGGTGCTATGTGCACAAGCAAAGGGCAGACGAGAAATCCAATGCGTGGGAACGTAGCAAGCTGCGTGTGAGTGTGTGTTGGGAACGGGGCATGCCAAGTGTATGTCTGCACACTCTCTGAATCAGAATTTCTTTTAGGGTTGAACAAATGCAGTGATACACCATGTTTAATCAAGGCTCATCATCCTTCACTGTCAGCGTGTGTACGCGTTCGGTTGTGTGTGCATCTGTGTGTTTGTTAAGGCCTCCGTGTTTGTGTAGGTTGTTTGTGCATGGGTAGACTGAGGTTACTAAAGGATGATGGACGTGCAGGACGAATGCTGCCTCTCCAAGACTAAGACAAACATACTGTGACTGGATGTATAAAGAGAGAGGATGAAAGTGAAAGGTTGAAAGGGGAAAAAAGGAAGAAAAAAAACATTTATTGACTTCATGAGTCTGATTCCCAGACATGTCGCCTGAGCTTGGATTTGCAGTTCGCATAGATGTAATGAAAAAAATAACACAGTTAAAAAAAAAAAGATATGAGCAGAAGTGTGGAGTGGGAAAAAAAGAAACAGAGGATGTTTGTGCATGCACAGACAGAAGAAACGTAGTCCTGTGTGAGATTTGTACGCTTTTTTCTTACTATATGAACCTAAAATGCAAAGAACAGGTATTTATTTTAGTTGAAAACAATAATTTTCCACAGTTGTTAGATTTATCAGCCGTATATTTATATTGCAACAAATATCATTTGAATTTGACATCTTGTCAAAGGCTAATAAACACAGATAAACTGCCCAGACCAAGTATTGTTAGTTATGTTCACTTTGTTACTTGCATTAAATAAATAAATAAATAAATAAATAAATAAGCAAATTTATCACATTTTGCTTATTTATTTATTTATTTATTTATTTATTTATTCAATTCATAGAAGGCAAAAACTTTACAACTTTTTTTCAATTTGATAATGTTGTAAAGTTTTTGCCTTCTATGAACTGTTGCCTGCTGTAATCATAAAGTCTGTCCTGTGCTCATCTCAGGACACTTACTTATTCACAGTATACTCATACCGAACATCCTACATACACACTCAGTACTTTTTGTCTTTACTCTTCTGCACCTGTATACTGTAAGGGTTTATTATCCCGCTATCCGGTTCCCTTTCAAAGTTCCGCTCAAGGTTGCGAGGTTCTACATTTTAATAGACGTGTATTGCAGATAGATACTGCAAATCACAAATGTGCACCACTGTTAACTTGTTTCCCATGAAAAGTAAAAACTGAGAAGGAGAAGGAAAAAAATGCATCTAGCTTTTTGTGCTTGGATGAAGTATTTTTATGAGGTTTTTGAGGTGGGATGGGAATTTTGATGAAATCTCGCAATCCTCCAAACAACCATCTGCAAGCTACTCTGTAAAGCACTATATACAGTAGGGTAAATAAACATTGAACGTGTCAACATTTTTTTCAGTAAATATATTTCCAATGAGGTTATTCCATCAGACTTCGGTATTAACTCAAGAAATCTACACATATAAAGAAATCCAAACATTAAAGTCCATAAATGAAGTTATGTGTAATAAAATGGAATGACTCAGGAAAAACGTATTGAACACACTAACTGAAATTTATTTAATACTTAGTGGAGAAGCCTTTGTTTGTAATGACAGCTTCAATACTCTTCCTGTATGAAGAAATTAATCAGCCGCAGTATTCCGGTGTGATTTTGGTCCATTCTTCTAAACATATTGTCTTTAAATCTTGTTCAGTTGGATTCAAGTCCAGTGATTGACTGGATTTTTTTTTCTTTGAAACCAATTGAGAGTTTCCTTTGCTCTATGCTTTGAATTGTTGTCCTGCTAGAACGTCCACCCACGTCTCATCTTCATCATCCTGGTGGATGCAGCAGATTCTTCTCAAGAATCTCCCGGTAAAGGGTTCCATTCATCGTTCCTTCAATTATATGAAGTCTGCCAGTACCATGTGATGAAAAACAGCCCCACACCATGATGCTTCCACCTCCAAACTTCACTGTTGGTGTAGTGTTTTTAGGGTGATGTGCAGTGCCATTTCTTCTCCAAACATGGTGTGTAGTATGACAACCAAAAAGTTCAGTTTTGCTCTCGTCTGACCAGACTACACTCTCCCAGTATTTCATAGGCTTGTCCAAATGAGTTGTAGCAAAGTTTAAACGAGCTTCGACTTGCCTTTTCTTTAGTAATGGAGTCTTGCAGGGTAAGAGTGAGCAGTGGAGTGCATTGCCTATTGTTTTCTCTGTGACGATGGCACCTGCTGCCTCCAAGTGTTTCTGGAGCTCTTTCCGAGTGGTCCTTGGCTCTTGGGCTACTCTTCTGACTATTCTTCCGACTCCCTGGTCAGAAATCTTGTGAGGAGCTCCTGTGTATGGCCGGTTGATGATGGAGTGATGTTGATTCCACTTGCGGATAATGACCCCAATGGTGCTTACTGGAGGATTCAGAAGTTTTGAAATACGTCTGTATCCGATTCCATCAATATGTTTTACAACAATAAGGTTGCGAAGGTCTTGGGATAGCTCTTTGCTTTTACCCATCATGAGATGTTTCTTGTGTGACACCTTGGTAACGAAAATCCTTTTTACAGACCATCAATTTACTAACCCAGTTGATATTAATTTGCACAGATAGGAGGTATAATTACGTACCAATTTCAGCTGGTTTCTTGCCTTACCTTGCCTTGGAGAACTGCTTTTTCTTAGCGTGTTCAATACGTTTTTCCTGTGTCATTTCACTTTATTACACATAACTTTATTTATGGACTTTAATGTTTTGAATTCTTTATAATTCCTGATTTCTTGAGTTAATACTGAGGTCTGGTGAAAATTTCATGTGAATAGCCTCACTGGAAATATATTCACTGAAAGAAAATGTTGACGCGTTCAATACTTATTCCCCCCACTGTAAAAGTAAAAACCTTGCACTCTTGTGACTTTTTTGTTTCGTCTTGCCCTTCATACTCCTCGTATCTGTATTTGTATTTGATTAGGATGCATCAGTTCATTCAGAATAACAAATCTGTTTTAGGTTACATCTCTACACTGTGCTCTCCGGCATGTGCATTAGGGGCCTAAATCTACATCTGGATATTTGTAAAGTTGCTTGGTGACAATTTCTATTTTTCAAAGAGCTATTCAAATAAAATTGAACTGAATTGAAATAATATATGAAGACTGTATTGAGACTATGTATTCCTAACATGATTCTGAATCGTTATGGAAAACAGTCTTCCGTACATTTTAGTTTTAGGGTTTTTTTTGTTGTTGTTGTTTTTTTAAATCCAAATCAAGTATGAGGTTTGTCAACTCAGCAACCAACAGGTGGGAGTCTGAGGAACCACAAACCTGAAAACACATTATGATTTACCTGTAGTTCACTGTGTATAAAATATATTTTGATTGCTTTTCAGATCAGGTAAAATAAACATAAATCTGCCATTATACTTTAATCATGGCATACTTTAATAGTGGTATTAAGTGAACAACAAAAGGAATTGTTAATTTGTTTGACTAATTGTTAATTGTCCCTGTGTCATGGTCTTTGTTCAGGAGCCATGCTGGCCGTCAGGATTTGAAATGATTACCCGTTTAGTGTGTTTCTGCTTTGTCCTGGCTCTCCGAGTACCCTTCCACTTGTATTGTATGACAATCTGTCCTGTGGTTGAGCACCCACTGTGATGATCGAATATGACTGGGCACAGAAGCTGATGTTAAGCACGAAAGCACACACATGGCATATATACACAGGACCCACACTGTGATTGGAGGTAGTTTATCAGCATGAAGTCTTGCAGTAGACATGTTGTTTTATAACTGCCGTGTAAAGCCCTGCTGAGCACATCAATCACTGCAAGTTCATAATCAGCACTGAGTATTGCAAGTCAGATTGAAAGCCACAGTCGAGTTTCACTGCGTGTAACCGATACGGATGGTAGTTGGCCATTCAGAGACGTGATACAATTCTCTATGTTGACATGTTTCTTTTTAAAATGGTTTGTTGAAGTGCTTGGGGGATTTACACAACAGCCAATAGTGTTAAGGATATGTCACACCCCAGCCTAAACAAATTTAACAGTAGCTCATATATAAATGAAACTATGTTGTTGTTTTTTTCAACCAAGGGATGTAGAGCAAGACGCACCCGTACGGGTGGGGCATACTGTATACGTACTAATAGTTTCATTTTCTCGGAAGGGATGAATTATAACGAGAACATCTTCAAAACTACTTTTTTGGATTTCTTTTCTAGATAAACTGCCTTATTGATATCCAAAACACAGGTACAAAAGGCTTTGAAACAGCAATTTTGATTTCAGGGACACTACGTGAAGTGTAGCATTTGTGAAGTATACTTAAGGTAGTAATTGTCCATCTTCTCTGTTGTTTCAGAGATTGAATGTCAGAGATCACAGACGTGATATTATTTTGCTGTATTCACTAGAGGTTGTCTGTATCTCAGCAGGCTATCCAGCCCTCTGAAATATCAGTGGGTTTGCCTGAGCATTTGTATGGCCAAGTGTGTCCAATGGGCAATTGTCTCCTGCCCAAACCCTTCATTATCGAGTTATATATGACAAAAGGCCTGATGTAGCCTTGTGGCCTCGTCACTGTGGGTAGTCGGACTGAAACAACATCTTCCAAAGCCTTTTATTACTATATTTTAATTTCTCACCCCCTCACACACACTCTCTTAAGAATCAATGCCTAATGGGGCAGAAGTAATAACAGGAAGATCACTTACATCACTCAGACACAAATGAATCCCAGGGGCCAAAAAGTCAAGGGAGGAGGGGGAGTGTTGTTTTGTCAAGTGTGAAAGCTGCTTTTAAACTCCAGGACAGTTTAAACTATTTCTTGTATGCCTGAATGTTGTGGTCTAGGGCTTGCTTTAAGTGGACTAGGGTATAGACGGAACAATGTGTGAAAGCTATCTGCTTCCAAGACTGGGTGTGCAAGATGCTTTCGAACTCAGGGGCAGTCCAATCAATTTCTGGTACACCTGAAAGTGGTCTAGAATATAGACCACACAAAGTGTGAAAGCTGTCTGCTACTAGGACTGGGCAGTGGATAATAGATTTGAAGTTTTAGATCCATTTTTACTATTCATAGTAAGCATTCACAGTGGTGGGATAAAAGGGTGTTGTGGTTTGCAGAGGCGAGTAACAAATAAAAATAAAAAAAAACCCTGTGAATTAGATTTGTATATAAAGCTAGCAGCATCAACTGAAAGGCAAGAGTAAAGACCTATTCGTTAAATAAATAATACTTTTGCTAACTCAACATTAGAGTGGCAAGATGGCATAGAAGTTAGTGCTGCCTTTTCACAGGTTCAGGATTTGAACCTTAACTAGGGTTACTGACTGTACTGAGTTTCACATGTTCTCCTCATAGGTCTGAGTGAGTTTTGTCCAGATCCTTCAGGGTTTCTCTCACCTCAACAAAACATGCTATTAGGTGGATTGTCGTGTATGAGCAAGCAAATGTGTGGCATCCCATCCAGGATGTATTCCCACCGGTCCCTGGGATCGGCTCCGGATCCACCGCAACCCTGACCAGGATAAAGTGGTTACCGAATTTGAATAAATAAACAAATAAATGGATATGCTTGTCACCTCCAATTTTTCAAAGATTTCTCACACAGGATGTGTAAAATGGTGTGATTGATCTGCAGATTGTAAGGATATGTGTCTGCGAAAACAAACCTGGGATAACCATGCAGTCTTCCAAACAACTCTGAAAACACCTGGAGAGAACTATTGACCCGTGTTGGGCAAGGAATAAAAGAAGCTTGATTGATGTGATTAGACTGTGCCCTATCAAGGGGAGAGAGACCACAGGATGATAGGTGGTGTTTGTGTAAAGGGATTGTAGTGGTATTGTTGTCTAGCAGAGCATTACTTAAATCAATGGAATCGGTGTCTCACAGCTGTGCATCTAAACTGAAGAGTGACTGTGTGTATGTATATATCTTATCTCTAATAAGGGTGTAAATGAGAAGACCATTATTGTTTACTTTCCTTAATACAAACCTGTTATTCTATATTCTGTCCTCTATAGTGTCCTTTAAACCAAGGACTGGGAATTAAGGAACTTTCAATCCTCTGCCTTTCTTTTACCAGTTTTGGTGGCAGCGACTTTTTAAAAGACAACATCTTGAGGGGAAAAAAATGATCATCTGTGGACATATCCATTTTTGTACATAGTATGTTCTTCAAGATCACTAACATTACACTAGTGCTGAAAAGTTCAAACGTTTCTCACCTCAACACCCCATGAAGTGCATTGAGAGGTTAGTAATGATGCATACAATCTTGGTTTTTCCTACTAGACCCCCTGCCATATATATTGTCCTTCACCTACCCATGACCGGCCTGGACAAACAGGACAATAATGTAAGAATATTGTTCATGAGAGAGACATAGAACATATTGGGGCTAAACACCGTTCTCTGTAAGTGCAAGTGGACTTTCTGGCTGAGGGCCTTCAGTTACTCCAAATTTGCTGTACCATTTCAAGCATCACCACTCTGAACAGTGGTACTCCTAAGGGCTGTATGCTCAGTCCACTGCTGTTCACTCTGCTGTCTGGGCAAAACACAGCTCGAACCATATGATGCCAGGTGCTTAATGGAGGAAAAGCAAGAACCTGAGGTGAAATCATACCAATGGCTCTACCTTTGGAAACAGTCAAGATCTCAAAGTTTCTTGTTGTGCAAATCACTCTGGGTGTCTTGTGGCCCCTGAGCACCACTTCTTTCACCAGAAATTCCTAGCAACATCTCAATTTCCTGTGGAGACCTCTCCCTTCCACAACTTTTTGCTCTGCAGCAAGCTGAGCAACAACATCACTGTCTGGTATGGAATGAACAGTACCCTTCAGTGTGAAAAAACCGAGAGAATATCCTTAACTTCAAGGACACTTACTATGTATGCTGCATCTGCAAAACCACCTAGATTTTGTGTTTTCATTTCCCAAAAACTGTTCATGCCAAAGTCTCACCCTTTCTTCAGTGGACAATCTGACCCTGATTGTAGACTCTTACCGATAACTGCTGTTGTAATCATAAAGGCAATCCTGTTCTCAACCCAGGATTCTTAATCACATTAAGACTGCTCATCCTTTCAGCAGACTTGGTACAGTTCTGTCTTTTACACCTGTGTACTGTAATGATTTATAATCCCACTATCCAGTGTCAACCAGAATAGTCTTTTTGCTTACTGAGTCTGGTTCCACTCAAGGTTTCTTCTTCATTTTGTCTCAGGGAGCATTTCTCTGCCAGTGTCTCCTCTAGCTTGTCCTACAGAAATCTACATCTAGATTTCTGTAATGAATTGAATTGAACTGAATTGAATGGAATTTTGGGTGATCCCTTATACCTGACCAAGGTATTCTTATCTGGCTGAAGGTATTTGATTGATACCTTGCATAATCAGCAGCATTTTCTTCACCCAGACTGAAAACTTGTTCAGTTCATAATTGAAACAAGCCCAAAGTGTTGCTTCATGGTCCTGGTCCTGGATGAACAACAATCGGTTTTATATGGATGGTATGCCAAAAATCTACTTGACTTGAAGACTTGAAGACTCTACATCATCTGCTACAGCACGCCAGCCCACTGTACAAAAGTGCCTTTATTACAGGAACCCATTAACCTTAATGTTGTCTTAGATGAAACCTGGACACAGTCTGATTAACTGCACATTCGACGTGCTGAAACAAAAGACAATAGCGAAATTCTTTTGCATAACTGACATCATGGCCCTTGAGTAAACAGCACAAAAAGTAAAAAAGGAACTGGATGGTTGTAATGTTGCCCCCCCGGCGACTATGAACGGTCTCTTTTTAAAGTGAGGATGGCAGCTGAGCTGGTGGGCAGAATACGATCAGAGTTCATAACCAGCATAAATTTATGCAGTGAAGATCACAGTGCTGTTGTGTTTGTGCTGCTCCTGGCTGTCGTTGTAACTGTGTGAGCAGAGGAGGACTTTGACAGAGAGAGATAAAAAGGTCTAATAACAGCATTTGGGTGTTTTTGTCCTTTGTTCCCATTCAGTAGCTTTAAGCTGTCGTGGGCTGCTTTTTTTGCCTTTTTATCAAACCGTGCTGTTAGACCTGGCAGGCACTGGTGTTGCTTTTAGTAATATCAGTCACCATAAGAAGCTAGTTTTATATATGATATTTCTCCACTGAGCTGTGTTAAGCTAATCCTTGATCTTTAGTAGACATTCTGTTATTATATTCTTAGCATTTTGGATTTAGTGTTGTTTTAAGCCACAGAAGGTTTGTGGGTTTGTTTGGGGATCTTCTTATTGCTGTCACAAGGACACTATAAACTGTTAGACACGAGTAAACAAAAAGAAAAGCTCAAGAGGATAATGAGGTTATAGAAAATCCGCATGGCGACAAGTGGATATACAGTACCCTTCACTAATATTGGCACCCTTGATAAATATGAGCAAAGAAGGCTGTGAAAAATTGTCTTTATTGTTTAACCTGTTCAAAAAATAACATAAAAATATAACACAGGTTTATCAAAAAAACTGAATCATTGTTAAATATAGGTGTGAAACAATTATTGGCACGCCTACGAATTCATATGAGAAAAATATAGTTGATTGTTCGAGTGGCCAAAAAATCTCCAAGGATCACAGCTGGAGAATTGCAGTATTTAGTTGCGTCTTGGGGTCAGAAAGTCTCCAAAACTACAATCCGAAGTCACCTACATCACCACAAGTTGTTTGGAAGGGTTTCAAGAAAAAATCCTCTACTCTCATCCAAATACAAACTCGAGCGTCTTCAGTTTGCCAGACACTACTGGACCTTCAAATGGGATCGGGTTCTATGGTCAGATGAAACCAAAATAGAGCTTTTTGGTAATAAACACCAGAGGTGGTTTTGACAATTTTTCACAGCTTTATTTGCTCATATTTACCAAGGGATTATATTAGGTATCATATTAGTGAAGAGGACACTGTACCTGTATTATTTTGTTTGGTTCTGGGGTTTTTCCCCCCATCCAGTTATCCACAAAGTAATACCACACACAAAGTGCTTCATCTGTTTAGCTTCCATATGCATTTCCTGCAGGTTTTTTTTTTTTAACTGCTTATGAACATGCCAAACTTTCTGATTTTATTCTTACTTTGCAGGCACACAAAGTTCTAATATTAGAACAGATCACTGATGATAACCTACACCACTGGTCAGCTCATCATTTCAGTTTCCATGGTGTTTCCTAAATCTTTGACTTTTGAAAATCATATTCTAGTAGTGGGCAGATTATATAACAGTATAAATGAAACAGCGTAGATATTTGCCAACTGCTAAACTGCAAACATATCAAAATTGCTGCACATACAGTGGTGGGGTTGCAGAGAGCAGTATCCTGACTGCTTTATGATTATGACATTATGTGTTGTCTGAACAATGATGGAGCAGGCATGCAGTCTATATAGTCAAAATTATTAGTGAGCCTCAGTCCTGTGGTGTAAAATCAGCATTATGGCAACCATTTGACCTCACACTGTTGCAGATTCATCAAGTCACTGAAATTCACCCTTTAAAATGAAGAAGTAGAGGAATAATTGGGTCGATGTATTGATTTATATAGATATTTAAGCATATTTAAAGGGATATTAAGAGTATTAGCTTTTTTGCACTGCTGCCAGACTGGTTGGTGGCACAGCATATGTGCTTGAACATCTGGGAAAACTTGTTAGATGTCGACACTGTGGTTGAATTCTGACAAGCAGCCAAAAAAGACCAAAAAAATGGATTTGGGCCGAAATTGAGTTTTTCTGTCTATAATGTACTTTGACACCTCAACTTTAACCCTTGTGTGTCAATTAAAAAAAAGTTACAGGTAGGTCCATAGAGGGCAAAAATGTCCATGTCCAAAAACTGTCATAAAAACATTATATATAATTTATTTTTTCTACTTTCACTGACGTCAAATTTTTTTTACCAGCATCAGTTCTAATCATAATTACCAAACATTCATTCATTTTCAGAATAGCCCTTTAAATGCTGGCTTGTTTACAAAATGCCACTGATGTTTTTACATGAAAAAAATATTTTTTAAAATTATTTTCCATATACTAAATGCTAAGCAGATTTTTATTTGATTATTGTCAATGATTATATCTTTGATATGTCAATGATTAACAACAACAACAACATTAATTTAGATGCATTCGTATTTTTTACGCAGTGTCAGATTAAACAAAAAACCAAAAACTACCACTCAGGTCCATAAAGGACAAAAATGTCCATGCCAAAAAACTGTCAGAAATATTATATATTAATATGTTTTTTCACTCTCACTGATCACTGATTTCGTTCTGATCATAACTACCAAACATTCATTCATGTTCAGAATTTTAACCTTTTAAATGCCGGTTTCTTTACATAATGCAAAAAGCTCAGTAACCTTCTTCGACTCATATACAGGGGGTGGGATTTGTGATTTCCAGTACAATATCATTTCTTTCTTTCAAACTGTTCTCACACACACATAACATTTTCAGTGCACACATACAAACCACAGCTCTGATATCCGTACATACACACCCACACAATTATAGCTGCATCATTTATTCAGTCGATCTGCAGCGCTCTATAATACAGCAGAATCAGAAAAAAAGGAAAAGCATGTATTTTCCCTATAGGCTAAACCTGAGAAAACACTACACATGTTTTGAAACCTTGTCAACACAATAAAAGCCTATTAACACAGAATGCATGATTTTATGCTTAACCGTCACGGGGATTAAATATTGCAGTTTGAATGGGTTTCAACGGGGACATTTTTGTCTTTAAAATCCTCAGTGTAACTATTTTGTGTACCTGGTTAAAAATAGATTCATGAATGCAAATGAAGGTGAAATATTAAAATTCCAACAAAAATACACACCTTTTATAAAAATTACCCCGTTTGCATTAACACAGAAAAATCTTATATTCTTGCAAACATCATGTTGTGGAAGAACAGCCTGCCTAAAGATGTCTAAAACCATCTAGATTGTATTTCCATAAAAATATGTAACTGTAAGCCTATACTGATTACGCTTCTTACTCTCTGTCTTAGCTCGTCCATATCTTCACATCTATACTCAGTTTGTGGGCAGCACTTCCCACACATGCACACTCGCATCACAAGCAGACACTCACTGATAGAGTTTAGAAAATGAATGCATGCACCTCTATTTTTCCTATTCCAGCTATTTATGTGGCACATTTTATCTCCAAGAAACCCATTATGCCCTAATTTAACCTCGTCGACACAGATACAGTGCAAAAATGCTAAATAAATACAGTGCTGTGAAATATCTCATACTAAATTATTTCAGAAATGAAAACAATCTAAAACAAAACAAGGGCAACCTGAGTAAACACAAAAGCTAGTTTTTAAATGATAGTTATTTATTGAAGCAAAAAAGTTAGCCAATACCAACTGCCACTGTAGTTATTAATTCCCCAAATCTATGAAACTGCATTGATAATGGGGTTCAACTGGACTAGGCACAACCAGGCCTGATTACTGCAAACCCTGTTTAATCAAATCAACATTTAAATAGAACTTTTACAACAGCATGGAGTTGGGTTAAAAGGTCTTACCACTACAGTAACACACTGTGACATAGTTGAAAGAAATTCCAGAGATGATGAGGAAGAAGGTGATTGAAATACATCAGTCTGGGAAGGGTTACAAAGCTATTTCAAAGTCTCTGTGACTCCAAAGAACTGCAGCGAGAGCCATTACCTCCAAATGGAAAAAACTCGGCACAGCAGTGAACCTTCCCAGAAGCGGCCGACCTTCTAAAATTCCCGAAAGAGCACATTAACTATTCATCCAGCAAGTGACAAAAGAGCCAAGGACAACATCAAAGGACCTACAGGCCTCTCTTGTATCAATAAAGGTCACTGTTCATGACTCCACTATCAGAAAGACACTGGGCAAAAATGGCATCCATGGAAGAGTGGCGAGGTGAAAACCACTGCAACCCAGAAGGACATTAAGGCTCGTCTGAATTTTGCCAAAACACACCTTGATGATCCTCAAACCTTTTGGGAGAATGTTCTGTGGACTGATGAATCGAAAGTGGAACTGTTCGGAAGACAGGAGTCCCATTACATCTGGCATAAACCAAACACAGAATTCCACAAAAAGAACATCATACCTATGGTCAAGCATGGTGGTGGAAGTGTGATGGTGTGGGGATGCTTTGCTGCTTCAGGGCCTGAGCAACTTGCAGTAATTGAGGGAAACATGAATTCTGCTCTCTACCAGAAAATCCTAAAGGAGAATGTCCGGTCTTCATTCCGTAAGTTGAAACTCAAGAGTAACTGGATTATGCAGTAAGACAATGATCCAAAGCATCGGAGTAAATCCTAGTCCTCAAAGTAAGTGAAAGACTGATCTCCAGGTATCGGAAGCGTTTGGTTGCCGTTATTGCGGCTAAATGTGGCACAACCAGATTTTAAGTTTAAGGGGGCAATTAGTTTTTCACATTGGTGATAGGTGTTGGATAACTTTGTTTTGCTTCAATAAAAATAGATAAATAAATAAAAACTGTATTGTGTGTTTACTCAGGTCATTTTTGTTTTATGTTGTATTTCGTTTGAAGATCTAAAACTATTTAGTATGAGATATACACAAAAACAGAAGAAATCAGGATGAGGGCAAATACATTTTCACAGCACTGTTAATATCCCCACTGCAGCAAAATGTGTCACACACCACCATGGAGGCAGTAAATCTTAGCAACAAGCAGTGAATGCAAGGAACATTGCAGTGTGTGTGTGTGTGTGTGTGTGTGTGTGTGTGTGTGTGTGTGTGTGTGTGTGTTTTAGAGTTTGTATGTTTTGCCCTTGAGCTTTACCCTTAACTATATCATTCTGTAGAGAGGGGGAGGTGAGGCTCTACTGGTAGTAGAACGGGAGAGAGAGAGAGAGCGAGAGAGAAGGAAAGGGACCACTTGGGTGTGTGCATGAGTGCTTTTGGGATTGCCTTATTCTGTTATGACTGGTCTCATCTTATCTCAAAAGATCTCTCAGAACTTAGATACGGCCCAGTCAGTCAGTCAGAGCTGCATTTCTCCTCGAAGAGCACATCACTGTCCTCTGATCACTTTTTAATTAGCTGCTGTGCGCATGTGAGGAGAAACCCATGGAGTTTTACAGCTTTATAATATTTCTGACTGTCAGTCAAACACATTTCTGCCAAAACTTTGGAGATCTAGATGCCAGAAGTTTACAATTAAGATATTGATTTCAATAGAAATAACATAGCTGAAAATGTTTTTATAATTTTTGATGGTTCCGCTATATATCATGTCTGTGGGAATGCAGTCCAAAAACGTCTGAAGCGGAGCATGGGGGTATTATGGGTACTGTTGCTGCCTCACATCTCCAGAGTCCCTGGTTTGATCCTGAGCTCAGGTTACCGTCTGTGTGGAGTCTTTATACGTGCTCTCCTCTTTTCCATGTGGGTTTCCTCTAAATTCCCCCTATGTGTAATGTGTGTATGTGTGTGAGTGTGTGATGCCATAAAATGGACTGGCATCTCATTCAGGGTATATTCTTGCCTCATGCCTAGTGTCCCCAGGATAAGCTCTGGATTTACTGAGACCGTTACTGAAAATGAACGAAATGACTTCTCAGATACTTTTTTGGATTTAGCATATGTGGAACTCCATTGGCTTTTGTGGAAATCAGTCAATCCCCTCAACATACTTCTACGGCAGTGGTCACCAACCCTGTTCCTGGAGCTCTATCTTCCTGAAGACGTTAGCTCCAACCATAATCATGCCCACCTGACCATCTAATCATTACCTTAAGAAATTCTCGATCAGATGTGTTAGATTTTGATTGGAGATGAAACCTGCAGGAAGGTAGATCTCAAGGAATAGGGCTGGTGACCACTATCCAACGTTGACTTCCTGTTTCAAAGGGAAATACATCAACAAAATGAATCAAATCATAGCTCTGAAGCCACTTCATGGCCACGTTAATTGTCATTGGCTTCGTAAAGGGGTTCTACGTAGAACTTCTGCTGATATTCAAAATTCCCTACTGTAGGGTTCTACAAAAACAAAATGAAAAGCTCTTCTGAATCCTAGATTTCACCTTGCATAATGGATCCTAAAGGAGATTCTGAAAAAACAAGGTCCCATCTAGCTCCATAAAGTGTGTTGTGGTTTGTCCTATACCTTTGGAAGAATGTTTTATGTTTTATGTAGACCCCAAGAAAGTCAGAATCATTAGCTATCTTCAAAGAACTCTTGAGGAACCCACTTTTCAAACCACGTAGCTACAGCTTTTTAAACTGTTTTTAAAGCTGAACACCAGTAGATTAGAGTTCACTGAATAATATATAGAGGCACTCTATGTGGCCCAAAGCATGTTGACACCTGACCGTCACACCCATATGTGGTTCTTCCCCAAACTGATGCAAAGTTGGAAGCACACAACTGTATCGCATGTCTTTGATTGCTGTAACATTACAAATTCCCCTCCACTGGAACAGAGCGAGCTCCATGAAGACATGTCTTGCCAAGCCTGGAGTGGATGAACTTGAGTGACTTGCACAGAGCCTTAACCTCAACCTCACTGAACACCTTTGGAATGCCAACAGTGCACCAGGCCTCCTCACCCAACATCATGCCTGACTAATTCTATTGTGGCTGAATGGACACAAATCCCAAAAGCCTTCACAGAAGAGTGTTGGCTATTCAAACAGTAAAGAGTGACAAAATCTGATATGGGACGTTCAAAAAGCACACCGTTATTATGGTTAGGTGTTCAGAAATGTTTGGCTATATAGTGAACTTCTTGGTCCCAGTGATGGTTTGGTCCACCACATTTGGAAGTCTGGTCCTGTGAACAAAATTACAGGATTACCTAGACAAAGATGGATGCGATGCTGCTCTCAGATTTGGCCAAAATATGCGATCTCAGAGGGTGGATAGCCTTTTGAATGTGACCGCATTGTATCTCAGAAATGCACACATATTGCTCAGTGCTCCAGGTATTGTCTTTATCAAAGGAATACATGTAGGCTTTTCTCTGAATTGTGTTCTTTGTATGGTTTTCTGGATGGGCTGGTTTGTCTCGGTTGGCAATACACACAGTACGTCATAATCAGCGCCTCAGCTGGAATGCTGATGCTAAACCCAGTGTCTGCCTCTGAAGCAAGCTGTGCCTCAGCACCGGGGCAAATTTACTCAAATCAACAATTCCGTCAGCTGGCGTTTTCTAAAAGCCTCTACATAAGCAGCCCCCCACCAGACCTGCCATCCTGCATGTACTCTCTAAAATCAGCAGCATCTGGCTATGCTTCAGGGCATGATTTCTGCTGTTCTGGATAATTATAACAGATTTTGCAATCTCTAAGCCTTTTCTTAAGAGCACTATAATCCAGGTGGAAAGTGTAGAAGGTAGCAGTCTAGGGTAGTCACGTCTGGCTTTGTCCTTGAGATAAGGCTGGTGAAGGATCTTTGGTAATTAACAGGGGCTTGCCGCTAGCTGGCCACCTCATTTTGCAATCCCAAGAGGAACTGAACCTGTAGCCCTGCAGTCCTGGTTTTAGAGGGAGATAAGGAAGAGAAATGCTAAAGTCTCTGCTTTTGTGGGAGAGTCGGTGCAGAAGATAGAAGGGGCTTAGATTAAATGATCTTGGGCTGTTGGGAGACTCATGGACATGGATTTGAGCACTGTTCCAGAGGAGAAATGGCTTTTGCTATCTATTGAAGCGTTTATCTCACGTAAGGTTTGACAGTGTTTATTCTATTTTCTGGTTTTTACCTTCTCATTTTCATAACGCTAAAGGTCCTGATGAAATGGCTTACAAGCAGCCATTTAATGCAGTTTGTTGATGTAGAAGTCATAGTGATGGCGTGTTGCAGTACTTGACTGATTTACAGCCAACAGCATTTGAGATATGCCACACTCCAACTCAATTTAAACAAACTTGACAGTAGCTTAGTGAGCTAGCTAAATATGGAGAGTAATGAGTTTAACAAGAGCCTTTTTTCAACTGTGGAGGATTTCTTATCACCACCTTCACCCACACCTGTCAAATTTAACAAGGATGATATTATAGACTTGGAGATGCCATGTTTTTTTTGGAGTTATCTTGTACGTTTTTGAGCCGAGGTCAACCATCAGGGGCACAAATGGTGATGGAGAACATCAGGGGCATCAGCAGGAGTGGTGGATAAAATCATATTAGTTACTCTTACTGTTGGAGAAGCACCAATTGCGTATAAAGATAGAAATGTGTTCTTAATCATTCCGAGGGTGAATTTTTCAAGTTGTTAAAACACGCCTGCAAAAAGTCACATGACTGAACTCGCACAAATTCCGTCCTCTTCAAAATGAAGAAAATTCAGCCACTTGTTTTCCTCAACCAAGGGATGGTTGGAACAGGGAATAGTGTGCAGGAAGAAGTAAAAGTCCAAAAACGCAGTGACAAACCATGTCCGTGGCTAACAAACTGCTACTGTAGAGCAAGACGCGCCCCCTCTGGGGGATGGGCATATATGTTCTAGAGGGCATTTAATTGGACGAGCACAAAACGAGTACTAGTGCTAGGATAAATCATCAAAATATTTCGTAATTTTCTTGGAAGTGATGAACTAGAAAATAATACAAAACTAGAATATCTCTAAAACTAGTTATTTGAACTTTTTTATTCTTAAATATTCTCTCTTATTGACATCCATAACATTAAGGGACATGTATAAAAAGCCCTGAAACACCGATTTTGATTCGACTCAAAGACCTTTTAAATACCACGTTTCATTTATTGATTTTTGATAATAAATATAATCAATATATTCTGGCTTTTGACGCCATACGTGATGGATCGTTTCAAACAGGTGTAAATGTTTGTACTATTACTGACTGATGCTTTTCTGGATGGTCCTCGAGGGATCTGTTGAGCGACTAGCCAGTCAGTCTGCCCTCCCTTGGGCACTTTTACACTTGCTATAAATTTCAGGGATTCCCATTTTCTTTTTTTTGTTTATCACTACACACATTCCCAGACACATACACGCTCACAACCACCCTGTATTCTTTATGTATGCCTACGCTGGTATAATGGGTCTCAAAGGAGCAATCATTCAGTTCGTTGAAGGCTTTTCACAAGGTAAAGGTCTTAACAAGAGAGGAGATGCCACTAAAGGCACATTAAGGCACATTTAATTTCTCGTTTGTAATTTGGAAATCACATAGGAGGCAAGGATATAGCTTTTAATGCATATGTTTCTTTTCTCTTTTGTACTCCAGGGCAGCTTTTGTCAGTGGGATTGAATAGAGAGTTTTTGTGATTTGTGAAATGTTCCAGTTTTAGAGGGCTGAAAGTATGTACGGAGAGTTTTTATAGAAAATAGAACGTACTGTATATGTAATGTGATATTAATATGAGCTGACTATAGTAAAATAATTAGCTTTTTTGATATAATAAATGAAATGTCTTTTTTTTTTGTCTTTTTTTTTTGGTGCAGTGAAGACCACATGTTCTTCGGCAGATTTTACCTGTAAGAGCGGACAGTGTGTGCCAGCTCGCTGGAAGTGTGACGGAGAGCCTGAATGCCTAGACGAATCTGACGAGGCTGAATCTACCTGCAGTAAGTGATGTGTGTCAGTGCACGTACAAATAACGCTATCCTACATGGACCTTCAATCAGACGTTGTATTTGCAGTATAAATATATCTCACAGTTCACTGAGGAATAGAGAGTAGTCAGCATATTTAAAACTATTTGTGCAAAACTTTTTAGAATTGGATTTAATGCTTACTTTGGCATCAAAGCTGACACAAACTGTCTAAACCAAAATATCAGTATATTTCTCTTATATATTGCTCACCCGTATTGTTCACCCTCGGGCTAGGAAATAATCATTTGAGTGTTACACTCACCATACACCTGTACTCCTCCACATTCCTGCAATCAGCCAATCACGTGGAAGCAGTGCAGTGCATGAACTCATGCATATACAGGTCACATGCTTCAGTTAATGTTCACATCAAACACCAGTATGTGGAAAATATATGATCTCAGTGACTTTGACCTTGGCATGGTTGAGTATTTCAGAAACTGCTGATCTGGGATTTTGGCACACAATAGCATTTAGAGTTAACACAGAATGGTCCGAAAAACAAACAAACAAAACAAAAAAAACATCCAATGAGTGGCAGTTGGAAGGGTGGAAATTCCTTGTTGATGAGAGGGGTCAGAGAAGAATGGCCAGATGGAGTCAAAATAACTGGAAGGCTACAGTAAGTAGAATCACCACTACTTACAACCGCATTGAGCAGAAAAGTGTCTCAGAACACATCAACCTTGAGGCTACAACAGTTCGCTTCATCAACGAGGCAGAACTGCCAATGTTGTAAAGGCACTCACATATTTATTTATTATTTATTTACAGCATTTGGCACACACCCTTATCCAGAGTGACTTACATTTATCTCATTCATACATGTGAGCAGTTGAGGGTTAAGGGCCTTGCTCAAGGACCCTTGGCAGTGCTGCGGTTTGAACTCATGACCTTCCAGTCAGTAGTCCAACATCTCTGAGCCACCACTGCCAATATATATTCCAGGGGAATGAGCAGCTCAGCCTTCTGCACAAATCCTGTTCCTGCAACAATGAAGCAAAGAAAAGCTTACGTGTTTCTTCTTAGAGGGCTCTGCAACTGTGTCTGATATTCACTTCAGTCCCTCAGTCCCTGCTGTAACTGTGCGATATCAGAGGAAAATTGACTCTAGATGTAAATACTGCTGAATGAGTAGACAGCAGTATTTGTATAGACTGCATGCTACAAGCATCACTATTGGCAATATACTGGAAGTTAGGTAAGGCTTAATGAATGCTTGTCGGTGATGCCCCAGTCCCAAACTATTTGGGTATTGATCACTGTCCATCATCCAACTCTATCTCAGCTGGGCCGAATAAACAGCTTGACATCCTGTCCTGAAATATTCAGTTCAATTCGATTTGTATAGCGCTTTTAACAGTGGACATTGTCTCAAAGGAGCTTTGCAGAAACATATAAACACAGGATACAGATAAGGACACAGGACACAGGATAAGTGTGTGGATTTATCCCTATTGAGCAAGCCGGTGGTGATGGTGGTGAGGAAAAACTCCCTATGATGTTTAGAGGAAGTAACCTTGAGAGGAACCAGACTCAGAAGGGAACCCGTCCTCATCTGGGTAACAACGGATAGTGTGAAAGTAAAAGAAAGTTCATTATGGTTTGTATATGAAGTCTGTTTGTTGATCTAGTCCACTGTTCACTAAAGGAGACCCGAGTGCAAAACTGCATGTGGTAATTGCAGTCCCAAGGCCATCGCACCAACCACAAAAAAAGTTCAACAACTTATAACAAGTTATTATTTAATGAAATCATAAAATTATAAATGTTGGTATTCTGCGTCCATACTGCTACACGCTGAATCCAACAATACGCGATGTTCACCGTGGTGAGAATAGTAATAACTCAAACACTGAAATCACCGTCACCCAAGGTGTGCTTCAGCACACACTCATTTGATAATACAAATGAACAAAAACAAAATGAGCAAGAAACTGATGTTCGGCTAGAAAATGAGCAGATGGGAATACTCTAGCAGATCTGAAGGAAACTCTTTTTCATATGGATTTTTATACAAAACAAACCCAAACAATGGGATTTCGAGAAATTTCAGCTTAGAAATGATCACTCTAGGATTTATATATTTAAAACGGACTCAGAGAGCAAACCTGGACATGCACGGTTTTCTTATGATCCATTCCAATGTCCTGTTAACTCACATTAGATTTTAGGAATGTATTATATAGGTGGACTGGGCTTAGTGTATACGTGTATAGAGATTTTTTTACTGCCGTGCTGTCCTAATATTTGACACGCTTAATTCCTCGTTAAGTTTTATTGTAGGTTTAACTGTAAATCACGTACCGGTGAGAAAACACTATTTACGTACTAGGGAAAAAAAAAACAAACATTCATGTAATAAATAATAATTTACGTTTCTTGATTGCTATTTTATTATCAGTTTTTCAAGCATGTCAGCCTGTCAATTAATTTTTTCTTTACAGAGTCTTGAGTTGCCTAGAATGAAGAACTAACTCGCACGGTGCATTCGAAATGCACATCTCTGATATCTGGAGACGCCCTGAAAACAAACCTGAGCTATATATAAGGAGACTGTGTGAGATAATTTATTAACAAATACAAGGTTTTCAGTTAGTGTCAGGGAAATAGTTTAACATTACTCTGTGCTTTCCCAGAATATTAGAAAATAATGTTAATTATTAGACCATATCTATTTTCTTTTAATGGACTGATAACATTGTTCCGCCTGCGTGAAGTCGACCCCCCACCCAATGCGAAACGTCGGCAAAATAGTCTCAATCGTTTGTGCGGGTTTGTGCCGTAAAAACGTTTGGTTTGTGCTGCTTCGGTTTAGGTGATATTAAAAGAATATTTATAGGTCATTCTGAGGTCACTCAGCCCCCATACATGCTCCAAATTCACCCCAAACCGTCTTGTTTGTTTGTGCTTTGTTTGTGCTGATTTGTGCCACTAAAGGCTTTTATCTTAGCATATTGGGGGGGGGGGGGCTTTTTCAGCAGATTCTTTTCTGCTCTCTCACATAAGTTCTTCTTCCACTCAAACAATCTTGTTGGGGATTGTACCAAAATCCACTCCAAATGTTTCTGGTTCTTTGCTAATGGTGCTGTGGCGGTATGAGACCCTCTCACGCTGTGCTCAGACTGATAATAGCAGGTGAATAATGGAGAAAAATGGCCGTAGCTCAGCGGATGTACCGCGCGCTGTCAAAGTCTTGATCAATGGAGATGGCAGCACACTCATTATTGTTGCATTAAAAAGTAATAAACAGTAGCATGAGTTCATGACTTTATACAAAAGCAGCAGCTTGTCTAGGTCATACAGCAGCGTGATTATGAATAATGAAATCGAGGTCTCGTCTCAATCGTCGGTGAGTTAATGAGTTTGCATCGAGAGCTCTATTCCCTCTGACCCCACAAGCAGGGTTTTAAGGGCATCTATGGTGTACAGTCATATAACTACACAATGGAGGAGGTTGCATTCATGCAGTTATTGAGTAATTTACTCTTCAACATGTCCAAATAGCCTTGTCACTTTTCATTTCATTTCAACTGAAGAAAACGTCAGTGACTCACAGTGCCTTCTGATTCTCCTAATATACCTTCCATCAGTATGCACTCCAGTACGGAGGTTATAATCGCATCAGCGTCGTATTAAGCTCTTAATAGACAAGCCCCATCTATATTTCTGGCCTTATTTATTTGCATTCAGCTCGCGTGTCTCTCAGGTCTGCCAATAAAGCTCTCCTACATGTCCCACGGTCACATCTTAAATTAAAAGATGACCTAGCATGTGCATGTTGCTGCTCCACTTTTACGCAATCAATCGCCACCTGACAATAAGAGCGCTCCCTCAATCTCTATTATTCAATCTAGACTTAAGACACATTTTTACTCTTTGGCCTTCCCTGGTTAATTAACATCTTGATTAGCAACTGTTGTCTTTTATTTATTTATTTTATTTCATTGTATATTTGATATTTGATATTTTATAATATTAGATATTTGTATTTTATAATAGTTTCTGTACAGCACTTTGGTCAGTGTAAGCTGTGTTTTAGAAATAAAACGTACTTACTTACTTATTAACCATGTTTTGAAAGTTTATACGTATACATCTGCACATACGAACTAGATTACATTGAAATTAGAAGAAAAAACGTCTTAAAGGCTTTGTCAATGTCTTTTCATTATTAGCTTCTTACTTATAAGTCCACGAATCTCCAATCATTTAGCTAATTTCTGTTTCCTGGCTGATGTGTCTTTGGACAGGACTATATTTGGTCAGGGGTTTTCAAACTTTTTGCAGCCAGGTACTCTTTCATCTATAAAATGATTTCCACTGTCCCCCTCAGCACAGATTTATTATTAACATAAACCAAATAGTCAAATGTTAAGCTCTTTATTTAAATATGTACAGTGATATTTTTGGGTATTCATTGGAACCAAGGAGCATTTTATTCCTGAACTTTCCATCAACAGAGCATGGCTCAATTTAACATTTATTAATAGGCCTATTGTGTTTAGGTATTTTAGGGTTGGATTAGACTTTCAATGCAATGAACTCCCTTGCTATACTTCATGGACCACTGGGAGTCCCATTCCCCACTTTGAGAATCACTCAGTGCGTTTACATGGACAACAGTAATCCAATATTAACCCAATTAAGACGATAGTCTGTTTAAGAAACTAGCATGTAAACAGCAATTTTTTATTATCGTAATCCGATGAAGGTCATACTCGAAGTAAACACAAATTGAATTAAGACATGTGGAGTATTCCTGTTTTAGTCGCATTATCAACGTGTATTACAGACATGTAAACACCTTAATCATATTACTAACGTTGTGTGAGAGTTTTCACCGCATTTTGCGACAGGACACGATCACACACGGCAGTGCTCAACCGTTTCACGGCAAACGAGAGAGCACGGCTGCGTCCCAACCCGCATAGTCACCTACCACACAGTAGGCGAAACACATGCATATAGTAGGCAAAATACATGTATCTCGGCTACTATACAGTAGGTAAGTACGCGGTTTGGGACGCAGCCCACGGCTTCAAGCAGTCGTCTATTTGCACGTATAGCGCGGCAAGTAATTAACCGCACTTGAAGCGATTGTAAAAAATTTTTTTAATAAAAACACCCAAAACTGTATACGATACCATAACGAAGATGAACTGTATGTCGATACGTGAAATTCTGGAGGGAACGTCGGACGGCGTGGCGTGGCGACGTAATGACGTGTGCTGTTAATCGAACTATGTTCTATAACACGTAAAACGGCTAGATGAGAGGAGTATTTTAAAAGCCACTCATGTAAACACCTTAATCAGAATGTTCTCTTACTCAGAATAAGGTCAGTAATTAGATTTCTGCTGTCCATGTAAACGTAGTCACTGATATAAGTGACCTCGTGTCGAACAAAAGAGAGCGATCTGTTATAATCCATCTGCTTTTTCAACTCTCACTTTTTCTCTAGACACAGAAACTGACGCGACTTCTTTCCTGCTTACTCGGCCCGCTCGTGACCATGAGCAGAATTTTTAGCAGGTTAATGAAATCATTTTAATGTAGTAGTTTGTGTGATAGTTCTACCTCACATTTGTATGCAATTAAAGGAATGATAATTAGCAGACTGATTTCACACCTGATGTATGAGGAAGCAGGAGTCGAGTGCACGCAAAACCGCGAGCTTAACTTATTTTCAGTGTTTTCTGAGAGTTCTGTGCCCTGAGAAATATGTCATTCCTTCTATTCCTACTTTTCTAACCCTAGCACTGTTGATGAATTGCTGCCTGCGGGGGGAAGGGGGTTGGCACTATTTGCATTTGCTCACTTTTATCCAAAGCAACTTGCAACTGAGATTTGAATTCACAACTTTATGAGCCCAGAGCCTTAACCATGGTGTCACAGCTTCCTTCCATCAAGCAATATGCGATCTTTATGTATGTAGCTGAGGTTATATCTATAATCAGTCGTCAAGCTGTCATGGTGCCATGTGAAATGAAGGCAATAGTTATAACGTGACCGAATCAGTAAACTGATAGCATATAAAAGCACACAGATCATTCAAAACCTCCTAAAATGAACTCTCGGTCCCACTTTGGTGTCTTTATTAGCTGTGTAGTTACACATAAACTATACACCAAATCAGCCATAACATTTAAACCACCGACAGGTGATGTGAACAACATCGATTATCTCGTTACAATGGCACCTCATAAGAGGTGGGATATATTAGGCAGCATGTGAACAGTCAGTTCTCAAAGAAGCAGGAACAATGGGCACACGTAAGGATTTGAGTGACTTTGAAAAGGGCCAAATTGTGACGACTGGGTCAGAGCTTCTCCAAAACGGCAGGTCTTGTGGGGGGTTCCTGGTATGCAGTGGTTAGTACCTACCAAAAGTGGTCCAAGGAAGGGCAACCGATGAACCAGCGACAGGGTCATGGGCACACAAGGCTCATTGATTCGTGTGGGGAGTGAAGGCTAGCTCGTCTGGAAGCACAAATTGCTGAGAAAGTTAATGCTGGCTATGATAGCAAGGTGTCAGAACACACAGTGCATCGGAGCTTGCTGTGTATGGGGTCGCGTAGCCGCAGACCGGTCAGAGTGCCCATGCTGACCTCTTTCCTCTGTCGAAAGTGCCTACAATGGGCATGTGAACATCAGAACTGGACCATGGAGCAATGGAAATTCTAAAGTGTGTACAGTAACTATGGGGTATGTAGGAAATGTCAAATTTCAGATTGATGTTAATGCAATTCATTTAGTTAGGTTAGTGTGTTACAGCACAAATATGGTACAGAAATGATATGTCTTTAAATGTCTTTAAAATCTCATGATACACTTGTGTAGTCTTAAAAGCCAAAGCTGAACTTGATACAGATGGATTACAGAAAACCTTTTATGTAAGTACACACGTGTAAGAGCGCATACATCCTCAGAAGTTATTTTATAGTTAATTATAGGGATACATGAATCCCAATTTCAGACTGAGTATGAGTGCATGTATTTTGATACCAATAGTGCTTCAAAAATTGGTAAAACTACTTCGTTTGGAGCAATCAGAGGCACCATGGGGTATCATGAAGCATTTTATTTAGCTCTGTTTATGTTTCCCTTGTTAATTGTCATGAAAAACTCACACGTGTATTTATTATTGTGTCGTGAGACACAATACCACTGTCTTAAATATAGCAACACAAGATCCTGGTTGAATATTCAGAATGAGCTCTACCGCTTCTTACACACTAGGGCTAGAACATTCAGAGCATAACGTTTGCGAGTGGGAGCCTGACTGTCTCGCAGCTTGCTTAGTTAATAATCAAGTAAAGAAATCTGCCCAGCAGCCTTGTTTCATTTGACACGCATGAACCTGGAACAGTTTCTACTGAAACAGCCTATAGTACACTACCGCTCAACATTCTCACATTTCCAGAAGTCAGAACATGTACATAGCATAGCTGTAAGAAGGGTAGTTACTGTAAACTACCATATAGACGTGCATTCTGGTTTCTCCAGCGGCTGGCTTGACCACGGTTTAAAACACAGGTTCAAAGTCACACTCACATCTTAAAAAAAAAAAAAAAAAAAAAAAAAAACATTCAGAAGCACATGATGTGTTGTGCTGGCAGTGGACCTTAATTTCGGTAGGATGAGGAAATATACTAAATAAAATCACGATTTTTCTAATTTGCTGGTGCATTTGAGGTGGATGATGAGTCTAATTTGTTATTTAATCACTGAAGGTACAATCTACTTCAAACAGTCTTTCCATATTAATAGCGTTGCCATGAAATACATGTATAACACTGAAAAGGATCAAAATAACATGTTAATAATAGGGAAAATTATACACCTTATATTATAAATCCTGATCTAAATTTTTCTTGCCATTACCAAATAAATGTATTAAAATGAATCATGATGTACGTTCCGATCTTGATCACGTGTGCGTTAACATAGACTAGGCTTATGTCATACTGTAGTATGACAGGACAAGCCACTTTAGAGCAAATCTGTTTATGTTAGTCGAGAGGTCACCCCTCTCTCATGCTGACGGTGTTGGATTGAAGAAGCACATAAACCTCTTGCTTGTTTGTACATTCAGAAAGCACACACAAAGCCATTCGCATTCTATCATACGACAACACCGCATTTTCTTGTTACCTTCAATCAGGGTCAGGTCAATATAGGAGTCTCTCCGCGAAAGTTCTCTAAAACACTAATCATATGTCTGTCTGTCTCTTTGATCATTCTGCTTTGATTACTTTGTAATTAACACGTCGAGTGAACCTCTGAAATACGGCTGCCTCCATCACTGATCCTCATTCAGCTAAAAAAAAATGCCTCTGATTGAATCGATTTTCCTCGTAAGCGTTCCTGCAAAGACTCCTGCAAACAGATTAAAGGAAAGCCAGGAGAGACGGCATCTCAGGAACTAATAATTACTGAATATGAGAATGAAATGCTGTTAGAGAATATTAATAGACAAATTAGAGAAATGGAAAAGAAAAAGTTATTTTTTCTTAATATCCCAGCATGGAAACTTCATTTTCATTGATAGGGGACATTGCTGACCTTTAAAAGTCAAACATTTGTCTTTGTCAAATTATATCTCAGTTGGTCCCAAGTATATTAAAATATTGACAGATTTTTTTTCCCTCTCCTTTTATTCTCTTTCCACTGCTGGGGAGATAAGGAGCCATTTTGAAAGTGAAAATAGTTGCAGAAGCCAATTTGGACCAGAATTGACAATCTTATACAACGTACAAAGAAGTCAGTGGAGGAATTCCTAGCGATGCGTACGCTATAATGTAATGGTCATTTATTTCCCATTTATTTCCTCATTTATTTATTTTTTTTCCACATTATTTCTAATTATTATGAGTTGCAATGGACTATGTATGGTTACACATATAAGCTTTACAATTGCACACACACACACGCACACACATTCACAAACTCATACACTACTAGGGGCAATTTAGCATCGCATGACCATCTGCATGCATGTTGATAAGTGGTGGGAGGAAACCAAAGAACTCCGAGGAAATCCATAGGGAGAACATGCAAAGAACCACCACAAAGACAGTAACTTGAGGGCAATATCGACCCGGAAGACGTGAAGTGGCAACACTACCTGCTTCTGCCACAACACTGCCAGACAGGGTGCTTTATTTCAGACAAATGTTAATGAGATACTTAACAACGCAATGCAATCCCTCACCATGTCAATATTAGAACTGGTTTAGCTTTATTAATCATACCAATAGTCTGCTCAGGAGACACAATATTGATATAGAATAAGAACCATTTCTGTGACATTTGTGATTGTGAATTGTGTAAAATTATTTTTTATCAGCAGTTTAGGCAACAAGAATGAAATGTTTTTGATATACTGTGAAGTTAAAAGAACTGCCATCACTTAGTAAACACAGACAAGGCTTCTAGGCGATGTGAGATCCGATCAAATCTCTTTATTTTTTTTTTGTTTGTTTGTTTTCAAATGCACAGCCGCAAAATTTGCTAATCACACCACAGTCCCTGAACTCTGAGATGCTAAACAAAGGAGGTCAGAGTAGACTTGCCTTTTTTATTTAGGCTCTGGACTTTTAACATCTGCTGCAGATGTTCTACCACTCACTCATGACGAGTGTTATTTTCTTCACAGTAGTGTGCTGAGATACTAAGATGGGGCAGCTGATGACATCAGCACTAATATGAATGTAAAGAAGGTGTGGGGGGAGGATATGGATACGGGAAAATATACTGAACCTTGTGGACACTACCCTGTTCCAAATGTCATACATTTCTTGATATTGACTGTGGCACGGTGGCTTAGTGGTTAGCTCGTTTGCCTCGCACTTCCAGGTTTGGGGGTTCGAATTCTACCTCTGCCCTGTGTACGTGGAGGTTGCATGGTCTCTTGTGCTTCGGGACTTTCCCCCGAAGGCGGGTATCCCCCACCTCGTGCCCCGACGCTCCCTCGTGACCCTGTGTAGGCTAAGCGGTACAGAAAATGGATGAATGGATGAGTGCTCCTTTGATGTATGCTATAACATGATTGGTCAGGGCCCTGTGACGACTGGCAACCCATCCAAGATGTATTCCTGCTTAGCTTACAGTTTTCCTGGGATAGTCTCCAGAAAAAAACACTTACTGGAGATGAATAAATAAGGAATGAAAGATTCATAAGGTGTAAAAAATAATAATAATAATAATAATAAGTTATCCCTTAGGACTTCTATGGAACAATAGCAAGCAGCACTGTCTTTTTTTTTTTTTTTTTTTTAAACAAGCTGTATTCTACCCACCTTCATCCTTGCAGCCTAACTACATGTTTTTCCATCTAAACTATCTGTTTGTCTGGGAATCGTTGCTCGTTTAACATTTTATGAACATTTAAAGAAAGCCTCTATCCTGCCTCTTAAATCTCTCTTTCTTCCTTCCCCCCATCTCATTTCCCTTTATGCCTCTGTCTCAATGATCCTTTTCAAGTGGGCCCTGTATTACAAGCCCATGCAGCTACATTTTGAAAGTGTCTGCACAATTTTTTCCTGTGTTTATTGTTTATATTTGGCTTATTAGTAATTAAGAACCGAAAGCCAAGTTCACACTGCATGCTGTAATGAGTTCTACCGAGTCAGGAGACAAAAGCCAGAGCCGTTATATGCACCTTCATAGTAGTTTTTGCTACTTAATTATTTTAATATCAGGGTCGGATCCAGTCAAATGCACCGGATGGGTTCAATTTCATGCTTCAGGTGGCGGTTCCCTAAAGTAATTTCCCATGTGGCCGCACTCTCTGCACTGTCTGCGCCAGCCCTCTTGCCCAGTTGTCCTCTCCTGTCCTGGTGTACACTTTGGACCCTCGGCGTGGCCTGATTGCTTCTTAGCAACGTCACCAAAGTAGGCACTTTAATTTCACTCCTATCAGAGCTGATTTTCCTCACCGAGTGTAAACACCATTGTTCATTTGCTGACTACAGAAGCTTTCCCATTATGCACCGCCGGATTTCTGAGCACACCAATTTCGCTGACTCTTTCTTCTCTTGTAACTAACGCTAAGTAGAGGAGTATTCCGTACAAATGTTAGAGAGGTAAAGCACCCAGTTTTACAACACACAACAGAACGAGAGCTGTGAGGAGAGTAGTAAAGAGGTGGGTAGTATGGATTTTTCATGTCATTGGTTGAGGCATCGAAGATCTCTGATATCTATTTGTAGCTTTGTGTGCTTTCTTTGGCTTACACTGTACACTTGGCACTGATTGTGTGTGTGTGTGTGTGTGTGTGTGTGTGTGTGTGTGTGTGTGTGTGTGTGTGTGTGTGTGGTGGTGGGGGGGGGGGGGTACATTTAACAGAACAGATTTGTTAACGTAAGCCTAAAACTCACTTTGGGAATACTAACTGTGTGAGCAACTTACTACAACCGAACTTCAGGTAGTGAATTTGTTGCAGCCAATTTCGTAAGTCAAAGAAAAGATTAAATACAATTTACTCAGTCAAACTAATGAATAAGTTGATCTATATTATGGGTTCGTATTTAAAATTTTGAGAATGTTCCCCAAGATGATGACTTCTTCCTGCTGTGGTCATGGTTTCATAAGTAGTAGCTGTATAGTTTTTCATACTAGCTAGTTACAACAAATTAAATAACGCACTAATCAGTGTGCAAATTGGTTATTTACTAGGCCAGGGGTTCCCAAACTTTTCCAGGGCAAGGCCCCCCAAATGGCATTAACATTTGACCACCCCCTGGCAGCCCCTACTTTGAAAACCACTGTACTAGGCTTTGTGTGCTTGCTTTGTACATTCACTAGAGGCAGCAACGAACTCCTTCCAATCTTTATTTTTCTTGTAAATGTCTCTATGTGCATTTAGAAGACGAAGAAGCTTTTATTTGTCACGTATACATTACAGCACAGTGAAATTCTTTTCTGTGCATATCCCAGCTTGCTAGGAGGTTGGGGTCAGAGTACAGGCTCAGCCATGATATGACACTCCTGCAACAGAGAGAGAGTTAAGGGCCTTGCTCAAGACCCCATACAGCACCAGCTTGGCTGTGCTGGGGCTTGAACCTGTAACCTTCTGAGCAGTAACCCAGAGCCTTAACTGTTGAGCCATCAGTGCCCCACCAGTAAATGTGAACTAACTGCAGGTCGGAACTAATCTTGAGTGGGGAACTGAAGAACCATTGGACCACACACAGCAGAGGATTGCTCTGAGGAATCATTTGAACCAAGTGCATTTATCACTTTACCATTTCATACCTAATTTGCAAAGAGTTGAGAATATCACATTTAAGTTTTCGCGCTGTTGCTTGCTTCTGTCGTTGAAATCGTGGTTCAGTGTCGCACTCATAAAATGACTGGTCACCTGACACTTTGTTGTTTGCTAGTGTGAACAGTTTGAGGTATGAATAGAATGTTTAAAACCCAAGCAACACTGCTGCATTTGATAAACTCATACCCACACCCACACTACCATTTTTTTTATTGTTGCTTGTTCTTGATGAATGACTCTCACACTATGAAGTGCTCAGCATGTTGGGAACAAGCTGCCAATGTTCAAATGTTAAAGGTCTCTGTTCCTTGGAGGGTGAGTTAATTGGCAAATGGCCTGGAAACACACATTCTCATCCACTCTGTTCATCCCCCTCAGCGTTGGGGGTGTCCGTTAGAGTCCAGACACAGGGGTGACTTCGGTGTGTCCGTGCATGCGCATGTATGTGTTAGTAAGGCTTAATTGGTTTTGTGTGGCTTTGTGGTTACAGATCATGAATAATTTAACCGGCACATCTATGGCCGTTTAATGTCACCTCTAGATGTCTTAAGGAAAAAAAGACAATTGAGCATGCACATGCAAAAGGAACTTTTCTAAGCCTATATGAGCTTCCTGTGGGAATTCACCTCTCACCCCTGCATTGATCTCTGAATGCATCATGGAAGGAAAGGCTACCTTACACATCTGTATGTTGCCCAAGTCAAGCTTTTTAAGCTATTTTTATTGATTACACCCATTTCTCCTACTTCTCCATGACATTAAATGGGCAATGCATGAGATGTAAAGTTTGAAGGATGGCTGTAAATTATATCATAGGAATAATATTTTTTATGTGCCTACATTTCTAGCACGATGGTTCTTTTTACATAATAACTCTGATTTTTTTTTTCTATACTCTATTTTATAGTAATAGTTTTATAATAATTTTGTTGTTCAAAGACATAATGGCCTGGAGATGAGTGGAGAAACATCCTAAAAGCAGCAGAATGCAGATGCTAAAAGGAAGAAAAAAAACAAGTGTTATGTGTTTAAATATATACAATTATATTGTGCCACATTCCCTACATAATGAATGAATTCATATAGAAAATGATTATTAGCTTGATGATGTTACAGTAGTCCTGGTGCAAAACCTGTGTACAATGAGGACCTGCTACAGGTGGATGAGGCTTTTATTTAAATATAGATTTTAAATCACATTCTTCCATCTAGCTGTGCAGTGTTTTTCTGTGCCACTTGCTGCGACACAACCCCAAAGCATAATAGATGCACCTCTATGCTTAACAGTTGGCAGGGTGTTCTTTTCATCAAATGCTACTCCTTTTTTTCCTACAAACCTACCTTTGGTGATTGTGGTCAGAGAGTACTTGTTTCCAAAATGTGTCTGACTTATCTTACATACTATTGTTTTGCTTACTTTAGACATTTGGTATCGAGTATCGTGTACTTTTGGTGGTATCGGTACTGACTAATAGATTTTTGGTATCGTGACATCCCTAATCTACATGAGCATCAAATGAAAGACTGGGGTCAATAATCATACCAAGGTCTTTTACTGCTGCACATGACGAAACAGAAAGGCCCTCCAGAGTAACTGTATAATCAGAAAGCTTACTTTTAGCTACATGTGGTCCTAGTAGAAGTACTTCTGTCTTATCAGAATTAAGTAAGAGGAAGTTAATAAGCATCCAGTGACTAATGTCCTTTACACATTGCTCAACTTTATTAAGCTGCTGTCTGTCGTCTGGCTTTGCTGAAACATACAGCTGTGTGTCGTCAGCATAACAGTGGAAGCTAATTCCATGTTTATGAATAATTTGACCCAGAGGTAGCATATATAAAGTAAAGGTCTTCAGCCACTAACCACACCAAACCCTTATTTATAATTCATAGCACTATTGTTGTTACTTAATCCCCTCTATAAATTTGATTGGATTTGCCTAACAAGGCTGAAAATCATTGTGTATCTCATGTACTAAATTAGACTGCTGAAAAGAAGTGGCTGCTTTCATGCATTAATCATTACACAAGTCTTTGCTCTGTGTCATCACCCTCTGAGGATTTCAAACAGGGGACGGCTTTTATTAAAATATCACAGTGAAGTGGATTGCAGGAGATTACAGGCTAGAAAGCATGTGCTTACATCGACTGATGAAACTCATTCAAGCCAGATATACATAATGCAATCAATCACATTACCAACATTAGCCCTTTGTCGCAAAGCGGCTATTGTCAATTACAGCTTTGAGACATCTATAGGAACAGCTAAATCGGTATTTGCATCATTGTGGTTCTTAGCAAATCATCTTCAATTCCCTTTGAAGTTACAAGGGTCCAATTTTCAATGGGATTTACAGGAGATTGGATAGGCGATACAAGGCTTTCTTGAGTTGTCTTCCATCTCCTCAGATTGAGTTTCTTAGCTCACCATTTCATGTTGCTCTCACCTCTGTACTTCACTGTAGTTCAGTGTGGTAGGATCATGCGCACAACCCGTTTAAGGTTCCTCGTTTGACCAAAGTATATTGTTCCAAAAGAGATCTAATTTGTCTAAATGCTTCTTCTTTTTTTTAAAGTGTAGCAGGACTTTTGCATGAGGTATAAGAACAGAGACTGCAGTGCAGTTCACCGCTTGGTGTTCCCTGTGTCATTTTTGTTCCTGCTGCTTTCAAGTCATTCTGAAACTCTTTTCAAGTGACTGCTACCTTCTCTCTTACCTTCCTTATCATTAGTCTGAGAGTGTGTTGTGAAATCTTGCATGGTGCACCTGACTGGAAACGATTAGTTGTTTTTCCAGAACCTTTCCACCTACATATTAAAAAAAAAAAAAAAAGAATTGTAATGACAGGGATATTTACGGTCTTTGCTATGGCTCTGTAGCATTTCCATTTGAGTGTAAGTCCACCTCTGAATGGCTCGAAAAAGTTACATCTGCCGTAAACCAAACAGAATTCCGCAAAAAGAACCTCATCCATGGTGGTCAAGCATGGTGGTGGTAGTGTAATGGTGTGGGGATGCTTTGCTGCTTCGGGGCCTGGGGAATTTATAATAAATGAGGGAAACATGAATTCTGCTCTCTACCAGAAAATCCTAAAGGAGAATGTCCGGTCTTCGGTCCGTAAGCTGAAACTCAAGTGCAACTGGATTATGCAGTAAGACAATGATCCAAAGCATAGGAGTAAGACCATCTCTGAATGACTACAAAAAAAAAAGCCAAATTAAAGTTTTGGAGTGTCCTAGTGAAAGTCCTGACTTGAATCAATTTAGATGCTGTGGCAGGACCTTAAACAGGCAGTTCATGCTCAAAAACCCTTCAGTGTGTCCGATCTAAAGCAGTTCTGCAAAGAAAGCAGCACAGTGCTGTGAAACACTGATCTCCAGTTATCGGAAGCGTTTGGTTGCAGTTATTGCAGCTAAAGCTGGCACAACCAGATTTTAAGTTTAAAGGGGCAATTACATAGGTGATAGGTGTTGGAGAACATTTTTTTTTTGCTTCAATTAAAATAATAATAATAATAATAATAATAATAAAAAAACTCTATTGTATGTTTACTCAGGTTGCCTTTATTTTTGTTTGAAGATCTAAAACTATTTAGAATGAGATATACACAAAAAAGAAGAAATCAATATTTTGAGCACTGTATATTGAGAAGGAGATAATGAAGATGGCATAATTAGAGATAGGGATAATGAAGACGGCATAATTAGAGATAGGGATAATGAAGACGGCATAATGTAAGACTTAGAGGTGTAGAGATGTGTTTAAAGTTGGTCTTGGAAAGAGGAGAGGCTATATACAGTATATACAGGCTATATACACTCTGATCAGTGCGACTCTGTGTTTTTTGTGGACCGTGACGTGATGCAGCTCATATTTCTTTTCTCATATACTAGATTTCTTTATGATAAACAAGCGACACTTTGAAATGAGATTTTGATTCAAAACACTCAATTTCTTACAAAATGGCCCTTGGCAGGAACAGGAGTAGAGTGTGAGTGTCGAGTGCACTCAGAATTTCACAATACAGAAAGCAGCACTGTCTCACAGCATGTATTGTAGCATTTAATGATGATGTGTACAAAGAAAGTTAGCCTTGAGGAATCATGACTCTATGTGACACACACTAGAGACATTTAGAGTTTTGTGCAGGAGAGACAATAATACACACTCGAAGTGAATCTGATAGACTTACAAATAATGTCAGTTTGATTAATGGCTCATATGGCCTGAAGTGCAGGCATCTTTATCTAGATAGTAAAAGCGGTTTTGTTCGATACGTGCTTGTGACAGCAATTTCAACTTAAAGTTTGTCCTTTGTTGCACAAAATGTTCACAGATTGCAGTTGGTTTTAGTGAACAGTACATAAAAAGAAAATGTTCCATAAAGACTCATTCTTTCTGTTCTCTTAACTTTAATTATCTTTTGAGAAAAACTGCAAAAATGATAAACAAGCATGTTTAATGCTATTCTTGAATGAAACTTTTTGAATCATCTGTAAATATAAAATGTCTTCAATGCTTATATATCAAGTTTGTGACGTCTTTTCTATATTTCTGCATAAATATGACCTAAAACATCATCAGATTTTCACACAAGTCCTAAAAGTAGACGAAGAGAACCCTATTAAACAAATTTGACAATAATGTTATATTTGGTAGTTTATTTATAGGAATCATTATCATTTATAGGAAAATGATCCAATATTACATGTCTGTGAGTGGCAAACGTATGTGAACCTTTGCTTTCAGTATCTGGTGTAACCGCCTTGTGCAGCAACAACTGCAACTAAATGTTTACTGTAACTGTTGATAAATGGTAAATGGCACACTTATATAGCGCTTTTATCCAAAGCGCTTTACACTGTGTCTCATTCACCCATACTCTCACACAACTTGGGGTTCAGTGTCTTGCCCAAGGACACTTTGGTATATGGAGTCATGTGGGCCGGGAATCGAACCACCAACCCTACGATGAGTGGACAACCCGCTCTACCACCTGATCCACAGCCCCATGATCAGTCCTGCACATTGGCTTGGAGGAATTTCAGCCGTTCCTCAGTACAGAACAACTTCAACTCTGGGATTTTGTTGGGTTTTCTCACATGAAATGCTTGCTTCAAGTCCTTTTATAACATTTCTATTGGATTAAGGTCAAGACTTTGACTTGGCCATTCCAAAACAAAGATGTCCTGATAATTCATTGTTTCATCAATGATGGCGAGTCGTCCTGGCCCAAAGGCATCAAAACAGGCCCAAACCATGATACTACCACCACCATGTTTCACAGATGGAATAATGTTTTCCTTTCTCCAAACATAACGCTTCTCATTTAAACCAAAATATTCTATTTTGGTCTCACCATCCACAAAACACTTTTCCAATATCCTTCTGGCTTGTCCACGTGATCTTTAGCAAACTGCAGAGGGGCAGCAATGTTCTTTTTGGAGAGCAGTGGCTTTCTCCTTGCAACCCTGCTATGAACACCATTGTTATTCAGTGTTCTCCTGATGGTGGACTCATGAACATTAACATTAGCCAATGTGAAAGAGGCCTTAGCTGCTTAGAAGTTACTCTGGGTTCCTTTGTGATCTTGTGGACTATTACACGTCTTGCTCTTGGAGTGATCTTTCTGGTCTCCGCTCCTAGGGAGGGTAACAATGGTCTTGATTTTCCTCCATTTGTACACAATCTGTCTGACTGTGGATTGATGGAGTCCAAACTCTTTAGAGATGGTTTTGTAACCTTTTCCAGCCTGATGAGCATCAACAACTCTTTTGTGAAGATCAGACTTTGATAGATCCCTGTTCTTTAAATAAAACAGGGTTCTCACTCACACCTGATTATCATCCCATTGATTGAAAACACCTGACTCTAATTTCACCTTCAAATTAAACTGCTAATCCTAGAGGTCAACATACTTTTTTTCTGATTTTACCTTCATTTCACTTTTACATACACTTTTTTCAAAAAGTTATTGAAGTGTCCACTCCAGTGGACTGCATGCGTTCAGATGAAGAATTAGTGTCCGCTCTAGTGGCAGTTATGTAGTTATTCTATTGAAATCCTTGCAATAGCCAGAAAATGGCTTTTGAATAGCTGTCCACTGTAGTGACTAGTATGCATGAAAGGGTTAATATTAGATCATTGTTCCTCAACAAATAAATGACCAAGTATAATATTTTTGTCTCGTTTGTTTTATTGGGTTCTCTTTATCTACCTGAAGTTGGCTCAGATTAATGCTATGTGATGCATGAATGCACGTGAAGCAATCCAAACTCCCGAACTCTTCTTTTCAGTCTCTTCAGCACTGTTCTTCACTTTCCACCTTCAAGGCCCAACTTAAAACCTGAGTCTTTTCTCAACACGTTCATCTTCTTCTCGCCCCAGTTGATGCATTTTGTTAAACCAACCCGCCCCCACCCTCCCCCTCTCATTGCACTGTGTATTTTGTGTTTTGTGTGCTACATAAATTAAACTTATTATTGTTATTATTATTATTATTATTATTATTATTACACACAAATAAACACAACCAATTCCACAGATAAATGAGAGGCGAGTGTATTTTGCTTTCTAAATGTTTTTGTGAACCAATTTCTAATCAGTGAAACACTAAAATATTTAAGCCTCTTCTTTTTTATTTATGGAGACAATGTTTTGTTTTGTTTTTTTGTTACCGGTTTTCAAATGATGAAAAACAAACTGATTGCGTTCAGGAATGAGTCTGTGTATTTATTCCAGGATTCTCCTCCCCAAGCTACAAGCTGCTTATTAACCTGATTTACATGTGATCAGTATGTAAAATATTCATATTAGTAGGCTGTTAGCTCAGCTTCCTCCCAGTCTCTGCCTCGAAATCATACTGCTCTCACTATGACCGTAGTCTGACCTCTCTCTCTCTCTCTCTCTCTCTCACTCTCTCTCGCGCTCTTTCTCTCTCTCACTCTCTCTGGCTCTCTCTCTCTCGCTCGCTCTCTCTCTCTCAGCAAGTCTAATGAAGCTGTAAATCAGGCATGCGAGTGCTGGTGTGGGATTTGTGTTGCGTCAGCATATTAGCCACTAGCAGCCCCTCATGTGTGTCACGTGACTCGCTAACTGTACTTCACCTCCCTCTGCGTTAGCACACAGCCACGCGCCTCTTTGTTCTCGTTCTACCTCCCACAGTGAGCTCTGAGGATCTGATACTGAACCGCTCAATGAGGGTCTCAATCCTGACAACAAAATGTCTGCTGGATAATTAACTCTGTCGCTGTTTATTTCAATATTTCCTTTTATTTTAGTAGTGTGTGTGTGTGTGTGTGTGTGTGTGTGTGTGTGTGTGTATACATTCATACATACACAGTGTTTGACAATCATATACTCTTATTTTAAACTAGCTGTGCTGCAGTAGTTCTTATGCAAAATGAGTGGATTAAATCCGACCCACTGAACCTAATATTAATGAATAAAAGAGAAGCATCTAATGCACCACTGCATGCTGGGATTCCTCTAACAACAATATGCTTTATTATTACTTCTCTCATCCTTTATCTCTGCTGCCATGTCACCTTAATTTCCTCTCAAACAACATGGACTGTGCTTTGATTACCTTTGTAGCTTTGATTTGAAACACAGTGGGGTTTGTTGGTCTTCAGGGTGTTCAATCATATATTTAGATCTCAACAAACAGAACAGAATTTTTGTCAGTTAGGTTAAGACAAATAAACTACCTAAACGCAAACACAAAGTGTCTGCTCACTGAATAAACTACCCAAACACAAACACCAAGTGTCTGCTCACAGAATAAACTACCTAAACACAAACATAAAGTGTGTGCTCACAGAATAAACTACCTAAACACAAACACCAAGTGTCTGCTCACAGAATAAACTACCTAAACACAAACATAAAGTGTCTGCTCACAGAATAAACTACCTAAACACAAACATAAAGTGTCTGCTCACAGAATAAACTACCTAAACACAAACACAAAGTGTCTGCTCTCTGAATAAACTACCTAAACACAAACATAAAGTGTGTGCTCACAGAATAAACTACCTAAACACAAACACCAAGTGTCTGCTCACAGAATAAACTACCTAAACACAAACATAAAGTGTCTGCTCACAGAATAAACTACCTAAACACAAACACAAAGTGTCTGCTCTCTGAATAAACTACCTAAACACAAACATAAAGTGTCTGCTCACAGAATAAACTACCTAAACACAAACACAAAGTGTCTGCTCTCTGAATAAACTACCTAAACACAAACATAAAGTGTGTGCTCACAGAATAAACTACCTAAACACAAACACCAAGTGTCTGCTCACAGAATAAACTACCTAAACACAAACATAAAGTGTCTGCTCACAGAATAAACTACCTAAACACAAACACAAAGTGTCTGCTCTCTGAATAAACTACCTAAACACAAACATAAAGTGTCTGCTCACAGAATAAACTACCTAAACACAAACACAAAGTGTCTGCTCTCTGAATAAACTACCTAAACACAAACACCAAGTGTCTGCTCACTGAATAAACTACCTGGACACAAATAAACTGACTTAAACACAGATAAATTACCTGAACACACAAACTACCTGCACAGAGATAACACATGTAAATGGTCTACACTTATACAGTGCCTTCTTAAACTCAGCTGTTCACACTGTTTCTCATCCACACACGGTGCTAGCCTGCCATAAGGAACATGCCATAGGGGTTCAGGGTCCTGCCCAAGGACATTTCGGCATGTGGAGGGGCCGGGAATCAAACCACCAACCACCAATTAGTGGACAACCCGCTGTACTACCTGAGCCACAGCCGCCACATGTGAACACAGATGAACTACCTGAACACACAGGAACTACTAGAAATAAGCCTCATGAACACAGAGGATCTACCTGAACACAAACTACCTGAACACACATGAACTACCTGAACATACATGAACTACCTGAACACACAAGAACTACCTGAACATACATGAACTACCTGAACACACATGAACTACCTGAACACAAACTACCTGAACACACATGAACTACCTGAACACACATGAACTACCTGAACACAAACTCCCTGAACACACATGAACTACCTGAACACACATAAACTACCTGAACACAAACTCCCTGAACACACATGAACTACCTGAACACACATGAACTACCTGAACACAAACTACCTGAACACACATGAACTACCTGAACACAAACTACCTGAACACACATGAACTACCTGAACACACATAAACTACCTGAACACAAACTCCCTGAACACACATGAACTACCTGAACACAAACTCCCTGAACACACATGAACTACCTGAACACACATGAACTACCTGAACACAAACTCCCTGAACACACATGAACTACCTGAACACACAAGAACTACCTGAACACACATGAACTACCTGAACACACATTAACTACCTGAACACAAACTCCCTGAACACACATGAACTACCTGAACACACATAAACTACCTGAATACTGATAAGCCACGTGAACATGAATAAATGGCTGGAGCACACAAACTACTCGTGCACAGAAAAATCAACTACCCAAATACAAAGACAAACTGTGTGATCTCAAATCAACTACTGGAATACACACAAACTGGAATACACACAAACTCTATGGACAATGATCAGCTGCCCAAACCCAGATAAAAATGATACATTCTGATTGGTTTACCTTGAGCATTGTTTTAGGATTGTGAATTGTGATTCTACACCTGGTATCGCTCAAAATTTGAATATTGTGACCACCCCAGTGTTAAATATTATAAATACATGCATTATTATTCCAGTGCACGTATCACGTAACTCGCATATTTACAAATAAACAAATAAATAAAAAGGTCAAGTAAAAAAGCAAGGTGAAAAAACCCCATGTTTTAGCCATATTGTAGAATTTCTGACAGTTTTTTAATTAGTTGATTGAAGCAGCGATGACGTGAATGTGTTGCTTGGTTGCATATTAACGTGAAATTGAAATTGAAAATCAAACAGTATTACAATAAATAACAGATGAAACCACTTTCTCGGTGTTAGGTAGGCGTCCGACTTATGGTAATGTTTTTTTTTTCTGTCTTCTGCAGTAGCAATTATAGTCTCGTTAACATTCTAACGCATTCAGATATTAAATTGTTTAAGGAATTATAGTATTATTAAAATTCCAGTGCAATTTTATCAGCCTTTGTGTATAGTTTATTTTATCATTTGTAAACCTAATGTAAAGACATCCAGATCTGTGATACTCTTAAACAATTATCCATCTTTAACTATAATAGTGGTATTTAAAAACAATTAAACGGTCAATCATACGTATTAGTACAGCCTCCAGTTTGTACCGTGTCTTATGATCATAGATCATCTACATGGATCATTTCGCACTACATTCCTCTGCCTCATTGTTTATCCAAGCTGGAGCTAAAGTTTGATTATCATAGCATTACTCATTACTGACAAAGCTGTACAACTTAGTTGCCATAATCAATCACAGTTCGCTGCTAGCTGAAGCTAACCAACGCCTGTGCTACTGTAAATGCTCTCTCTCGCTCTCTCTCGCTCTCTCTCTCTCTCTCTCTCTCTCTCCTCCCCTGTCAGGAGAACAGCATTAGCAAGGTAGTTCATCAACAGCGCATTAGCATACTGCAAGGGTGCCTGTTTTCCCCGTCTTAGCATAGCCCAGGCCTGCTGGAGAAACGTGGCCAGAATGCCAGAAGCAGCTCTGCTTTCTCAGTCGAGGAACGCAGAAATAATGTTTCCGTATAGACAACAGGTCCATTACAGACAATCATACACTGTTGTGTTGAAATCAGACAACAGACGCTGACCCATAGTTCACTAGAGCAAATGTCTGGATCAATAGAGCCAGACAGCAGTCGATGATGGAGAGTCCATAAAGTATACGTCAGTGGATGCTTGTGGACAGGACCGGCCACTGTATTGGCCTCTGTGTTTGTTTGCTTCCAGTTCTGTTGGCCGTCGCTTCCAAGCTGCTGTCAAGGCATATCAAATATTCATGCTTTACAGAACCCTAGATACCTGAAGTGCTGTAATGGAAACCTGTTAAAGTGAAGTATAAAATGTAAATGATGAAAAGGATCTAAAAGCGATGTTAGGATTGTTGGAATTAATTGCACTATTTGAATATTAGAGCCCGGAGCCTATCACAGAGACACTGGGTGAGAAGCAGGAATACATCCTGAGTGGTATGCTGGTCCATCACAGGGCACCATGCACACATAGAGGTACTTTATCTTAGCCAGTACACCTACTGGCATGTTTTTGGGAGGTGGGCGGAAACATGGAGAGAACATGCACAGAAACTCCTCACAGACAGTAACTTGAGCTCAGGATTAAATCTGGTACCCTGGTTCTGTAACCACCTCGCCTCGTCATCGCCTCATCCAGTACCAAAACTTTTACTGACCACGTCATGTAGTGAATATATAGGCTGAATATGGAGCTATGTCCGATTTGCTTTACTTGTGTGTTACATGTCAGAATGTTAAATGGATCCTCGGTAGAGTAAGAAGATAAGTAAAGTAAGAAGTCAGTAAATAAATAAAAATGAATTGTATGGGGGTTTCATGGTGGCGGACCAGGAATTGTTGCTTCCTCTTCCTCACAGGGTCTCCAGTTCTCTGAGGTTGCTTTTTCTCCCTTGGGTTTCCTCCAGGTTCTCTGGTTTCCTCCCAGTAGTAGATGGACCAGTAGATGGACTTGCTACAATAAATTGCCTCTAGGTGTGAATGAATGTGTGCATGGTGCCCTGTGATGGTCTGGTGTCCCATCCAGGGTATATTCCTGCCTCGCACACGGCGTTCTTGGGATAGGCTCCAGAACCACCGCAATCCCTTATAAAGTATAAAGCCCTTACTGGAGATGAATGAATGATGAGTTGTACTTGTTGTACTTACATGACTTCGCCCAACGTAAGTCAGTTAAAGCACATATTTATTACACTTTTATGCTCTATAATAGTACTACTATCAAATTAATCCTACCGTATGTGGTAAACATTTATAGTGAATATGAAGATATTTAACATTTGGCCTAACTGTCTGTTGAATTTGTTGGTTTGTTACGTGAATCCTGGGTAGAGTGAGAAAGATTCTAGAGTAATTTAAAAAGTGTACAATAAAAATGATGATATTGGTTTTTTTTTTTGTTTTTTTTACTGAGTTAAGCTTTTATAGCAGTTAAGCTTTGCTCAGTCTGTATCAGTGACTACGTTTACATGGACAGCAGTAATCTTATTATTGACCTTATTCTGAATAAGACAATATTGTGATTAAGGTGTTTACATGAGTTATTTTCAGAATATTCCTTTCATGTTCCTGTTTTACGTGTTATAGAACATAGTTGGATTAACGACACACGTCATTACATCACCGCGCCACGCCGTCCGACGTTCCCTCCAGAATTTCACGTATCGACATACAGTTCGTCTTCGTTATGGTTCCGTATACAGTTTTGGGTGTTTCATTTGTAATTTTACGGAAGCTTCAAGTGCGGTTAATTATTTGTCATGCTGTACGTGCAAATAGACGACTGCTTGAAGCCGTGGGCTGCGTCCCAAACCGCGTACCTACCTACTGTATAATAGCCGAGATACATGTATTTCACCTACTATACAGTAGGTAAGTACGCGGTTTGGGACGCAGCCGTGCTCTCTTGTTTGCTGTGACACGGTAGAGCACTGCCGTGTGTGTACGTGTCCTGTCGCAAAACGCGGTGAAAACTCCCACACGACGTTAATACTGTGATTAAGGTGTGTACATGTCTGTAATGCGACTAAAACAGGAATACAACACATGTCTTAATTCGATTTGTGTTTACTTCGAGTATGACTTTAGTCGGATTAAGGTCATCAATAATCGCTGTTTACATGCTAGTTTCTTAATCAGAGTATCGTCTTAATCGGGTTCATATCGGATTATTGTTGTCCATGTGAAAAGTTATAGACTCATTAATGTCCAAACATTCATCCAAATACTAAACCACTGGAGTCAAATTGAATGCAGTATTAACAGAATTAGACAAATCTACTGTGTGCTTCTGAGTACGCACAAGAAAAGTATAAACCTGAGTTATTTCAGGTGGCATAATAACCTTCAGAACTGATAAGAATCACGCTGAATTTCTTCTTGACCCTGAATCTGCTTTGTAGGCTCTATCTTTGGATCTGAATAGTTCTTGCGGAAGCTGTCGATAAGCGCATCAATACATCTGGCTCTGTCTCGCTAGATTGTAGGTGCAACTGTCAGCATTCGGTACAGACAAATCCACTCGAAGCTTTTTGGCTGCTACTCAGAGCGGCACTGACCTTCACATGATCTACACAAACTTTACTTCTCTCACAACAGGACACACTTCCTTAAACTCAACAGCTGTTCTAGACGACATCGTGTATACTGCATCTCCTATTAGTTTCACTTAATTTAGTGTAAAATTATGCTTTATTATCAGTTGCTGTATCCGAGTAACACAGGGAGGTTTTTTCCTTTTGAGATTTGAGAGCTATGCAATGAGCTTAGTATCTGTTAACCCAAAGATAGCTACAGCGCATGCATCTTATAAATGAATCAATTTGTTTATTTCTTGTTAATTCTTTTTCGTGATGTTGGAACAGAAGGGTTCATTAATGCAAGGACACGTTGTGTATCAGAGTGTGCGATTTTCAGTACAGCAAAATAAAACAGATGACAGCCTGCAGCTAGAAATCATGCATTGTAATTATGCAAAACACTAACCCGTTATCTCAATTCAATTCAGTTTCAAATCCGTTTTATTTGTATAGCGCTTTTAACAATGGACATTGTCTCAAAGCAACTTTCCAGAAATATAAAGTGGTTATCTGTGTGATAACTGTGATTAACAACCTTACAACAACTACTACTATTATTGCCAATATTTGGCTTAGATACAACACACGGAAATGTCAACTGGTTCATTGCTGAGTGAAGAAATGTGTAAGGTTACCTGAGAAAATGTTCAATTCGAATAATTTGCTCGGCATGTTTGTAAATGTATACACTTTCAGCACCATCATAAATCAAATGTGAATTGTTTAGGTAATGTACCGTGTTTGTCATGTGGCCTGATATTAATTAAAATGGTCATATTTTTAACTAGCAGTAATCAAGGCAAGAGTAATACTTTACATTTCATTGGCCTTGTTGGTCTGCAGGTATTTTAAGTTTTAAAGATGTCAATACTAGCTACTTCATGGTATAGTTTATACATTTCTTTCTTTCGAATTGTAACGTTTTCTATAATCACATTTTTTTTTTTTTCTGAACTATTTGGTTGAGCTTATCCATGCACATCTCTTGGATTTCATTTCCCCAAAACTCATTAACAATGTTCCATGGGTATGACAGTGATTTGTATTATTGGATAAATATGGTAATCTTACAGAACCTTCTGCTTTCATAACTTGTTTCTTCCCTTGAGGACAAATTGAAGAGAGGATGAGCTTCAATCTGTGATGGAAGAGGAAAAAAAAAGAGAATGTAGCTGACACAAGTCCATTTTTCCATAAGCCTCCATTCTTGTATGCAGCATTATGTGTTTCCTTTCATTATGCTTCCTTCTGGGTGGCAGCTCAGGTGGTAGAGCGGGTTGTCCACTAATTGTAGGGTTGTCCACTAATTGTCTACTAATCATAGGGTTGTGCACTAATTGTCGGGTTGTCCACTAATCCTCTACCAATCATAGGGTTGTCCACTAAGGGTTCTCCGCTAATCGTCTACTAATCATAGCATTGTCCACTAATCATCCACTAATCGTAGGGTTGTCCACTAATCGTCCACTAATCGTGGGGCTGTCCACTAATCGTCCTCTAATCGTAGGGTTGTCCACTAATCGTCCTCTAATCGTAGGGTTGTCCACTAATCGTCCTCTAATCGTAGGGTTGTCCACCAATCATCTACTAATCGTAGGGTTGTCCACTAAGGGTTGTCCACTAATCGTCCAATAATCGTAGGGTTGTCCACTAATCCTCCAATAATCGTAGGGTTGTCCACTAATCATCTACTAATCGTAGGGTTGTCCACTAAGGGTTGTCCACTAATCATAGGGTTGTCCACTAATCATCTACCAATCGTAGGGTTGTCCACTAATCGTCCACTAATCGTAGGGTTGTCCACTAATCGTCTACTAATCGTAGGGTTGTCCACTAATCGTCCACTAATCGTAGGGTTGTCCACTAATCGTCCAATAATCGTAGGGTTGTCCACTAATCATCTACTAATCGTAGGGTTGTCCACTAAGGGTTGTCCACTAATCGTAGGGTTGTCCACTAATCGTCTACTAATCGTAGGGTTGTCCACTAATCGTCCACTAATCGTAGGGTTGTCCACTAATCGTCCAATAATCGTAGGGTTGTCCACTAATCGTAGGGTTGTCCACTAATCGTCTACTAATCATAGGGTTGTCCATTAATCGTAGGGTTGTCCACTAGTCATCTACTAATCGAAGGTTTGTCCACTAAGGGTTGTCCACTAATCGTAGGGTTGGCGGCTCGATTCCCGGCCCACATGACTCCACATGCCGAAGTGTCCTTGGGCAAGACACTGAACCCCAAGTTGCTCCCGATGGCAAGTTAGCGTCTGGCATGGCAGCTCTGCTTCCATTGGTGTGTGTGTGTGTGTGTGTGTGTGTGTGTGTGAATGGGTGAATGAGACACAGTGTAAAGTGATTTGGAACCGCTAAGGTTAAAAAAGCACTATATAAGTGCAGACCATTTACCATTTACTTCTAAGCTGAGGAGGAATTTTTGTAGAAATGTACAGCAGTCCACTAATCGTCAATTTATGTCCACTAATCGTAGGGTTGTCCACATCCCCAATTATAAAAGGGTGTGCACACTTATGCACCCAGGTTACTTTAAGTTTTTTATTTTTCCCCGTATTTTACGTTTTATTTTACGTTAATTTTTATACGTTGTAATTTCACATTGAGGGTGGAAAAAGTTCTGACACGATTTATCTTGGTTTCAATTTTTTTACATCACAAAAACCTGCCATTTTCACAGGGGCGTGTAGACTTTTTTTTATACCAATCGTATTTTTATATCTGTTACATGATTTGTGCACATCAGCAACCATTTCTTTTGTGTACTCCTGGGAAAAAGGTCACGGTTAAAGAGAACAGTCTCTAAAAATCCAAGTTCCTTTGGACTAAAATAAATACAATTACAATTTTTTATTTTATTTCTTTTAAGAAGGGTTTATTTAAAATGATGTAAATCATTTTTGGCACACTTGTTTTTGATCGAACAAGCATAAATAGATTCTCATTGATTTAGTCGAAATTTTGAATTATAGTGCGTAATCTGTATTTTATAGAATTATTTTTATGAACGGTGTCCAAAATTATGGATGGCACTGCATATTAAAACTACATGGGAAAAAAAAAATCAACCATTAATGCTTAAAGATAGCTCCGGATATGTGAGGAGGACAGCCGGAGGGCTCTGTGGCTCTGAATAGAAAATGGACTTTTGGCAAGAAAATCTCATGAAGAGAAAATGAGGAGAAATTCTGAGAAGAGAAAGATGTTAGAGTGGAACTTCTGAGTTATAGTTCTGCTGTATAATCCATAAGGTCTATCCATCCTTATGGATTATATCTATCCATCTATCCATCTTCTATACCGCTTATCCTACTGGGTCAAAGGGAACCTGGAGCCGATCCCAGGGAGCATGGGGCACAAGGCGGGGTACACCCCAGACGGGGTGTGAATCCATTGCAGGTTACAATCACATACACATTCACACACCCATTCATACACGGCGGACACTTTGGACATGCCAATCAGTCTACCATGCATGTCTTTGGACTGGGGGAGGAAACCGGAGTACCCAGAGGAAACTCCCGCAACACGGGGAGAACATGCAAACTCCGCACACACAGGGCAGCGGCGGGAATCGAACCCCCGACCCTTGAGGTGTAAGGAGAACATGCTAGCCACTGTGCGCCCTGTGATGAAACCTCTATGGGTGAATAAGGCCTGCAGTATAGGACCATGTAATACAATGATGCGTTAACAAAAACAGTACAGTACATTCGCCTGGACTTTCGAATGTCAGTTTATTTCCAGTGCTCACTATTTGTGGTTCTTTTTTTTTTCTTTCTCCTTCCAGATAAGCAGACATGTCCACCCGAGAAGTTTGACTGTGGAGGCAACACGAACAAATGTGTGTCTCTGTCCTGGCGCTGTGACGGGGAGACGGATTGTGAAAACGGAGCGGATGAGGAACACTGTGCAGCCGGTGAGGACATGGGAACGTGGAGTCATAATGGGCAAATTATACCGAGGAGATATATACAGGATATAGAAAAACGTTCTGAGCAGGTATTCATAACATGAGTGGTGTTTGGGTTGCAAATGGAGAAACCACTGCATTTTTATAAAGAACAGTGGCAAATTAGGACAAAGCGGAGCCATGTTGTACTCTCACACATGAGTCTGATTGAAACATCACCACCAGTTCTTCCAGATCTTTCTTGCCTTTTGAATGGCTGCCTTTGATACCGCTGGTGAGATGAAATATCGTATCTTTAGTGCATCACCGCTTTTGGAATCTAGAAAACTAGGGAAATAGGGCAAATAGGGTTTAACAGTCTTAGTCATCTACTCTTTAGTTCCCAACTAAAGTTGTCTATCAATCAAAATGTGTTGAATTATAGAAAATAGTGCTGGATCGAAACATATTTGATCACCGTCGAATATTTGTTGGTGTTTCTGAGCGAATACATGAATACATGTTCTCTTAAAAACAATAATATTTGGGTTTAGTAATCACCCTTCGTTTTTATGTATATATCCAGTATTATTAGTATGATATCCGTGATTGTGCCAATGAACTGAAATGCATTTCCATGCATTTAAAATAACACCAGTTATTTTTGCAACTTTTTTGATCGCATGAACAGAAAGTCAATAACTCGAATCTAAACAAATAATAAGATCAAAATACTAGATCAGACGGAACAATATATAAGCAGACCTGCCGACCTTTTGTTAACATCAGAGTACGCTGCTACAGGATGTGTTATCACATATCAGAAATATGAAAGAAAAAAAAAAGATCAGCCTTTTTTGTTGTTGTTGAAGTAGATGAGGCTATGGAAACTTGAATCTAAAATGATTGACAGTTGCGTACTCTAAATTATTACCCGGCACCATGAAAGCCCCTCCTCTTTACACTCATCTCACATAAGTAATCTCTCTTCCGCGCTCGATTTTCCCACTTGAAAGATGTACTGGCATGAAGCCCTCGATTTCTGTCCAGGTAAATGGAGAACGTTACCAGTTCATTGATGTTAAATAAAATGTATAATTATGTGTTTGACTTAGTTGGCATTTAAACAAGAATAATGTTAACATCAGTCGGTTATTAGTGATGCCACTGGAAAACACTTTTTCAGGCGAAAGTGTGTGTATATATAGGCTTTTACAGAAACCAAGCGTCTGGTGGTTTCCGTTAAACCTCGTACCATTATAGTTTCTACCATATGTCAGTGGTTTGTGAAAGAACTATTGAAAATGTACCGGTTTTCAATAGTTGTCAGTCCCCAGAATGCATCAGCCACTCTATATACACCGCCATATTGTCCACCATATGTGTGTATTACATGTTCTAGTACTCAGGGATACAATCTGACACACTTATGTCCTCTCTGGTCAGGATCAGTAGATGTCAATATTACTCTGTGCGTTATTTAGCTGACATAACAGTCATCCTAGATGTTATTTGCATTTGGCTGAATCCCAAATGGCTTACAATTTGAACCTAGTGCACTCCATAGGTTGGAGAAAGCAATTGTTCATTGCCTACATATACCAACATGCATAACGAATACTCATTGAGTGTGTGTGATCTCACGCATACTGTCTACCCAGCTTCCAGTGGAATTATCTTAGGAATTTAACCCACCTCTACTGCCTATATATCCGTGTTAAAAAAGCACTCACATTGCAGCAGTTACCAAGCACCTACGTGATAACTATCGTGATTTTCTGATCCTTGATGTCTGTTCTAGAGAGTTCCACTGTCATTTCTGTTCAGCTGTAATGGCTTGTATGACTGCCCAGTGGTGTATAATTTAAGCTGATGATTGTGAATACCTGTAATAGCAGAACTAGGTGAATAATGCTCCAGTCTAATACATCACTCCATGCATTAAACACTTTTCAATGTACACCTATGACACGAAAACTATTTAGAAAACCTATTAACGTTGGAGGTCATGTCGAGAGTAATGTTCTAGATGGAAGGTAATGTTAAAAAAATAAATCGTTATCGACATATTTTGACATATGCGGCTTATGTGCTATTACATGTTTTAGTGGTTTAAATATCTAAGTACGGAGGACATGCGTCTACTTTGTTCACTTGTTTCAAGCCCATCTGATAAGCATCATTATGGGATATACTGAATACTGAATGACTGAAATGTAACTCTGTACGAAAACAAAGCCTATATGAGCAGAAATGACCCCAGCAGTCGTATTATAGTGGTTGAAATATTTAATAATAGTTCTATATTTACTCGTTAAAGGTCAGCACAGTGGTGATCACTGATCCCATCTGCATTTCTGGACACAATAAGCCTCATTATGTTATTGTGTTACCAGTGGACCATGTATTCAGGGTCGTGGCAGAAATGTGGCAACCCGCACTAACAAACATTAAATAGCAGTTGAACGGCTGTAGTATGATGTGTATAATTAGCACCTTGTGGCATCCAGTAACTCTTATCTGTGTAAAACTGGCAAGGCTATCATTCGACATTACCCCAGAAGCTAGACATGAATAATAGATTTTCAGATATCACTTTACCTTTCCTGTACGCTTGCATTATTAAAAAGCATCTAGCATATCCTGTATTAAAAATGTAGTGTCAAAACACGGGGCCACTCGCTGTGCAGAGAAGGCTTTGGAAATCTTTTTAGACAAAGGTGCAACAATGTTACAGTGTTAAGAGAAAAAAGAAAAGATTTCAGTTTTAAAAGAAGATGTTGAAGAAGAACAGTCCAGGAACTAAAGGCATGCTTTCCAAAGTGTATGTGCGGAGACACAAATGGCCTGCCAAGGAGTCCAGTATCAGGACCTGAGAGTATGTACAGCGGTGTAAAGATGGAGGAGGAATGAGGGAGGAGGGCCGTGTAAAGGTCAGTTTGTGTTGCGTACTAAAAACCAGGAGCCAGTGTATGTGACAAAGAATCAGAGTGATGTAGCTGATGTAGTGTATGACATATCTGGTAGCTGAGATGTGTACAGTGCTGTGAAAAAGTATTTGCACCCGTCCTGATTTCTTCTGTTTTTGTGTATATCTCATACAAATAGTTTTAGATCTTCAAATGAAATACAACATAAAACAAAGGCAACCCGGGTAAACATACAATATAATTTTGATTTATTTTTATTTTTATTTTTATTGAAGCAAAGTTTTTTGTTGGAAAAAGTTCTCCAACACCTATCACCCATGTGAAAAATGAATTGGCCCCTTAAACTTAAAAATCTGGTTGTGCCACCTTTAGCAGCAATAACTGCAACCAAACGCTTCCAATGACTGGAGAGCAGTGTTTCACAGCACTGTGCTGGGATTTTGGGTCAATCTCCTTTGCAGAACTGCTTTAGATCGGACACACTGAAGGGTTTTCGAGCATGAACTGCCTGTTTAAGGTCCTGCCACAGCATCTCAGTTGGTTCAACTCAGTACTTTCACTAGGACACTCCAAAACTTTAATTTGGCTTTTTTTGTAGTCATTCAGAGGTGGACTTACTCCTATGCTTTGGATCATTGTCTTACTGCGTAATCCAGTTGCTCTTGAGTTTCAACTTACGGACTGAAGACCGGAGATTCTCCTTTAGGATTTTCTGGTAGAGAGCAGAATTCATGTTTCCCTCAATTATTACAAGTTGCCCAGACCCTGAGGCAGCAAAGCATCCCCACACCATCACACTACCACCACCATGCTTTTCCGTAGCTATGATGTTCTTTTTGTGGAATTCTGTGTTTGGTTTACGGCAGATGTAACGGGACTCCTGTCTTCCAAACAGTTCCACTTTCGATTCATCAGTCCACAGAACATTCTCCCAAAAGGTTTGAGTCTCATCAAGGTGTGTTTTGGCAAAATTCAGACGAGCCTTAATGTTCTTCTGGGTTAGCAGTGGTTTTCGCCTCGCCACTCTTCCATGGATGCCATTTTTCTGATAGCGGACTCATAAACAATGCCCTTCATTGACGCAAGATAGGCCTGTAGGTCCTTTGATGTTGTCCTTGGCTTTGCTTCAATAAATAACTATCATTTAAAAATTGTATTTTGTGTTTACTCAGGTTTCCTTTGTTTTATCTTAGATTTTGTTTTAATTTCTGAAACAATTTCGTACGAGATATACACAAACACAGAAGAAATCAGATACTTTTTCACAGCACTGTATATACTGTCGCTGTTGTAAGCTTTTAGGCTGAATGCAAATGCAAAAGAATGTACAGTAATTTAGATGTGGAATTATACATGCATGGGTCAGAATTTTAGTGTCAAATTGGGAAAAAAATGGGCAATATAAAGAGAGGAAAGCATTTTCCATGAGTATCGTAATATGAGTCTCAAAGGTAAGTGAGGAGGCAATGGTTCTACCAAAGTTTCACACTACAGTAGGAAGGACAATCCCTCCATCACTCTCTTTTTGTCTCTGTTGAAGCTAACAAGAGAAAACGTGCACCTTGTCATTTTACCGATGAACTGGGAGCGCAAAATCCTCTTCCCTGAAGGCCGTTAAAAAGCACTGACACTGAGAAAATGTTAAATAAACTTCTCTTTACAGAAGACTTCACCGGATCAACTATTCTGCATTTTTCTTTGTTAAATAGCAACACGTTTTTCAGATCTGTTCATTATTAAGCTTAGATTATTAGGCATTCTCCATATGTGAATGAGTTGTTATTATAAAAATTATAATGTATTAGAACGAACTCATTATATAAACCTGTGGATTGAATTACAGCTGGAGCTACTGTCAGAGGTGCTGGTATAGAAAATAAATCGATGCTTTGATTTAAAAGTTCAACCATGTTGTGGTATAAATATTTTAAGTTAATTATAAGTTATTATACATTATAGTTATTATACAGCTCCAACACACCCCTACGAATCTCCAACCGCTTTAATTACAGTGGGGGAAATAAGTATTGAACACGTCAACATGTTTTTTCAGTAAATATATTTCCAATGAGGCTATTCACATGAAATTTTTACCAGACATCAGTATTAACTCAAGAAATCCACACATATAAAGAAATCCAAACATTAAAGTCCATAAATAAAGTTATGTTCAATAAAGTGGAATGACACAGGAAAGTATTTGACATGCTAATTGAACTTTATTGCATACTTAGTGGAGAAGCCTTTGTTTAGTACTGACAGCTTCACGACGCTTCCTGTATGAAGAAATTAATCAGCCGCAGTATTCCGGTGGGATTTTGGTCCATTCTTCTAAACATATTGTCTTTAAATCTTGTTCAGTTGGATTCAAGTCCGGTGATTGACTGGATTTTGTCTTCTTTGAAACCAATTGAGAGTTTCCTTTGCTGTATGCTTTGAATTGTTGTCCTGCTAGAACGTCCACCCACGTCTCATCTTCATCATCCTGGTGGATGGCAGCAAATTCTTCTCAAGAATCTCCCGGTAAAGGGCTCCAATCACCGTTCCTTCAATTATATGAAGTCTGCCAGTACTATGTGATGAAAAACAGCCCCACACCATGATGCTTCCACCTCCAAACTTCACTGTTGGTGTAGTGTTTTTAGGGTGATGTGCAGTGCTATTTCTTCTCCAAACATGGTGTGTAGTATGACAACCAAAAAGTTCAGTTTTGCTCTCGTCTGACCAGACTACACTCTCCCAGTATTTCATAGGCTTGTCCAAATGAGTTGTAGAAAACTTTAAACGAGCTTCGACTTGCCTTTTCTTTAGTAATGGAGTCTTGCAGGGTAAGAGTGAGCAGTGGAGTGCATTGCCTATTGTTTTCTCTGTGACGATGGCACCTGCTGCCTCCAAGTGTTTCTGGAGCTCTTTCCGAGTGGTCCTTGGTCTCTTCTGTCTATTCTTCCGACTCCCTGGTCAGAAATCTTGTGAGGAGCTCCTGTGTGTGGCCGGTTGATGATGGAGTGATGTTGATTCCACTTGTGGATAATGACCCCAATGGTGCTTACTGGAGGATTCAGAAGTTTTGAAATACGTCTGTATCTGATTCCATCAATATGTTTTACAACAATAAGGTTGTGAAGGTCTTGGGATAGCTCTTTGCTTTTACCCATCATGAGATGTTTCTTGTGTGACACCTTGGTAACAAAAATCCTTTTTATAGATCATCAATTTACTAACCCAGTTGATATTAATTTGCACAGATAGGAGGTATAATTACTTATGAATTTCAGTTGGTTCCTTGTCTTACCTTGAATTGGAGAACTGCTTTTTCTTAGCGTGTTCAATACTTTTTCCCTGTGTCATTCCGCTTTATTACACATAACTTTATTTATGGACTTTAATGTTGTGGATTCTTTATATTTCCGGATTTCTTGAGTTAATACTGATGTCTGAGGAGAATTTCATGTGAATAGCCTCATTGGAAATATATTCACTGAAATAAATGTTGACGCGTTCAATACTTATTTCCCCCACTGTAAAACATAAATGGCATATAAGTACACTCTTTCTTTTAGAATTTATGGTAGATTCCATGGTGCACATTCTTTCTACCTGGTTTTGTGGATGATTTATTTTAATATTAATAAACTACATCAGCCTACTACTAAGTACCACAGAATGAATAATAATAACAATCATCATCATCTTTAGTGTAATTATTTGTATGTTCGGTCAATGATATAAGCTGAAGGAATGTTAATTATGAATTAAAACATAGTTATTTCCAAAATGTCTAACAAATTGAAATAACAGATTCACCCAATTTATTGCTGTCATGGAGCCAAGGATTTATGCATTTTATCTGATTTAAATGCTTTATTCTACAGTATAATCAGAGCTTATTTTGAGCTCTGCCGGATCCTGAAACAGGAAAACTGCAATGTAAATGTTAATTTTATATTACCACTGCTGAAATATTGCTAATAACCAATCATTAGCCTCTTTCACATAATGTAATCATTTCAGGTTCAAAGGTCACCTCTATTCGTTGTCACGAAGCAAAGCCTACAGTCACGTAGCATGTTAAAGAGTGTGTCTTGTCGAAAAGAAAGCAGTTATCATGAACAGCATTTTTTTAAGAACACAATCAATGACTGAGAAAATAGGGCAAGATATTAAAAAGGCAAGAGTACAAGAGAGCGAGCAGCAGCAGGTCACTGATGCAGCAGTTTGGCGACCGTTCCCACAACTACACAGCAAAATCACCAGTGTTGATTTAACACCCACAGTGTTGAAGTCACACCCTACAGTGTTTCATATAAGTCCATTGGACTCATATAAACACTATAGGTGTTAATTCAACACTAGGAATTTTACTGTGTAGCAGTGATAATGCTAGCCTGATTGTGGAAGGTTTTTAGAAGCGCTTACGAGGCTAAACGTTGTCAACCTGTGCATGGCTTTGAAAGTGAGATTGGCTGCTGGGAATTAAATAGAGTTAACAGCCCACATGCAGTCATTCGGGCTTTTAGGGAATACAGGGGCTCAAACACAAAAAAAACGATCCAGAAGGACCAAGTGAGTTGTTGGCTAGTGAATACCGTACCAATCTCGAGTGGAGCGCAAGCGGGGTTTCTCCAAAATGAATCTCATTTGTAGCTCGCAGCGTGAATCCCTTCTCATTCTCACCATCTCGTCTCGGATGTTTTTGAACATCGTGGGTCCACCGCTTACAAAGTTCAGTCCTGAGCCATTTGTGCACTCATGGATACTGTACGTAAGGGACACCGGGAAGATGAGGAGGACACTGGCATGGAATATTTGTGGAATTTTTTGTGCAGTTCATTTTAGTATATTGTAAGTAGGACTACTGTATGAAGCGTAGTCTAGCTAACTGAGGAGACAGCACATAAGTTGATAGAAACGTTTCCCTTTGTACTGGGAATACTCACTGCTATAAACTCATTACGTCGCTGTACTAGTGGGATCAATTACATAGGCCTACCTATCAGCACTGAATATCGTTGGCTACTTGAGATTCTAGAAGCACTTTTACGTGGCCGTAAGTTCGGGGACCGGGACCTTTCGCGTGCCTCCTGACCTGCCGGATCACTACCTCTTATCGTTCCGGGACCTGCAGATTTACAAATTAAGCACTGAGTATAATACATGTGAATTACTCGCAAAAAAGAAAACAAGTTATTACACGGTTATTATTATTATTATTATTCTTTATTGAAATTAAATCGAATCATATATTATTATAAAATCATTTTTATTCTACATTCACGCCACTCTTAAGTCATGAAAATGCTGAGAATGTATCGGGTATGTGCACACACAGTCCAAAACGATTTATTTTGTAAATAGTTAATTGGAATTGGAATATGTACACCCACACACTCACTCAGTGCGTGTGTGTGTGTGTGTGTGTGTGTGTGTGTTGGTATCCTCTGCTTATAAGCGAGTGAGTGGGTGTAATAAGTTTAGTCTGTGAGACTGCTGCACTCCCATCTGTTAGCACACGCGAGTGTTGAGAGAGCACCGCACTCGTTACATGTTCACGTCTCTTCTTCTATCCTCCCACGGTTTAGCAGCCAGGCTAAGGGCCTTTGTTAGATACACTTTCACTCTCTTGTCTGTTAATTTGGTTATATTAGGATGGACAGGACTGTTATCCATGCATAATCTGATGATCCTGAATTATAAATCTGTTTTCACACAGCTGTTTAAATTGGAAAGTATTGCCTTGATCGGTCAACTCTGCAGAATGTGTCTCAATCAGGCTGAACACATTTCTAACGGGAATGAATTTGATCTTTCATCTAATGTGAAGATGTCTGTACGTCACCTTCACACACCTTTCCATTTTCTCTCCGTTTACTGTCTAATGTACCATTATATAACGTACTGTATTCACCCTCGGGGTAAACTCGTTTAAAAAAATAAATAAATAAATAAAATCCTATTCTATTTTTGCAGTCAGGGAACCCTTTACCTGTAATATAAATTACACTGACCCCCTCAGTACACGTTTATTTTATGTCTGTAATCTATTCAAATATTATGCTTGTTTATTCATTTAAATCCCTAATTTCTCCATCTGGGGATTAGTAAAGTATCTTATCTTATTATTATCTTAAATGTGCGCAGTGATATTCTGGCTATTTATTGGTGTCCCAGTGCTTTTTACTCCTGAAAGTTCTACTACCAGAACCCAAGATTCAAGCTGACGTTATGTGAAGCCTCGCTTTGCGTTTGACATATTGATTTTTGGATTAAACCCATTTAATTCAAGTGACCGTTCCCAAACCCAATAATAAATATGTTTGTTGGCCATGCTGATAATGATCATGAGAAGTAGTAACATAATACACTGCATGGCCAAAGATCTGTGGACACCTGACCATCATACCCATATGTGCTTGTTGAACATCCTATTCCAATGTTATCCCCCCTTTTTGTTGTTATAGTAACCACTCTGCAGCGAAGGCTTTCCACTGTATTTTGGAGCATGGCTGTGGGGATCAGGCACTGATGTTGGGTGAGGAGGCCCGGAGTCCGTTCTGCGTTCCAGTTCATCCCAAAAGTGTTCAGTTGGGTTGAGGTCAGGGATCTGTGCAGGATACTTGAGTTCTCTGGCAAACCATGTTTGGTAACACAGTCATGTTGGATCAGGTTTGCGCGTCTTAGTTCCACTGAAGGGAAATTGTAATGCTACAGCATACAGAGACGTCCTATACAATTGTGTGCTTCCAACTTTGCGGCAGCAGTTTGGGGAAGAACCACATATTAGTGCTGTAGTCGGGCGTCCACATAATTTTGGCCACACAGTGTTTGCTGCAAGCTTTAGGCATTTCAAGGGCAATCAGCTTTGTGTCAGAAACACACAAATAAAATTTGTGTGAAATGACTGTGGTGCACAAAGGGGTCAGTGATGCATATCCAGAGGGTCGCTGACTGTATTGCTTTTTTTTTTTTTTTTAAACCGCATGACTGTGTTGTTATTATTTAGTTATCATATATTTAGGGCTCATTGATATTTGCTCACTCTTCTGCTCTGAAGAAAGGCTTAAGCCAGACAAAGAAATAATTGACGCATAGAGTGTTCAGTATTGCTGTATTCTTTTGGCTTTCTTCTTTTAAACCTCCACCAGCAAAACATGAACAAAATGTAAAAAGTTTACGTTCATCACCTACTTCGTCTGTTTATTAGTCTTAACACCTCTTATTGTAGGTGTTAAGAGCTCTTATTGAATTCGTTCTCTCTCTGTGTGTGTGTGTGTGTGTGTGTGTGTGTGTGTGTGTGTGTGTGTGTGCATGTGTGTGACTTGCTGAACTTTGTCTATTTCCTCACATTGGCCTGATATTTCCCTTTGATCTCTGCTGCTATTTGCTAAGTGCCCCACAGGCAGTGCTGCAGCTCTCTGTAAACTCCTAGCTGCTCTTTAAAGGGCTCAAAAATGGCCTTGTCCTTCTGTAAACATCTGCCGACTGGCTGGGGACGACTCGATCCCAACCGCCATGTTATAAATGAATTTGTTGTACAGAAGTGGCATTCATTCCCTGAACAGCACAGACGTCATTCACAACATTTCTTCCACAGAGCCTGTTCGAGCAGGGTTGCTTAGCTTCCTCATGAGATTAACAGGGATTAAGTTTGTTAGCAAGTTTGTTTGTCTTAGTCTTTAATATTAGTTAACCAGCTTGTTCTCTGTTTTTTTTTTTTTTTTTCTGAATGATGATCATAATTACAAAATGACCAGGTTACAGTTTAAATCATATGTAATGGTAAGAATGTATCACTGACTCATTTGGATTATTTCCATACTAAAAGCTGTGTAATGTATTCATGCGTTTAAAATAACTAGAAGATCAGGCCAAAAAAAAAAAAAAAGCATTTTCTATCAATATTCCCTCAGAGAATTTTAGAGGACATTTATCATCCTATCAGGAAGGAAATAGATCCTGGGTTTCTTTAAAAATAAAAAATAAAAACTATCGCTCTACTTATTTAAGTTATACAGAGTAGAAGAAGCTCAGAGAGGGATTAGATGGGCAAACATACTTTGTCTCTTAAAATGCAAAGTATGTGTCTTTAGGTCCTTTCAGTTGATCCAGAATATAGCAATCTGTCTTCAGTCTTCTTAAATTGAGGCCACTGGGTATCCTCCAGTTGCCCATGTTGAAATGAAAACCCTAAAGCGTGTTTATAAAGCCAGAGATGGACACAAGACTCAAGGAAGACAAGCATCAAGAGTATTTTCTCAAGAGTATTGACACCCAGGTAGTTGAATGGATTCCTTAGCTGTCACAGTGGCTTAGTTGTTAGCATGTTTGCCTTTCACCTCCAGGGTTGGGGGTTCATGGAGTTTGCATGTTCTCCCCGTGGGTTTCCCCTGGGTACTCCAGTTTCCTCCCCCAGTCCAAATACATGCGTTGTAGGCTGATTGGCATTCCCAAATTATCCATAGTTCCATAGTGTGTGAATGTGTATGCGATTGTGCCCTGTGATGGGTTGGCACCCCATCCAGGGTGTCAAACGCCTTGGGCCCTGAGTTCCCTCGGATAGGCTCCAGGCTCCCCTGTGTAGGGTAAGCGCTATAGAAAATGAATGGAATTGATGGATTATTCACTCCATGCTTCAGTGCTGATGGTATTTAAGGTTATCTGCAAAAGCATAAGGACATGTTCATCCAATTAGACAAAAAAAAACTTCTCCAAGTGATTTTGTATAAAAGCATCTGTCAAATGCTGTTGATGTAAGTGTAAATGGAAAGTTATTACTCCTACACAAGAGCATCCAGTTCACTTTAGAAGAATTTATTAAGACTGCGTCCTGATAAACGGCACACTTTTTGCTGAGCCACGGATCTTGTTCCAAATATAGTTTTTATACTGTCTGTTATTGTGACGGTGGCAACATTATGCTTGGACACAATGTGTTCAGTTTGTTTTCATGACAAAACTGACATGATGGGAAACGCACGAGGTGTTCAGTTCATGCATTTTATATATATTATATTAATATTATATTATAGTATATACAGTGTGTATATATATATAAAATGTATTTTGAAAGTCAAAATTAATATGACATGCAATTTGAATAATAAAATTAAAGAATAAGAACATCGAAAGAATGTAGATACGTTATATATATATATATATATATATATATATATATATATATATATATATATATTAGTTAATTAGCTGATTAGATCTCTTCTCAGGTCGACATGTCTGTATTATAAATTCTTTATTCTAATATTTTGAGATACTGGATTTTTGATTTCCGTGAACTGTAAATCGTAATCATCAAGATTAAAACAAAAAAGGCTCGAAATATTTCACTTCATGTGTAAAGAATCCAGAATATATAAAAGTTACACTTTTTTAATTAAATTGCAGGAAAATTTTTACTTTCCCACGATATTCTAATTTTTTTAGATGCACCTGTATGTGGATGTATATATAATTTTGACTTTCAAAATACAGTATCACTTAAAGTAAAAGGATTGCCAATTATTATACCTGATGGATTGTTATACCTGGAATTAAAAAAAAAAAAAACAACTCTTCTACTGTGTTTATAAAACAAACATTTTCTCCATTCAGGTCTAAAATATTGACTAAAATTTGATTTTGAACAAAATATAGCAATATTCTTGCCATACAAAATGTATACAATGTAGGACTGTTGAACTGTTACATGATGCAGCCGATTTCTGATGTGTTTTTTTTTTGTTGTTGTTTTTTTTTTTTAATAAAAAAAAATACTTTTAAAAATCTAAAGTTTTCACTGGATTCTAGCACAGATTTTTGTCTAGAAATGTAATTGTGAAGATATACCAGAGACATGCTGATCCAGAAAAAAGCCTCACACCCCATTCAATATGTTTATCTCATTTTCCTACAAATCGCCCAAGCTTTTAAAAGAAAATTATCACTGGGCTTTACCATTATGTGTGTGATTGTCAGGTCTGCGTGCTCTACCATTATCCAGGACACATTTTTACAGCTGGTGAGAGACCATTAATTAGCTTGTCTAGACTGAATGTGAAATTATTCGTAGTTGAACCAAATTCAAACAGTTCCAGAGGAATTGGTGTGTTTGTAATGATTATTATTATTATTTTTTTTTATATTATTATTATTTTTTTTTATCTCTGAGCAAATTATTTTCTAAAATGGAGCACATATAAGTACCACACTCATTACACAGGTCAGCCTTGTATTAGTTGAATGCACACAGCATGAAAAATATCATGTGCAATTTAGGCACAATCTTAAAATGCAATGTAATTGTTGCTAAGTTGGAATGTTTGCCCTTTTAAAATTCCTAGCCAGTCATTTTCTGTAGCGTAGCAAGAAACACTGCACATTACACACATTGGCAATAAAGTGCCACAAATCACCCTCACCAGCTGTTCTCCAAGTGTGGGACAGTACACTGCAGACGCAGTCAAGATAATTACATTTCCCTTGTTAAATTTTAAGGTATTGATTCAAATTGTGTGGATTATTTTTTTTGTGTGTCTATGTATGAAATATATATATATATATATTTTTAATGGTTTTCCCAAAGAGCATAAAGGACGTCAAGGTCATACAGGACATCTCATTATGTCCTGTATGATAAACATGTTCATTAAAGTAATCTTAAAGTAAACAAATCTGTTTTTAAAAGAAGTAACCTATAATAACGAATGAAACAGGCAATACGAACCAATTCTCTGTAAATCCGAAGTGAACGTCTGAAAGCGAAAGCTTGGCCTAGAGAGCAAAAACTACTAATCAAATGATTTTGTTGTCTTTAGTTTCCAATGGGGCAGCTGCAATACGAATGGGTATACATTTCTGGTTAATTTATTCATTTTAACAATACTTACACTGTCAACTAGGGATATCGGGGGCAATTAGTTTTTCACACAGGTGATAGGTGTTGGATAACATTTTTTGCTTCAATAAAAAAAAAATAATAATAATAATAATAATAAAACCTGTATTGTGTGTTTACTCAGGTCGCCTTTGTTTTATGCTGTATTTTGTTTGAAGATCTAAAACTATTTAGTATGAAATATACACAAATTTAGAAGAAATCGAATCAAATAGTTTTTCACAGCACTGTAACTTGTATCGTAGATGTTCCACAACATGAATTCTAACTATAACCTGTTCAAATGTGCAACGTTTTGTTCATTAATACATTAAAACTAGTTTTGATGGGATTTGAACTTCCTGTCTTTCAGTAACAAGCTCCCTGAGACACCACTGCTCTGGAGTTTTTTTAAAAACCATTTTTAGACAAAACCCAGATCTCCACTTCAGTCATTTCTATTCACTGAGCCAGCATTTTGGACACTGCAGTGAGTGGTGTAACCCAGATAACCTTCCTCTGCCTCCTTCTTCGGCTTAGTGCTGGTGAAGCCTGTGTCTTTGTGCTAGCCTCAAACCCTGCCCAGACCAAAAGCTTAGCAGTGTTAAGCAGCCTCACTTACAATGTGATATTTGTTCTCGACATCATAGCTACAATCTCGCTGTCCTCACCACACACACCAGATCCCCTGGAGAGAAATGGTCTCTATAGCTCGTAACTATAACGATGCAAGCGTAATGCCCGTGTGTTCTTGAACGCTCTATTAACTTGCTGCTTGTGTACCACAGGGGAGATGTGCAGTGTAGCATTATCCACTGTACCCTGAAACTCGGTTTTGTTTTGTGTAGTGGTGGTGATATGATACAGACTGAAATAAAGGTATTATCGGTATTATTACTATTATTATTATTATTATTATTATTATTGTTGTTGTTGTTGTTGTTGTTGTTATTATTATTATTACTATTATTAATGTCCAAGACACTACTGGTATAGGACCATTTCTATTCTATCCGGATAATTAACTGCCTCTATACTAGCTTGTTGTCACAACCTGTTTACATGTGAAGAGTTTTGTTCTTAGTTCTCCATGTGTTTTTGTTTATTAGACCATGTGCCTTTGTTTCTGTTCTAGTCATTTCTCCACTCATGCCTTGCCATTGGTTTGTTTGTTGCTGATTGTGTTCAGCTATGCTGTGTTTGGTTTGCTTGATTAGTTTGCCTTCTTACATTATATGGCCAAGTTTGTCAACCCCTGACCATCACACCCTTGTGCTTTTTGAACATTCCATTCCAGATTTAGACCTCTCTTTGCTATTCTAGGAAGGCTTTTCACTAGATTTTGGAGCGTGGCTGTGGGGATTTCTGTTCATTCAGCTACAAGAGCATCAGGGACTGATGTTATTGGGTGAGGAGGTCTGGGGTGCAGTAGGTGTTTCAGTTCATCTCGGAGGTGTTCAGTAGGGTTGGGGTCAGGGCTCTGTGCAGGACACTCGAATTCTTCCACACCAACCTTCACACACCAAGTCTTCATGGAGCTCGCTTGGGTAGAACAGCATTGTCATGCTGGAACAGGTTGGGGGCCCTTTACTTCCAGTTAAGGGAAATTGTAATGCTACAGCAAAGACATTCTATACAATTGTGTACTTCTAACTTCATGGCAACAGTTTTTGGAAGGCTCACATATTGTACATGATGCCTTCCACTAATATTGGCACCCGTGGTAAATATGATATTGTTTAAACTTTTGATCTTTTGTTTAAAAAATTCACAAAAATATTCTGCTCTCATGGATATCAAACAATGGCCAACACAACACAGGTTTATTAAAATAAATATATTTTGTTAAATATAGGTTTGCAACAATAATTGCCATCCTTTTAGTCAATACTTTGTGCTACCTCCCTTTGCCAAGATAACAGCTCTGAGTCTTCTCCTATAATACCTGATGAGGTTGGAGAATCCATGGTAAGGATCTCTCTGCAGAATCTCTCCAGATCCTTCAAAATTCAAGGTCCACGCTGGTGGACTCTCCTCTTCAGTTCACCACACACGTTTTCTATGGGTTTCATGTCAGGGGACTGGGATGGCCATGGCAAGATCTTGATTTTGTGGGCAGTAATCCATTTTTGTGTTGATTTTTATGTATCTTCTGTTTGTCAGTTTTGTTGTATTTTTCAAACGTTCCCAAGCCATAGTTTTGTAGCTATAGCCAAACATGTGCTTCCTCCGAGACACATGAAGCCAACCCACAGCATTTTTTTTAACTTACGCTCATTCTACAGCACAGGGCAGGAAAGCGCTATCTGCCCTCTTCCACATACCGGAGCTCACGGAAGCCCACAATTAGCAAGAGTCACCGTGACTGATGAGGGAAAGTGAGAATTGCTCTCTTTGCTGCCTTCTACGGATTGCTTTCCTCATTGTTTTGAACTGTCTCTGTGTATTAGTTTATGTATTTGGGCCGTGCCTGTAATAACCCCGTCTGCCTGCTCTCTGACTGCAATCCTGACTACGATTCATACTAAAACTTATTAAACAGCACGGATTTTATGCACGTGAGTACGGTCCTCTCACTACCGTACGTTACACTCGTGGTACACACGAGTGGGAATTCAGTGACAGAGTTTTGACTTACATCATAATATTCTCAGCTATTTATTTAACAACAGTAACCAGTCAATATCTGTGACACTCTCAATTTTGTGATGTTAGCTATTCCAGCACCATCATCCTCGAGGTTTGGCATTTTATACTATGATAGCTTGAAGATGTTCAGCATTTCACCCTTTTTTTGTGAGATAACAGAGTGAGCTCAAATGAACTGAGCACAATTTGACTCAAACGCCTATATCTAATTGTTTTTTTTTAAATTATTTTTGGGGTACTGTAAAGCTCAGATTAGAATTTTTTGAATAGTGAGACACCTTATTTATTGAAAGGAGTCTCTGCAACAAAACATTATTCTTGCATATCTTATATTTTTTTTCTTTTCTATTTCTATTTTTGTTCCATTCTGTTAATTGAATAATTGGCTGTATAATTAATTAAAACAAAAATTCTGCTAAAGTGCAGCATCGTGTCCAGTGTTACACTTTAAAAATCCTGAGAAAGCATGGAGCTATTCACGGCACATACCTCACACACAGCAGATCTCTCGATCATGTGTGTGCGGTCCAAGGTCAGTATGATCTTGCTAATCTAATGCTTTATCTATGACCTGTCTGCTGCTTTGGATGAAACAGTGTCTCCTTGATTCAATCAATAATGTTTAATTCCTCTCCTTTGTGTTATTTTCTACTCTTTTGATTCACTATTTTAGCCCTGACCTTTTTAACAGATAGCATCATACTGACTGCATACTGATGTCCTTTGATGGACCTGAAGCTTCTCCACGGTCTGCTCATGCTCCTCTGGCCTTCGGGGGAAAGAAATGTTGGTCAGAGAAAACAATCTGTGACAATCCCATTAAAAACACTCCATGTTTGATGTGCAGCAGAGGAATGGTGTAGCATCAGTCCAGCATCTTATTCACCCACTTATGAGCCTTTACATTACATTTACAGCATTTGGCAGACACCCTTATACAGAGCGACTTACAGTTATCTCATTTTATACAGCTGAGCAGTTGAAGGTTAAGGGCCTTGCTCCAGGTCCCAACAGTGGCAGCTTGGCAGTGCTGGGATTTGAACTCACGACCTTCCAATCAGAAGTCCAAGGTCTTAACTGCTGAGCTCCCACTTCCCTTTATGCTTTATCCCTTATCCTGGAGCCTTTATCCCAGCTTGTTTAGTAATTCCATCCTTTCACCTTGCTTATTTAGCAGGCGAAGAAAGGGTACTGTAGGTGATGTATGAATTAGGAGTAAGGCCTGAGCGATATAACGTTCTACGAATTTACTGGTATTAGCAGGGCAGCTCTATAAAAAATTGTGTTCATAGGCATGACACTGTAGAGCTGTGATGGGGCCCGAGGCACAAATCGGTTTATAATTAGATTTAATATTGCGGAATGTCCGAGAGACATGTTACATCCTGTTCCCACCTACGGTATAGCTGCTATGAACAGATTCTCTCTCTCTCTCTGTCTCTATCTATCTATCTATCACACACACACACATAAAGTGCAGCCTGTCATTTTACAGAGAAAATGGAAAACGTAACTGAGACTGAGAGCACTTACAACCGATAATGCACACTTTCTGACCAATCAGATTCCAGCGCTCAACCAGGATGTAGTATAATAGAACATTAATCAACTTTCGGTTGATATCTTTAACTCCACTTCACACTATCCATCCATGAATTCTTTTCCCATAACAGCACGCCTGCTTGTATTAATCCTTATGAATTCTATACTGTATATTTTGCACTCGTTACTAGAATGTGAAGGAAGTATTTAATTGCTTTTATTTTGTCACATATATATTACAGCACAGTGAAATTATCCTAACCCTTAACCCTAACCCTAACCCTTACACTTTTCTTCACATAACCCAGCTTGTTAGGAAGTTGGAGTCAGGGCGCAGGGTCAGCTGTGATACGGCACCCCTGGAAGGGCCTTGATCCGCAGTGTTAGCTTAGCAGCGCTGGGGCTTGACCTGCTGAGCAGGAACTCTGAGTCTTAACCGTTGCCCACATAGTACTGACGTAATGAATCCTGACGTTACACTCCTCATCGAGCGGGAGCGTCTAGAACATTCTGCTTCCAACAAAGATACAGTATGGCTGTGTTTTTGAAGTCTGAAACTTGGAGTTGAAAGGAATTAGAAAAGCCGAACCATTCCAGTGTGCTGCTTCTTAAAATGCTTTTTATCACAAATGTATTCAAAGTTTAGTCCTCCATGAATGAAACTACAGTACCCATCAGCCACTGCACATCACCAGAGTACTGATCACACACACCGTGACTCAATTACCAACTCACTCCAAAACACACTCACACACACACACACACACACACACGGAGTATTCATATAGCTCTGTTGCACAGGATTTTGATTCATTTTTGCTACTTCTGGTCTTGGCCCACGTTTGTTCTCTCATTTTGTGATTATAACCTCGTTCTTCGATAACCTGTTTGTACATCACCTGACCTCGTGCCTGTTTCTGTACTCTGATTTTTGTGTTATGATTTGGATTTGTTCACATTTGCCGGTCTCTTTTAATAAACGCATTCCCAACAACTGTCACCGTCTCGGCTGCCTGACCGCAGTGCTGAACTTTTTTCTCTCTTTTTTTTTTCTCTTTGATTTTAATCGTACATTTAATTATACATTAAAGTGTTGCGAGTATTCAATTACATTACTCAAACGTTCTTAAAATGACTGTTTTCTAAACTATGTTCAAAAATGTATCAGTATATGACTTATAAACCAATATTATCTGTTATGAGAATATTAAATATGTTAAATATTGCAATCATTTACATTTACATTTACATTTATTCATTTAGCAGACGCTTTTATACAAGGCGACTTACAAATGAGGAAATACAAGCAAAGCGATATATCAAGCGGAGAACAATACAAGTAGTGCTGCCGTACAAGAGCTTTTAATGGAGTTCTAGAGAAGCAAAGTGCGCAGAGTCGAGGTGTTAAGCCGGAGTAGGTTGTTTTGTTGAATAAATGTAAATGTAGTTGAGTGTTCACAGAAGAGGTGGGTCTTTAGCTGTTTTTTGAAGATAGAGACAGATTCTGCGGTCCGGATTGAGGTTGGAAGTTCATTCCACCACTGAGGGACAGTTAGTGTGAAGGTTCTGGAAAGGGACCTTGAGCCACACTGAGTAGGCACTACTAAGCGTCGGTCATTAATCGATCGCAGATTGCGTGAGGGAACGTAAGCCTTAAGGAGAGTGTTGAGGTAGGGCGGTGCTGTTCCAGACAAGGTCTTGTACGTGAGCATCAAGGCCTTGAATTTGATGCGGGCGGCTACAGGAAGCCAGTGTAGGGAGATGAATATATCTGATACAATCAGCATCAGAATCCTTATCTGTGATAACGGCTGTGTGCTGAGAATGTCTCTTTTTGTTATTCTGGATGTTCATCTGTTCCATTTTAAGCACTTGGAGCCTAGTTTGCTAACGGTTTGAAGCGTTGGGCGTGAATCTGTGAAAGGAATCTATGGAGGAAAAATGTGAGTGTACAAATCCTACTGATTCAGAGACTAGCACGGCTGCTTGATAATGCCATTGTCCCAAGGGTGAACGAGTTTAGAGAGATACCCTTTGCAAATGATCCTGATTAAGCTTTTTATCAAAGCCTGACTTGATTGTCAGTGTACACACACAGATACACACACTTTAACATGATTTGCATATTAATATAGCCTCTTCACTCAGATACATACATCCCCCCCGTTTCAGATTCGCAAATTTCACCCAGCATGTATACTCGTGCTCGAATCTAACAATAAATCCTTTTATCAGAGGTGTACAAGATGAAGTGTAAAACCAAACAGCTTTAGAGCTCAGGGTTATTTAGTGTAACCCTCTTAAACAAGGACATACACCATTAAAACCGCCTGCCTAATATTGTGTCGGTCCCCCTTGCACCACCAAAGCAGCTCTAACCTGTCGAGGCATGGACTCCACAAGACCTCTAGAGGTGTGCTGTGGTATCTGCTCCCAAGACGTTAGCAGAAGATCGTTCACCCAAAATTGAGAATTCTGTCATCGATTACTCACCCTCATTTCGTTCCTTGAACGTGCGTTCATCTTTGGAACACAAATGAAGACATTTGAATGAAACCTGGGAGATTTCTGTCCCTCCGTTTGCAGTCCAAACTGTAATCAAAACTTTCAAGCTCCAAAAAGGCATCGTGAAAGTAAGCCACGTGACTCCAGTGGGTTAATCCCAAATTTCTGAAGCGATGCAAATGCTTTGTGTGTGCAACAAAATGAAAATGAAGTCTTTATTCACCAAATATCTTCACGAGAGAACCACGACGCACGCGTGTTGCGTTGACGCGAGGGCGGACAAAAAAACATCCTCGAGAACGTCCGGATACAACAGGACCCGAAAGCGCTGCTGAGAGCAGAGGAAGAGGGACACTGTACACACACTGAGTCACACAGAACAATCTTTGTAACTGAACTTGAAGCTATTTTGTGAATGAAGGGGCTTCATTTGAGTTTTTTGAGTTTTTCACAAAACATTCGGATCGCTTCATAAAATCGGGATTAAACCACTGGAGTCACATGGATTACTTTTATGATGCCTTTCTGAACGTTTTGGAGCTTGAAAGTTTTGGTTACTTGAACTGTACACGGAGGGACAGAAATCTCCCAGGTTTCATTAAAAACGTCTTCATGTGAGTTCCGAGGACAAACGGACATCTCATGGGTTTGGAACGACATGAATGAGTAAAATCTCTATTAATGTATATAGTGAAATAGACATATTGACATATGTGTGTTCCTCCTCCTCCTCTTTCTCAGATGCGAAGGTTTGTCCGCCGAAAGAGTTCCAGTGCCGGAACGGCATGTGCGTGGCCCCAGGCTTTGTCTGCGATGGTGACGATGACTGCGGAGACAACAGCGATGAAGAGAAGTGCACATCACACACAGCCACCACATGCAGTCCTCAGGAGTTCCGCTGCAACAACTCCGAGTGTATCCCGGCTCTGTGGAGCTGCGACGGCGACCCTGACTGCAAGGATAAATCAGACGAGTCGGTGGAGCGCTGTAGCAGCAGGAACGAGCCGCAGAAGCCAGGCTGCCCAGCTGGAGAGTTCCAGTGTGGCAGCGGAGAGTGCGTCCATCTCAACTGGAAATGTGACGGGGACCCGGACTGCAAGGACAAGTCCGATGAGACAAACTGTCGTAAGTACAGATGCAATCAGCATCACGGCCAATGCCGAGAGAACTGGCACCAAACAGCTGTCTATATAAACAGGAATATCAAGTGAAATAAAATAAAATGGAATCAAAAAAGGACTCAAGGAAACAAGGAGAGGGGAAAGAGGGAAGGAAATGAGGAGAGGGGAAAGAGGGAAGGAAATGAGGAGGGGGAAAGAGGGAAGGAAATAAGGAGAGGGGAAAGAGGGAAGGAAATAAGGAGAGGGGAAAGAGGGAAGGAAATAAAGAGAGGGGAAAGAGGGAAGGAAATAAGGAGAGGGGAAAGAGGGAAGGAAATAAGGAGAGGGGAAAGTGGGAAGGAAATAAGGAGAGGGGAAAGTGGGAAGGAAATAAGGAGAGGGGAAAGAGGGAAGGAAACAAGGAGAGGGGAAAGAGGGAAGGAAACTAGGAGAGGGGAAAGAGGGAAGGAAACCAGGAGAACAGGAAGGAGGAAGGGAAGCATGGAGAAAACAAGTTGAACACAAGTTATGTATAAATATAACAATAACAGTATCGCAAAAAATAAACCACAAAACCCCCCATCTGAAGACCTTCTTGTGTCGGTAAACTTCAAGTTACAGCTTTACCCCTGAACTGTTACAAAGCACTGACACTGGAGACTCCTTCCTGGAGACATCTTCTCGCAGAAAAAGTCATCATAACAATTACGCAAGCGACTTTTATCGGTTTATGTGGCGAGTCAGCCGTACAACTGCCCTGTAAGCAGTTACTGTATAAATGGTATAAACTGTGTGTGTGTGTGTGTGTGTGTGTGTGTGTATGAGTGTGTGTGTGTGTGTGAGTGCGTGTGTGTGTGCGTGTATGTGTGTGTGTGTGTATGTGTGTGTGTGTATATGTGTGTGTATGTGTGTGTGTGTGTATGTATGTGTATGTGTGTGTGTGTGTATGTATGTGTGTGTGTGTGTGCGTGTGTGTGTGTGTGTGTGTGTGTGTGTTCCAGTCTAGGCCCATTTGACAAGCATCTTAGTGTCTGAGCCATGTAAACCTGAGTCATTTGCTGTAAAGAGGAAATCCGTGTGGTGCCATTCACTAGTGCCTGGCTTGTTGCTAAGTAACCGTGTGTGTGCGTGTGCGTGTGTGTGTGTATCTGGGGTACAAAGGAGGCCTCTTGAATTTAAGAGTCTCTTCTTGTGCAATACTTCATGCGTTTCATTTCCAATTCCAACACCTGCATATGTTTTTCCAGAATCAATGTCGAACCTGAAGCTTGTCACACGTTCAGCTGATTAGAGTGAAAACAGACAGCAACAAAAAACAAAATCCAGACGAGTTTGTAAACAGTCTGGCAGTCAGGTTTGCTTTAAAACCCTTAACATGAAGTCAAATGTTTATGCAACACATTTTTGTAAAACGCTTTTCTGAATTTGTTCATTCATCTCTAAGTTCTCTATAATTCATCTTTTCAGAGACGGGACTTCTTTTTCACGGGGAACAATTTGTGTTGACGTTACCACCATAATCAGCGTAGCTCAAAACAAACCCAGAGTGCCTCAGTTTTCTCCTGATCGCACATGAACACCACAAAAGCATATAATACCTCAGGTAGCATGTAATGATTGTAGATTTGAGTTTTTTTTTTTTTTCCAATTACAGGATAACATGTTAATAAAATGTCGAACAAATGCACAGTACCGATATAGTGAATAGAGACAATGTTTTTAAAAATTGATGGATTTATCTTTTAATATCTGGTGTCTACATGATCGATTAGTTGGCCGGTTATTTTTTCGATTAATCGGGGGGGGGGGGGGGACAACTTTCAGGTCACACTAGACCAGTGGATCTCAACCTTTTGTGAGCTTTGTACCCCTAGCATATTTCGAACAATCCACAAGGACCCCCTCACTCCACAACAACCATAGGCTATATATTAAACAGTCATTTCTATATATGTTGCTTTATTTTATTAATATTTAACATTAATAATATTATCATTAATATGTTATCAAAACATTTCAAGATTTTATTTTTTACATTTTATTCTTGGTGTGGCATTTAATTTGACTCTCAGAATTATCCTTTGTTTATTTTATCCATCAGTGCGACACTTGAACTTGTCTACCACTCAGAGGTTTTTGCAAATGATCATTTCATTTGTAAATAAAATTTCAAATAAATCCATTAATGAACGATCGTCAGTTCACCTAACGTGATATTTGCAAATAACCAAATTGATTCATTTTAAAACATCTCATTTGAATGTTTTGATACATTTAACAATATATATTATATATATATATATATATATATATATATATATATATATATATATATATATATATATATATATAATATTATTTAAACATTTTTTAAACTTTCCTAGAGACCCCCTGCAATTACACCACTGACCACTAGGGGTCTGCGGACTCCTAGTTGAGAAACACTGCACTAGACGGTAGTGCATAGTCCATCCATCCATCCATCCACAACCGCTTATCCGTTATCGGGTCACGGGGTAGTGCATAGTGCATAGTGTAAGTGTATAGTACGTCATTTGGGACACAACCTTAGTATTTAGTCTTCGAAGAAGTAACGTGATGAGTAAATGTACCACGCGCAGATCAGCTAATCAGTAATGAGATTTGTTGACAGCGATTTTCAAAATTGATTATTATTGGGGGACAGTGGCTTAGTGGTTAGCATGTTTGCCTCACACCTCTGTGGTTGGAGGTTCAAATCCTGCTGCTGCCATGTGTGCCTGGAGTTTGCATGTTTTCTCTGTGCTTCAGGGGTTTCCTCCAGTCCAAAGACATGTGTGGTAGGCTGATTGACATCTCTAAATTGTCCATAGTGTGTGCGATTGTGTCCTGCGATGGGTTGGCACCCTGTCCAGGGCGTGCCCCGCCCTGTGCCGAGTTTCCTTGGATAGGCTCCCCGCGACCCAGCGGTACAGAAAATGGATGGACGTACACTACATAAAGGTTATGGACACCTGACCATCACACCCATATGTGGTTCTTCCCCACAAGTTGGAAGCACACAATTGTATAGAATTTCCCTTCACTTTAACTAAGCGGCCCAAACCTGTTCCAGCACGACTCAAGCTTTTATTTCAAATAAATACAAATTAAAGAGCCAAAAAAGTCTCTTTATGGTTTCTGAGGTTTAGGGTTAGATCGAAGTTTAGTTAGAATTATCTGTATTAACAATTCCACCAACGGAGGGTCCTCACAAGTATAGTAAAGACGAGCCTGTGTGTGTGTATATCCTTGTCTGAAGAAATGAGCTACATCCAGCATGGAATAATTTTCTCTGTTTTGCTGAAATTGATCACCAGTTTATCTTCCGCCGCTGCCGCGCTACTGAGACGCACGGCATGAATAATTAAACACGCTTTAAAAAAGATGAATGAGAAAAACACCATCTCGCTCAAACAGCACAAACCACAGCGCGCACCTACTTTATGTATATCCCTGTTCACCGAAGGCATTAAGACAGAGAGCGATTGGTGTTAGTGTGAGGCTTTGGGGGGTTTAGAGCGGATGCGAGTGAGGGATTGCTTTGGAATTGAAGTGCATTTCGTATTTGACCCGACTGCAATAGAAAAGACAAAACTGTTTCCTGTGCTGTAATTATGTGTAACACCCTAAGTCATAAGCTTGTGTGTGTGTGTGTGTGTGTGTGTGTCAGCTCTGCTTACCTGCAGGCCGGATCAGTTTCAGTGTGGCGATGGCTCCTGCATTCACGGCACTAAACAGTGTAACCGTGAGCACGATTGTCCAGACTTCAGTGACGAAGCAGGCTGCATCAACAAGAGTACGTCTCGTTTTTACACTTTTCCTCTTTTTTCATATTCCCTTTTTTTCCAGAGATGATTGCAGAGTGACAAGGCTGTATTCAGCACAATTGTTCGAGTGTGAAATACTAATAATAGACTAATAATAATAATAATAATGATTCCTTAGATTTATATAGCGCTTTTCTAGGCACTCAGAGTGCCTTATATTGTATGGGGGGGATCTCCTCAACCACTATTAGTGTGTAGCATCCACCTGGATGATGCGATGGCAACCATGGTGCTCCAGAACGCCCACCACACCAGCTATTAGTGGAGAGGAGAGTGATGTAGCCAATTCAGAGATGGGGATTATCAGGGGGCCGTGATAGAGAAGGGCCAATGGGGGAATTTCACCAGGACACCGGGGTTACACCCCTACTCTTTTCCAATAAGTGTCCTGGGATTTTTAATGACCATCTGTGAAATGGATGACCACTAATGAAATCTGTTTCAGAACTCAGGTGCAGCCCCGAAAACACATCTCTGACCCACCTGAAAGTGGTCTGGTGTGTAAAAGTGAAGCCAAGCATTAAATAACATGTTTGATTAACTAATTACCACCGCAGTGAGCTCACCTTTATGCCATGCTTTCTGTTCTGAGCTCTGGTTTCTGATTATGAATGCACTTAGACCCACAGAAATAAAGTGGGTTAGTTAGTGTGTGCTCATGACAACGGATATAAAATCTATCAGAGTGACTAGTCGGGCATGTCCGTGTTTGTGTTTTAAGAGAAAAAGACATCTAAGAAGTGTCTGTCGTGTTTTCTTACAGCTACTAAATGCGAAGGGCCGCTGAAGTTCATGTGTAATAACGGAGAGTGTATTGATAGCAGCAGGGTGTGTGACAACATCAAGGATTGTAAGGACTGGTCAGACGAGCCTATGAAGCAGTGTGGTATGTACCGCAACACACACTCACACTCACACACATTAATACACAGTTTCGTTAGTGACTGATGACTTTGATTCGATCTTGAAGTAGGGTACCATGATGCGAAGTTTTTTTTTCATCCAACAAGATAATATTCAATTCTAATTTATTTCCCTCAAGGCTGTCAGAGTAAAGTTTTTGATATGAATTTTTACATATTCAAAAGTTTAAAAAGAAAACAAAAAAAAAAAATTGTACAGAAACACACATTTAAACACTGTTTCTCAAAATCACAGCCCAGAATTCTCAACGACATTACGTTTACAACTGAGTTCTTCTAGTGTTATTAGTCTGTTTGACTTGAGTAAAATGAGGTTTAATCAAACCTCCGTCTCAAAAGCTCAAAAACAACAAGCGTATAAATAATATCAACTTGCGTGTTCTGTCTGTGGGAGGTTCAGGAATAAAAATCTCCGATCATTATACAGAGTATTATTATACATGTTTAATAATAGCCTAATAGTTCGACGTTGGATTATGTCCGTAAAATAAATCTGCACTGAAGAGGTCCATAGAATTTATATTATTATTGCACTGTAAAACCGGATAAGTTCATTTAACTCCAAAAAAATTTGAGGAAACTAATTACCTCAAAATTTTTAAGTTGATAAATCAATTTCTTTAAGCCAAATACACTTAAATATAACATTTAACACAAACTTTGTAATTTAAAATAAATTTTTGTTATATTTACTGTAAGTGTGTTTGGCTTAAAGAAATTGATTTATCAACTTAAAAATTTTGAGGTAATTAGTTTCCTCAAATTTTTTTTTGAGTTAAATGAACTTATCCTGTTTTACAGTGTGTTAAACAGCTGCAAAATGTTTAAGAACCATATGGTCTAAACGATCCCTGAGTCACTTAAAGTACCAAAAGTTCTCTGAAGAAATGCAGGTCCTTTGTGGCTTCTTAGATTTGGCCTGTGGTGAAGATAGTGGATTTTTGTAGCTGAGGAAATGTAAAATGTACTAAATATAAGTTGCAGGAAAACACTGTTGTGGGTAAATGAATAAAAATCAATCTGAAAACATAATGTTTAATATAAAGGCAATTAAAAGGCACTTTTAAAAATAATTATCCGGGATAAGCTCACTTTTTACAATAGAAATGTCTACTACTGTTGACATGAAAAAAAAAGTTTGAACATGATGTTCGCTCTTTCAATAGAGTCATTAAAGAATCATGATACACTTAAGAATTGATTCTTTTTCTCATTCCTATTGACGTGTTCAGTTCAAAGTTCAAGTGAAAAGATACTCCATGATTGATTTGTTCACTCTGCAGATTTTACACACTAGCCTTCACCTTCATCTATCAACGCAGCCATATTAACAGAGAACTGACTTCATATATATCAGACGTGAACCTGCCCATGACTGCCCCGTGATAACGTTTCCCCTATAAGACCACGTCCTCTGTGTGTTCTCTACCCGACTGCAGCAGGATGTTAATTGAGGATATATGACATTTCCAAAATGCCAGCTTGTGTTTGTAAATGTTCCTGCGCACACAGTGCTCTCTCTCTCCCTCGCTCGCTCACTCGTTCTCTCTGGCGGGTTATCTTCGGTATGAATCTTTAATGCAAAACATATAAAGGGGAGCGGCTGCTGTTGAAGCTGCTGTTAATTTCCCTGAGGCAGCCGCTCTGCTCTCTCCACCCTGCAAATGAGATTAGATGGAGCACCTGCTTCACTGCCACGCCCCGCTAGCTTCAAGTGCACGGTACGCGACTCCAGATTGTCCAGAGCATATGAACAATACGTGTCACCTTCAACATATTCATGAACATGTCCCTCCAATCATAATGTGTGACATTTCACCCTGCTCTCAGCCCTATATATGGTCCCTCATCCTTAATGCACAAGATACTGGTCATGAAAAGTTAAAAATAGAAACGTATCAGATTTCCGTATATCACAATTTTTACGAAACCATTTTTTACATTTTTTTTGGTACTCATCAATATGATATTAAAATATTCTTTGTTATTTAGCTTATACAGTATCTCACAAAAGTGAGTACACCCCTCACATTTTTGTAAATATTTGATTATATCTTTTCATGTGACAACACTGAAGAAATGACACTTTGCTACAATGTAAAGTAGTGAGTGTACAGCTTGTGTAACAGTGTAAATTTGCTGTACCCTCAAAATAACTCAACACACAGACATTAATGTCTAAACTTCTGGCAACGAAAGTGAGTACACCCCTAAGTGAAAATGTCCAAATTGGGCCCAATTAGCCATTTTCCCTCCTCGGTGTCATGTGACTTGTTAGTGTTACAAGGTCTCAGGTGTGAATGTGGAGCAGGTGTGTTAAATTTGGTGTCATCGCTCTCACACTCCCTCATACTGGTCACTGGAAGTTCAACATGGCACCTCATGGCAAAGAACTCTCTGAGGATCTGAAAAAAAGAATTGTTGCTCTACATAAAGATGGCCTAGGCTATAAAAAGATTGCCGTCTTTTATTTATTCTATTTTATTTGCTGTGCCTTTTATTTCCTTTATTTATTCCATTATGTTTCGTACTACTGATTTTATTTTCCTGTATCTATTATATGTCTTAAAAAGTGCTATATAAAGCTTTGATTAACGTGAACAGCGTTGATTCAACATGACTTTAATGAGCGAAATGATGCTGGATCGATGTCTGAGATGAACGTCGTTTCGATGCCGAGAGAGACCTCGATTATGTGATGATTACACGTCGTTATTCGGGAAGGCTGCTAGCATACGTACCTGACGTAGATGGGGCACCAGAGAAGCGCTCTACCTAGACAGTCGAAAACTTTGCATTTCCCTGTCTGCACATTTTGGAAGATGCTTTGACAACAAGATTTTTGCTTGTAACGGCGGAAAAACAAGCAGTCTGCTTGTTTCAGCCCTTACAAGCAAAAATCGTGTTGCTCTTGTGGAAACAAGCGTTGTCTGCATCAACTCTAGTGACGTGTAACCACACTTGTGAACGTTTGGTTAGGTTCTCTCCGCCATCGTCACTCTGTGTATTAAGCGGGAGCTTTCGTGTTGTGCGAGCGCTCGCTGGTGCGTGTGACAGACAGCCTCCTCACCCGAGAGATCTCACTTCTGGATTGCGAATAAGGAAAATGCAGACGGATGTCTTAATATATTATCGCAAATTAGAAATGGTTGGCGAGATAAAATGTGCAAGATAACGTTTATTTAAAAAAATAAAAAGGATATATATTTTATTAATTTTCTCCAGTACCGAAAGCAGAGTTTATCGATACTACAGTCTTTCATAATTCAGCACAGGGGTCAGTTTAATACCGGGTTTCGGTGCCCATCCGTAGGTGCGGCGCTGAGTGAGACTTTTACAATCAATCCTGAATGACCGCTGGTTGTGGTAGTTAAGTGGTTGAGTTGTGGTAGTTTGAGTGACGCTACTAGTGTATATTTTGGGACTTAGAACCAACTAAATTCCTTTGAAAATGTTAGAAAATATCATGGTCAGTGCTGGCATTTCTACCTCTGGGATTTTTCCAGGGGCATGGTGGTAAGGTTCAAACTGAATTAAAAAAAAAAAGGTTTAGGCCACACCTACTTCGGTTTAAAGATACGGATGTTTAGAACTAAACAGATTCAGATAATGTAATTGTGTTACACCCATAGTACATACTCACTACCATGTGTCTTAATTCATTTCAGTACTTTGTACTCAGTCATCCGTATGCTGACACGAAGCAGGCTAATTACTGTGTACATCTCTGCTGATTGGGACAGCTTCTCGAGCTGGTTGGTTATGATAATGGCCGTGCTCAGCATTTCTACTGAAGGAAGTGTAATGTATTTTGGTTTCAAAGCAATTAGAAAGCGAATATTTTGTTTGTGTGATGCTTACAGCATATCTCTTCCTCCCTGCTGTGAATGTAGCCTGAGTATATAAAAAAAAGCTTCCTGACGAGTGCCTAAGATTGCGCAGATGTATTCTGCATATCGTTACAGACTACTTTTTACTACAATCAGGCACATTATCCTGTCCCATATTTCTAGCATTTAAGATAAGTTTCTTGCCGTTCCAGAGCCGTGCAAGGGCAAGCAAGGGAGATTTTATTCAGGTCATGAGTTTCCCATCAGTCCGAGTCTCCGCTAAGAAAAAGTGAAATGAACCAACAGTTCTTGTCAGGATGCCAGGTGCATGTTTCACACAGCATCCAATCCCTGCTGGATTTACTAACTTTTTTACTCCCACTACTGTCTTTTCTTCCTCATAGGCCTCAATGAATGTGCCAATAACAATGGTGGCTGCTCTCACATATGCAGGGACCGGCGGATAGGCTACGAGTGCGACTGTCCTTCAGGTTACACGCTGCTGGATCAGAGGACTTGTGGAGGTAAAGATTCCTCTTAATTCCACTGATGTTGTTCTAGTGCTTAGCACATTTCTAACACAAATTAATGTAAGTTTATTGAACCAGTGATAAGACACTGTTGTTTTTTAAGGTATGCGCAGAGCGTATTAAATCTTAACGTGGTCTCCCAATCATATTACATATGACTGAGGCCCTGGTAATACATTTCAGATGTTATTCTGTCTAAATTATGGCAAACAGCCAAAAAAATGGTTCGGGCCAAAATATCTCACCAATCACACCAGTGTAGAAGTTTTTTTTTTTTCCTTTTGAATCTTGCCTAGACTATCTTTCTGCAAATATTATGTTGGATAAGGAGTACAGTGGGAGAAATATTCAGTGTGCCTAGAAATGTCTAAAGGCTTGCTAGCTAAGTGACTCACGCTTTTATGAAGTTGTTAGATAGTTACATAATGTAGCAATACAGACTTAAGCCTAATCAATTCAGCTTGGAATCAGATACTGGATGCCGGAATGTCTGCGACGCTCCAGTGTCTCAGTCGGAATAAAATTTTGAAATTTCATTTTCTCCTTTAACACATTTGTTGTTAACCAGACTTTGAAATGCTAGAACTTTACTCGTGATTGAGATACAAATAAAAACACATATTTCACTTCAGGAAAGTGTGTAGTTTTCAGAACTTATATGAACATATAGTAGAAAATGTTCAGATTTGACCATGTGAAGCATTTTCCCAGGCCACACATTAATATAACAACCACAAGGGTGTGGCTTGAATTGCTAGGCTTTAGCAGCCATGAAGTGGATATAGAAACTCTCACAAGAGGACGAGACAGTTGCTCTTTGCTTTTTGTGTATCCTCCAGACATAGACGAATGTGAGAACCCAGACGCCTGCAGTCAAATTTGCATCAACTACAAAGGCGACTACAAGTGTGAATGCTACGAGGGCTATGAAATGGATCCAGTTTCTAGCACGTGCAAGGCTGTGGGTAAGGCATTCAAACCAACTTCAGATTCGATATGTTTGATTTTAAAGGGAAAAAATCCAGCCTGAGCAACTTACATGTCAATGTTTATAACTTATATGTGATCTCCAGAGGTATTTATTTACTCTGGAAATTATGAGGATTTTTGGTTTAAAGTTCTTAAACAACAACTATTTTCACTTTGGTAAATGGTTTCCTACATTTCCCACAATGCAATAAAATGCAATGTGAAAAAGAAAAAATTGGCCTTTCAGAGAAAAGAAAGGAGATGGTACAGCAGGAAACTCAAGCAATTGGAGAAATCTGTATTACTTTGATGGATACCTTGAGGTACGTAAAACCACAGATTCATCTTTTGGGGAGAAAAAATGAATTAATGAAAGCATTTGACAAAAATGTTCTGCATAGACATTTATGTAGTAACCACACATACATTCTTGAATGGGAAACAACTCTACAACCCAAACGTATGGCCCTCTGAGGAGAAAGAACTCTTTTGAGGAACGCTTTTCTTTTTCTCTAAGAGTCATAAATATCATAAATGGAGGACGGAGGATACATTACAATCAAATAACAATATATTTAATAATAACAAATAGCAGTATATTTAAACTTTACATTATATATATATATATATATATATATATATATATATATATATATATATATATATATATACATAAAATACATGGTACATAAATGCAGTGGAGGAGCATGCACTTATATTTATCTATATTGTTTATTATTTGGAAATATATTACAATACGGGACTAAATGTTACATTACCCCAGTGCTAAATGAGTTTCTGCTATTTTCTTATTTAGTCTTTAATATGCAAATACCTTTTGAATGCTCTAGGAGCAACCTGCTCATTATATAGCTCAAGTAGGAGGGGGGGAATGGGGGAATCATTAAAGAGCAAATCATCATTCTTACATCCCATGAAGTAACTGCAAGCATCACTAATAATGAGGAAGTGGATACAGTAATTGGTTCTGCTTAGCTTTAAATGGTGTGAAAATCACATTGATTACTGCACTCACCGGCAAATGAGTCTTTATTACCTCTCAGGAAGAAATAAGCAAGAGTAGTCAAGATGTGGCATGTGCAATCACACAGCCAAGCCTCAGTGCTTTCTTATGGAAGCAAATGATCGTTTTCAAATCACTGGTAATATAAGGAGAGGTTATTGTTATTACTATTATTATTATTATTATTATTATATTATTATTATTATTATTATACCGAGCAGCTTATTTAATTTAAAACTGTGTACATACAATGTGGTTTGTATAGTGATTGTGACGCTAACATGGCCTTGATGAAGATAATTTAGCTTTTTCATTGAGCTGTCAAGATGGCAGAAAATTCCAGAGTCTCCACTTTTTCTCTCTCAATAGAGGATGACAGCTGGAGGGACACTGGCATTATGCATATTGTTCCACAGTGAGCTAGAAAACACTCAGCCTCAGGCTAAACAGCATGGAGAATATTTCCTGTCCTCAGAAGACATTTCATTTATCATTCTACTTCTTGCAAGGGTGGTTTTCTTTTTTATGGAGGTAAATAATGCTGTTTTCCTGTTTAGGGTATTCTCAAAGCACAATGCTCTTATTTTTGAAATCTTGCATATCAGGTATATATTGGATGAGGATTAGCCGCATGAAAATGTAGTTGCAAATGCCTTCACTATCTGTTTGAAACAGATTTACATCTGACCGTTGCTCGAAGCACTCTCAGATACCATCTCAAATAGCGAAATGGTTAATGGAAACCATTAGAGCTGTCCCTATTAGGGACTTTTTTTTTTTTTAGCAGGTCAGGTGGAATTAAGCCAGCCCTGCGTATATTTAAAATAGATTTAAATCAGATTCAAACTACATCAGAAGGTCTAAGTTTCATTTTATCCTGATGTTGATCCCAAGTGTCTGTATCTTCTCAGTACTTATTGGAGTAAAACATGATGTCCATGACATCCAGGCCTGAGTCAAAGTAATAATAGAGAATCAGAAAACTGGCATACACAATAGTAAATACAATTATTTAGTAATTCCTTGTTAATGATTTGGACGGATAATGGCATTTAGTAAGATGTCAGACAAGCCGATAGCTGCAATCTCACCTTTACACAGGGAAGCCACATGATAAACTAAGATCAAATGTCCGTTCTGATGTGTAAGATAAATGAAAAACTACGACAAATTAAACAAATAAGTAAATTGTAAAAATTTTCCCAAATCAGAGGCTTGGATGCACGGCAAATTTGAAAATTGAAATCACCAAGGATCAAAACCTTATCAGAGTTTCAGGTAGATCTGGCAGAAAGTCTGAGAATTCTGGAGTGGTTTCAGATGGTTTGTAGACTAGCACAGGGCTGGACATCTCCACTTAAACTTTGAGTACTCTATTACAGTCAACAGTCTGCATTTCAAACAGTACTTAAAAATGATTGCCAAACCTCCACCTCAGATCCCGGTCCTGAGAGCACTAAAAAATGTACAGTCACTGAGCGAGAATTTAACAAGAGTGTTTAAATCACCAGAAGTGTGCCAAGTCTGGGTCACATAAAGAGCATCCAAAATGAGGAAATCGCTTAAAGTAAAGAGTTTATTTACTACAGATCTTGTGTGAAAAGAGCAATTTTGGTTGAGACTGAATAAAAGAATGACTGTGAAACTAGGTCGCGAGTGGTGTTTAAAGAAGTCAATGGAGGACTTTTCGGCTTCGAGTGAATGATGAGCAGACAGAGGAGATGTGACCGTTGATGGCAATGTTTGCAGACTCAGAGTTTTGGCAAGAGAAGGGGCGTGAGCTATCCCTAAATCGATGCAATGTTTACAAATCTCAATAGACAGGCAGGTCTTAATGCATGGATGCAACAGTTTAGATTTTGAGTAGGCAGTCATTTTACAGTATGTTTAAAGCCCTGTGGAAGACCTGATGTTAACAAGACAAATGCGGCAGAGCTCAGGAGCAGCAGGATAACCAGATACATGTTCAGAAAAAACCATCCTGACACTCCTATTTGCACAAACAGTTAAGTAAAAGACCACATTCGCCAGTAATCCATGAAACCACTTGAAAGCTGACATCAGTTGTGGCTAGTTGCTGCTTCTGAGAATGAATATTATTTCTGGATTTCCCCAAATAAAAGAAACACCAAAACAATCACAGTCATTCACCACATTTTACAGATATTTTGTTGTTAGAAACTCTCAAAATCAGCTCATAATTACTACCATTCCATCCATCCATCCATCCATCCAACCACCCACCCACCCTACCTCTAGTCCTAAGCTTCTTATTATAGATATCTCTTTAATAATGTGAAATGAATTTGGTCTCTCATCCATGCCCTTTTCAGAAGCATTCTCTGCAGAGGCAAAGTAAAGATAAGATACTTGTGCTTTGAAGCACAAGGCGTCACAGCCTGGTTTTGAAAACCCATTTTACAGACACAACAGCAACTGCAAATATGACCTTTGGATACCAATATTACTGTTGGCATCAAGAGCGAGAGCAGAGAGCAGTTCATTATTAGAAACAGTATGCAAGCTCTGCACAAGCTTGTTTACATTTGGTTATCATTTTAAAAAGATCGGCAGAGCCTTGGGTATGAAGATTTTTTATATATATGGAATTATATTTTCCATTTTCGTTGCATATAAATTGAATCGGAATGAGATTCTCCATGTGAATCTGCAGTCTGAATACGTCATCTTTATCCTCCTTCCACTGTTTCCACTTTATCCTGGTTTGATCCTGAACTTAGGTTACTATCATGTTCTTCCTACGGGTTCTCCGATTTCCTCCCACCCCACAAGACTACACTGGTAGGTACATTAAATTGGCCCTAGGTGTGAATGGGTGTTAGCTATGTACTAGTGTCCCATTCAGGGTGTATTCCCTCGTCATGGATAGACTCTGGATCCACCATGATACTAACCAGGATCAAGCAATACAAGACTAGACCCTAAGGTTCAATTATGTGTCTTAAATCATTTTTAAAGTATGCTACATTTACATTTCTATATAATAGATACACACTAAAGGCAGGAAACTTTAGAGACTTCAGAGAGTGTATGTGGAAGTTTCGACATTTACACTTAATTATCTGGCAGATGCTTATAATTGCAATAAATGCTTAAACCTACTTATAATTAAGCTGACTCAGGGCTAAAGGACCTAACAGGCTTATGTTCAGCAGCCCACAGCGCAAACCCCTGAGGCACACGTGGCTTAAACTGGAAATACAGAGGAAGTTCATTGTTAAAGTTCAAAAGTATGTCATCCATTAAAAACACTTTAAAAATAATGATTTTGAGCACAGGGTGGTCCTGATAGTCCTCAATCTAGATGCGTGTTCCTCAGGGAGCTCCATAATGATCGTCATCTATCTCCGTGCTTTGTGCTCTCTTTCTCTCTCTCACACACTTCACAGAAGCCAATAGTCTTTACATTTATTCATGCTTTTAAAGCTTTAAAGCTACAAGTTTAACAAATTGCAGCTCCATGTTAGTGACAATAATGAGTTACATTACAGTTAATGAACGTGTCATGGTAAGAGAAAGGCAGCGTTGCAAATGAAGCCTTGGGATGTAATAAGGTGCTTGAGTGTCTCTACTGGTAGTTGGCATGAAGCCAGTCGAGCGGGTCCTCACATTTTTAATCAGCTGTGTTGATGGGAGGAGACTCTGTGGTGTCGCCCTCCACTGGAACCCATGAAGCTGTATACATGTAGCCATGCTGGCCTTCTACATCCTCATTAAGGAAATGAAGTGTGCTGTTAATGTGTGCTGCAAGCCTGAACCTAAAATTGAACTTAAATTGGTTTTAATGAGCAGGTGAGGAAATTCATGGCAAGTGGAAAGACACAGACTGTGGTCATGGCATTGCTCTCTTTCTCTCTCTATCTCTATCTCTCTCTCTCTCTCTCTCTCTCTCTCTCCACATATCATATCATGGTCTGTTTACCATCATTGACCTCCTCTCATCCAGTCTAAATAAAGATGTCTACAGAGCACGTCGTTCACATGTTGCATTCAGAGGAACCAGTACACTGTATTCACCCTAGCATTCATTCATTCATTCCTGCTGGCAATCCACCAACCGGTATTTTTTTGGGAGGTCGGAGGAAACAAGATAACCCGGACGAAACCCAGACAAACATGGGGAGAACATGTGAAACTCCACACAGACACTAAATGCAACTCAGGATCTCAGAACGCTACACAATGCATCAGCATGCCACCCTTCCCACCAGCAGCCAGTGTTTAACTAATGATCTTGAGGAAATTGAGTCATTTCCTCTATCTGTCAGAAGGAAGAGATAAATAGTTTCATGAAATCCACAAATTCTTGCATGCGCTCCAACAAATATATCATAGTCCTCAGAATGAGTCTGAAAGATTAGCAGTCAGAATGTGTGAGCAGACATGAGAGAGGTTAAACTCTGCTCAGTGGATGTCTCATCATGAGCCTGCTGATCTCCACCTCTCCACTTTCAAGTATTTAATCCATTCCAGTATCAATCCCTCATAACATGTTCATCATTTCTGCTCTGACACCCCAAGGTTTCATCAAGAGTATCATTACTTTCCTTTGACCTGCTTTACCTCTTTGAAGGTTCTATCAGAGGAAAGCTCTTTGTTTATTACAGCTAAACTGGTGCTGTAGCTGTAGGTTCTTATCTGAAAGTGTGGAAAGAGAAGACTAAAGAGGGGAGGAGAAAGGAGTGAAGTGGAATTTTTTGGAGGGAGGATTAGATACAGAATATAGTGACAGGTAGAATAGAGAGATAAAGGGGAGACTGGAAAGATGAAGATAGGAAAGTGTGAGGAGTAAGATAGCAGGAAGAATGAAGAAATGGAGATCAGCTAGAATGGAGAGAGGGAAGAATGGAGAGATGAAACAATGGAAATTATGGATTGAGGGAAGCGAGATGGGGAAAGCGAAACATGGAATATGAAGAGTGGACAGAGGAAAGACTGAAGAGAGGAAAGAATGGAGAGAGAGAACGTTAAGAATGAAGAGAGGGGAGATGGCTGGAGATGTTAAAAGATGAAGGGAAAAGGGAGATACAGAGGGATGAATTGAGAGATGGAATAAATAAGATGGAGAGAGGGACAGATGGATAGATAGAAGAAGCAAGAGTGGGAAAATGGAAAAATTAAGAGAAGTGACGAATAGAGAAATGAAAGAGGCAGAATAGAGAGATGGAGAGATAAGATGGGGAGAGGGATGGATGGATAGATGAAGTGTTAGAGCGAGAGTAATTGATGGAGGGGATAATGGAGAGATAGAGAAAGGGAAGAAAGAATAAATAGAAAATGAAAGCAGTGAAGGAAGAAAGAATTCTGGGCATAATCATGGCAGAGTGGTAAAATTGGATAATGCGCTGCACTGTGATTGAAATACAAATGCCCCGCCCCCTGGTCCGCCTCAGTCATATGCTCTGTTGATCAAAGCTCTAGGTATTGACACGATGGAGTCAGAATACGGAGGAATGAGATCACCGTAGCACTGAGACATAGAGATGAATAAACACTGAGTGATAAATATCATTAAGAGTACATTATGTGAATGATGGAGGCCACTTGCTGATCTAATGCAGTCCATTCAGTGGTGAAGTGGCCGTATCAATGATGTTACAGTTTTATTATCCTCTTCTCATCTCAGCACAAGTTTGAGGGATTTGCCTCACCCCCCCCCCCCCATTTTCTCTCCTCTATCGCTTTCATTCTCTCTTTGCCACGTTGTACATCTTAGATGAGGCTGTTCAGATTGATGGCAGCAAATCCAGCAGATGTGGGAAATGATTGAATCCTGAACTCGGGCTGAAAATGAAAATATTTGCTCGCAGTGCAGTGGCACATGAGGGACTAGGAGACATGGAATGAAATGTTTCTTCTCCCACAAGTCCCCTCTATTATAGCAGGGTCTCACAGTCTGAGTCGTGGCCTGGGGGCCACTCGCTGGAGACCCTGAGAGCCAGCCAAAGCAGCTTGGCTTTAGTGAGATCACAGGCTGAAATATTCACAGCTTGCTGGGGAGTGGGGAACAGAAGAAGAAAGAATGAGGGGTGATTTATAAGACCTCATCTATCAGCCTTGCTCATCTTTTTTCCATCACTGTCAGACCTGAATGCTCTACACGTTCTTTCACCATCACACAGCACCTGCTGAAAATCTCTCGCCATCTGTCTGTTTCTATCGGGATTTATATTGCTGTCTTGCTGTCTTTTTCTATGTTACACAGCCCCTTACTTCCTCTTCCTTTTCCATTCTTCCTCACTTGTTCTACCTTTGGCAATAGCCTCCAGCTTCCCAAACCTCCTTATTTTCTTGGCTGTCCAATCAGTGCTTCTGCTTACCAACCATTGATATCTGCTTTTGCCTAGAGCACTTTAGCAAACATACCAGCATTTTAGAGCTACACTCACTGGCCACTTTAATAGCTACACCCATACCCCTGCTCATTGATGCAATTATCCGATGATAATCATGCAGATACAGGTCAAGAGCTTCAGTTAATGTTTACATTTACATTTACATTTATTCATTTAGCAGACACTTTTATCCAAAGCGACTTACAAATGAGAAAATACAAGCAAAGCGATATATCAAGCAGAGAACAATACAAGTAGTGCTACCATACAAGATCTGTTAATTGAGTTCCAGAAGAAGCAAAGTGCGCAGAGTAGAGGTGTAAGTGCCAGAGGAGATTTTTTATTTATTTTTTTTATGGGTTGGTTAGGTGTTGACGGAAGAGGTGGGTCTTTAGCTGTTTTTTGTAGATGGTGAGAGATTCTGCGGTCCAGATTGAGGTTGGAAGTTCATTCCACCACTGAGGAACAGTTAGTTTGAATGTTCTTGAAAGGGACCTTGAGCCACGCTGAGTAGGCACTACTAAGCGTCAGTCGTTGATTGATCGCAGCTTGCGTGAGGGAACGTAAGCCTTCAGGTGAGAGTTGAGGTAGGCGGGTGCTGTTCCAGACAAGGTCTTGTACGTGAGCATCAAGGCCTTGAATTTGATGCGGGCGGCTACAGGAAGCCAGTGGAGGGAGATGAAGAGGGGTGTGACATGGGTTCTCTTGGGCTGGTTGAAGACGAGGCATGCTGTTCCATTCTGAATCATTTGGAGGGGCTTGATGGAGCTGGCCGGGAGGCCCGAGAGTAGTGAGATGCAGTAGTCCAGTTTTGATTTAACAAGAGCCTGGACTAGTATCTGTGTAGCCTGTTCAGTGAGGTAGGGTCTGATTTTCTTGATGTTGTACAGGATCCTACAAGGACGTGCAGTTGTTGAGATGTGGTCTGTAAAGGTCAAGCTGTCATCGAGAATCACCCCAAGGTTCCTGGCCATCCTGGTTGGCTTGAGTGTGGTTGAGCCGAGCTGTATAGTGAGGTTGTGGTTGATTGAGGGACAGGCTGGGATGACGAGAAGCTCAGATTTTGCCTGGTTGAGCAAAGGTGGTGTCCCCTTATCCAGACCGAGATGTCCGACAGGCAAGCAGAGAGACATGCAGAGACGGCTTGATCGTCAGGCTGGAAGGACAAATAGAGCTGGGTGTCATCAGCATAGCAGTGATATGGGAAGCCATGAGACTCAATCACCTGCCCTAGAGATGTAGTGTAGATAGAAAAGAGCAGTGGACCCAGAACTGACCCCTGTGGAATGCCATTTGTGAGTTGCTGAGTTTCAGAAATACCTCCCCTCCACGATACCCTGAAGGATCTGTCCGAGAGATAGGATTCCACCCAGCGCAGAACCGTTTCGGCGATGCCCACGCTGGAGAGAGTTGACAGGAGGATCTGATAGTTCACAGTGTCGAAAGCAGCAGAGAGGTCGAGTAAGATGAGGACAGATGATCTAGAGGTTGCTCTTGCTGGTTGTAAGGCTTCATTGATGGAAAGCAGAGCAGTCTCCGTGGAGTGATTGCTCTTGAAGCCAGATTGCTTGGTGTCCAGGAGGTTGTTCTGTGTGAGAAAATTGGAGAGTTGGTTAAAAACGGCTCTTTCAAAAATTTTGGAAAGAAAAGGGAGGAGGGAAACAGGTCTGTATTTGTCAACCACAGCAGGGTTAAGTGATGGTTTTTTAAGCAGTGGGGTAACCTGGGCCTGCTTAAATGAGGTAGGGTATGTGCCAGTAGAGAGGGATGTGTTGAAGATGTGTAATAGTGCAGGTAATAGTGTGGGAGAGATGGACTGAAGAAGGTGAGAAGGGATAGGGTCAAGACGACAGGTTATGGGACGGCTAGAGAGGAGAAGTTTAGAGACATCAGTCTCTGAGAGTGGAGAGAAGGAAGTCAGTTGGGAGTTACATAGAGGAGGAGCCGGTCAATGCATGTCTGGGGTTGTGAACTGGTTCCTGATTGATATTACCTTGTTGGAAAAGAAAGTGGCAAAGTCATCTGCAGTGAGAGAGGTAGGGGAAGGGGAGGAGGGGGACAGAGAAGAGAAGAAATGGTTTTGAAGAGAGTGCGGGTGTTGGGAGAACTGCCAATCTTCTCTTCTAATGTTCATATCAAACATCAGAATGGGGGAAATGTGATCATGATTGTTGGTATCAGATCGACTGGTTTGCGTGTTTCAGAAATGGCTGATCTACTGAGACAGTAGTATCTTGAGTTTACACATAATGGTGCAAAAAAAAAACCATCCAGTGAGCAGCAGTTCTTTGGGCAAAGGAGAATGGCTAGACTGTTTCAAGCTTACAGGAACTTCTATCCATCCATCCATTTTCTGAACTGCTTATCCTAAACAGGGTCATGGGGAGCGTGGAGCCTATCCCAGGGGACTCAGGGCACAAGGCACCCTGGAACGGGTGCCAACCCATCGCAGGGCACAATTGTACACACACACTACGGAAAATTTAGAGATGCCAATCAGCCTACAACACTTGTCATTGGACTGTGGGAGGAAACCGGAGTACCCGGAGGATACCCCCACAGTCCGGGGAAAACATGCATACTCCACACAAACAGGGCGGAATCAGGAATCGAACCCCAACCCTAGAGGTAAATGTTAGATAGCAAGCTTGTCTTTGCTGAACCATCTCTGCCAAACCATCCAAACCAAAACCATGTGGATTTTATGTGGATTGTTCGGCTAAGACAAAAATTAATAATGAGTTCTACAGTAACTCTATCACTTAAAACGGTTAGATAGTTATAGTTCGGCATGCCAGCTACCTTTGCAGTGTTGAGACTGCAGTTTTTTACAGGAGTAGTTTTGTGTAATTAAAGTCTCAACACCCTAAAGTTAGCTGGCATGCTAAATGCCTACTAGCTTAACATTGTTGCTGTTAAAAACTATTATTTTAAAACTAGTATTATGGATTGTTTAGCTAAGACTAACCTTTAATAATACTTTTCTTACATTAGCGATACAATGACTATATCAGTTAAAAACTATATGTTAGCTAGCTCAGGTCAATCTGAGGGAAGAACAACATGTTTTGTTTTTCATTTCATTTTACCACCGTTACTCATTATTTGTTAAGGTCATGTAACATTTCACATTGTATCTGTTTCCCCCTGAGGTTCCAGTGTCAGCATCTATCTGAAATATTTTCTGATCCCCAGCTAACTCAGTGACTCCAGCCTTCTCTTGTCAGAAGCTTGGCCTTCTCAGTGACAGTTATAATGCATGGGTGGGGTTTGGGATTTGTCACAACACACGTAGAGCACACGAAATGAGGAACATGTCCCTGGAAGTAATGCAAGACTGTCTAATAATGTAGATTTAGAATGATCATTAAGGACAAGGTTAATGGCTGATACAGACCCAGGGAAGGAGAATGCACAAAATGTGTGTGTCTCTTTCTGAAACTTGAGTTCACAGAGTGTGAGTTCAGGGTATAGGGAAGTTGAATTTAATGGGATTGCTGTTGCTGTCTGGTGGCATGACTGAGTCACCAAACTACACTGATTAAGCTTTCCGGAGGTAGACACACATGTTCTGACACACACCGCAGGCTAATTGCCTCGAGACACTCCATGTGTGCACTCACACACACACACAAACAAGCATTTTGTGAATTTAATGCAATTTAATGACATAGAAATGTAATGCAAGTTCACTGTGTGCCTATGGTCCTAGACCTGATTTTGCCGGGTGAGACCTGACTTATTTGCAATAAAAATCACATGGAACAGCTCATGATTATGCATCAGCCTTGGAACCAAAATGAGCACCTTGTTAATAGAAAAGGATTCAGGTACCACCAGTAAAGTTGTACTGTAAGATCTAGGTATGCATGCTGGAGTCTATTAGTGAAAAAGCCCCGAGAGTTATATGGGGATTGTATTAATGTAAGAGCAATCTGCATTCACTTTAAATGATCTCGGTTACTGAGATCACATAACTCCGAAACCTAAGAAGCTCCATTTTCTCCTTCTCCATCTTAATGGATGTCTCTGTGGTCTTCCACACAGGTCAAAGTCCATACCTGATGTTCACCAACCGCCACGAGATCCGGCGGATTGACCTGGTGAGGAGGGACTACACGCAGGTGGCACCCACCCTGAAAAATGCTGTGGCATTGGACGTGGACGTCACCACAAACAAGATGTACTGGTGTGACCTTTTCCATCGCAAGATCTTCAGGTACACTGTGAACAGACATAATGATAATGGGTTACATATCTGTGTAAAAATCCACCGCAAAGAGTATGTTTAGAGAAAGTAGTAGTCGTTTGGTGATATTAAGGCGTCTCTTAGACATGTTCACTTTCACATATGCTCACTGCTGGGTGGCTACTGATGAACAGCTTGACAGTTGTCTGATGTTAATGATGCTGTGATTGCTTGTAATTAAGCCTAATCACCATGATAAGCCTAAAGCAGGGCATCTGGCTGCTTATTGCTGAGGCTGAAGTCTCTTCACATCATGTGTGTATGAACTGGTATACGATAATTGGCTGGAATTTGGAGTGTGTGGTAAGGTGCCGCCCTCTCTCATTCTCTCAGTCTTTCCCTGCCCCCCGCATCGCTACATCTTTCCTCCGACAAAGCATGACTCCTAACTAGTGGAGTTCTGCTGAATAATATTCATCAGCTCTGGACTAGATCAGTGTGTGTGTCTATGCATATAAGTTACATTTTTCCATTTTCATCTGAAATGAATAGAAGACTGGAACATGTATTAATAGGTCACATAGCAGACACTTTTGCATAAGAATTACACTGTTAGGAACCGTTCTCCTGAAAGGGGCTGAGGTTAAGTACCAGACTGTCATCAGAAAAGGCCAAGACTGTAACTAGCATTTGGCCAAAACGGGTGGCTAATTAAAATCCGAGAGCTTGGAGGTTGTTGAACTATTATAAGCATTGCTTCTGTTTAAAATGAATTTTAAGAATGTAAAAAAATGGAATTAAACTGAATATATAGTTGAGTGCAAAGGTTTGCATACTCAGAAAAATTAATTTACAACAACCAGATGTTTAGTATTTAGTTTCACAGATGTTACTTCTTTACCAAGAATGGTATGTAACGGGAGGGGCTGGATGGCCAGACCGTCTATAGACCATTGTATTGACATCCACCATCCAGTGGGCCAGTCGCAGTTTAGACAAGAGGACCCCTATTGTCCTACCTCCACGAGAGATAAAGAGTAGGTCTAAGGACTGAATGGCCCTTGTCTAAATAGTGCCATAGGGTAAATTCCTGGCACAAAAAGGAATGTTCTTTATAGTGCATGGACACTTGATAGTTTTACAAAATTGGGAGGTATATCCTTGGGCTGAAATCCTGGATTCAACCACAATATATACTGCAAGCTTATCCCCAGAGCATGCAGTTCTTCTACTCTGCATATGCTTGTAAGGAGGGGCCCTAAGAGACTTTAGTGGAGCTCCCACACTAGGATTTTGGACAGGTCAGAGATCAATTTAGAACCTCTAAGCTCCTTAGCTCTTGCGAAAGCAGCAGTAGAAACTAAGGTCTTGCCTGCCATCTTGGGGCCATGAACAGGTCTGTGTGTATCGAAGATGGTGAGGCCAGTTGTGTGCCAGAGCATCCTGTTCAAGTGGGCTGTCCACCTACACGAAGGAGAATCACAGTATGTGGACATGTGTGGACATGGCATCCATGAAGAGGTCCAGACTAAACATTAATCAGCATATGGTAAGGGAAAACCACTCAGCCATTCTAACAGTATGTGGACTCAACCCACTAGCTGGTCAGACGATGGATGTTGTGGAATACTCTGTACAGATAGTGCTGAGGAAGACCAGATCTGGTGGGGTGGTATAGCAAGGGAAACCACTCAACACCACTAGCAGCACTTAGCCAAAGGCTCTCACAGAGTTCAGTTGCATTTCACTAGCAGTGTGTTCCCATTGTATAAACTCACCGCAGCACAATAGATGTGAAGAGGCTATTTGCCAGTTTCATGCAAATACTGCCCCATAGTTCACTTTGTGACTTTGCTTTGGTTACATTTGCTGATTGGAAAAAGAAACATTTCCTAAAAGCATATTTGTTAACTATTAGCGTACTCTGTTACTTGTTCTGGTACTTGTTGAAAGTTTTAATGCTATTTTAGGAGTGGGCACTGAATGGTCCTCCTTGCATGCTGATGATTTATAGGCCATGCTGAGGTTGCGGTTACTCTAATTAATCCTGATTAGCATCATTTTGGGTCGATGAGATGTGACATTTCAGCCAAGATGTTTCAAGCAAACAGTAGCAGAAGCAATTAGGGAGACAATCTGCTGCTCCACTTCATCCAATTCATCTTTGTCAAATCCTTGAACAAACAGACGTAATTTACACACATGCACTATATGGTCAAAAGTTTGTGGACACCAGATTATCACACCCAAATGTGCTTTTTAACATACCTTTCCAGATTTAGTCTCCCTTTTGCTGTTATAATAACCACCACTCATCTGGGAAGCCTTTCCAATAGATCAGGGCTGTCCCAATCAAGTTTTTTTGCCCTGAATCACGATCCGAGTCATTTAATATTGCGTTTTTGATGATACATAAAGTACCTTTTTTTTTTTTTTTCACAAAATAACAAAGTAAACAAACTAAAATGGCACCTATCTTAACAATTCCAGGAAAGGAAATTTTTCTTTCCTTTTAAAAGTATCCTCCAGTGTGTGTTTGTCATGGTTATGCCTAAATCAGTGCCGGACTACATCCCCTATAGCAGGGCCCTGTCACATGTCACATGTCTCACTCACACCTGCATTGTGTTACCCATAATCAGCACCCCTATTTAAGTCTAGCTTCTGTGTGTTTCTTGGTCAAGCGTTTGTTGTTATTGTTGTCAAGCGTCATTGTCGTTGTGTGTGCTGCAGCCTTGCAATAGTTAGCCTTTTTTGCCTTGTGTCTCGTGTTTATGGTTCTGGTTTTCACAATTTTGATGGTTTGTTTTGCACTTTACACAATAAATGTCTGCACTTGCATACGTCTTTGCCACCGTTACGTGACAGTGTTGCTTCGATGCAGACTTGAACTTGCTGTATTCCATTGAGTGTTGACTTTTCAGGTGCTGTATTGAATTGGGAGTATTGAACGCAGCTCTGTTGTTACCGCCTCCCGAAATGCTTACACTGCAGACATTTTAGCCACGTAGTCCTGCCACAAATTGTGCTCTCCGTGACAGCTGAAGTAAAAACAAAGGATCGGGCTTAGGTTAGTGCTTAATAAAGCCGATACCGATCAGTTAAAAAAATGCTTCTTTGATATCGGATCAGGACATCCCTGCTAGATTTTGGAGCGTGGCTGTGGGGATTTGCCCATTCAGCCACAAGAGCATTAGTGAGGTCAGGCACTGATGTCTGGTGAGGAGGCCTGGGGTGCAGTCGGTGTTCCAAAGGTTTTCAGTGGGGTTGAGGTCAGGGGTCTGTACAGGCCATGGCAAACCATGTCTTCATGGACCCCACTTTATCCACAAACCTTTGGTTGTATATCAGTATCTATACTGTGCATTTAATTCGCCATCAAATTTATGCCACACTATAAGATTAATATAATATTAACCCTGTCATCTAGACCTGCCAACCTGAAATCTAGACACCATTTGGGATCGTTGGGAGGGGTAAATCTGCCTCAAAACTGGCCCAATTATCCTCTAGTGTCACCCAGGAATTAGTCCAGATACCTTTGAAATGCTGTCATTAATGTATACTCTTCTCCACTAACAGACAGTTTATTTTATTTGTGTTTATTTGTGTGTCACTGAAAATGTGGAAATGGGGACAGAACACTTTCTCCAACTAATATAAGCTTCTTAGCTTGTCATTCAAGCTATCACTTGTTTAAAAAAAAAAAAAGAGAGAGAGAGGCTTGCAGCCTCAGTACATGAAAAGGAGAGACAGGGCCATTTGAGAACTGGCACCAATGTAGAGCAGCACCTGCACCATGCATTCACCACAGATAGAACATTACCAGGTTGTGAAGTCCCACCGCACTGATGGAGTAACAGTGAGTTGCTTTCTAATGATCATTCCCTTAAAGTGCTGTCATATGTTATTCCATAGATGTCAAATGGATGGTGGATAACATTAATGTCCCACCATCGTTATTTCAAAGGTATGCAGATGCTGTATTGTTTTAATCCTGGTGCATGAATAAAAATAATATCTGGCAATGAGAGAGTGTTTTACGAGATACTCATTCATGATGCAATTTGGCAGACATGTAGTACTATGCGACTTGTCATGATCAAATTGATGTCAATGTGTGTGTGTTTGTGTGTGTGTTGTTTTGCAGTGCATACATCAACAAAGCCAGTAACTCATCTGAGCAGGTCACGCTTATCGATTCAGCACTACATTCCCCAGAAGGCATAGCTGTCGATTGGGTCCACAATAACATCTACTGGACTGATTCCGGACACAAAAGCATCTCCGTTGCTACTACTGATGGAAAAAAGAGAAAAGTGTTGGTTGATAATGAGCTGAGGGAACCACGGGCGATTGCTCTTGACCCCAGACAAGGGTGAGAGAGGAGTGGAAACTTTTTTTCCCCATACATAAATCCTATTCACTGATGAAAATGTTATTAGTGCCAAATAGGGTGGTAAATGTGTCAAATAAATAATAATAAAAAAAAAACACATTGACTGAATTTCTCGTAGTACCACTAGTATATAAATGTATTAAAGATAAAAACAATATAAGGTAACTTACTAAGGTTTCGGGTCCCCACAAGCCACCAGAACAGCATTACTGTGCCTCAGCATAGATTCTACAGCTCTCTGGAACTGTACAGGGGTGATGAACACCATTCCTCCAGAAAATATTCCCTCAGTTGAAGTTTTGATGATAGTGATGTCACTCTACAATATCTCCTAACTTTAAAATCTGGTGACTGTAATGGTGTTAATATATGATTAAAATCATTTTCATCCTTTCAAAACACTTGAATCTATAGTATACAGTTATATAAAATAAATGATTTATAATCACACTATCTGTGGTCGCTCGATGAGGATGGCTTTTTCCGTTTTGAGTCTGAAATGTTTCATCATAGGATGCTCTGGACCCAAACCATGCCAGCCTTCCAATGCATGACATGGTACATTTTCAACCAGGCTCTAGAACTCTCAATCGCTCCCTTTCTCCATTATAACGTCTCTATCCATCCCCTTGAGCCTCTTTCAATCAAATTATCGAAGTAGAGGAAATGGATGCAAATGAGCCCTAGAGAGCATGTCCACATGAGAACTAATTGCTGCCTGTGGACAAAGTGCCTACCTTGTTCCTCCTTCTTCTACATGTACAGAGAATACCATGCTCTAGCCATTCAGCAATTTTAGTTTCTGACCTCTTTATTTTTGGAAGTATTTTTATGGTCATAACCTTTGAACCTTGTATCCAAAAATTCAAATCGAGGCATCCCTGGATTCCCCGGGTCAAGACGTGTTCAACGCACCACATGACGTCAATTTCTGAACTAAGATGTTTTAAACCCCAGTAGCACTGCTGTGCCTGACTTGACTTGCTGTACTACAGTGTCAGTGCTGAGAAAAAGTTATGACCAAAATAATATCTGGCCAGCAGTGGTCCTTCATCTGTTTTTCATTGATGGACATGGTAGAGTGGGGTTGGCAAGTTGTACAGTGCAAAAAAAATGGGCTATGCCTTGCCCCAGATGGTGCACATTCAGCCAGCATTTTGGCCATAGTGTGTCAGATTTCTATATTTGGTGTTCAAACGGGTGCTTGCAAGTGCATAGTAGATAAATTAGTTAAGACCAGATGCCAAAATATCACTGATGAAAACCTAGTGATGTAGAAAAAATATATAATTTACATTTTAGCATCTGTAATCAGGTTTTTTCTTGATGTTATTAAGATCAAAAATATGCAGATTGTTATAATAAATAAATAAAAAAACAACTGAAAGTAGAATGTCCACCATCCTTGGATTTTCCCGTGCAGCATTTGGCTTATCCAACTTAAAGTTAAAGCTTTTCCTGTTTTTTGACTTTTGACTGTTACTGGATACTGGATACTACTTCTGTAAATAACTCTACTACTTCTACTTCTCTCCTTATAGAAAGCTTCACCTTGTCAACAATTCTAGATTGTCTTTGTTCAATAACAACACGTTTCTAAATTCTGTTTACGTGTAGGGTCCTGATACAAGTCCCTGTGTAAGTTGTTACTACAGAAACGGTAATGAATGAGTGCGTTAATATAAACCTGTGATTTGACTTGCAGCCAGAATTTTTGTCAGAGCTGCTTTTATGGAAAATTATTTGAAACCGTTTAACCACCATTCATTAGAATTGAGCATTCATCAGTATTGTGGTATAAAATATATGAAACCTATTTAAACTATATGGATTTTTCTAGATTTAAATCAGGTTTGTTATTACATTTGAAAAAAATAAAACTTCTTATGTACGTAGATGCCTTATATGATGAAGTCTCATAAGCGAGTAAGTCAGATTCTACAATCTGGATGATCTGAAGCTGTATCACGTATTAAATTTGTGAGGTGTTTTATAGACGTCTTCAGGGAACATTTATTTTTACAGCTCCAGCTTATATAATTTACAGAATAATCGGCAACAATTGATTTTTTTTTTTTGCTTAAAGTAACTTCTGCCAATAAATATAATTGGCTAATACCAACTTTGTGATGTCAAACCATGACGATTATGATTTCTTACTTGTATTTTTTGACTTTTCTCATCAGGTTCATGTACTGGTCAGACTGGGGGGTGCAGGCTAAAATTGAGAAGGCTGGGCTGAATGGCGTGGACCGCCAGGTGCTGGTCTCGGAGCGAATCGAATGGCCTAATGGGATTACTTTAGGTAAAAAGGTGCTGGTGCATGAACAAGCTTAACTTTCATCTTCATTTTTTTTTCTTTTCTTTTTTTTTTATATCACTTAATGTCAGTGAATTGAAATTCTGACAAATAGGGAGAAATACCTGGAGACGCAGTGAAAGATAAAAGGAAGACGTGCAGGAAAGCAAAGCATGAAACATTAAAAAGGGATTGTTTTTGTTAATCCCTTCTTAACATGTCATGCTTTGCTGCAATGTGTATTTTTAAGAAAGAGAGAGAGAGAGACAGAGAGAGACATTCGATGAATGCAAAGAGCAAGGAGAAAAACAATATCTGGCACAAAGCCTGAGATGCAAGGGCGACAAAGGAAAGACTGTTAACACCTGAGAGCAGGATTGAAGTTTCTCAGCCTGGCACTTTTCTTCTCACTTGTTCCCACAAGTTTAGGCAAAATCTAATGGAATTACATAAACAGTATCTTTCAATATTTTCACCAGTTTTCAGACTCCTTAATGGCAGGTTTACACTGTACATTTCAGTGCCGAATTTTGCTGTTGACAAAATTTATGCGCTGTAAAAGGATTTTTTGGTCGTGAGTTTAAATTAGATTCGAATATATAATGCGACCAGCTTACTAAATCACAGCTTAGTGCACTGTGACAAAAGACTTTCGACAATAAAGTTGTGTCAGTTTGGAAATTTTTGGTTACAGTTTCAGACATCGAGCGTTGCTATGACGCCCATCTAAAAGCCGCCAATAGGAGGACGGCATAGGATTTTGCTCGACTCACAGGACAGCTACAAATACAGTAGCGGCCAGTGAATGTTTGCACCTTTTGTAATAGTCATGTACAAGTCCCTCAGTTGTCCTCACTGTGAAACGATGGATCTCAACATCATATAGCCGCTGTTGGAAAGAAAATGTTTCTGAAGAACAGTGGGTAGTTTAACCGCTCAGGACAAACAAGGGACTCATGAACAACTATCACAAAACATAAAAACAGTCGTTGGTCATCCATGTAACGACACACAGTATTAAGAATCAACTTTTGAACTGGTTCATTTGTGTAAATTCAGTTATTATTGTGTCTTGTGCACTATATGTAAACATCCGTTACGTGAAATAGATTATGCAGGGCAGAACTAATTAAAAAACTAAATGCAATTTTTATCAATTTTTTTAAATAATTAACATTTTTGCAGATTCTGCAAGGTGTATGTAAACTTATGACCTCAACAGTTCTTTTGTCTTGGTGTGTTGCATGTATAACCATTTGCCATTTGGTCTGCCATAACTTAATGATCATAATATACCACCCTTCGCATTTCAACACTTTGGTATTAGAATGAAAACTATTTCTGCCTTTATCAGGATCTGAATTGAAACGGATCTGAATGTATCCGTAACCAGCTGAATTTTGCCAGCAGATTTGTCCAGCAGACGTCTGTACTGGGTAGACTCCAAACTCCACCTCATCTCCAGTGTGGACCTGAATGGGGATAATCGCAGGGTTCTGCTCTCGTCTACAGAGCACCTGGGCCACCCGTTCGCCCTCACGCTGTTTGAGGTAACCGTGTACTCTTACAGCAAAATTGTTATACACACCGGACAATCAGGCTGTACGATTTTCTTTCTTTCTTTCTTTCTTTCTTTCTGATTTTGTAATGAATTTTTCTTTCTCTTCTTTATTTTTGTTTTATTTTTGTCTTTTTTCTGTTTTGTTTTCTTTCTTTGCTATTCTTTCTTTCTTTTATTTACTATTTGGTTCTATCTTTCATTTTCTGTTTTTCTTCTTCTTCTTCTTCTTCTTCTTCTTCTGCTTCTTCTTCTGGTAGGGTGTCAATGGCAGCCCATAGAACCATCTGGTAAAAAGTTGTGAAATTTGTCATACCGATTGGGGAGGGACTAAGGTACACTCTGACCAAATTTAGGCCAAGTGCTGCCAACGCTCTAGCGTCACCATCGGGTCAAATTTGGGCCTAATTTGGAAGTACGTTTGAACCTTTTGTCCAAAATTTAAAAGCCATGCATGCTTGGATTCTCTGGGTCAAGATGAGTTCAACACGCCCTATGATGTCAGTGTACTTACACTGTTTGGTCCACAGGGGGCAGTGTTGTCTTCCATCTCACCCACTGCAAATCCTGTACTGAAAATAAACTAGTGAACGTAACTAATTTGATTTTCCGCCATCTTGAAATTTGTCCAATCATCAGCAAATTTGGCACACGTCATCTTTAGAGTAAGCCTCAGAAAAGTTATCAAAATAATTTTTAATTCTCCAACGAATCTGATAGCGAAGCCACCAAAGAGGATGTGAGGCTGTGTCTCAGCAACGACTTTGCGCACTGACACAAAACTTAGTAGGCATCTTCAAGACTATGACCTGAGGCTATGCAACAAATTTTGTGCCAGCGCCACTTACTGGTCAAAATTAACAATAACACACTAAAAAATACTTACATCTAACTGCCATTTTTGCTACTCCTCCTCCAAATTTTGTCCAATCTTCACAAAATTTGGCTCACATTGTCTTGAGACCTGTCTGAGCAAAAATTATCAAATGTTGCATGCAGCTTTAATTTGTAATTCCTTTTTATTGGTCTTTATTGCCTTTTCTTTGTTTCTTTATTTGTTTGTTTTCTTTGTTACTTTTTCTGTTCTGTTTATGTCTTTTTCAGTTTTTATTGTTTTCTTTAAATTTTCTATTATATGATATTTCTTTTTATTTAGTCCTTCTCTCTATCTGTCTTTCTTTCTTTATCTATTTATTTATTTCTATTTTTGCATTTTCTGTTTTTTTTCTTGTTTTTTGCAATTCCTTTTTATTTGTTTATTTTATGAATTTGTTTAATTTATGTATTTGTTTTTCCATGGTTTATTCTCTTTAATTTTTTTTTCTTTTTTCCTTATTTTTGTTCTCTTTTTTTCTGTTTTTTTTTTTGTCATTGTTTTTTTTCTTTTTGTCATTCCTTTTCTTTGGAATATTTCTGTAGTTTTCTGATAAGAGAATGGTTGTGTATGCCAGACGCTCAAATTACACACCACTCCTACAGGAAGACTTTAGTTAATGATCAGTTTTATCACACAAACTGGTTTGTGCCAGGGAAAGCTGTGGAGACATATTTTAGAGACAGATTGAATATATGTTTTTGTGTGCCAGTATTTCAGTTGAAATGTTCTAATCAGTTGAATGTTCTGGCTTCAGTACAGTTGGTAATGGGGATGTGGACCTGTAGCTCTTTCTGATGAAGCAGAGCTGCACATGTTTTATAGGCATGGAGCTTATTGAGGCTGGCACAACTCACTATTGAGACACACACAGCAGTTACTGTATCTCTGACATATAACCGTAGCAGATATGTGAGACAGACTGTTTGGAAGTGGAACAGCAGAAAAGTGTGAAAATGTGCCCTGAGGGTTGGAGCACTAAAGGAAATACATGTACGACACAAGGGATTTAATCTGTATGTTTCCAGAGAGAGGGTTTGCTAGTTTAGCTACCATGTCTTGCTTTCTATTATAGCTTCAGTAAATGAAGATGAAACACAAAACACCCACATAATATATGCACACACACACACACACACACACACACACACACACACACACAAACACAAACATCCCCTCCTGCTGTGGTTAGAAGTGTTTCTCAGTGGGAGAGTAGATAAATGGCTCAAGTTTGCTGGCAGTAGCTAAAGACACAAACCAAATTAAAATCCTTTACAGGCAAGCGACGCTAGAGGAGCCGTGAGGAAGACAGCAGCTCCAAACCATACATCAGCTTCTGCCTCCTACAGGCCGGTCAATGAGCCAACTCAACACAAGAGCACCCAGGAGCCAAACCCCACACAGAGGAAACAATGGCTTTCTCTCTCGTTCTTTAACTTTTGTCCTGTGTGTTTGAGAAATGAGGTGCCAGGCTGCTGCACAACCCTCCAGGCTGCTTCTAAACTACTGCTAAACTTCTCCACTTCACTGTGGAAGTTCTGCAGCAGTTCCATAATGGGTTCTTGCTCCTGGTTCCATTTGTAGCTGTATGCAGATGAGACCGACACGTTCACCGAGTCCACAAAAATGTGCTGCTTTGCTTTTTCCGCAAATGAAATATTTCTTACTTATTTATTCATTTCTTTATTTTTCTATGATTTTATTTATCTTTCTTTCTTTCTTTCTTTCTTTCTTTCTTCCTTTTTTCTTTTCCTGTTTTTGTCATTTGGTTTTCTTTTTGTATTTCTTTGTCTTTGTCATATTTCTCTTGTTTTCCGCTTGTATATGCCACAGTTTTGGCTCTGGGTTACTGATCAGAAGGTCACTGTACTGCCAAGCTGCCACTGTTGGGCCCTTGAGCAAGGCCCTTAACCTTGTCTGCTCCAGGGTTGCTGTATCATGGCTGACCCTGTGCCTTAACCCCACCTTCCTAACAAGCTGGGATATATACGAAGAAAAGAATTCCACTGTGCTGTAATGAGTACTGTGGCCGTGGTAGCTCAGTGGTTAAGGCAGTGGAGGTCTAATTGGAAGGTCATGAGTTCAAATCCCAGCACTGCCACGTTGTCACTGCTGGGCCCTCAACTGCTCAGTTGTATAATATGAGATAAATGGAAGTTGCTCTGGATAAGGGTGTCTGCCAATTGCCATAAGTGTAAGTAAGTCAAGCTCTCAAATCACACACCACTCCTACAGGAAGACGATCAGGTGATGATCAGTTTTATTGCACAAGCTGGTGCGTGTCAGTGAAAGCTGTGGAATTCCATATGGGAATCTTTTGTATTATGTAGCAACAGAGGTAATATATTTTTGGTAGTTTTTAACTGTAAGCATTATCAACATGAGGTGGGAAATTCATTGAAATAACTCACTGTGATTTGGTCTGTAGCTGACAATCAAGATAGAGCACATGACATGCTGCCTACTATTCCAAAACCATTTACTATTGTTCAATCTAGTAGCGTACTCCACTGTTTCTAGGAACTTAGCATGCTGTTTTGGACAGTTCTCAAAAGTTCGTTTAGTTAGCACGAGCAATAACATGAACTCAACATGATGAATGAACAGTGGCTAAAGAACAAAGTCATTCCTACTGTGAAGAGCTGAACAAATGCCCTCAATTTTTCCTCAAAGACCACATTCTCTGGGTAAAGTTTGTTTTCAGCAATCCTCCCAATTCCCAAAATTCTTCTTACATCTGAAAAGGCAACATGTAACAAAAGTCAGATTTTTTTTTAGTTTTTTTTAAAGATGAAGAGGTTTAGAAGATGATTAACAAGCTGATGGACATTAATAGAGTCAGGGTAGTATAGTAGACTATTCCATAAACACTGCACAAGACAGGGATACACCATTGATGGCGTGTATCATGCACACACATACTGACACACTCTTACACACCCAGGCATAGCCATTCCACCTGCTAGCATATTTTTGGGAGGTGGGACAAAGGAAATACATATGCAACTCCATACAGACACTAACCCAATCTCAGGACTGAACGAGAGACCCTGTGAGTATGACACATGATCGTTACTCACAGTCCACCAATCGGTTGTAGTTTAGCTAGCTCAACAACTATTAACAGTAAAAAAACAGACAAATAAAAGACAGTCCCTAACTGGAATAGTATTAGCTGTCAGACTGATGACATACTGTGTGACCTTTTTTTTGAGTAATTTATAGTTGTATTGTGAGATAGTATGTTAAAGTTATGGCTGAACACTGCTACAAGTATAGCTTTCTCCATTTTCAAAATGAAGAAGTGCTGCTATAGAGGTCAGTACAGCCAAATCAGTTGTGCTCTTGGTCAATGATGCAAATAACTCAGTGTAATGTTTTGCTTGCAGAAAAGCTAGTGTGATTATAGATAAGGACATCTTAAACACAGTAAAGAACATACTTAATAAAGGGTCTATGGACTTGATTTTAAGATACAAACTTTATACAAGGGAAAGAACTGAAAGACCTAATTCCTGCAACGGCACTGCAAGATTTCCATCTTCATTGAGAACTTGCTTTACTAGAAAAGGTAAATCCACCAGTCGTGAGGAGCATGAGAGTGTGATTTTCCTCTCAGTGGCAGAGCAGGACGGCATTTCAAAAGAGCACAATGCCTGAGTTCTTGTCATCCAGCACTAAGCAAGGATCTGCTGAAGCTCTGCAGGGAGCCACAGGGCTGACCTTTCCAAACACCATGCTTAAAACTAGCAGGCTGCGTGTGAGGTACTCCGTTTTCATCCGTACTCACCCGCTTTTTCAAATCCGTTGAACCGAAACGGTGTGAACATCTGGTTGTCATAGCAACCGACCCGTCTGTGTCCACGGCTTTATGGTATTGCTGGCAAGGCTGATATGGTTTCTTAGAAGCGAATGTGAGACAGAAAGAGATAGAAAGATGGCAGAGGAGGTGTTGTTTTTCAAAGTGTGTCTCTTGGCAGAATCTTGTAGCTGCCAGAGATAGCGGTGTTAGCTTTAATTAGGCTGATGAAAAACCTGCATTATCCGAACGATCTGATAGAGTCAGATGACTTTCATTGTCTTTCTGTCATATTTTCACCATCGTTCATTCTCTTTTATGCCCGTTTGTATCTTTTGTAACGTACTTTTGTCTCTGATTTCAGTATCTTCAGCACCAGGTGCCGATATTTTCCGCAATTTTCCTGCCCGCTGTCTTCTTGAACATGTAATCTGCCCCTAAACAAAGTATTTGTGGTCATTTGTGCTGTAATTATGCTTTTATATATGTATATAATTTTGGCCTGCAGTAAGTGTGTTATGAAATACCACAGTTACATAAGGTGTTTAATTTAGTGGTGTACGTGCTGCATCACGATCGAGCATGATTACTTTCAGAAAGCATGGGTCATCAGATCAGTAGCATTGAACAGAAATGTTCGCTGTGAGTCCATCTCGAGCGTTCCTTTGGGGACTGATTTGTTCCAGTGCGTTCAGATAAAACAGTTGGTGGTCACAGCTCTCTCTCTGTGAATCCACTCCGCTTTAAATTTGCAGTTTAGTTTTTTGAATCGCAGTACTTGTAAAGATTGTAAATATGACTCATTTTTATTATTCTATTATGAACACACAACGACACTGACCAAAACAGTATGATCTTGACATTCCAGTACTGTAACTTGCACATATGAGAAATTTTAAATACAAGACATTGCAGGTAATATAAGAAAGAGAGAAATTTAACTTTAGAAGAAATTCCCCTGGAGCGCACGGTGGCTTAGTGGTCTCACACCTCCGGGGGTGGGGGTTCGAATCCCGCCTTTGCCCTGTGTGTGCAGAGCTTACATGTTCTCCCTGCACTTCGGGGGTTTCCTCCAAGTACTCCAGTTTTCTCCCCCTGGTCTAAAGACATGCGTTGTAGGTTGGTTGGCATTTCCAAATTGTCCGTAGTGTATGAATGGGTGTCTGACTGTGTGCGCGATTGTGCCCTGCGATGGGTTGGCACCCCGTCCAGGATGTCCCCTGCCTTGTGCCCCGAGTCCCCTGGAATAGGCTTCAGGCTCCCCCACAACCCTGTGTAGGATAATCGGTACAGAAAATGGATGGATGGAAGAAATTCCCATTTAAATGAATTATAGACAAATGAGACATGTGACATTAGTGGTGCTTCCGGGGCCTTGAGGAATGTACAGACATGTTATGGTCATGTGACCTACAGCACTACAACAAATGGTTATAATAAAGGACAAAACAATCCATCAATACTATGTAAAAGTGGAAACCTGATTCATAAATCTCAAAGGGTAAAGGAGTGGACATTCTGTTTCTAGTAGTTTCTTGGGCCAAAAAAAACCAATTATAAATTGTAAGATTATTCGAAGGGTCTAAAATTCAAGTCTTGCTTGTCCAGCACTAAGTTGTTGTTTGTTTGTTTGTTTGTTTTTTCTGCAGGACCGAGTATATTGGACCGATCTGGAGAACGAGGCTATCTACAGTGTGAACCGGCTAACAGGCCATGATATATCCATGCTGGCGCAGCACCTGAACAGCCCGCTGGACGTGGTGGTGTTCCATGAGCTCCGGCAGCCCAAAGGTCAGACGCCAAACTCAGCAACCAAACCGATATTATAACAACGACCATTAACTTTCAGAACCGACTCATTTCTATTTTAAGGTCTTGTGTTCTTCATTTATGCTACTTTTAAACATTTTTGAAAGAAACCTATTTTAGGCTTACGGATTTACAGGATAGACTGAGACAGAAAGAGAAAAAAAAACATTTGCAAAATGGTGGTGTTAAAAGATAAATAAATGTACTAAATGTACTGAGGGGGCTAAGAAAAGCTGGAAAACGCACTCAAGCTAAGTAAAGAAGTGTGAACAAATGGAAATGTAATTTGGCTCAGTGTATTTCCTGGAGAACAGGGTGTAATATTCGCAGAAGGGGAAACCTCATGAGGCACTGTGTGACAATAGCTTTAGTGAAATATTACTCAATAAGAAAGCACACAGTGCTCCGAGCAGAGGGAGCTTGGCTCGGAAATATGATCATCTTTATATTCCTTTTCTTCTCGTGGGAGTTGCTGTGAAGTACACTGAATTTCACTCCTTTTATGTTTCCACTGTCTCCCTGGTCCTTTCATCGTTATTCTCTTTATTTCACACTTTAAAGCTACACTTACTATACTTTTTGACTTTTTATAAATATTACTTTCATCTTTTATTTTGAATTTTTTTGTTTGTTTTGTGATTTTGTTTATTACTATTAGTATCTATTTTGGGATTTTTTTTTTTTTTTTTTTTTTTTTTTTTTTGTTAATTTATTACATTTCAGTAAGCGCTTTATTTCTGGTCAGGGATGTAGTGGATCTCCGCCATCTTGTACTGGGAGTGAGGCAGGAATACAACCTGGATGGAATGCCAGTCCATTACAGCGCACCATGCACATGCATATTGTTTCCTTTTAAAAAGTACTAAGCTTTAAAATACTTTTTTTTTTTTTTTTAACTGAAGCATTTAAAAGCTGCAGCTTTCACACACACAAAAATCACTTACCTTGCAAATATAAAACAATTAAAAATATAATAAAAATCATTCCTAACAAAACAATACAAGCAAGTCGGTTTATATGTAAACATTTCCATTTTTTACAAATCCAGTTTCATGTGGTATCAGCTCGATACCAGTTCTGGGTATCAGATCTCTAGTTTTTATACGAATATTTTAGTTTATATGTTAGTTTTAGTCATGGGAACAGGTTGGAAGTTGTGGAACTGTTTCTTCATCGCGAAGTATTTTACTATTATTTTGGTTGCATTCCAAAGCAACATTTCTAATTTATACTTTGTGGTATTTTTAATTAATTGTAGTTCATATGATGTTAATTTTACTGTAGTTTTTGTTTTTATGCCACTAGGTGGCATTATATTTTCACCCGTGCACCCATCTGAAATTCTCGTTCGTGTGATATCTCGAGAACGAGTGGTTGAATGTTTGTAAGACTTATCATTTAGGATTTATCATTGTAACCAGAAGATGAACTGATTCGATTTTGGAATTGATCCACACAGGATGAAGGTCACAACAAGGTCAAATGTCTGAAATAGTTTTTCTTCAATAGATTCCTTCCTGATTAAAGTATGTTTTAAGGATATTTCGTGCATATAAATTAGTAACAAATTGGCACCCTGTCCAGGGTGTACCCCACCTCGTGCCCGATGCTTCCTGGGATAGGCTCCAGGTTTCCCCGTGACCCTGAAGAAAGTATAAGCGGTATAGAAGATGGATGGAAATTAGTAACAAAAAGGACTAGTCTTGTTGGTGGCGGAGGCAACCGGGGTTTGACAACGTTGGCATTGATTTCTACTTCTCGTTAAGATTCTTCTTGCTAGAAAGTCCCTGCTCTGGGGATAACACTGTTGCATGTGACAGATTACTGCACATAATATATATAATATATATATTTTAAATCTCCTTGAATCATGCACAGACAAGATGGAAATATGGAGATTTTGGAGTTTTTTTTTTTTTAGTTACTTGTCAGAACATTTTGTGGATCCTGGATTACTGGGTAGAAAATGCTACCAATCAAGTTCCAAAAAAAAAAGTTTTTCAAATATAGCCAAGTTATTATTTTAGTTGGGATTCTGACAAAGAAATATTTTTGATTCAGCATGTCATAAATCATTAAGAAGGCTTTTTTTTTTTTGTCCTGACACCTTCCTTTTACCTTGCGGCCAGTTCCCAATGGATTACACGTAAAGCGAACACTGATGTGTGTATAGCAGTCCGTACAGGATTTCATGGAGTTTTTTTTGTGATTGTTGCATCCAAAAATGCTTGATTTTGCTACAGATTTTTTTGAAAATTTTTTGAAAGAGGTTTTTTGCGAGGTTTTTTTGCGGAAAACAACTTGAATTGCCCAAATTGCACTCGCACAGAATAGTTCTGCACGGTCTTTCACAGTGATGTTTGTCGGTAAATGAGACCTTTTAGCTGTACTGACGTCCGACGCACGTGGATCGAAGCGGGCTTTGGCTGAACGCGCGTCGTGACGACGTCACACGACACGTCTCGGCCCAAATCTGCGGAAAATCTGCAGTAATTTTGAAAAATTGCAAGCTCCCCCGAATATTGCACCGTTTGCCCGATTTGGGTTTCATTTCTGCGCTCGCAATATCGCAAAATCCTGCAAGGACTGGTATTGTATGAAACCACCTTTATTGCACTTGGGGATTCTGGGTATTTTTGCGGATTCCGAACTCTCTCTCTCTTACACACCAGCTCTTTATTACCACTTTGAAAGCAATCCAACTCCACCAAATCCATGTGCACAGATGAAAGCGCGTTTGTTGTCGACGTATTTAATCAGGGTCATTCCTCTCTCAGATGGATTGCCGAGGACATTCTTGGCTGAACTGTGTTGCTGCACTAGTGCCAGTGCCAGACTTTAATCACAGTTTTATGTTAATAGTAGCCCTTGCATTTTTCCACAGACCCCTGCCCTGTAATGATGATGTTTAAACATGCACACACACACACACACACACTCTTCAGCAGAGTTCCCTCGGCTAATGCACTTCAGTTCACGACTTGCGCTTTTCTCTCTCAGCTCCAGACAGCTGTAATATGGGGAGTTTGCCCAACGGAGGCTGTGAGTACCTGTGTCTGAGAGCGCCGCAGATCACAGAGCACTCGCCCAGATACACGTGCGCCTGTCCTGACGACGCTGAGCTCGGCCCAGACATGCGCCGCTGTGTCGCAGGTAAGACCACAAGTCATGGCTGCTCAACAAACCACACCGAATGATGGAACCTAGATGCATGAAGTGAATAATGTTATAACTTGTTATGTTGCGTAATGAGTAAAGCATGACAGGATGTGCTGTTTTAAGAAAATAATCAATGATAGGGTTGTCTGTGGTGATGTGGCCTGACGCGGAACAGAGTTACTGTTTCCACCAGGTGTGAATTATTTTCCATTAATAGTCTGCCCTGAAGTGTTGTATTTCTCTTGTACCACAGCAATTTGCTGACAATTGCAAGTTTTAATTTATTAATGAATGACACTTCATGCTTTTTAACCAGTTATAGTTGCATTTTAATGTCGTGGGTTGTTCGTAAATCAAGTTTGTTCCGGTTATCACTTATTTTATAGCAGCTACAAACACAATATCCCTCACAAGCTTTTTTTTCCCCCCTGTCTTGAAGTTAATAAGACAAAAAATGCAGCTTGTCATGAACGTCCTTTGAAACTTTTTTGTTGCTAGAATAATGTTCATTAACCTGGAAACCAGAGAACAGCTCCAAATCATCAATAAACCCCACCATATTTGACATTGTTGTAGGAACGGCGATGTTACAATGACTTACTCTGACGGTTTTAAAAATGTTAATGCACTGTGCCTTCCTTCTCTGCCTTCTCTCTCTCTCTCTCTCTCTCTCTCTCTCAATACAGTACCAAAGCCCAAGACTACAACAACTACACCTTCTACGACCACAAAAACAGAGCCTTATACACCTTCCACAGCTCCATCAACCACTCCAACTTCGACCAGTACCACCAGTATGACGGCGTCTACTCCAAGTGCGCCAACTGCTTCAAGCACGCCTGCTCCTTCTACCACACACAGCACCACAGCTTTATCTCTGTTAACCACACCACCTTCCACCACCGTGCATTCAACTCCAGCACAATCTCCCTCAAAAAGCAGCACTCAGAGCAGCACCACACTACCATGGCAACGTCCCGTCTCCACCCAGAACACTACAGACAGCAGTCAAACACCCAGATCCACCACCGTCTCTCCAAAAGACAAATCAAACAGCGGGGACAGCAACCTCTCACACCGCGGTGAGTGACTTCAGTGTGTGTGTGCATGAGTCGGTATGTCAGTACATGTCAGTACTTTTATAACTGTATACACAGCAACAAGTACAGCTCCAGAAGTATTGGCAGCCTGCATGAAAATATGGTAAATGGTCTGCACTTATATAGCGCTTTTATCAAAAGCGTTTTACACTGTGTCTCATTCACCCATTCACACACACACACCAGTGGTAGCAGAGCTGCCATGCAAGGCGCCAACTTGTCATCGGGGCAACTTGGGGTTCAGTGTCTTGCCCAAGGACACTTTGGTATGTGGAGTCATGTGGTCCGGGACTCGAACCGCCAACCCTACGATTAGTGGACAACCCGCTCTACCACCTGATCCACAGCCACCCAAAATAAGCCAAAAAATGAGTGTGTGTGGATAAGGTGAGGTTGGGTTTAAATCTATGGGGACATTGTATCATTTTGTGTTTGTTTGTTTGTTTGTTTGTAGATTAAGTGAATGCATCATTTTGGTTCCACTGATATACTCTATTCTGGGTGTATTTAAAATGATATATTATTACTGTGGCATATTTCATTTAAAAATATATCGTTTTGAAACAAGAGTGACATTACATTTCCCTGATATATAGGGATGCTGTTTAGTTATATTTTAAAAGAATTCTTTTCCAAACACACTTTTTTTTAATATTTACATTTATGGAATTTGGTAGACGCCCTTATCCAGAGCGACTTACATTTATCTCATTTATCCAGCTGAGCAGTTAAGGGCCTTGCTCAAGAACCCAACGGTGCTGGGGTTTTGAACTCACGAGTAGCCGTGAGTAACCCATGAGTAACCATGGGACGAGTAACCGTCTTAACCACTGAGCTAACACTGCCACATTTTAAAATGACCACTATCATATTTCCCATAATTCATAAGTCCCATAATTGTTGTGATTTAAAATACCAGCAATGGCTGCTGTTTTTCATGCTGTAATAGGAGTATGTTCCTGGTCGGGAGCCATGCAGAGTAGCTTTTTCACATTAGTTTGTAATAGAGATTAGTTTGTAATTGTCATTCAGCAATATTTGGAAGATAATTACATTGGAACAGAGTGACATGGGCAGAGTATCAAATGAGCTCAACCCCGAGATAAGCACATGGCCGTCCATTTCTGACTTAAAAAGTTTCTCATATGGGGTGATGGAGATCTGGAGCCTATCCCAGGAACAGTCCCTGGAGCTCTTATTCACACCTAGTGGCAATTTAGAGTTGCCATTCACATACCAGCAGGTTTTTGGCAGGTGGGAGGAAACTGGAGAACCCCACCACTGCACTTGAATATTTTCTTCTCGGTGCAACAGCACGATCTAAACAGAGCATGAGCAACACATGACAGATGGTGCTTGTAAGATCAGATACGTTGGTACATGTGTTCCTGTCAGTCTGCCTTTGTTTGGTCCGCCTCTCAGCCTGCTCAGACGACTTCATCTGCCCTCATTTTCCGTGCCTCAAGTTCGACAAACCCTTGACTTCTGTTGTACATTGGATATGGAAATGAGATCAAGCTCATGAGCACGCTGCTTTCCCCACAGCAGCAGAAGGACTGTTCAGCGCGTGAAACTTAATGTGTATGGGAGAATTTGCTTGCTGTGCAGCAGCAGGCCACTTGAGAGTGATGGATTACGCTGTGGTCCTAGCCCTGGGTAGCAGCGCTCATTCTCTGCTGAATTAGAGCAGGCAGTTGAGGAGAGATGCAGCCAGGCTTGACTGATGAACACTGCCCAAGGCCCTGTTTTCTCCTCTTCCCTCTCATCCCTCTGCCCGCTGCAATAAGTAGGCCTGTCCGGCTACAATAACGCCAGCACCCATAACAACAACTGCCTTACTCACTGGGATTAAGATGCAGGAGTATGTCGCATGTCTTATGCAGTGCCTTGTAGAATCTGTCAACAATGGATTTATACAGCAATAAAATAACAGGTCTCACGGTATATCATAGTAAGTATGAATTCACATTAGTGGTGATTGGTATACTGAGAAAAATGAGAAAACCATAGAGATCTTCAACTATGGTTTAGCATTTGTACAAAACTACAAACTTCCTTGATCACCGTGAAGTTGATTAGTTTCCTATAACAACATGTCCCAAAGTCTTGTACCAGACTCTTATACCAGAGCCGTTTCCCATACAAATTGTTCTCACTAATTAAAGAATGACACATCGTACTTTTTATTTGTTGTTACGGCCCGGTCTTGGGTCAGGCCATGACACAACGAAACCAAATATTCAGTCCCTCCCAGTTCCCAGAACTCGACAAACAACAGCTTTCGCCACAGTAATAGAGCTTATTTACATAAAAGTACATTTTATTAAGGGTGGAAAGGAAACAATAAACAAAAGCAATCTAACTTAAATTGTAGGGAACCTATTGCATACCAAAAGAAAAGAAAATGCAGTCATTTCCTTAAATCCTTAACTACCCTAAATGGAGGAAAATTAACAAAGAAAAACTCCTTCCTCTGATTATTTACAATGACATACAAGATTTCTTCGATTGTTTTGCCATTTCACCTTACTCATATCTTCAGTTATTGCTACATAAGACCAGTCACATCAGCAGGATCAGCATGAGCTAGACAAAATACTCTACCGGCTGAAGTGCAGGTGACCAGGTCTAGCACGGCCTGTCCTAAACTTGCCAAGTCTGGGAGCATGGAATGCAACAGAAACCATCAAGAAAGGCCAAAGCACCCCCTACTTCCTGTCATGGCCTTTTTCATAATGGCAGCTACTCCTACTAGTAGCCAATCCTCATGTCAGCCTGTAATTAAGAGAAGGCACACAAACACACACTGCAAGAGAGGAGAGCAGTCGGTAATTCTTTCACATTACCAAAAGGATCACGACCCCTAGTGTCGTAACACCGTTTATACTCTCATTTAATGTTGCAGAATGTCCATGGGACGTTCACTCATTTTCGCTTGTTATTAAGACAAACTAAAAGCTCGTCATGGTATCGAGAAAACGCCTTAAAAAGTCCTACATCTTTCATTTTCCCATGGTGGAAAACTTAAAGGGAAAGCTTTACCTTGCTGTTACAAAGCCCTGACATTGGAGACTCCTTCCAAAATGCTATAGAAATGTCTACTTACAGAAAGCTTTAATGATTAGATATTTTCTTTTTTCCCCTCTTGTTACGGAGAGCTGTTAGAGAAAAATTACTCAAAACCTTGTTAGATAAAATGCATTAATCAGTGCAACCTAGTTAAAAGGTTAAGTCTGCGTACACTACCCACAAATTGACGAACATGTAGTGTGCATAGATGGACACTACAAAAATGGATTTTTTTGTGTGTTATTTTAGTCAAAGTGATGCCGCGTAAAGTCTGTTGAAAACTGTGTACTGTTTGCACATTTTCACAGCTCCACTAAGCACATTACTGTTCCAGACATATTTTACCCCCTCAGCTAAAGATTGAGAAAGCCAGAAATAACCAGAAATAACCAGAAATAGAGCCAACTGGATATTTTATCACCGTCTTAATGTAATATAGCCGGGCTGCTGAATGCTCCTTTACAGGGGAACTGAATTGCAGCTCTGAGCTAGATGATGAATGCTTTAGAAACGGCTGCCAACTTGCTCTCTTGCCTTTTCGCCCCGTTTCCTAATGGCTCTGAGCAGTCATGAGAGGTGCTGTAATGCAGTTTTCCCCTAATGTCGTTCAGAGAAAAACCAGAAGAGAAAGAATCTTTAGGACAGCGAGCAACCTGATAGAGCACAGCAGAGAGAGAGTAAGATGTGGATCGGTGGAAATAAACCGTCCAACTAGCAGTTCTCAACTCAGTTCAGATCTGATTCAAAATGTTCTGTTATATCCAGACTGAGGTGCTGATTTACTAACAGGGTTGCAACTTTCATCTGAGTAAAATCACACAGCATGACTGTTTTGCATGTTTGCTTTAATGAATATGCAACTCGGTGTGTTTGTAAGCCTCTTTGGAAAGAATGATTGCTAATGGTTAGCACGTTTGCCTCTCAGCTCCGGGGTTAAGGGTTCGAATCCCGCCTCCGCCCTGTGTGACCAGCGTTGGCATGTTTGGGCAGCTGTGGCTCAGGTGGTAGAGCGGGTTGTCCATTAATCGTAGAGTTGGCGGTTCGATTCCCGGCCCACCTGACTCCACATGATTCCACATTATTCCACATGACTCAACATGACTCAACATGCCGAAGTGTCTTACATGGCAGCTCTTCTACCGTTGGGGTGTGTGTGTGAATGGGCGAATGAGACACAGTGTAAAGTGCTTTGGAACTGCTAAGGTTAAAAAAAGCTATATAAGTGCAGACCATTTACCATGTTCTCCCTGTGCTTCGGGGGTTTCCTCCGCGTACTCTGGTTTCCTCCTTCAGTCCAAAGACATGAATCACAGGCTGGTTGGCGTTTCCAAATTGTCCATAGTGTGTGAATGTGTATGCGATTGTGCCCTGTGATGGGTTGGCACCCCGTCCTGTGCTTTGAGTTCCCTGGGGTAGGCTCCAGGCTCCTCGTGACTCTGTGTAGTTTTTAAATAAAACTCTGTAAAAATGTATATACTTTTACCTGTACAAAAAAAGAGAGAGAGAGAGAGAGAGAGAGAGGGGGAAAAAAGAGCCTGGGGATGAGCCTACTGTTTATTGCTGCAAATAATAATAAAACTTGTTTCACAAATTCTCCACAGTACTAAATATAACTATAAACTGATCAAAAGTATGACGTGTTATTATTTAATTGAGAAACATTTTTGCGCTGGCCAGTTGTTGTGGTATAAGAAGTATAAAACACTTTGGAGCATTATATTATTGGAAAAGAATCAACTTCGGGTAATAACCGTAACTCCAATTTGTGTCAGGCCCACATACAAAGCGCATACAAGATCCTCATTTAAATATCGTTTCCTTCCAACGTAATATATTCTAATTGTTGTTTTTTATTTGTCATTTGTCCATAACACATTTATTAAGTTGCAAATTGCATGTGCCCCAGTGCCTGTTCTAGCGCAGCTCTCCGCAATCAGCTCTCATCGCAGTGAAGACTAGAAAGAGTGTGTCGTTCTGAGTGTCCTTCAAGTCATTTCTCTCATGCCTTTAATGTCGCTGTATCTTTTACTCAATCAGTTTTTTGATATGCTGAGCACATTCCAGAAAGACTACCAGGTTCTATCTGCATGCTCGTATCATCCCCTCTGGTTCTCCTAAATCTCTGGGCTCAGGCTTTATTACCTGACAAATTAGCGCTTTAGCTAAATGCTCTAATTGTGAGATTGAGATTGGGTTTATTTCAGCACCTGATTATGTTCAGGAGGGGGAAAAGAATGTACGTGAAGAAAAGAGACCAATTAACTTTGTGTGTGTGAGTGTGTGTGTGTGTGTGTGTGTGTGTGTGTGTGATTTTGGGACACTGCCCATGCGAATGGCTGGCTATGACCTGAAAAGTGAAGAGAAGGGTTCAGCTCATGTCAAGGGTGATGTTTCTAATAAAGTGGACAGTATGAGCAGATGATCCACCTCCTAAATAATATGTGGTCCTATGGTGGTGGGGTTAGAGGATGGCTGACAAAATGTGTACATTACTGTACACTTATATAATAGATAAAGCTGTTACAGCATATACATGTTGATCACATGACCTGCTCTTACCGCTCACTTGCTCTACTTGGATCATTTTCCTCAATAAATAAATGACCAAGTATAATATTTTTTTTATCTCATCTGTTTAATTGGGTTCTTGTTGTCTACTTTTAGGACTTGTGTGAAAATCTGATGATGTTTTAGGTCATATTTATGCAGAAATAGAGAAAATTCGAAAGGGGTCACAAACTTTCAAGCACTGTATGACGATGTGAGACCATGTTCCTTTTGCATAAACTTATAGACTTTCTGCTGAATTAGCAGATAGTAAAATAACTCTTATCACACCACCTCCTGACTCTCTCTCTCACACACACACACATACACACACACACTCTGTCTCTGCTTGCAGCTGCGGGTGGTCACTTCTTCCTAGGGAACAACATCACCGTGGCAGTTCTGGGTGTCGTCATCCCTATAGGTAAGCCTTCACACTTCCTCGAGCACTACGCTTCCCTCTGCATGCGTTTCTGTGCGAGTTGCATGATCTGGTGATAGTTCGAGCATCCATTTATAATAAATCACTCTAAGACTGTATATGGCATGTGTATACTCTAAATGACGTATTATAAATGGTTCACTTAAGCCTTTATAAGATATCTATTATGAACTATGAAAACACGTACAATATATTCATATAAAAGCATCATACACAGGATTCATTTATGAATGAAAATGGATTGCACCTTATAGCAAGATTTAGTATGCCTTATGAATTATTTATAAGGCATGATGAATGCTAACGGCAAAGAAATTCAGTCCCAGTTTGCATAGTGCATCATGATCTTAGATACTAAGTCATATTGAATCATGCATGACAGCAGGAAATATTCTGTTCAAAACTGTTTAAAAAAATATTAGAGACTTTCTATAAAATTATTTAGTGCTCAAACTGTATATAGTTGTGTGGGTTTGGGCTTTATAGAAATGTGAGTAATACAATATTGTGTGCTGTGGGCCTTTAAAGAAAAAAGCCAGTGTATTAATAAAGCATAATAATAATAGCAATAAAGTGTAATGCATTTTCAATAATAATTAGAACAATGTGTGTAATGTCTTATGAATGGGTTTATAGTTCATTATAGATATGATTTTGCATTCCCTGTCTGCTCCACAAAGCCCTAGTGAATGTGCATGTCTGTGTGGCACTACTGGCTCAGATACACTGTTTTTGTTTCAAACTCTTTGGGCATTTGCTGTATGGGCTTATAATCGTATCCAAATGCTGACATCCTAATAATTGAAATTATTTTCAGTTATACATATACTATTACTGATGGTTATAGTTCAGTATATCCTATTGACACATGAGTTTTAGTGTGGAGAAGCAACACAAAAGCAGCATTGTTCACATACTCGCCTGCCTACCTTATAGACATATACGGAGGATTAAAAAGAACGTCTATTAGATGGCATGTCAGAGCCAAAATATTACTATTTGTCCTGGTTTTCAAGTCAAACAATAATGTTTGGCGACGTTAAGCCCACTGACGAGCTCTGTTTCTCTTTAAAGCGTTCCGCCGTTGTCGTGAGCGTTGCCCTGAGCTGTGTGTCAGATCAAAAACTCTGACCTTACGTTTAAAAGTATTCACAAAACAGACATTTCAGTAGGTTTGAAGCCTACGTGAGAGGTTCTTACCATTCGAACGCTGTGGAATAGGAAAACCGGTGTCAGTGGTGGACACACCGTTACAGTGCATTCAGTACATTCAGTACATACAGTACTGCCCACACATATTTACCTTGGTATTTCGCCATGCACACACATAGCGATCATTTCGGAGGAAGTGACGCTTCAAACGGATCTGTGCGACTGCCATGTTGCAATCGCATACGCGTAGTTCAAGGCAAGTACAATTCAGCCTTAAGTCCTGATGGACACAAACACCTGACTAATCGAGTGCTTGTTATGTAACCACCTATTCTATTAATAATGTTCTACTCAAAAAAATGGATAACTTATATTTATTCCTGACACAGAATTTTAAAAAAAATTATTAAAAACCTTTTTTATTTTTTTTACACTCCATGGTGTGGCCTTGTCACTTGTCTGTATCTCAGAGAAACACTGACTTTGTTGGCCTGCAGAAACCAAAACCACTAAAGCCATGGGTGGCAATACTCTTTGTAATTAGGTCATTTAATTTAAGATAGTTGAATTTAATTTAATTTTTAAAAAATTTTTGGGAGGACTTTATACACGGCCGTGTATTATTTTTCTTTCTTTCTTGTTTTCTCGTGATCTTGACGCAACAAAATCGTTGTTTTCTCGTGATATCGTCATAACAAAAGTTGTGTTCTCTTGATCACAACTTCATTGTTATTGTTCTGGTGGCAGTAAAAGCTTAGCGCAATCCCACTGCTTCATGGATGAACAAATTCGTTTTTTTACTTTGATTCAGGACTCACTCGCTGATGTAGCTCTATGTCTGTCAGTGATTGACGACTTCCAGTTTAGTGTCCGGCATTTGAGAAGGGGAACCCCCCTCTCTCTTAATGCGTGGATAAAGTTCATCTCTACAGCGGGCAATTTTTACATTTATACATGATGGCGAAGACGTCAACGTGCAACTTTATCAACACCAGTCCCATTCGCGAGATTTTCTCATGACAAAACGACATTGTGAGAAAACATGAGATCGAGTCGAGATCATGAGAAAACAAGTTATGTCGAGATCGCAAGGAAATGAAGTTCTGATTACGAGAAAACAAGAAAGAAAATAATAATAATAATAATAATAATAATAATAATAATAATGCATGGCCACTTGGGGCTTCCATACCCCCCCCCTCACCCCCCCAAGTATTCATGTTATATTTCCATCATTAGATTACTGCCCTATGAAGCAAGATCATTCTATGCCCAATTTAGACTGTTAAATTTATTTATAGCTTAATTGATTCTTTTTTTTTTTTACTACAAAATTGCATAAAAAATCTTTATTTCTATCTCTAGTTTCAATAACTCCACTGCTAAGTCGATCGTTTTAATCGTTTTAAGCATCTAAGTATCTTCACCCATGCAGCATTTTACACCCAACAGTTTGAGCCAGATGTGCCCAGCTGTTGCTGCTCTGGACTGTGTATGTGTGTGTGATGAAGCGCTGGCCCGTGTGCTCTGGCTGTGTTAACGCCCTCGCCGTGTGTCGGCTGTGTGTTAAACGCATGCAGTTCCTATCCTTGCCACAGTGGTCCTCACCCTGGCGTGTACCGGAGGCTACCTGGTCTGGCGCAACTGGAGGCGGCGCAACACCAAGAGCATGAACTTCGACAACCCAGTGTACCGCAAGACCACCGAGGAAGACGACGACGAGATCCACATCGGCCACAGCGAACAGATCGGCCACATCTACCCAGCCGTGAGTGGAAGCGTCAGGCAGCCCTTCTTAGCTCTCCCTTTAGCGGGCGGCATCCCTGACCCGGCCGCTCACTGGTACTCGGGGGCGCCCATGCTGGCCAGCACAAAGTGAAGACAGAAAAGCGCTTCACTGCGGGTTAAACGAGATTAGGGCCAAGCGAGGTATGCCCTGATGTTAGAGGAGACGATGCTGCAGTACTAAACGTACACACTCTCACGTTTTCACACAACCCATATTTCATCCACCCCGTATCAATCATGATATTTTCTATTCCAAATTCACCACGTACGTTTTGTTCCATATAATGTTTGTTAGAAGTGAATTGAAGTGTCCATGTGCATCCATAGAGGCATCGCATTCAGTTTCAAGTTGGTTTATAGGCATGTTTCCACTGAGGTTCTGGAACCTTCTGAGGAACTACAGCGTTACTGATACTCTCCTGAATGAGAAAAGGACTTTGAAAATGTGTTTTTGTCATTTTGTGGTTTTGTTTAGTTGTACAAACGTGTTTTTTCGTGCTGCGGTACGTTGTTAAATAGTAAGCCTTAAGCGGTGGTCCAACCAAATATGCTGATTCATTCAAATGGCGAGAAAAAACAGGGGGTGAGAAAAAGGAATCGGCGTCCTGTAGTGATTCATTTCGTGTTGTGTCGAGTTCATTCAGGTGAACCATAAAAAAGCAGAAATCAAAACAGGTCTGTTGTCAGGGTTTTTTTGTCATTAATAAAAAAGTATGCTAACTAATATTAGCATTCCCTTCAAATTCACACCACACTAGGATCGCCATTAATCACCGGATTTGTTCTCCGATCCAAGTGAATAAAATAGCAGAGTAAAATAGTGGAATTCCTAATGCAGATAAACAGATATTTAAAAATGCCTAAAGAATGGCTTTCTGTGTTTAACCAATCAGAGAAGTTCAGTACAGAATGCACTCGTGTCGGCTCTGGTTTTTGCAGTGGAATGCAGCCACAGTTTTCAGAAGCGTTTGAGGGTTCCTGAGAAGGTTCCTGCCATGGAAACTCACGATTGTGTGATGTTAATTAAGTAGGAAGTAGTGACCACGCAGTGCCCTTGAGTTGTATTATTTCTTCACTACAGCTGAGTTAGGGATGAGTAATTAGCACTTTAAATGATGGGACAATCTTTTTGAGGAGTCACATGTGACGTTCTTCAGTGTATTTGTGTACATCACTGTATGTGGATTTAAGCAGCGTAACTCTCTCATTCCCAATTTTACAACTGAAGAACAGAGCAAATAGACATGAGATGTCAGGCTGATCACCTGCTAATGCTCTGTACAGAGCAGTCTGAGGTCTCTTTCGCTCTCTCTCTCTCTCTCTCTCTCTCTCTCTCTCTCTTTCATACACACACACACACACACACACACTCTCACACTCTCTCTCTCATACACACACTCTCTCTCACACGCTCTGTCTCTCTCACTCTCTCTCTATCTCTCTCTCACACTCACTCTCTCACTCTTTCACACATGCACTCTCTCTCACACACACGCTCACTCTCTCTCTCACACACACACACACTCTGTCTCTCTCGCTCTCTCTCGCTCTCACTCTCTCTCTCTCTCTCCCTATATATATATATATATATATATATATATATATATATATATATATATATATATATATAAACAAACTTTCTTCTATTTTCTGACCATCTTATTTGTTTTTGTTTAGTTTCTGTCTTTCTTTCCTTCCATCTATTATTTATTTATTTGTTTGTTTCTTTCTTTTTTCATTTGTTTTTGTGTAATTATCTATTTAATTAGTTGTGTTCCTTCTATCTGCCATTATTACTTGTTTGTTTGTATGTTTGTGTAATCATCTATTTAATTAGTTCATTTATTTATTTGTTTCTTTGTTTGTTTGTTTTTGTGTAATTATCTATTTAATTAGCTCTTTCTTTCTTTCTTTCTTTCTTTCTTTCTGTCCACCATTATTTATTTGTTTTTGTATGCTTGTGTCATTTCTTTCTTCCTCTCTTTCCTTTCTTCCTTCCTTCCCTCCTCCCCTCCAGCAGTGTACGTAACCGTGTTTTCTGTTTGTTTTTTATGTGCTCTGTGCAGCGCGTGGCGCTCAGTGTGGACGATGACGGATTACCCTGAGGTTGTTTTCTCCTCCCCTCCCTCCCTCCATCCCTGTGTCCATCTATCCACTTGTTTGGGACCATCGGTCTGGTGGGGAGACTGCAGCACTGCACAGCAAAGCACAGAGAGAGCAGGACACACACACACACACACACACACACACACACGCATGCACACGCTCTCTGTGGTGTAAGTGCTATGTCCTTTAGAGGCTGTGTAGCTCTTCTCACTGATTAGAGACTAACACTAACCTGTAGGTCTTCTAGCTCTATTCTTTATTACTGCGTCTCCGGCAGGAGCACTAGTAATTATTCCCCTTTAATGATGACCAACTTTACAGAACGCTGCTTCATTAAGTAGATACCGAGTCATTTAATTGCTGGTGTAAACTTGCAAAGTGTGTGGGCTGTGGGAGCAGGAAAGTGTGTGTGTGTGTGTGTGTGTGTGTGTGTGTGTGTGGGTGTGTGTGTGTGTGTGTGTGTGTATGCACGCGTGCTTTAGAACAGGAGACAGGGGTGACCGTGACTAATCTGCTTTGTTAGCACTGGACCATTTTATGATGAAGACTTTTTGTGGAGCACACACACACACACACACACACACACACTGTAAATTTCTGACGCAGCACTACAGTATATTATGTTATGTCTGCAGGCAGGTCTTAGATGAAATAAGAAAGGAAATATGACTTATTAAAAAAAAAAAACAGTCAATAGGAGATAAATGGTCATGTCATTCCTTGCAGCATTCTTCTAGCACCACATCAGCTGTATTAAATGTCTTCCCTACATGACGGATTCAGAGAGGGTTTTAAGGATTTTAGGATTTGAGGTTGAAATTGTGAACGTGTGTCTTCAGAGCACCAACAACAGAGCTTCCCTGACCCAAAGCCTGTCACTCCTGAGCTCTTCCCACTCTCATCGTCATCAGCGTATACTGACAAACGTACACTGCTCCTGAGCTTTCTTCTGCTCTCCAATACAGCGTACACTCTCAGATCATTTAGTGTTCCTTGTCGCTGGAGTGGTTCCCTCAGTCGCAGGGGCACGGGAAGGTGTTTTACATGGGGGTGCTGGAATTTCAAGCAGCACAGATCGGTTTATCTAAATGTGCTCATTCTAATACGTTAGCATTCCTGTAACAGCTCATTCGCAGGGACTTGTATGACTTGATTCTATAATCCAAGCCTAATGATAAACAGATTCAAAGCATCTTGTTGCATAACAAAGAAAACGATATAGTCGTTGATACGGTGAGGTTTTCTGTCTGGAGACGTTGTGTGTATCACGCCACTCGTCTGTATTCGCCACATAAACTTCCACTTCCTAGTTCACAACCGTCACTACAGTAGTGTTAGCGACATCATCATGGCAAACGATACATTTTTTTAACGAATATAAGTTTTGATTTACAACATGAAGACGAAAATTAAGAAGGGGTGCAGACAGAAGCACCTTTAACAGGAATGTACAAATCAGTGTGAGCTAGCTAGCAGCTTGTGAACATGCTATAAAGGGAGGGTGGCTTCTTCAGGATCTAGTTCCACTAGCGGAGCAACAATAAACATAACGTTTGGCTATATTCTGTCTGAAATGTCACTCAATATTAATTACTTGTTTATGGAACTGTTATATATATTATATATATGTTATATATTTTATATATAACTGCAAGTTGCTTGTGATATCTCACAAGCAAGAGTGTGGTTATACTGAATATCAGCGACCGCAATATTGCTTCATTCTATCTACGACATACAAATTCCAAAACTACTAAGTTTAAAGTTTGTTTATTATTTATTTGTTTCTTTATTATTATTATTATTATTATTATTATTATTATTATTACAGTTTCAGCTGTATTTGCAGTTAATGAAATTCACGGTTCCTACAGCACTCTTTCACTGTCTTTCATGGATTTAGTCATTTAAGGTGCACTACATGCACCTTTTTAGGTAAAAGACAGACCTACATACTAAACCCTTAAAGATACCACTCCAGTGACAAGGAAAGGCTTTTTCTCAGAGTGTATGCTATTTACCGTTGTTGGTCAGGACATATTTTTTGTGCTGTTTTTGTCTGATTGATAGCAGAAACATTAACAGAGTAGTGTAGGTCAGGGGAAAGTTAGCTAGTTAGCCAGCTATGAACTGAGATCTGTCATGGATTAGGTTTTTCATAACGTCCAGTAACTGAACATACACAGTACTGTGCAAATGTTTTAGGCACCCTATTTATTTTTTTTGTACAAACTTTGTTATAGATTTTTTATTTTATGACTTCTACATAATCGAGTCAGTACAAAAACATTTTAGATTCCCGAACATTAGTTTTCCAGCACAAAATGAAATGTTACAGAAAAATGTTTGTTTGTCGGTAAAGAAAGCAGCGTATTACGTAAGAGACACTTTTCAGACAGAAAATATAATGAATTCTGCTGGATTTTGCTGCAAAAATAAGAAGCAATGAGACAGTTAAAATCTCCAGAAGAACCGTGGCTGGTTCTGCAAGATGCTCAATAACACTTACAGCTCATTTCATTATAAACCTGCACTAACTCTACCGGAGACTACTATTTAAATTATTTTTAAAGCAAAGGGTCATCACACCAAATACTGACTTTGTTTCATTTATTACTGTTTATTGCTCTTTGTAGTATTCTTTTATGTAGAAACATTTCATTTCATTATTTTGAAGACATCTTTGCTCAACAGCATTTCTTTGCATGTGCCTAGAACTTTTGCACAGTACTGTACAACATATGAACATATACAGAGCAAAGAGGGAAAAAAAACTGAACAGGATGCAGATGTTAGACATTATCATACTGGTTTTCATTCATGCTGTGCTTGTCTTAGAGCTCTGACGAATAAAAACTAGAGATGCACCGATATTAAATTTCTCAGCCGATACCGATAACCGATTATTCAGAGTGATATCGGCCGATAACCGATAGTTCTGCCTTTTATACCTTCTTTTAAATAAATAATAATTAATTCCACAATTCTGAAAGAAATGCAAATAAAAACTTTATTCTCTCCATTTCAGCAAGTTGTTCCACAGTAACTGGTCTCATAAACAGAAAACACTTTACTCACATTAACATGAACTCAATTCTGAAGATTAAAGTAAGATTTCTTAATTTATTGAATGTTATTAATTCATATTAACATCGACTGAATTGTAAAAATCCTCCTGTTAGTCTCACATTCACTCACCACAAACAAAAGCATTTCTACTTCATCACTGATCATCAAACCTGTAATATAGAATATCAACTTTTGATATATTAACATTAACTGAATATGAAATATACTACTCTACAAATATATTTTTCTGTGCAATATATACTTTTTTGGCAACTCATCTTCATTTAAATCTTTCAACGGTGTCCTGTCGCCTTAATTCAGCATGAGCAGCACGTCAAAAAAAAAAATTTGACCAGAAACTCCCGCTTCACTGCTGCAGCGTCCGGTGTAAAATTTGATCAGTGCAGATTACAGAGATTACAAACTGCAGTTTTATCGTCATTCCACATAAGAGACATCATCTTTACACACAGCACGAAATCGATGTGTTTTCCCGCCCTCTTTTGCCTGACAGGATATAAACAACCCTGATCATCGGATGTTTCTAAAATATAAACCGATTATCGGCCGATACATCGGTGCGTCTCTAATAAAAACAAATGAAAGCTGATTCAAACGGACAGACTGAGTCACATGGCCAGTAATAAGTTTAAAACCCACATACAAATACAACTGTGAATTCCTTTTTTTGAAAATGGGAAAACAAGCAAAGAAGTTTTTGTTTTATTACACTAAAATAGTTTTTTTTTCTGTAAAATATTTTTTTAAATAAAACATTGACACATTTTTAATTATTTCTACCACTTTGACCACATGTCTAAAAATAAAACATGTTGACTGAAGGACACTGCAGTGTGAACAGAGTCGACGTGGTAGTACATGTAGGCTACGGACCGTACAGGCTTTATTCTGTTTTTATTACATTTTATTTCAGATTATAAATAGTGGGTAATTACGGTATTCTTATATTGCAGCACCTGGAAAATCCTGCTGGTTTATTTCAGGAGAAATACGAGACAATTTTTTTGTATTATTTATTGTTAGAAATTATTATTATTTTTTGTTTTCAATTTTGGGCCGGACGGTGGCTTAGTGATTAGCACGTTCTCCTCGCACCTCCAGGGTCGGGGGTTCGTTCCCTGCCCCTGCTCTGCGTGTGTGTAGAGTTTGCATGTTCTCCCCCGTGCTGCGGGGGGTTTCCTCCGGGTACTCCGGTTTCCTCCCCCAGTCCAAAGACATGCATGGTAGGCTGATTGGCATGTCCAAAGTGTCCGTATTGTATGAATGGGTGTGTGAATGTGTGTGTGAGTGTGTCCTGCAATGGATTGACATCCCGTTCAGGGTGTACCCCGCCTTGCTCCCTGGGATAGGCTCCAGGTTCCCCGTGACTCAGTAAGGATCAGCGCTATAGAAAATGGACGGATGGATGTTTTCATTTTGAAACAAAAAACAAATCAGCAAAATATACATGAACCTAGAATGAAATCTTTCCTGCTGAAATCAGATTTGAGCTGACCTGCAGTATCTGTTATATATAACCTACTAAAGGTGACGCTGTTAACCACGTCGACTGTTAACCACATGTCTGAGAGATTAACTGTAGATCACAGCGCACTATCAAATATTCATGAGCTCGTTGTTTGACATGACAGTAGAAACTGTTGAGTTGATCTGAGCGTGCGGGCTTCCTGCACATATCCGGGTCCAGACTACAAGATTAATGAGCACTCGTTTATTTCTGTAACACTCGTCCCTGTATGACCCAGACTCGAATGTAATAAAGCCCTGTAGTCAAGAGATCCGAGTACAGAAATAGCTTTATATTCAATTCAGTTTTATTTTTGTATAACACTTTTTGACGTCAGAGATTTAAGACAAAAAGAGCATGAATAATTTTTTTTTTAAACCAGCATGAGGCCAGGAGATGATCTAGGTTTCATTACAAGAGGATTTTTTTGCTAGAAGGTATAAACCTAAAACATAGCATTCCATCAGTAATCTCAGAGAAGATGAACTGAAGAAGATTTTTTTTTTTCCAGACAATTTTCCAGACAACACTTTGTGTTGTGATTAGTCCCAACTCCTGCACTAGGAGGACTGTGATGAATGCAAATGGCGTAGTGACCATGACAGACCCCCTCTCATGCTATAGATCGGTCCCTCCAGGATCGCAGAAATGAACGCAAAATCAAGCAAATTCGAAGAAGCGTGGAATTTTTCAAATTTACCGCAGATTTTCCGCCTATTCGGGCCAATGTGCGTCATGTGACATCATCACAACACGCATTCAGCCAAAGCCCTCTTTGATTCACGTGCGTCGAAGATGAGTACAGCGAAAAGGTCTCATTTACCAACAAACATCACTGTGAAAAAATCGCAATTGCAATTTCACCAATTCAAGTAGATTTCCGCAAAAAAAAAAAAAAGCACAAAAACTCTGCAACTCGCCTCGCAAATTTAAAAAAATTAAAAAGTCGCACCAAAATCAAGCGTTTTCGGCCGCAACAATCAGAATAAACCTCTACTGATTCCTGTACGGACTGATAGATACTGTTCTATTATCTGAAAACTACTGCTTACATGAATATCACTTGACATCTATCTTACTTCCTTTATCTTGAAATCAGTTTAATTTTTTTGTTGTTAAACATTAAGAAAAAGTGTAACCATTTTCCAAATCTAACCAGCTGCTTTTCAATAACCTGCCTTGCAAAAAGAGGCTGTTGTAGTAAACATAAATCAACTAAAATAAGCTAGCTGGCTAGCAGGATTGTAATTGGAGTAACTAGCAGGATTGCAATTGGAGTAACTAGCAGGATTGCAATTGGAGTAACTAGCAGGATTGTAATTGGAGTAACTAGCAGGATTGTAATTGGAGTAACTAGCAGGATTGCAATTGGAGTAACTAGCAGGATTGTAATTGGAGTAACTAGCAGGATTGCAATTGGAGTAACTAGCAGGATTGTAATTGGAGTAACTAGCAGGATTGTAATTGGAGTAACTAGCAGGATTGTAATTGGAGTAACTAGCAGGATTGCAATTGGAGTAACTAGCAGGATTGTAATTGGAGTAACTAGCAGGATTGTAATTGGAGTAACTAGCAGGATTGTAATTGGAGTAACTAGCAGGAATAATTGGAGTCGCTAAGCCTAGCTAGTAGGCTGGCTAGTTAGTACTTCTCTATAAAATGTCTTTTATCATTTTATTGTGGAATCCCCACTTTATTTTATCTATCATTGCAGTTGCTGGACATTTCGTGTGTAATTTAACTTGGATAGAGACCTCAAGGACCTTTTTTTGTAAGAGGGACCACAACGGCTAATCAGCAAGTAAGAACTGTGTAAAATATGACTGCGATACGCTTTGAACCGTGGTGTAAATGCTGGAACGGAGAATATTTTGCTGCTGGTGTTGAATCAGAACTGCTGGTACGCATTCAGATTTGATCGTGTGTTTTTATTTCATGACGCGGAAGTGGCTTAGTGTAATATAGGCTCTAGCCTGTTAGCTTGTACGCTAACGTAAACATTCATTTCAGACATTTTGGGGCTACATCAAGACGTGTTTTGTGCTGTACGCTTGCCTTAACTGTGAGTCCACATGTGAGACTAGAATTTCAGACTATTTTTACACAAGACTGTTGCAGTAGAGAAAGACGCTGCACCGGTCAATCTTTTATACACGATACCGAACGAGACCTGCTTCTGTACTCGCTCTGCTGTGCTTCATGTTAACAGTTTGAGTTCGCACTGCAGAGGTTTTAACACTGAAAGCAATGAAGCAGTGGTGTGTTTTTTTTTGTTGTTGTTGTTGTTGTTTGTTTGTTTGTTTTTAACATTATGGACTTCTCCTCAATCTTCCTGACTCATACTTCCAATACGTTTTTTTTTTTTGACAATATGACTAACGATTAGAACGACGTACTTCTAAGATTTCTACGAATCTTACACAAGCAATACAGGGTAATTTTATTACTTGTCTTTGGACATGCTGGTGTTTTTTCTATATGTACCTAGTGATTTGTGGCGGTTTTTACCGTTTAGAGATGAGAGCTCTGCGCATTTTGTACGTAGCCTTTACCGCATCACGGCATCATTGGGTTTATTAGAGGTCGCCCGTCTTCTTTTAAAGGGATACGCGGATGCTTTGAGTTGAAGAAGTACATGGGATGTGGTCGAAGGATACGTATTTATTGTGCGCTCGTATTAAGTTCTACACCAAGATGTTTAGATGTTGACTAATCCCCAACCTCTAGTAGACGTCAGTGCTTTCTGTTTTCTTACTCTATGCATATCTGAAGGTAATCCCTGCCTTCCTGCAGTGCAGTGCAGGGTTGCACCGTGCTGCTCCTTCCTCTCTCTTCATATCATATCGTATCATATCATCGCATTACATCTCATTTCTCACCGCTAACATCAATTTTTTAACCCGTCCTCACTTTTCACTCATCCCAGAACGGATGTTTTTGAAAGGGCTATCTTTTCCCTCATGAGGAAAACACGCTAGGCAAAGTGGAAGAACAAGCCGGAAGCTGTCACGGAACCGTACGGCGCCTCCTTCCTCACTGAGAGCAGAGCGCCCCCTATTGATCCTTCCTACAAAGCAGTACTGCTGACTTGCCTGTACGCTGACTCCCTGTCATCCTCGGTCTTTTGTGATCTGTGAATATGATGACCTCCATTTTGATTTCCCTCGCGAGATCGTGTACTACTTGAACAAATGTCCAGACTCATCTCTTTTTCTTTTTTTTCCTTTTTTTTTTTTTTTCTTCTTCTTCTTCAATGTTGATGTACAGTATCAGGAAGCAGATCTTTTCTCTCAGGGAACCGTTTCTTTAACGTGTTCCTAAAAAAAATAAAATAAAAAAAAAAAACATTGAAAAAAAAAAAAAAAAAGCATTTTCTACACTGTTCGTTGCACAAACTTTTCGAGAAGCCTTCTGCACTGTGTAAATGATTACATAGGGGAAGGGGGAAGGGGGAAGGGGGTGGGTGGGCTGTCCACTGGGCTGGAATCAAGATTTGTAAATACCTTTTCATACGACAGAACTTTTGATAATGTTTTAAACATTTATGTAAAAAGATGTCTATATTAGTCTCCTGGAAGCAGATGAAAGAGTGTAGACCATATCTGAATTTATTTGTACAGTGAAAGCACTGGATTTCTTTACTACTTGATTGTAACTAAAAATTAATCAGCCAAAGTGTTTTTTTTTTCTTCTTCTTTTTATTATAATTTAATTAGTCTCTTAACAGTAAATCATTGCAGACGTAGGCATTGATGGTGTATTTAATTCCATATAATAGAGTATGTGTTGAAAGACAGGATTATGAGTTTAATTTATTGGTGCCTTGTTTGTGTATATTTTTCAATAATGTTATTTTCTCTTTTTATTCCTTCCTCCTGTGTGTAGGGTTTTGTGGGGTGTGTAGGGTATTTGGGGTTAACCTATCAACACTGTACTTACATGGGATATCTGTACTGTACGCCAAAATGGTCTCACTCACGTTTCTATGAAAACCGAGCTGTTGATAAATATCTCTATATATTGATAAATTAAATTGTTTAAAAAAAGAAGTGGAATTTTGTCTGTCTTTTTTTCCTTCGGTGTTGAGATGGTCAGATCTGATCAGGGTGAGTAGTTCAGCTTGTCTGATCTCCTGAATAATTCTGATTGAGTCTAACATTTTGAGGAAATTACAATAATCCATTTGTGTAGAAACCAAATGATTGGTTAAGCGTGTGTGTAAGCGTGTGTGTAAGCGTGTGTGTAAGTGTGTGACTGTCTGTGAAGCCCCCCTGTGTGTTGTGTCTGGATCTCGTGATGATGGTGGCTCTTTGTCTAGCAATGACAGGAAAATCTCCTGCTGTACACCACTCTAATTAGCTTAATGTCTTGGTTCTGTGTGTGTGTGTGTGTATGTATTTGTGTGTGTGTGTGTGTATGTATTTGTGTGTGTGTGTGTGTGTGTGTGTGTGTGTGCTGAATGAGCAGTAAAACCCCAGTGGTTTCTCTCTTGCTCTCTCTCCCTTTCTCTCTCCCTTTCTCTCTCTCTCTCTCTCTCTCCCTCCCTCTCTCTCCCTCCGTCTCTCTCTCTCTCTCTCTCTCTTTCTCTCTCCCTTTCTCTCTCTCTCTCTCTCTGTCTCCCTCTCTCCCTCCCTCTCTCTCTCCCTTCCTCTCTCCCTTCCTCTCTCTCTTTCTCTCTCTCTATCTCTCTCCCTCTCTTTCCCTCCCTCTTTCTCTCTCTCTCTCTCTCCCTCTCTCTCTCTCTCTCTCTCTCTCTCTCTCTCCCTCTCTTTCTCCCTCTCTCTCTCTCTCTCAGCAGCCGAGACGTTCAGCGCGTGTGATATTCATAGGGTTGCCATGGCATTTATGAGGAGGCGAGTCTCCTTTGTTGTCGAGCCTCTCCTCACCTCTCTTTCTCATTACAGTGAGCATGATGAAACAGGGTCATGTGCTCATGTCATTTTATACAGCCTGGCGTTGTTCAGAAAAGGAAACTAATAATACCACTCTACTGACACAGTGCAATTTCAACATTTATTGAGTATTTTTAGCAATACTTATAATGCTAAAAATACTCCTCCTCCTCCTACTACTGCTACAAAATAATCACGTCACATCAGCTTTATTGCCATATGCTTTCAGAATACAGAGCGTACAAACGCAAAGAAATTCTTGTGCTCTAGAGTAATGCTCCTACATCTAACACACAGTGCATACAACCAACTGCAAGACAAGTACAACACAACACAAAATAGGTACTAATAACTGCACACAGGATGCAGTGAACAGGTATTGCACACATTGTGATATTGCACCTAATTTACATTATGCAAATTATGTAATATGATATAGAGCATACAGTGTAGTGCCAAGTAGTGATATGGAGGTACATGGATGCACTAATATTGGCACCCTTGGTAAATATGCCTTCTTTACTCATATTTTCCAAGGGTGCCAATATTAGTGGAGGGCACTGTATATGTTTCTTTAGAGATTAAAGAAGTTCTTTATGTTTCATTATAGGTTCTTCAGGGCAGTGTATTGGTTCTTCGGGGTATCATCCTTTAACAGGTTCAAGTGAACCCTCTAAAGTTCTTTGTGGGACTGGAAAAGGTTCTCCTGGCAACACTTAAGAACCGTACCTTGGTTCCTTAAAGCACTAACGAAGGGTTTTTTAGAGAATTTATGATAACATGGTTCCTTGTGGCACTGCTGTGAAAAAACATTTGTAGGGTTTTTAAAGCACCAGTAACTAAATGGTTCTTTAAAGAACTTGAGAGTAAAAGGTTCTTTGTGCAACGTAAAAGGGTTCTCCTATGGCATCAGGTTGATGAAACCCCCTTTTATTTCTAACTGGAACTTTTTATTTTTAAGAGTGTCCTTGGGTGCGTCTTTACAAGCCTTGCACACCTGGTTGTGGCCGGTTTCTACCATTTTTCCTGGCAGATCCTCTCAAGCTTGTACAGATTGGATGTGAAGTGTCTGTAAACTGCTAGCGTCATGTCTCTCCATAGATATTCTATGGAGTTTAAATCTGGGCTTTGACTGGGTCACTCAAGGACATTTTCAGTCCCTGAATGTACTATATAACACAATAAACTGTGAAAGTCTGAATACATTCTGAACCCACTGTGCATGGGTATATATATATATATATATATATATATATATGTATATATATATATATATGTATATATGTATATATGTATATAATGTGTGTGTGTGTGTATTCCTCAGTGGTGGAATGAACTTCCAACCTCAATCCTGACCGCAGAATCTCTCACCATCTTCAAAAAACAGCTAAAGACCCACCTCTTCCATCAACACCTAACCAACTCATAATAAATAAATAAATAAATTACTCTGGCACTTGCACCTCGACTCTGCGCACTTTGCTTCTTCTGGAACTCAGTTAATGGATCTTGTACGGTTGCACTACTCGTATTGTTCTCTGCTTGATATATCGCTTTGCTTGTATTTTCTCATTTGTAAGTCGCTTTGGATAAAAGCGTCCGCTAAATGAATAAATGTAAATATAAATATAGGTGGGATGATTTTTGTTATGTCATGATTAAAATGTCAGTTTGATGCTTATGTTAAAGGTTGTGGATATATTTAAAGAACAATGTCAAATAAGGATCTGGAGATCTGTTACTTTACTGTAGGTTTAGGACATGAATGCACCCCCTTTCTGCCCCCAGGGGACTTAATGTCATCACACATCCATCCTACTACGCCAGAGTGTCATTCACCAGTGCGTTCATCTTTGTCCTATTGAAATATCACGTTCCTTTCATCCATGGCCTTGGAGTAGGATGGAATATTTTAACGTTACCCGTGTTCCCTCTTGTAATTTGTTCCTTTCAGGCTGATGGGTGACATTTAGATCTCCACCCCCTCTGAGGACACACCTGCAGTTGTTACACACTGATGAGAGCGAGAAAACATTGGTGAAATGTAGGTACTGTAACACTTTTAAGAGTTAAATGCTGTTAGAAATGTTTTTTTTCTGCCAGATCCATCCTGATGCCCTACCTCTGGATGGAGCTCTCATCAACTGGAGGCTACAGCCTGGAGATTGCTGAGGATGTACCCACTTGAAGTACAACGGAAATGGTTTTGGACCTCAGTTCCACATGGACATTCTCACTGTGGTTGCTGGGACTACGGTTGCTTTACCACCTGCAGTTTTGCACTCGGGTCTCCTTTAGTGAACAGTGGACTAGTTCAACAAACAGACTCCATGTTAAAACCATAATGAACTTTCTTTTACTTTCACACTATCCGTTGTGACCCAGATGAGGACGGGTTCCCTTCTGAGTCTGGTTCCTCTCAAGGTTTCTTCCTCAGATCATCTTAGAGAGTTTTTCCTCACCACCGTCACCACCGGCTCGCTCAATAGAGATAAATTCACACGCTTAAAATCTCTATCCTGTCTTTATATGTTTCTGTAAAGCTGCTTTGAGACAACGACCGTCGATAAAAGCGCTATACAAATCAAACTGAATTGAATTGAATTGAATTTTAAGCAGTGGGGAGCACGCAGTTTACACACTACCTTGCACTGCTTGGTGTTAAGAAGCCAATTATTATACTCCAATTATTCCATTACTACCTTGTTGTCTGATAATCTACATGACCACAAGCCATTTTCTATTATTCAATGTGCCATATAGATAATGAAGTAAGACCTTCATTACTCAGTGTGTGTTCTCAGAGAGAAGTGTGTTTGCTTTTCAGAGGCACTGACATGTCTGTACAGGTTTCAAAAAAGCTTTTAACTTAGAACAATGCGACAGATTTTTACGTTTAGCCTCGTCGAGGTTTGCTAACTTCAGTCCTGAACAGGATCTGAAGATCATGTTCCAAAGAGGATGCTGTTTTACTTTCTGTTTTATTTCCATTAGGATTTAGGTCTCCATAATCTAGAGCAGTGTTTCTCAAGTCTGGTTCTGGAGTACCTCCAGTTCTGGCTCTCCAGTCTACGTCCTTGGTAGATATTACAGTATTTTGTGAATATAAAAATTTGACTCTATTTTGTCTTCAGAAAATCTTCCTCCTTCGTATATTTTTTGATATGCAAATGAGCATGATGATCCACTGAATATGCAAATTAGCTCAATCTACAACAACGACGTCTAGTAACTTTTTATGCTTTCATTAGTTAATTTACTCTCGGGGGGAAAAAAAAAACGTTGGCAACACCATTTATTAGTTAGCTGATGAGTTGAATATTCCGACGTGAAGTATGATATGAAGGTCCTCTGGGGCGAGGACTGAGAAACACTGATCTGGAGGAGCGACGTTTCTTTTATTGCTCTTAAAAGTTTAAATGTGGTGCTGAAGGAAGTGAACATTTCAATCAGAATGAAAAGTATGCAATGGCATTCGCATGTGCCAGGTTTTCCCCCCACAGTAACTGCACCGGGTTGCGAGCTGCATAATACAGTGCAGGAGTGAATTATCTTCACACATTAGATTTGCTTACTTAATGTAATGTTTGCAGTCTGGTGACTGGCTACGTAGCTTAATGTAACCAGGTAACATTAGCGTACAGCTAGTGTCAAATATACAAGCAAAGCAGTACACAGGTGATTTAACTGTGCAAGGCAAACTGGCATTAGAAATGAACCTATAGTTTATATTAACACAGTTCCATTTAAACGATTGACTAAAGCTCGGTACTCGGGAAAAAAAAGCTGTGTTAAATGGTGTATAATAACAGAACAGAACATTTGGTGGAAATGACAGTACCTGTGCAGTACCTTGTGCTATTAACTCACCACAGCAATCAGCAATTAATTATTTGAATGTGAATGAATTCATAATGAGGGATTCAAGGTTGAGGGAGTTTTAACAATTCAGAAAGAAGTGTTTTTAATTGTAATTTAAATGTATTGTGTATGTATATCACTGGCAGCCGGTGGTGATAATAGATGGGAGGGCTAAGCTATCAATAGATTATATCCCAGAGTCTCAATAATAATAATAATAAGAGGATACAGCAGCATTTTGGTTAGCACGTTTGCCACGCACCTCCTAGGTGTGCAGTTCAAATCCCGCCTCCACCCTGTGTACGTGGAGTTCCCCCCTGCTCCAATCTGCTTTCCTTCCCTTGTCCAATGACACGTGTTGTAGGTTGATTGACATTTCCAAATTGGCACCTCGTCCAGGATGTCCCTCTCCTTGTGCTCCGAGTTCCCTGGGATACGCTCCAGGCTCGCCTGTGTGATCCCCTGTGTAAAATAAGTGGTATGGGAAATGGATGGATTTAATCTTTGAAAGACGTGGGGCTTAGCTCACTCTAGCTCATGTATCTACAATGGTGCTTGAAAGTTTGTGAACCCTTTCGAATTTTTTAGATATCTGCATAAATATGACCTAAAACATCATCAGATTTTCACACAAGTCCTAGAAGACGATAAAGAGAACCCAATTAAACAAATGAGACAAAAATATTATACTTGGTAATTTATTTATTGAGGAAAATGGGCCAATATTACATATCTGTGAGTGGCAAAAGTATGTGAACCTCTAGGACTAGCAGTTAATTTGAAGGTGAAATTAGAGTCAGGTGATTTCAATCATTGGGATGATAATCAGGTGTGAGTGCCCGGTTTTATTTAAAGAACAGGGATCTATCAGAGTCTGATCTTCACAACACATGTTTGTGGAAGTGTATCATGGCACGAACAAAGGAGATTTCTGAGCACCTCAGAAAAAGAGTTGTTGATGCTCGTCAGGCTGGAAAAGGTTACAAACCCATCTCTAAAGAGTTTGGACTCCACCAATCCCCAGTCAGACAGATTGTGTACAAATGGAGGAAAATCAAGACCATTGTTACCCTCCCCAGGAGTGGAGACCAGCTAAGATCACTCCAAGAGCAAGACGTGTAATAGTCCATGAGATCACAAAGGAACCCAGAGTAACTTCTAAACAACTAAAGGCGTCTGTCACATTGGCTAATGTTAATGTTCATGAGTCCACCATCAGGAGAACACTGAACAACAGTGGTGTTCATAGCAGGGTTACAAGGAGAAAGCCACTGCTCTCCAAAAAGAACATTGCTGCATGTCTGCAGTTTGATAAAGATCACGTGGACAAACCAGAAGGATATTGGGAAAATGTTTTGTGATAGATGAGACCAAAATAGAACTTTTTGGTTCAAATAAGAAGTGTTATGTTTGGAGAAAGGAAAACACTGCATTCCAGCATAAGAACTTTATTCTATATGTAAAACATGCTGGTGGTAGTATCATGGTTTGGGCCTGTTTTGCTGCATCTGGACCAGGACGACTTGCCATCATTGATGGAACAATGAATTCTGAATTATACCAGTTAATTCTAAAGGAAAACTGAATCTCAAGAGAAAGTGGGTCATGCAGCAAGACAATGACCCTAAGCTCACACAAGTCGTTCTACCAAAGAACGGTTAAAGAAGGATAAAGTTATTGTTTTGGAGTGACCAAGTCAAAGTCCTGATCTTAATCCAATAGAAATGTTGTGCAAGGACCTGAAGCGAGCAGTTCATCTGAGGAAACCCACCAATATCCCAGAGTTGAAGCTGTTCTGTACTGAGGAATTTTTGGAGAGTAACACTGACACCTGGTGGTTGGTCAACATTCTACCCAAAGACTGCAGGTAGTACAGGCTCATTATTTGTTGTTCAGTGTCTTATTAACTGCTTATTAGGCTCAGTAACCCAGCTGTGATAAACAAAGTAGGCTTGTTTTCCAGGCAAATATGTCCTGTGGATAAACATTTACAAATATAATGAAGCAGGATCTGTACGTGCATACAGCCATACCTTCTTTCATGCTGTAGTAACAGCACTGAGGTGTACTCTGAAGTATTTTAAAGGGACCATAGTCCGTTTTTTTATTTATTATTATTTCTTCCATGTACAAATAACTTGTAAAACTTGAAAATATGTATAACATGTTAAAAAAAATGTTTAAGCCATGTCCTCAGCACAAGTGTACTATGTGGCTGAGAAAACCATGGTCTGGAGTGCTTTTTTGTATTTGGATGGGTGTCATGTCAGTTATTTCATAGACTCTCTCCAGCACCTATTCAAATCAGTATGCACTATTTTGTGTGTTTATAGTGATATAAAAACTGTGGGCAGGAACAGGGCGCAGGCTCAAGTTGTGAAGAAACTCATTCAGATGTTCGTATTTATGGAGGCTCAGGGGGTAGGGTTGGTGGTTCGATTCTGTGCCTACATGCTGAAATGTCCTTGGGCAAGACAAGTTGCTCCCAAGCTGCTCTGTGTGTTTGTGAGAGAGAGAATGAGAAACAGTGTAAAGTGCTTTATAGAGCCACTAGGGTTAAAAGGTGCTATATAAGTGCAGACCATTTACCATTAGTAATCTAGTAATAACCTTTAAATTTGAACATAGGACATAAATATTTTCTGTAGTAGGATTCCCCTTTTCCTGATTGTTAAACGGACAACAAAAAGCTAATAACCCAGACACAAAATCTGTTTGTCCCAGGTGCCCATGCTGATGATTTGTCCCACTCTTAAACTCTAACAATCATTGTTTATACCTTTGCTGCTGTACCAGAGTGAATGTAGAGTAAATCCATTCACAGGGTCAGGATTTCAAATATTCAGCTGATGCACACTGTTTACCTGGTTAAATCAAGGAGACAAACCCCTTCTGCTTACAGAGAAATAATTAAGAACTTTATTTGGTTAAAAAAAAAAAAAAAAAAAAAAAAAATGAAATGTGATAAATAAGGAAAAGTGTTTTTTTTTTGTTGTTTTTTTTTTTTTTTTTTAAAGACGTTCAAATGTTTTATACCACTTACAACATATTGAAAGCACAAAACAATCTCTCAAATAAGGTCCTTCAGACATCATGGATGCGGTGTATAAACTTTAGAAAACTGAAATGATAGTGTAATAGTGTTTACACAGATACAGAGAGTACATTAGAAATAAATAAATCAGTCTTACATTTCCCCTTGAAGCGTGTGCTCAACCGGAACCGTATACAAAATATAAATAGCTATCAAATACAAAAATAAGCACAAATTTTCTTACAAAGAACTTTTTTGTTTTTTTTGGAATAATACGAAAAAAGGAAGTTTTCCCAATTAACTCATGTGGAAAAAGATGCAGCGTCAAACAGCTTGTAGTAGAACGTGACAGATTTAGTTTGTTTACAGACTTTAACTTAAAGAACTAAAAAATATTGTATTATGCAAGAATGATAAAAGGAATTAGGTATTTAAATAGCTCTGTTAAAGCAGTCTGAGATCACTGGCCACTAATATCACGGACAGGAATTTTCCTGTGTGTCTGGATTTGACTGAGCAATATGAAATGAATTTGTGTCTCACTGTTATCTAGGATCCTGATCCTACACCGAGGAACACAATCATTACAAAGACAGCTTACATGAAACTTTGGGCTGGTTATAGTATGTTGCTTTGGGGTATGAATTAGATCAGAATAGCAACCAAAAGCATTGATTTCTTCTAAATAAATCCCTGAAATGCAGCTAAACCTATCTGCAACTTCTGCTCTCCTTCTCTGAACGCCTTAAACAGCCGCTGCCGTGAGAAACTCCACCTCGGTCTTCGGCTTTTTCGCCGGTCTCTCCAAATCCTCCTCGCCCTCCCTCTGTCGTCTAACCGCGTCCGTGTTCGAGCTGCTGACGTTGGGATCGGGGCTGGAATGGACCTGTGTGTCTGATGTGCTACGATCCGAGCCACAAGAGGACGCGAGATCGACAGGACGGGAATCTGCACCTGTAGTGTGGACACAAATAAAACACGGTCAAGGATGTCTAATCGTCTGAATGGGGCACAGATGCAGTATTACGTCTGTTTAAATGGAAACTTGGTGCATTTTCACCCTCTGTGTGAACGAGAGAGAGAGAGAGAAAGAGCGAGAGAGCGAGAGAAAGAGAGAGAGAGAGAGAAAAAGAAAGAGAGAGGGCGAGAGAGAAAGAGCGAGAGAGAGAGTGAGAGAGAGACAAAGAGCAAGACAAAGAGCAAGAGTGAGTGAGAGAGAGCGCGAGAAAGCAAGAGAGAGTGTGAGAGAGAGAGCGAGAGAGAGAGAAAGAGAGTCGGTGAGAGAGAAACCACTGTGTTTTCAGTCTGCTTTAAAGTGAAACGTAGTATTTCAATAAGAGAGTGTTATTTGTGCAGTTTGAAACTGAATCAATTTCTCTCCGATTCAGTCTTTGGGAAACAGAGGAACAGGAAAGGAAAGTATAGTTTCTACAACACTCGTTCGTACCTATTAGTCATTTTGCAGAGTCTATATGAATTTGACTTCATTTGGGTTTGTAATGCGCAAATTGTGGACCAAAAAAAGTTTACTCTGACTGAATTTAAACAGTTTATATACTGCACATGTGAAAATGTCCTAGGCGAGTAATTTTGCATTATTTGTGCAGTATATTACAAATAAAACACTCGGGGTCGTGCTGTTATATGAAAATAATCCGTGTCAGGTTGGTGTGATGTGGAGCAACATGAAGCAGTTATTATAACCACCCAGAAGTTGATCGTTTTCATACAACAGCACGTACAGTAGTATTTCATTCCTCCTCTACCTCAGCAATTTACCAGCGCTAAAAACTATTTTTTAGTAACTGTTTGACAATGTGTCATACTTTTTATCTGTTGTTCCTACGTATAATTCCCTCACCAGCCTGTCTTTTACCTCTCTTTAGAAATGAATAAGACGGGGGAAAAAACCCTGCTTGTTACAGAGAAACAGGAAAGAGCAAATTCCTCGGTCCTGAACACTTTCCCGTGGTGGAAATTTTGCTGAATGTTACGAGGTGCTGATGCTGGAGTCTCCTTCCATAAACGTTAAATAACGGTCTGCTTACAGAAGACTTCACCATATCAATGAGTATACGTTTTCTGTGTTAAATTAGATTATGTGGAGCCTTACCGGTCCCTGTATAAATTATTACTATAGAAACGCATACGAACGAGTGCGTTATACACGTAAACCTGCGATTCGCCTTACAGCCAACACCATTTTAATCAACACCATCTGACCAATCAGAATTGAGAATGTAATAGCCCTGTTGTATAAGAAAAGTTAAACATCAGTCTAACCGTTGTGTGTCGTTCTACTGCCTTTACTATCTAACTGGTGGCCGCTGCAGTTGGAAGCTCCTGCAGGAGCAGCGTCTGCTCGGCTGAGCTCCGTGCTCTCCGTCTCAGCCAGCGTCTGCTCTGTGGAGTCCCTGAACACAGACACACACACACACACACACACACACATCAACTGTACAGTCTGGACATGCTGTGAAAAGCAACTGTATTAAACAGTGACTGATATCCACACTCATCATCAAACTCTTTAGCCGAGTTTGTACGTATGCAAAATAATCAAAAGTGCTTCGACTGTATGCTGCTTTGTGCAGAAGATGGAAATACATTTTTTTTTTAAATACTGTTTGTTCTAAATTAGCATATAAAACCTGGATCACTTCTATTAGTGAGACTTCTGTGCTAAGGCAGTATTTACAGGAACAAATGCATTCGTAAAGCAAAGATACCACAAATAATTCCTTCTAGCTCAGAGAAGCTTAGCAAAAGCCAAGCACATCTGATTAGAACAGAAATGAGCATACTAGTCAAAAGGAAGTGTGTCAAATATTGTGTAGATATGTCTATTACGGCTAGAAGAGTTTGCATTTGCTTTATCATCAGAAAGTTTAACGATTCGACAGTAATTCTGTTTGCGTGTGAAATCTACACTATAAGTAAATCATACACAATTATTGCGCTGGAAAGGAAATGGAATAAAGAAGGAAACTGAAGTAAAAAGAAATGAATAAAATAGCAGATGAAATGACGTTTGACATTCTTAAATAAAAATACAACGGTATCACAAAACAATCCCGAGGTCTAGTAAAATATGTTAAATTCGCCTATATCCTTGTATCATATACCTTATTTTTTTTACTGTTTGCTTTTATTCGTTTAATTAATTGATTTATTTTGAGATTTCACTAAAATGTATTTTATGGACAGTACAGAAGGGAGACTTACGCGACACAGGGGTGAAGATCAGGTTTTCTCCTCCAGAGTTTTATCTGTTGTACACAGAAATAATAAGCTGAGATACACCTTTACTGATAACAGTTTGATCTTTAATATACAAAATTCAGCAAACAGATCTAGTTCTCTTCTGGACTGGTTTAATATAATATTTAAAACAAGAACAACAACTGTAATCGTCTCAAACTAAGTGTCAGGTTCAGACATGTACAGTACATAAACTTTATTATTTTTTTTTTTTTATGAATTGAAATTGTAACTGCATTTACGTTACTTTTACTGCAAAAATAATTAACAAAGAAATGAACTGCACTTCTCATTTAAACCAAAATTTTCTGTCAAAATACAGTGCTGTGAAGAGGTCTTGGGTACCTAGTGATCACAAAAAAATTGTAAACTGAAAATATTTCATATTTACTTTATATACACTACCAGTCAAAGTGTTCCTCATGGTCTTGAAAACCTTTTGATCTGAAGGTGTGTGATTAAATGTTTGAAATCGGTGTTGTAGACAAAAATATAGTTGTGCCGACATATTCATTTCTTTCATTACAAAACTAATTAAAATATTATTTTAAACGGACGACTTGGAGTGAAATATTCTGAAAAGCAGTCCGTAAGAGTGCAGCGTCGGTGTGAACTCCTTTAATCCTGTTTAAAAAACATCTCTGGGAAATTCCTCAGAAATCGGGTGAGAAAACGCCAAGAGTACATTTCTGGAAATTCTAGGCAATAAGGGTGTCTACTTTGAAGATGCTAAAATTTATGATTAAATTATTTTGATTTATTTTTGATTTTTTATCACAACATAATTCCCATAGATCCATTTATGTTACTCCAGAGTTTTGCTGACTTTATTATTATTCTAAAATGTGGGGGGAAAAAATTATAAAAAATAAAGAATGAATGTGTCTAAACTTTTGACTGGTAGTGTATACACACTTTTTTGTTTAACGTATTTTTTTGTCAATTTATTAATTAGTAAAATATCTATATATTGAACAGTAAAGTGTAGAACAGCCAATTAAAAAAATGGAGTCAAATCATAATTTGCCTTGGCATTTAAAACAAAATATATTCTCTCAAATACACGGGTAGGTTGCTTCAGCCTTCTTGGAGAACTTACTACAGTTCTTTTGACGTGGAAGATTAAATCCCAGAGCACCTTGATGATATTTTTTTTTGCCATAAAATTGGTCTATCACTTACTGTGGTCCATTACTTGTTGAAACATGCCAGTCCATTGCAGGACATTGTGCACACACACACACACACACACATTCATACCTAGAGTAGCCAGTTCACCAACTGGCATGTTTTTGGAAGGTGGGATGACACCAGAGAACCGCCACAGAGACAGTAACCTGAGCTCAGGATTGTGAAGCTGTGAAGCGTCAGCACTACCCACTGTGCCGTCGTGCCGCTCTGAAGTGGCATCACCGTATGCCAACTATAGAAAGCTTTGCAAACTCACCTTATCGGCTTGCACGGAGTTACAATCGTTTCCATAAACATCGTCCCCTTGCTCAAATTCATGTCTTTCCTCTTCTGTCCACACTGGCAGCTCATCTGAAGTGAAAGAGAGTCATTAATAAAATCCTGTGTATAATGTTTCCTGAGTGCATCGCTGCTCCCGTTCACTTTAATAACAAACAGAGTGGACACAGTGACACTCTAATACAGCTGTCGTGCTTAATGTCTTCAATCCTAACCATTTCGGTTCCACACATGAAAGTAAAACCTTAGACGCTTACCTTTAACAGGCTTGGGGTTAAACTCCAGTCTTTTTAAAGCTTCTTCTTTATTAAAATTGCATTTGATCAACTCATAGAGAGCCTGTAATACAGACAGTAATCAATAGTTTCAGCAACAGAGCATAAGGACAGACAGTTTCCTTATACGAGTATACGATTTGACACGGAGTCACCTCCTCGTCGTCTTTGATTAGAGGCATCTCTGGGACGGCATCCACTCCGGTCTGCTCTCCGACCCGCTTGGAAGCTTCAGCTAAAAATTCAACCACTTCGTTTTCTGGCAGCAACTCCGGATTCCACAGAAGCTGATCCTCGTTCTCGTATACTAGGATTGCAAAAAAAAAAAAAGTGCACGAAGCGATAGGAACGTTCTGTGATCTTCAAGTACACTGCAAACAAAAAATAAGGTCTTAGCAAGCAGAAATATCCTGAATAATAATAATAATAATAATAATAATAATCTGTGCTTGTTATAATATGCTTCTATAATAACGGCTCATTCACAGGGACTTGTGTGTTGGATGCGTCATGTAAATGGATTTTTAAAATGTGCGGCTGTTGATATGGTGAAGGTTTCTGTGAAGAGGCTTTTTATTTAACGTTTCTGGTAAGGAGTCTCCAGTGTCAGCACTTTAAAACAGACAGAGATAAAGCTGTAATGTTACGTTTTCCAACAAGGGAAAGAATTCAGGATGGAAGGCTTTGAGGTTTGTGATTTATTGTGGTTATCTGAATTGAATTGAATTTTTTTTTTTTAAATTTATCAAGAACGCCAAGTTGCATTTTCAGTCCTATGGGAATTATGTTGTGATAAAAAAAAATCCAAAGTAAATCAAAATAATTTAGTATTTTAGCATCTTCAAAGTAGACGCCCTTTTTGCCTAGAATTTCCAGAAATGTATTCTTGGCGTTTTCTCGACCGATTTCTTGAGGAATTTCCCTGAGATGCTTTTTAAACAGTATTAAAGGCGTTCACACCGACGCTGGACTCTTATCGGCTGCTTTTCGGGATATTTCGCTCCGAGTCGTCCGTTTAAAATAATATTTTTTTGTAAATAAAATGTTAGTTTTCTGATGAAAGAAATGAATATGTCAGCACGATTATATTTTTGTCTACAACACCGATTTCAAACCTTTAATCACACACCTTCAGATCAAAATGTTTTTAAGATCATGTGAAACATTTCAGTCGAGTGTCCACAAACTTTTGACGGGTAGTGTGTATAAAATGTACATGACAGAACTAACTTGTTTTGCAGACATTCCACAATATTAAATCTAACTAGAAACTGATTTTTTTTTTTAAGTATGACCTTACTTAATAGATTATAATAAAAATGTCTGTTTTTTATTTTCACTGGATAAGCTGAATAAAAATAAGGTGAATTTTTTTTTTTTTTTTTTAGATACACACGTCATATAGTAACGTCTACATAATCTCAAAATGAATGTCAGTACAGTTGAACAGTCGAAGGCACTGGACTCGAGGTTCCTTTCCTTCTTGAAATGAATCTCAAAATGAGAAATATTACAGTCCATATTTAAGAGGTTTTAACTGCTAAAAGGAAATTCTTGAAACAGTTTGAAACTTTAAACAGTCTCGAATGATTCCTGTTCAATTTAGCATTGCTCTCTTACCTTTTTCATTGTCTTTATATTTGCACAGCTCAGTCGGTGTCTCAGCCTGGTACATTGGCCCAACCTTCACTTCCTGTTTATCCAAAAATAATTCCTATTCGTTTGACTACATGACTATAATTAATATTCATTTGTAAGTTTAGGAAGTTTGAAACATCACCTTCTTCCACTCTTCAGATGGAACGTAATCTTCATCCTCGGATTCGTCGGCATCACCTGGGAATCAAAAAACGGCCATTTAACACACGGTGTAGTGTTCGCTAGAAGCCTGATGTGTATTTGCTTCAGGTAATGAAATGTGAACTAAACATACCATCAAAGTAGCTGCACGGTTCAGAGCAGAGGAGCTGAGTGGTGCCGTATGTCCTGCTGGGGTCAGGAGACTCCTCACTGGACAACCTCTGGTCCTCGTCGTCTCGGTCCTCCTTATGTAAACAAGCACACAGAAGAGGAAAACTAGTGATGACCTTCACACTGGTACATGACGTCAAGATGCTTCATTTAGGTTCTAACCTTGTTTGTCTTTACATTCCCATGGGCACTGCTGCTCTGGTCATTCTCTGAAACATCCTGTTCTTCAGGTCCTTCATCCTCTGAGTCTGCTGAATCTGCCGCACCGTACCCATACATTTTTAACAGCTCATGAAGGGGCATCTCGCCTTCCTGAAACAAACCAGGCACATACAGGAAGAAGAAAAATACTCAATTGAGAATGACGTCATATAAATTTTTATGATGGTTTATGTTAGTTTATTATAAATCTCATTTCTAATCACTGTAAATTTCTTTACGCATTACAGAAGATCCACCCTTCAAGGTTCATGGTCATACTTCCTGTTCAGAACCAGTCAAACCCAAAGCCTCTACATTGCAGTCAGGTTCAGAATCGCGTCTATTAAACGCTACGCAACTCACTCGAGTGAGGTCGTCTATCTCGGAGCTGAAGTTGGTCTCTCCTTCCAGCATCTCCTCCTCCTCCATCGTCTGCTCGTCATCAAAGTCATGGACCAGCATGTCTGCGGTGGGCTCGAAATCCCCGTCCTCATCCTGCACGCCTGAAACACAGTCAGGTTTAACAAGATGGTTCTGGATGGCATTCTGTATAAAACATCTATTTGTTAGTAATTATTTAGCCTAATGAGAAATTATGAAGTGCTTATTACTGACTATTATTAGGTCATTCAAAACAGAAAGTGAATTCAATCGTCAAGTTAAAACATGGACTATATGCGTGAGATCTTATTGAAGGAATATGAAATTATTTGGCTGATTATTGTAAATAATTAGGACTGTTGATCGTTACCTTTGGTACTTGCTCCACTTATTGAGAGCTGGAAAAGAATAAACCCAAAACGTTAACTGCTGATAAAGTACAGATAATCTGTCTTTCAGTAATCAGCATTTGAACAGCATTCAGATACATTCCCGTGCACTAGGTGGTGCCAATCACTCACTTTGTACATACTCACTTTACTAGTACTCAAAGTATTCAGAGTTGGCTTTTTGATATTTACCTGGTGAAAGTTATGGGTTAAGAGTGTGCTTAAGTCAAATTTCTCGATTTTTCTTGAGTAGAAGAGTAGGAGACTGTGTTTTTCAAAAGCATCTAGCTCACTGACTTTAAACACAAGCACTTTCCTTTAAGCCCAGAAAAATTCAGGGTTAAGAAAATGCACAGTAGTGTAAGAGGAATAAAAGACTTCAAGGTGTTAGTGGGTTACTTGAAAAGAATCCATTTTTGAGTATCAGGGTGGTAACAGATGTACGTCATCTGTTAATTCATTACATTTGATCATAAACATAATCTACATGTAATACACTGTGCTCCAATACTGTATATGGTAGGGCTGAGTGATATATATATATCGATGTAATATCAATATCATTATAAATGATTACGTGATACATTTTTCTGACATATTGTTAGTATGATGAAATTTTTTTAATGTTTTTTAAATACTTACAAATTAAATGGTACTAAATGGATGCCTTTGATTTGACATAATTAAAAAAAAACTTGCATTGTATGCATTAGGCAGATTAGTCTTTTTCTGTATTATAAATTCTTTATTCAAATATATTTGAGATGCTAGATTTTTTTTATTTCCATGAGCTGTAAGCCGTAAAACAAAAAGAAATGCTTGTAATATTTCACTTTACGTGAAACGAATCTAGAATACATTAAAGTGACACATTTTTAATTAAATTACAGAGAAAAAATGTACGATTTTCTCTTTTTTTTTTTTAGATGCACCTGTATATATAGTCACAGTATGTTCAGGACACACAGGAATCACTATATAGTAACTGTAAAGATGTACCAATTTAATACTGAGTACTGGGATTGGGCTCGATACTATTCAAGCACTGGAATTTTTCATGTTTTAGACTAGTTTTAAATATTTACCCAAAGTAACCTTCCCTTGTCAGTAATATTTAGCTCCTCAGTTCCTTTAATCTTCAACTTTTCTTGTTCATCATTCATCCAAACATACACACAAACATAAACATATATATGTACATAGTGTATGTATGGATGGATGATGAACAAGAAAAGTTGAAGAATTGAGGAGCTAAATATTACTGACAAGGGAAGGTTACTTTTATGTACATATAGATATATAGATAGATAGATAGATCGAGAGCTAGAATTAAAATATCGTAGGTCTAATAAATGACTGAGCTTGTTATTTCTCACTACTTTATCTAAAAGTGCCGAAATAGCTCAGTTGGGAGAGCGTTAGACTGAAGATCTAAAGGTCCCTGGTTCGATCCCGGGTTTCGGCAGCTGAAGGAAACAGTTTTCATTTTAAACACGGGCATAATTAAAGTTCAGGGTTGAACAGGTTCTCGAGAGAATAATTTATAACCCGTATAACGACTGTGTGTGTATAAATTATACTATATGCGAGCTAGGGAAATGGTCTGGTGTTCACATGGATGAAGCGCGTTTAGTTCTCAGATAGCGGACAGGGCTGTTTATATTGGATCAGACTGCGGTCTAATCCCAAATGGCTTGTCATGCACTATATGGGGTGAAATTAAACAACTCCATGTCCAGCAAGAAAATTTGGGATTCAATCCTGAAAATAAACTAGGTGTGAGTGTAAACACACGTGATTTATTTATATATAAACATTGACTAGTGACGTGGTGCGGAATCACGATCTGAAATAATCCACGAAAACGTTTTTTGCTTTTTGTTTGTTTGTTTGTTTGTTTTTATTTCAAACATAACGAGCAAGGTAACCGTGTTTAATTTTCTTAAACAGTGTTTTATTTTCTTTTTAATGTCTATGGTTGCAGTCACTAAAACTAGCGGCTAACGCTAGCTACATCCAAACATGCAGAAAACATCCTAATGCTCGGGTTTGGTTTTGTTTTTTTATAACTTTAAAACTGTTATTTACAGCTAAATAAATTACATTTAAATGAAAGCGAATTAAAGTACATCTGCAGTGCAACAGGTTCAACACAACACGTTCATTTGCGCGGTGTTTACAGTTAGCCAGCTAACCCTAGCTGATTCAGTCAGTATTAACGGTTATTTTTTTTAAAACCTAACGTTGCATACTAACCCACAAGATAGTATACTACAATCGTGCACGCGCACCCATTAGTGTTGATTGTTTCGCACTATTTCAGCGTACTGTTTAGTACAGTAGTAGTGATGGTGTTTTATAAAAGCTATCTGGCTAACTATGGGAGGGAAAAAAAAAGTTTGCTAATAAAGCGACCCGACTGAATACGTTTGCATTCGAAGTGGAAGTATATATTAACTCCGAGACAAACAAACAGCCCAGAAAGCTATTGCCGCTGTCAACAGTTCTGCAGGTCTACTTGCTTTGTAAAGTGTTTGTTTATTTATTTATTTATTTTATTTATAAGCGTGATTTCTTTCTTACCTCCGCCATTATTGATTATTGTGCGTGAACCGGTGAAGGAAGCAGCAGCAGCAGCGCGCGCGCGCGGAATAGCTATTCAAAATAAAAGTCTGGTTCGACCAAAATAAATAAATAAATGACTAAGAAATACGTCTGAAACCAAAGCAAGACTCGTTCAGAACCAAATAAATGGTGCATTATATCTCCTGGTGTTTACACCTGAGGTACGCGTCTTGTCAGTTATTATACATCTGAATAACACACGTTATTCAGAAGCTAGGTTGTGATTTACAAAGGGAGACCAAACCCAGGTGTACATTTAGTACAATAATTACTTGTAAACTTTATTATTAGGGGTTCAAGCGAATAGATCAATATAAAAATTATTCTCAAAAGGAGTTATTTACCCTTCATTTAATATTCTAATTACCATTAGTATAAAGGAATGTTTATACACATTTCTAAGATATTTGGGGACCTTATACCTGATTCCAGATGGAAGTATTACAAATTCTGAGTTAAGTGTGTGTGTGGAGTCGAATACAACCCTTGTTGCTCTTCTGTGTATTGCCAGCAAATACAGCTTATCAAGCTGCTGCTGGCATCCTATTATTTTTCCTGCAGTTCTCACTATCCTCTGCAACTTATTTTAATTTCTCACTCCTAAGTTACCATACCAGGCTGTAATATTAAACATTAAAATACTCTCAAAATGACTTTTGTATACCATTTCCAAAAACGGATTGACTAACATCAAAACTCTTAAGTTTACACAGAAGAAATAACCTTTGACTTGCTTTCCTTAAAATATTGTCTACATTCTCAAAATAAATAAATAAATAATAAAATAAAACTTGTTTCCAAATATGTTCCCAAATATTAAAAACTTTCCACAATCTCAACAACCTGATCATTTAACTTCAGTTTCCCTAACACATGTTGTTCACCAGAATTAACATTGAAAATCATCTCTTTTGTTTTCCTTGCATTTATGCGCAAGGCACTCAGTTTACACCAGTCTTCAAGAACAAGCACATTTTTAAGATATGTTTGCTCGCTCATTACTTGATTTTTTAGAACAAAGTTGCACCAGAACCATATCATCAGCATACTTAAACAGACCAGCTGAATTATTCTTAATTTGTAGCTTATTGGTATATATGGAGAATAAGAGTGGTGACAACACACAACCCTGTGGTATTTAAAACCAATACATTTGAAAATATGCCATTCATAAAAACTCTCTGTGGTCTATCAAGGAAATCTTTGATCCAATGCACCAAAGCAGAATTTATATTCACATTATACAGACGTGATAGAAACAAATGAACCTGCATTGTATTAAAAGCTGAGGAGAAATAAATACAAAGTGTGCATGCATAAGATTTAGAGTCCTGGACATGCTTTAAAATAAAATCAATTAAAGTAATTGTGGCATCTTCTGTCCCCCTGTATGGTCTATATGTAAACTGCAATGAATCTAAAATCTTAGTCACTGTAGACATAACATGTTTACTTACAATTCTTTCCCTACATTTTGCCAGGACAGAAGTCAATGCAACTGGTCTAAAATTTTCAAGTAGTGTTTCCCCTGATGCTTAATGGATAGGTATTATTGTAGATATTTTCCACATATGTGGTACTGTGTGCTCATGTAGTAATATCTGAAATAACTGTGTAAGAGGCCCTTTGAGTTGATTTCCACAAGCTTTTAAAACCCTCCCTCTTAAGCCATCAGGGCCTGGGGCTTTATTAATATTAATACAAGCTAAACATGCAGCCACGTCCTGTTTTAACAACAAGGGTGGACCTATCGGAATTTGCTTAAGAACCTCTTCACTCTTCATTTTAGCATCCAAAAGATCAATGCTACCATAAAATGATTGCATTCATTAACAAATCTTAACAAGTCTTCAATTTGCACTTCTTGTTGTGCCCCCTCTCTCCCCATCATTACATGCAATCCTTCCAATGCTTGTTTTACATTTCCTAAGTAAAATTTCTGTTCAACTCTATTCTTAAAATTCATTTAGGCTATCCGTACTTTACTTCTAAATTACTTCTCTTTGTCTTTAACTCCCACAGTATTTACCTGAATAAAAGATATGATGCAGCACCCCTGGGGCAGGGAGGGTCGAGGGCCTTGCTCAGGGGCCCAGCGGTGGCAGCTTGGTAGTGCTAGGATTTTAACCTGTGACCTTCTGATCAGTAACCCAGAGCCTTAACTGCCAAGCCTACACTGCCCCCCAATTTTGAAAGTGGAACTTTCAACTTTACGCGTTGACAGCATGCCAGAAGTAAAGGTAGTGGACTTGGCCACATAAGTTACTAGTAATAACTCTTAAATAGAATGAGCACTTTTCATCAAACTTGGTATGCTTACTTATGCAAGGCCTCACTCTGAGCTCACTTGACAAAAATTGCGGAGTTTGGCCACTTGGTGGCGCTATAATAGTAAAAAAAAAACAACAACTTTTAAATGGCTGTATAAATGCTGTGTATATGATTGTATTTTATCTGATGTTTCAGAGATACACATGTTCTTTGTAAACTATATTAGGTCTCCTGATTCTGAACAAATTTGCCTCTAGGATCATTGCTGTTGATCAAATCGTTCGTTAAATATTTAAAAAAAAAAAATAAAATACATTTTGCGAACTACTCCTAAGTCTTTCGCTCAGCTGAAATAAAACTATTCCATGACAATTCTTTGGACACCTTAGATCAATAATTTTATATATATATATATATATATATATATATATAAAGTTGAGGTTTTGATTTAGCCTAGCAAGGGCATATCAAAAGGTTGAAGTGGGCATGGCCACTTTTACTTAAATGGCTATAACTCTTGAAAGGAATGAGATATTTTCACCAAACTCGTATGTATGTATGTATGAGTTAAATCGTTTCCTCATAGAAGAGTCTTATAGCAACCGAGATAGTCTCATAATCGCGGGTGCAACCTTTGTCCAATATTTCATATTGCGTTGACCAGTTATTTTTCAAATATAGGCAGAGTCCATCACCAATTGATTTTGCCACTGCTCTGTTGCCCACACTCTCCAGGTGTCGACAGGTTGTTCAAAATGAAGGAGAAAATCAAAATACTCGTGAAAACAGATTTTCAAGCGAACTCCATTCTCATTTTCGCAATCCCATCAAGTGATCAACCACATGTACAACTTAAACTTATTGAAAACAACTTAGACAAACACACGCAGAGAAGCGCTGGATCTGCAGCCTGGCAGCACCTGGTTATATAGATACAATACACAAAGTATATATGCATTATATATAATGCAGTGTTGTCAAAATACACAAGTAACGTATATCAAATGATAGCTGTTTTCATTTGAAACAACTTTGCCTGGAGAACCATTGGTATCCGTCGAGCTGGACACCAATGTTAAAAACCTACTTTTGCGAACTATAGTCCTGGGTTTTTGGCCAAATATCAACAAAAGTGCTACATGATACACTGTAGTCTAATTATAAATAATTATCAAGAAAAAAAAGTTGAACTTTAAATTTTACATATTGACAGCATGCCAAAAGTAAAGGTAGTGGACTTGGCCACGTAAATTACATTTACAGCTATAATTATTATTGTAAAAAAGGTAGTACAAGACTAATTATTTTTCCTTGATGAAGCATGAAGGTGAGCTGTCCTTTTACATGGAAAACACTTGACCTGAAATTAACAAATAACATTGGACACGGATTATAATTTAACAGGTGACGGATTAAATTACTGAAATTCAAATTAACAGCTAGCGCTCAACATAAAATTAATCATTTGAACATCCCTCTTCAGAAAGCACTTTATCCTGGTCACAGTGGATCCGGAGCCTATCCTGGGAAGGCTGGGTATGAAGCAGGAATCCACCCTGGATAGAGCACCCTCATTCAATCCTTGTGAATTTAACATAGGCAATCCACCTACAGGCATGCAAGGAAACCAGAGAACTCAAAGGAAACCCACAAAGACATGGGGAGAACATAAAAAAAGAAAGAAAAACAGACCCTGGTCTGTGAACTGTCTAGGGGAAAAGCTAGAAACAGGGAAGTTCACTTATATAGTCTTCTTGTAGGCAAAGGTAAAATCATGATAATGCTTCAAATGTTTGATGTAAACTGCAAACTAACACGTGTCTGGGTGGACAAAATTAAAATAAATTACAAATAATGCTAAAAACTAAAATAAAATAAAAATAAAAATCTGTCTGCAAGTTTACCCACAAGGCTTTAAACTTTTAAAGAAATCAAAGGGAAAAGCTATCCCCTTTTAAGTCACTATCTAATTTCCTGACCAATGATTTATAGTCAAGACCATTAATGGGCCATTTTGGGCTTGACCAGATTTCAAACTCGAAGGTATGTGAAAGGTAACATTAGACCTTAAATTATTGGACCATAGATTAGCAGGTAACAAGTAACTGTAAAAAGTGTACCGGGGGGGGGGGGGGGGGATAAACACATCGGCAATATGAGATGATGCAGCATTTCACATTGCACATTTCCTTACTGTCTTTACATGAACAAATTAATATATACACCAGCACCAGTTACACAAGTACACACTAGACAGAATACTCCAAATGACTAAATGACTAATTTCACATTAGTTACTCCAGGAAACTACATAATAAATAAAACAGAAAAATAATCTGGCGGTCTGGAGAAAGGAAGAAAGAAAAAAAAAAAAAAGAGTAAATCCAACCAATGGAAAACTGAGGTATTTTAATAACATACATGCAAGCTCGGTTTTGCACTTCTAAAACCACAGAGCTTTTGTTGATATGAACAAAATAAAATAAAAAAAAGTAAAAAAAAAAAAAAAAAAAAAAATTAAAAAAAGAAAAGAAAACAATTCCTACAAACAATGTCCAATGGAAAAATACTAAAAGGTAAATACAAGCTGTTTCCATGTCTTAATGTTTCAGTGCTCTGTGAGGATCTTTTAAAATAACCATAACCAAAAAGCAACACAAAAACAAGACATCTATAGCTAGAACATCCTTAAGCTTGAAAGCTGAGCATTCATCTGAGGAAAAAAAAAAAATAATTCAACTGTATGATAAATGTTTTAATCTCTTTGTGTATTGCATGCAGGCAAAAATATTCGGACTGGATACAGCCAAATTACAGAGGATTCCAGATGTATAACATCTAGATAGCACTGACTGAACTTGTCTTCACATTTTGACTTGGTCAAAAAGTACCAACGATATTAATGCTGATGTATGCAGGACATACATCTTTCCTTTGTCCTCTCATCACCCAAATGCAGTTCTAAAAACAATGGAAAAAATTTGAGTTTAGTTTTCACTAACCTACAGTAAACGTTTCCTCATTGTTCGTTACGAAATAAAAAGTACCTGTGACCTCTTTAAAGTGCAAGAAAACAGCACAGCAGGATACAAAAAAACAAGTTACTACATGATCCTATGTGGAATGTCTACACAGACATTTCTAATACTGAAGAAAGAAAAAAACAACAACATAAAACTTAACAATATAAGCCTTCTACTAATATACAATACTAACATAAAATAGCAAGAATATGGCACGTTCATGGAAACAAAAACAAAAATGGCATAATATTGCCATAAATGACAAGTTATACTGTTTAGTTTGATAAGAAAATATAGAAATTCAAGTTGAGAGTACCCAGAAAACATGCCAAAATCATTTCAAAATACAGTCTCGATCTCCCATAAACATATATGTTGTTTTTTTAAAAAAAAAAAAAAAAACCCCAGAGGATAAATAATCAACACATACAAAGTTTTCTTTCATTTCGCAATGACATCATACCACACTTGGCAGTTCGACGTGTCTTATCTTGCTCAGTTCATAAGCGATGTTTTTACATCGGCCCTGACGTGTTTTGCCCTTCACATTCTGGGTCACCCGAAGCCCAAACACTACAGGATACGGTTTCCTCGAAGCCTTGAGCTGAAGCGCTGCTCATACAGCCACTTTCCCCTTCACCTCCAGCTTGTTGATGCTCTCGCCCTGTTTGCTGCTCTGTTCCTCCGTGAACGTTATGTACGAGTACACCAGACTACCAGCAATACTGAGGAAACACGCATACAAACACGTACACACAATTAGCACACTGGTACAGTTGACATCTTTTCTAACGGGATGACAGAAATTGTCGATAAAGTTTCATAGCGTACCTGATGTTCAGACCTATGAAGTTAGTCCAGGAGAAAATATAATCCCCTCCAAACACCATTCCGATATAAGTCACTAATATATTCTGTAAACCCAAGGTAGAAAGAAAAAAAAAAAGCAATAAGTGACAAAATGCAAAATCCAAATGATGTCACCCATCCCCCCGCCCCCAATTTTTTTTTAATAAAATAAAAAATTAACCAAGCTTACTTTCAGACAGCCAACTATGGTCGTTGTTAATGCCGAGTTGTACTGAGTGCAGAGCACGGTGGAGTACATCAAGATAAACCTAAAATCCAGAATCGCCGAAGCATTAAACGTCACGTTCATAAAACTGCACGTTTTATCAATCTTTATTTCTTTATATTAATTTACCCCATTATGCAAGACATGATGAACTGTCCGACAAAGAGCCTATCTGACCAGCCCTCGTAATCCAGGGCCTAGAGAGAAGAGAGACAAAACATTTACATTTCCTCATTTAGCAGACGCTTTTATCCAAAGCGACTTAGAAATGAGGAAATACAAGCAAAATATGTCACTTTCAGGGTTTCCACTGCTTTCCTAAGGGTAAATTGAATCATTTTAAAGATTTTTATACAAGACTACATTTGCAGCGGTATACCAAATATCAAAACATGTCCTAACAGCTGAAATGGGAAGGGAAACGGTCTAGTTATGTGTGTTTTACAGCAAGAAAAATCTAACACTACGATAGTAACACTACGGAAGATAAAAAACAGCAGACAGGCTTTAATCTGGGAGAGTACTTTCTGCTCTCCTGATACTTTTGGTTGAATTGATATTTCCCTTGTCAGCATTACGGTGTATGCTAGCTCAGCTCAGAAGCAGGTAACATTAGACGGTCCGTACAGGATTTCGCAGTTATTTTGTCATTGTTTCATCCAAAAATGCTCGATTTTGCTGCAGCTTTTTTTTTCTTCATAATTTGCGATGCAACTTGGAGTTATTTGTGCTTTTTTTTTTTTTTTTTTTTGCAGAAAACCTCTTGAATTTGCTGAAATTGCAGTTGCACTAAATTTTTCGCACGGTCTTTCACAGTGAAGTTTGTAAATGATTAAATGAGAACTTTTAGCTGTACTCATATTCGATGCACGTGAATCACAAAGGGCTTTGGCTGAATGCGCACTGTGACGACGTCCACATGATGCGTCTTGGCCCAAATCTGCGATCATTTTTAAAAACTGCAAGCGGAGTCCGCTTGGTTTTGCGTTCATTTCAGCGATCGCAAAATCCTGGTGGAACCGATCGGCTTGACTTTAACGCACGCTTCCTTTGTGGTGCGAGTGAGGACTACACATTTTGAGACAATTTAATACTGAAAGCCTTGAATTTGTGGGATAAATCGCGTTAGATTTTAAATGAAGACTTTTTAAATGAAGACCTTGAAGTAGACATACAAACCAACAGTACACACTTCTTCAGTAAACTTCAACACGTTATGATGGGAGATTAGAGGATGTGGAATAAGAGAAAAACAGCTATTAATAAGGAGGTGCTTGGAATTAGTTTGCACTTCCGTGTTTGGGCACCACCAAAAAGAGTAAAAGCAAAACTGTCGCAATATCACGGTTAGAATAACAAAACATTGATGTTATGCAGAGATGAATCTCGTCCGCAGAATATCGGCTGCTGCTGCTTCAGAAGCGAACCTGATACAGCTATTGAACTGCATGTCCCTACTTGGTTGGAATGAAAACCTGTGTGTCAGGTGTGGATAAAACTGGCTATTCCTTTTGTAATGTGAATAAAACTCAAGACAATCCACTACTAACAGTTCAGTAAATTACACCACACAAAAATAAATATATTTTATACATACATACATACATACATACATACATACATACATACATACATACATACATACATACATACATACATACATACATACATACATACATACATACATACATACATACATACATACATACATACATACATACATATATATATATACACACACACACACACACACACACACTATATATATAAAATAAAATGTTTACAGAGCATTAAAAGGCTTCATTATTATTATTAATAATGCTTATCCTACACAGGGTCACACGGAGCCTGGAGCTTATCCTAGGGGACTCGGGGCATGAGGCGGGGGACACCCTTGATGGGGGGCCAGACCATCAAAGGGCACAATCGCGCACACATTCACAGACTACAGACAATTTGGAAATGCCAATCAGCCTACAACGCATGTGTTTGGACTGAGGGAGGAAACCAGAGTTCCTGGACCAAACCCCTGAAGCACAGGGAGAACATGCAAACTCTGTGCACACATAGCAGAGATGGGAATCGAACAGCCAACCCTGGAGGTGTGAGGCAAACATGCTAACCACTAAGCCACCACAACCCCTATTCTTCTTCTTCTGCTTATTATTATTATTATTATTATTATTATTATTATTATTATGAATAATAATAAGAATACTTTTGAAAATATCTTGAATTTAGTCACATTTATTTATCCAGTATTTCCTATTATAAGATTACTATAAACCAAATATAAGAAAGATTATTCGACTTATTTCTAGCCTTTTTTTTTTTTTTTTTTACTAATGTCAAGCTTTACATTTTCTTAGTCTATCTCCAGATAACTTTGCTTCTTTCTAGTAATAAGTGCTTAATATTAGCTAAACTATCTGCCAACAGAAGACGACTATTTCAGGCTTGAAATTAGTAACAATCATCTAGAAATAGGTTTAATAACATTTTATTTGCTGTATTGTTATCTTATATTAGCAAATATGAGATAAATGTTTTCATTTTATTTGATAAATAGTTTTGCTAATTTACATGGATTTATGTTTTTTCATGGATTGAATAAACAGTCAACGAGGGTGTATTTAATTAACATTTATTCCTTTTCTTGTTAAAACTACCTACAGTTTATTAATTCTGCAGTTGACGCTTTATTAACATTAACTAAACAATGTTAAGTAAGGAAATCGTTATCTAAAGCATGACCATGATTTGAATATATATTGCAAAATACCTTGCTTTCATTTCATGCACATCCCCATGAGCCACTATATTCAACCTGTTTATCCAAGTGGGTATAATGGTGGCTTTGTGTATGAGCAGCTCGCGCTCCTCTGAGGGAAAGCGTGCTGAATAAACTGAGGCCTTGCTGTGAACACACAGCGCTGCATAAAATGAGCCATTCATGGGGCGTTTATCATGATTTGAGTCCTGAAAAGGAGCAGCTAGTCGTGAAACATGCGTTCAAAGTGAAAAGTTAAACGGAATAAAATCTCTCAGCAATGTAGTTTTTGCCCTTCGTGGCAAACAAAACAATCCTGAAGGGAATTTCTGACTATCAGTCAATGTAAAACTGAAGCAGCGCTGAATAAGAAAACCTCTAAGCAGGGGAGCAGATGGTCTGACTGAAGCCGCCAGATAGCTCTGGTGATGAGGGATTGTTGATGGATGTCCATCAAACAGTCATTTCATGTTATAATGGAAGTCCTTCAAGAGAAACTATTCTACATTTTGACCTTTAAAAAGTTCAAACATCAAATGTCGCACGTGTCTCGATGTTCGCTCTATATTACGGACTGCTTACCTTATCCATGTCTCCAGTGACATGTGCCAAAAGGAGTGTAGGCAGGATCATAAATAAAGCGTTGTAATAGAGTAGACCATACTTTCCCAGCTCCTGAGGAGGGGGAGACAGGGAAACAGACAGGGTTATTTATGGTACATTCCGGCGTGCAGATGTCATGAATGCATTCCTCACATCTCAGTCTCTTTTTCGAACGCTCCCAAAACTAAAAATACGCAGTGCAGGACATCTGACTTACAGATCAACTTTTCTACCCACAATAAAAGCGCAAACCCTTCTGTCCATGACTCTCTTATTCTCCACGCTGGATCTTATCTCAAGATCTCAATATCTGAAATCTCTCACTGTATAAAAACGGCATACTTTACAACATTCAATCCAAAACACTCCAGATAAACGGATCGTGACGTTTGGATCTATGAATAAAATACATTTTTGTTGTCATTTCGTAGCTGCTCCAACTAGACATGTCCTGATACTGAGTATTTGCATTGGAGTTGTTACTGTCCTGTTTCATTAAAGAACTTTTTTTTTTTTTTTTTTAAATCAATTGAGGTTAAATAAATCAGTCTAATCATTATTACTGTGCTTTACTTGCAAATTAATACTCGATATGAAGGTAAAGCATATAAACCATGTTTATAGTTTGGTGTGTAAACCGTGACAGTTTATACAGCACAGACTATGATTTATCAAGTTCTTCTTTTGCATGAGGATGTGTGCATATTTATGCCCACTCCTGACCATGCGTATGCAGGAACCTCTATCGTTCACTGCATGTGACACAGATGAAATGTACAGTAAAATCATTTGGCACATCTAAAGATTGACTGAGATTATGCCTTGCTTAAAGTTTTGGCACACACAAGGCTCTGGGTTACTGATCAGAAGGTCAGGAGTTCAAGCCCCAGCACTGCCAAGCTACCACTGTTGGGATCTTGAGCAAGATCCTTAACCCTCAACTGCTCAGTTGTATAAATGAGATATATGTAAGTTGCTCTGGATAAGGGCGTCCGCCAAATTCCATAAATGTAAAAATTATTCCCGGGTTTTTAGCCATGGGCACATTACAATGAGAAATTAGAGGCTGGTCTGGCATTTCCCAAACAACTATAAGCCAAATAATCATTGGGTCATATCGCTAATGCCGAAATGCATGACATTTCTGAGTATAAAACCCGAAAAGACTACGATAATGATGGATTTTCATGCCATTGAAGGGTTTCTAAATGTAACTGGGGCAGTTGAATGCGCACATATTGCTGTAAAAGACAAACCACTCTTACTTAGTGTAAGAGGATCTGTACCTCGTTGTTGGTGAAGATGATCTTTTTATAATCAAGGGAAGTTGTTTACCATATATGGTGTGTGTGTGTGTGGGGGGCTTTCTTTATGCAAATGAGTGTGGCCTGCAGAATGAGTGACGTTTTTCCAACATCCATTAAGTACAGCTGTGCATACAGGTGTTTTAAATGCCAATTTGTTATGCATACTGGAGGTTGAACACACGTTTTGATAAATGATTAAATGACGTTTATTAGAAATACAATATTTTTTAGCCCAATTGTATAAATTTATTCCATTTGACTGAGCATGTAAAAAGGCCACATTACAGTTTCAGTGTGCTTTTAACATTACTACTAGTACAGCACACAATTGACTGAGTAACATACCTTACTTCACTCAAGTAAGGAATAAAGCATCGGCGGTGTGCTGTTATAGAAAAATAAATCAATGACGGAGTGATGTGAGGCGAACCGACCCAACACAGGGATACTTTCACCACTCCAAAGGTGATTATTTTCCTATATCAGCATTACTAGCATTTATTATTAGGTTAAGATTTTGAGGCGCATCCACCATACAAGTCCCTTTGTATCAATATAATGAATACACATTAACATGCATGATTATAAACCTGTGATTTGCCTTGGAGCTGGCACTACTCTCGGAGCAGCTGTGTTAGAAAATTAACTAACACCTTCCGACCAATCAAATTCAAGAATTCACCAGTGCTGTGGTATGTACTCTGTGTGTATAATTCTCCAAAAATCGCATACTCATGTACTCTTCTAGACGATGTTAAGTACTGGAGTGTATAGTATATATAAAACTGACTACTGTGTTACACTGTGTAGCTAGCGAACATCAGGTAGCACTAATTGTAACCCTGTACTATTGTTTATTCAGAATTTGTGATGTAAAATACAAAACAGCTGGTATTTGAAAGTTGTTCTATACAACAGAAACAGTCCGGCTTCGAACCTAGTAGCAAATGTTTAGCATTAGCTTCACAGTATACCATTTGTTCAAGCACATAATCGTATATAAAATAAAGTTCTCGCGAAATCACCCTTATCTTAAGCATGAAATCTAAGTAAACTTCAGCTTTTCTGTAGAAGCCTGCAT